>NC_073386.1:50509164-51109164 GCF_028641065.1 Leucoraja erinaceus
GTTTGAGTTTGAGTCCGTCGTCTTTTTATTATGCACAAACGACAGTTTGAGTTTGAGTTTGAGTTTGAGTTTGAGTTTGAGTTTGAGTTTGAGTTTGAGTTTGAGTTTGAGTCCGTCGTCTTTTTATTATGCACAAACGACAGTTTGAGTTTGAGTTTGAGTTTGAGTTTGAGTTTGAGTTTGAGTTTGCTTAGTTGTTGTTTGAGTTTGTTCGTCGTCTTTTTATTATGCACGACAGTTTGAGTTTGAGTTTGAGTTTGAGTTTGAGTTTGAGTTTGAGTCCGTCGTCTTTTTATTATGCACAAACGACAGTTTGAGTTTGAGTTTGAGTTTGAGTTTGAGTTTGAGTTTGAGTTTGAGTCCGTCGTCTTTTTATTATGCACAAACGACAGTTTGAGTTTGAGTTTGAGTTTGAGTTTGAGTTTGAGTTTGAGTCCGTCGTCTTTTTATTATGCACAAACGACAGTTTGAGTTTGAGTTTGAGTTTGAGTTTGAGTTTGAGTTGAGTTTGAGTTCGTCTTTTTTTGTTTGAGTCCGTCGTCTTTTTATTATGTACAAGCGAAAGTTTGAGTTTTAGTGCGTAGTCTTTAGTTTATGCTTGAATGTCAGTTTGAGTTTGAGTTTGAGTTTGAGTTTGAGTCCGTCGTCTTTTTATTATGCACAAACGACAGTTTGAGTTTGAGTTTGAGTTTGAGTTTGAGTTTGAGTTTGAGTTTGAGTCGTCGTCGTTTTTTTATTATGCACAAACGACAGTTTGAGTTTGAGTTTGAGTTTGAGTTTGAGTTTGAGTTTGAGTTTGAGTCCGTCGTCTTTTTATTATGCACAAACGACAGTTTGAGTTTGAGTTTGAGTTTGAGTTTGAGTTTGAGTTTGAGTCCGTCGTCTTTTTATTATGCACAAACGACAGTTTGAGTTTGAGTTTGAGTTTGAGTTTGAGTTTGAGTCCGTCGTCTTTTTATTATGCACAAACGACAGTTTGAGTTTGAGTTTGAGTTTTTGAGTTTGAGTTTGAGTTTGAGTTTGAGCCGTCGTCTTTTTATTATGCACAAACGACAGTTTGAGTTTGAGTTTGAGTTTGAGTTTGAGTTTGAGTTTGAGTTTTGAGTCCGTCGTCTTTTTATTATGCACAAACGACAGTTTGAGTTTGAGTTTGAGTTTGAGTTTGAGTTTGAGTTTGAGTTTTTGTTTTTTGTCCGTCGTCTTTTTATTATGCAAACAACAGTTTCAGTTTGAGTTTGAGTTTGAGTTTGAGTTTGAGTTTGAGTCCGTCGTCTTTTTATTATGCACAAACGACAGTTTGAGTTTGAGTTTGAGTTTGAGTTTGAGTTTGAGTTTGAGTTTGAGTTTGAGTTTGAGTCCGTCGTCTTTTTATTATGCACAAACGACAGTTTGAGTTTGAGTTTGAGTTTTTGAGTTTGAGTTTGAGTTTTTGAGTTTGAGTCCGTCGTCTTTTTATTATGCACAAACGACAGTTTGAGTTTGAGTTTGAGTTTGAGTTTGAGTTTGAGTTTGAGTCCGTCGTCTTTTTATTATGCACAAACGACAGTTTGAGTTTGAGTTTGAGTTTGAGTTTGAGTTTGAGTTTGAGTTTGAGTTTGAGTCCGTCGTCTTTTTATTATGCACAAACGACAGTTTGAGTTTGAGTTTGAGTTTGAGTTTGAGTTTGAGTTTGAGTTTGAGTTTGAGTTTGAGTCCGTCGTCTTTTTATTATGCACAAAGTTTGAGTTTGAGGTTGAGTTTGAGTTTGAGTTTGAGTTTGAGTTTGAGTTTGAGTTCGTCTTCTTTTTATTATTCACAAGCGTTTGAGTTTGAGTTTGAGTTTGAGTTTGAGTTTGAGTTTGAGTCCGTCGTCTTTTTATTATGCACAAACGACAGTTTGAGTTTGAGTTTGAGTTTGAGTCCGTCGTCTTTTTATTATGCACAAACGACAGTTTGAGTTTGAGTTTGAGTTTGAGTTTGAGTTTGAGTCCGTCGTCTTTTTATTATGCACAAACGACAGTTTGAGTTTGAGTTTGAGTTTGAGTTTGAGTTTGAGTTTGAGTTTGAGTTTGAGTTTGAGTTTGAGTCCGTCGTCTTTTTATTATGCACAAACGACAGTTTGAGTTTGAGTTTTTGAGTTTGAGTTTGAGTTTGAGTTTGAGTCCGTCGTCTTTTTATTATGCACAAACGACAGTTTGAGTTTGAGTTTGAGTTTGAGTTTGAGTTTGAGTTTGAGTTTGAGTTTGAGTTTGAGTCCGTCGTCTTTTTATTATGCACAAACGACAGTTTGAGTTTGAGTTTGAGTTTGAGTTTGAGTTTGAGTTTGAGTTTGAGTCCGTCGTCTTTTTATTATGCACAAACGACAGTTTGAGTTTGAGTTTGAGTTTGAGTTTGAGTTTGAGTTTGAGTCCGTCGTCTTTTTATTATGCACAAACGACAGTTTGAGTTTGAGTTTGAGTTTGAGTTTGAGTTTGAGTTTGAGTTTGAGTTTGAGTCCGTCGTCTTTTTATTATGCACAAACGACAGTTTGAGTTTGAGTTTGAGTTTGAGTTTGAGTTTGAGTTTGAGTTTGAGTTGTGGTTTTTTGAGTTTGAGTTTGAGTTTGAGTCTGTGTTTTGTTTGTTCTGCTTTCGTCGTCTTTTTATTTTGTTTGACAAGTTTGAGTTTTAGTTTGAGTTTGAGTTTGAGTTTGAGTTTGAGTCCGTCGTCTTTTTATTATGCACAAACGACAGTTTGAGTTTGAGTTTGAGTTTGAGTTTGAGTTTGAGTTTGAGTTTGAGTTTGAGTCCGTCGTCTTTTTATTATGCACAAACGACAGTTTGAGTTTGAGTTTGAGTTTGAGTTTGAGTTTGAGTTTGAGTTTGAGTCCGTCGTCTTTTTATTATGCACAAACGTCAGTTTGAGTTTGAGTTTGAGTTTGAGTTTGAGTTTGAGTTTGAGTTTGAGTTCGAGTTTGAGTCCGTCGTCTTGTTAGTATGCACATATGCAAAAGTTTGAGTTTGAGTTTGAGTTTGAGTTTGAGTTTGAGTTTGAGTTTGAGTGAGTTTGAGTCGTCGTTTTTATTATGCACAAACGACAGTTTGAGTTTGAGTTTTGAGTTTGAGTTTGAGTTTGAGTTTGAGTTTTTGAGTTTGAGAGTCCGTCGTCTTTTTATTATGCACAAACGACAGTTTTTGAGTTTTTGAGTTTGAGTTTGAGTTTGAGTTTGAGTTTGAGTTTTGAGTTTGAGTCCGTCGTCTCTTTTTATTATGCACAAACGACAGTTTGAGTTTGAGTTTGAGTTTGAGTTTGAGTTTGAGTTTGAGTCCGTCGTCTTTTTATTATGCACAAACGACAGTTTGAGTTTGAGTTTGAGTTTGAGTTTGAGTTTGAGTTTGAGTTTGAGTCCGTCGTCTTTTTATTATGCACAAACGACAGTTTGAGTTTGAGTTTGAGTTTGAGTTTGAGTTTGAGTTTGAGTTTGAGTTGAGTTTGAGTTTGAGTCCGTCGTCTTTTTATTATGCACAAACGACAGTTTGAGTTTGAGTTTGAGTTTGAGTTTGAGTTTGAGTTTGAGTTTGAGTTTGAGTCCGTCGTCTTTTTATTATGCACAAACGACAGTTTGAGTTTGAGTTTGAGTTTGAGTTTGAGTTTGAGTTTGAGTTTGAGTCCGTCGTCTTTTTATTATGCACAAACGACAGTTTGAGTTTGAGTTTGAGTTTGAGTTTGAGTTTGAGTTTGAGTTTGAGTCCGTCGTCTTTTTATTATGCACAAACGACGAGTTTGAGTTTGAGTTTGAGTTTGAGTTTGAGTTTGAGTTTGAGTTTGAGTCCATCGTCTTTTTATTATGCACAAACGACAGTTTGAGTTTGAGTTTGAGTTTGAGTTTGAGTTTGAGTTTGAGTCCGTCGTCTTTTTATTATGCACAAACGACAGTTTGAGTTTGAGTTTGAGTTTGAGTTTGAGTTTGAGTTTGAGTTTGAGTTTGAGTCCGTCGTCTTTTTATTATGCACAAACGACAGTTTGAGTTTGAGTTTGAGTTTGAGTTTGAGTTTGAGTTTGAGTTTGAGTTTGAGTTTGAGTCCGTCGTCTTTTTATTATGCACAAACGACAGTTTGAGTTTGAGTTTTTGAGTTGAGTTTTTGAGTCCGTCGTCTTTTTTATTTGCACAAACGACAGTTTGAGTTTTTGAGTTTGAGTTTTTGAGTTTGAGTCCGTCGTCTTTTTATTATGCACAAACGACAGTTTGAGTTTTTGAGTTTGAGTTTGAGTTTGAGTTTGAGTCCGTCGTCTTTTTAATATGCGCAAACGACAGTTTGAGTTTGAGTTTGAGTTTGAGTTCGAGTACGTAGTCTGATTATGAGTCGGGTTCAGGAGTTTGAGTTTGAGTTTGAGTTTGAGTTGAGTTTGAGTTTGAGTGTTTTGAGTCCGTCGTCTTTTTATTATGCACAAACGACAGTTTGAGTTTGAGTTTGAGTTTGAGTTTGAGTTTGAGTTTGAGTTTGAGTCCGTCGTCTTTTTATTATGCACAAACGACAGTTTGAGTTTGAGTTTGAGTTTGAGTTTGAGTTTGAGTTTGAGTCCGTCGTCTTTTTATTATGCACAAACGACAGTTTGAGTTTGAGTTTGAGTTTGAGTTTGAGTTTGAGTTTGAGTTTGAGTTTGAGTCCGTCGTCTTTTTATTATGCACAAACGACAGTTTGAGTTTGAGTTTGAGTTTGAGTTTGAGTTTGAGTTTGAGTTTGAGTTTGAGTCCGTCGTCTTTTTATTATGCACAAACGACAGTTTGAGTTTGGGTTTGAGTTTGAGTTTGAGTTTGAGTTTGAGTTTGAGTTTGAGTCCGTCGTCTTTTTATTATGCACAAACGACAGTTTGAGTTTGAGTTTGAGTTTGAGTTTTTTTGTTTGTCTTCTTTTTATTATGCTCAAACGTCAGTTTGAGTTTGAGTTTGAGTTTGAGTTTGAGTTTGAGTTTGAGTCCGTCGTCTTTTTATTATGCACAAACGACAGTTTGAGTTTGAGTTTGAGTTTGAGTTTGAGTCCGTCGTTTATTATGCTCAAGCTTGAGTTTGAGTTTGAGTTTGAGTCCGTCGTGTTTTTATTATGCACAAACGATAGTTTGAGTTTGAGTTTGAGTCCGAGTTTGAGTTTGAGTTTGAGTTGAGTTTGAGTTTTTGAGTTTGAGTTTGAGTCCGTCGTCGTTTTTTATTATGCACAAACGACGACAGTTTGAGTTTGAGTTTGAGTTTGAGTTTGAGTTTGAGTTTGAGTCCGTCGTCGTCTTTTTATTATGCACAAACGACAGTTTGAGTTTGAGTTTGAGTTTTGAGTTTGAGTTTGAGTCCGTCGTCTTTTAGTTTGAGACAGTTTGAGTTGAGTTTGAGTTTTGAGTCCGTCGTCTTTTTATTATGCACAAACAACAGTTTGAGTTTGAGTTTGAGTTTGAGTTTGAGTTTGAGTTTGAGTTTGAGTTTGAGTTTGAGTCCGTCGTCTTTTTATTATGCACAAACGACAGTTTGAGTTTGAGTTTGAGTTTGAGTTTGAGTTTGAGTTTGAGTTTGAGTTTGAGTCCGTCGTCTTTTTATTATGCACAAACGACAGTTTGAGTTTGAGTTTGAGTTTGAGTTTGAGTTTGAGTTTGAGTTTGAGTTTGAGTTTGAGTTTTGTTTGTGTCGTCGTCTATTTATTATGCACCAACGACAGTTTGAGTTTGAGTTTGAGTTTGAGTTTGAGTTTGTTTTCTGTTGTCTTTTTATTTTGAGTTTGAGTTTGAGTTTGAGTTTGAGTTTGTCTTTTTCTTTTGAGTCCGTCGTCTTTTTTTTATGCTCAAGCTTGAGTTTGAGTTTGAGTTTGAGTTTGAGTTTGAGTTTGAGTTTGAGTCCGTCGTCTTTTTATTATGCACAAACGACAGTTTGAGTTTGAGTTTGAGTTTGAGTTTGAGTTTGAGTTTGAGTTTGAGTTTGAGTTTGAGTCCGTCGTCTTTTTATTATGCACAAACGACAGTTTGAGTTTGAGTTTGAGTTTGAGTCCGTCGTCTTTTTATTATGCACAAACGACAGTTTGAGTTTGAGTTTGAGTTTGAGTTTGCAGTTTGAGTTTGAGTTTGAGTTTGAGTTTGAGTTTGAGTCCGTCGTCTTTTTATTATGCACAAACGACAGTTTGAGTTTGAGTTTGAGTTTGAGTTTGAGTTTGAGTTTGAGTTTGAGTTTGAGTCCGTCGTCTTTTTATTATGCACAAACGACAGTTTGAGTTTGAGTTTGAGTTTGAGTTTTTTTTCTTTTTATTATTCATGTGCTACTTTTCGAGTTTGAGTTTGAGTTTGAGTTTGAGTCCGTCGTCTTTTTATTATGCACAAACGACAGTTTGAGTTTGAGTTTGAGTTTGAGTTTGAGTTTGAGTTTGAGTTTGAGTTTGAGTTTGAGTTTCTTGTCGTCTTTTTATTATGCACAAAGTTTGAGTTTGAGTTTGAGTTTGAGTTTGAGTTTGAGTTTGAGTTTGAGTTTGAGTCCGTCGTCTTTTTATTATGCACAAACGTCAGTTTGAGTTTGAGTTTGAGTTTGAGTTTGAGTTTGAGTTTGAGTTTGAGTCCGTCGTCTTTTTATTATGCACAAACGACAGTTTGAGTTTGAGTTTGAGTTTGAGTTTGAGTTTGAGTTTGAGTTTGAGTCCGTCGTCTTTTTATTATGCACAAACGACAGTTTGAGTTTGAGTTTGAGTTTGAGTTTGAGTTTGAGTTTGAGTTTGAGTTTGAGTCCGTCGTCTTTTTATTATGCACAAACGACAGTTTGAGTTTGAGTTTGAGTTTGAGTTTGAGTTTGAGTTTGAGTTTGAGTCCGAGTTTGAGTTCGTCGTCTTTTTATTATGCACAAACGACAGTTTGAGTTTGAGTTTGAGTTTGAGTTTGAGTTTTGAGTTTGTGTTTGAGTTTTTGTCCGTCTTCTTTTTCTTCTGCTTCAGTGTCAGGTTGAGTTTGAGTTTGAGTTTGAGTTTGAGTTTGAGTTTGAGTCCGTCGTCTTTTTATTATGCACAAACGACAGTTTGAGTTTGAGTTTGAGTTTGAGTTTTTTGAGTTTGAGTTTGAGTTCGTCGTCTTTTTATTATGCACAAACGACAGTTTGAGTTTGAGTTTGAGTTTGAGTTTGAGTTTGAGTTTGAGTTTGAGTCCGTCGTCTTTTTATTATGCACAAACGACAGTTTGAGTTTGAGTTTGAGTTTGAGTTTGAGTTTGAGTTTGAGTTTGAGTTTGAGTCCGTCGTCTTTTTATTATGCACAAACGACAGTTTGAGTTTGAGTTTGAGTTTGAGTTTGAGTTTGAGTTTGAGTTCGTCATCTTTTTATTATGCACAAACGACAGTTTGAGTTTGAGTTTGAGTTTGAGTTTGAGTTTGAGTTTGAGTCCGTCGTCTTTTTATTATGCACAAGTGTGAGTTTGAGTTTGAGTTTGAGTTTGAGTTTGAGTTTGAGTTTGAGTTCGACTTCTTTTTATTATTATTATGCGTCAGGTAGAGTTTGAGTTTGAGTTTGAGTTTGAGTTTCAGTCCGTCGTCTTTTTATTATGCACAAACGACAGTTTGAGTTTGAGTTTGAGTTTGAGTTTGAGTTTGAGTTTTTGAGTCCGTCGTCTTTTTATTATGCACAAACGACAGTTTGAGTTTGAGTTTGAGTTTGAGTTTGAGTTTGAGTTTGAGTTTGAGTTTGAGTTTGAGTCCGTCGTCTTTTTATTATGCACAAACGACAGTTTGAGTTTGAGTTTGAGTTTGAGTTTGAGTTTGAGTTTGAGTTTGAGTGTGAGTCCGTCGTCTTTTTCTTATGCACAAACGACAGTTTGAGTTTGAGTTTGAGTTTGAGTTTGAGTTTGAGTTTGAGTCCGTCGTCTTTTTATTATGCACAAACGACAGAGTTTGAGTTTTGAGTTTGAGTTTGAGTTTGAGTTTGAGTTTGAGTTTGAGTTTGAGTCCGTCGTCTTTTTATTATGCACAAACGACAGTTTGAGTTTGAGTTTGAGTTTGAGTTTGAGTTTGAGTTTGAGTTTGAGTTTGAGTTTGAGTCCGTCGTCTTTTTATTATGCACAAACGACAGTTTGAGTTTGAGTTTGAGTTTGAGTTTGAGTTTGAGTTTGAGTTTGAGTCCGTCGTCTTTTTATTATGCACAAACGACAGTTTGAGTTTGAGTTTGAGTTTGAGTTTGAGTTTGAGTTTGAGTCCGTCGTCTTTTTATTATGCACAAACGACAGTTTGAGTTTGAGTTTGAGTTTGAGTTTGAGTTTGTTTGAGTTTGAGTTTGAGTCCGTCGTCTTTTCTTTTATTATGCACAAACGACAGTTTGAGTTTGAGTTTGAGTTTGAGTTTGAGTTTGAGTTTGAGTTTGAGTCCGTCGTCTTTTTATTATGCACAAACGACAGTTTGAGTTTTGAGTTTGAGTTTGAGTTTGAGTTTGAGTTTGAGTCCGTCGTCTTTTTATTATGCACAAACGACAGTTTGAGTTTGAGTTTGAGTTTGAGTTTGAGTTTGAGTTTGAGTTTGAGTCCGTGAGTCGTTTTTATTATGCACAAACGAAAGTTTGAGTTTGAGTTTGAGTTTGAGTTTGAGTTTGAGTTTGAGTTTGAGTTTGAGTTTGAGTCCGTCGTCTTTTTATTATGCACAAACGACAGTTTGAGTTTGAGTTTGAGTTTGAGTTTGAGTTTGAGTTTGAGTTTGAGTCCGTCGTCTTTTTATTATGCACAAACGACAGTTTGAGTTTGAGTTTGAGTTTGAGTTTGAGTTTGAGTTTGAGTTTGAGTTTGAGTCCGTCGTCTTTTTATTATGCACAAACGACAGTTTGAGTTTGAGTTTGAGTTTGAGTTTGAGTCTTTTTTTGAGAGTTTGAGTTTTTGAGTTTTGAGTTTTGAGTTTGAGTCCGTCGTCTTTTTATTATGCACAAAAACGACAGTTTGAGTTTGAGTTTGAGTTTGAGTTTGAGTTTGAGTTTGAGTCCGTCGTCTTTTTATTATGCACAAACGACAGTTTGAGTTTGAGTTTGAGTTTGAGTTTGAGTTTGAGTTTGAGTTTGAGTCCGTCGTCTTTTTATTATGCACAAACGACAGTTTGAGTTTGAGTTTGAGTTTGAGTTTGAGTTTGAGTTTGAGTTTGAGTCCGTCGTTTTTTTTATTATGCACAAACGACAGTTTTTGAGTTTGAGTTTGAGTTTGAGTTTGAGTTTGAGTTTGAGTCCGTCGTCTTTTTATTATGCACAAACGACAGTTTGAGTTTGAGTTTGAGTTTGAGTTTGAGTTTGAGTTTGAGTTTGAGTTTGAGTCCGTCGTCTTTTTATTATGCACAAACGACAGTTTGAGTTTGAGTTTGAGTTTGAGTTTGAGTTTGAGTTTGAGTTTGAGTTTGAGTCCGTCGTCTTTTTATTATGCACAAACGACAGTTTGAGTTTGAGTTTGAGTTTGAGTTTGAGTTTGAGTTTGAGTTTGAGTTTGAGTGAGTTTGAGTCGTCGTCTTTTTATTATGCACAAACGACAGTTTGAGTTTGAGTTTGAGTTTGAGTTTGAGTTTGAGTTGAGTTTGAGTTTGAGTCCGTCGTCTTTTTATTATGCACAAACGACAGTTTGAGTTTGAGTTTGAGTTTGAGTTTGAGTTTGAGTTTGAGTTCGTCGTCTTTTTATTATGCACAAACGACAGTTTGAGTTTGAGTTTGAGTTTGAGTTTGAGTTTGAGTTTGAGTTTGTCTTCGTCTTTTTATTATGCACAAACGACAGTTTGAGTTTGAGTTTGAGTTTGAGTTTGAGTTTGAGTTTGAGTTTGAGTTTGAGTCCGTCGTCTTTTTATTATGCACAAACGACAGTTTGAGTTTGAGTTTGAGTTTGAGTTTGAGTTTGAGTTTGAGTTTGAGTTTGAGTTTGAGTTTGCATAAACGACAGTTTGAGGTTGAGTTTGCACAAACGACAGTTTGAGTTCGTCTTCTTTTTCTTTTGAGAGTTTGAGTTTGAGTTTGAGTTTGAGAGTTTGTTTTTGTTTGTCGTCTTTTTATTATGCACAAACGACAGTTTGAGTTTGAGTTTGAGTTTGAGTTTGAGTTTGAGTTTGAGTTTGAGTTTGAGTCCGTCGTCTTTTTATTATGCACAAACGACAGTTTGAGTTTGAGTTTGAGTTTGAGTTTGAGTTTGAGTTTGAGTTTGAGTTTGAGTTTGAGTCCGTCGTCTTTTTATTATGCACAAACGACAGTTTGAGTTTGAGTTTGAGTTTGAGTTTGAGTTTGAGTTTGAGTTTGAGTCCGTCGTCTTTTTATTATGCACAAACGACAGTTTGAGTTTGAGTTTGAGTTTGAGTTTGAGTTTGAGTTTGAGTTTGAGTCCGTCGTCTTTTTATTATGCACAAACGACAGTTTGAGTTTGAGTTTGAGTTTGAGTTTGAGTCCGTCGTCTTTTTATTATGCACAAACGACGAGTTTGAGTTTGAGTTTGAGTTTGAGTTTGAGTTTGAGTTTGAGTCCGTCGTCTTTTTATTATGCACAAACGACAGTTTGAGTTTGAGTTTGAGTTTGAGTTTGAGTTTGAGTTTGAGTTTGAGTCCGTCGTCTTTTTATTATGCACAAACGACAGTTTGAGTTTGAGTTTGAGTTTGAGTTTGAGTTTGAGTTTGAGTTTGAGTCCGTTTTCTTTTTATTATGCGTCAGTTTGAGTTTGAGTTTGAGTTTGAGTTTGAGTTTGAGTTTGAGTTTGAGTTTGAGTCCGTCGTCTTTTTATTATGCACAAACGACAGTTTGAGTTTGAGTTTGAGTTTGAGTTTGAGTTTGAGTTTGAGTTTGAGTCCGTCGTCTTTTTATTATGCACAAACGACAGTTTGAGTTTTGAGTTTGAGTTTGAGTTTGAGTTTGAGTTTGAGTTTGAGTTTGAGTTTGAGTTTGAGTCCGTCGTCTTTTTATTATGCACAAACGACAGTTTGAGTTTGAGTTTGAGTTTGAGTTTGAGTTTGAGTTTGAGTTTGAGTCCGTCGTCTTTTTATTATGCACAAACGACAGTTTGAGTTTGAGTTTGAGTTTGAGTTTGAGTTTGAGTTTGAGTCCGTCGTCTTTTGATTATGCACAAACGACAGTTTGAGTTTGAGTTTGAGTTTGAGTTTGAGTCCGTCGTCTTTTTATTATGCACAAACGACAGTTTGAGTTTGAGTTTGAGTTTGAGTTGAGTTTGAGTTTGAGTTTGAGTTTCTGTTTCTGTCCGATGTCTTTCCTTATTCTCTTATCCGTCATTTTCAGTTTGAGTTTGAGTTTGAGTTTGAGTTTGAGTTTGAGTCCGTCGTCTTTTTATTATGCACAAACGACAGTTTGAGTTTGAGTTTGAGTTTGAGTTTGAGTTTGAGTTTGAGTTCGTCGTCTTTTTATTATGCACAAACGACAGTTTGAGTTTGAGTTTTTGAGTTTGAGTTTGAGTTTGAGTTTGAGTTTTTGTTTGAGTTCGTTTTCTTTTTATTATTCATATCCTTCAGTTTGAGTTTGAGTTTGAGTTTGAGTTTGAGTTTGAGTCCGTCGTCTTTTTATTATGCACAAACGACAGTTTGAGTTTGAGTTTGAGGTTGAGTATGAGCTTGAGTATGAGTTCGTGGTAGATTTCGTATGTGCAGAAACGTCAGTTAAAGTATGAGTTTGAGTTTGAGTTTGAGTTTGAGTTTGAGTTTGAGTCTGAGTCCGTCGTCTTTTTATTATGCAGTAGTTGAGTTTGAGTTTGAGTTTGAGTTTGAGTTTGAGTTTGAGTTTGAGTCCGTCGTCTTTTTATTATGCACAAACGACAGTTTGAGTTTGAGTTTGAGTTTGAGTTTGAGTTTGAGTTTGAGTTTGAGTTTGAGTCCGTCGTCTTTTTATTATGCACAAACGTCAGTTTGAGTTTGAGTTTGAGTTTGAGTTTGAGTTTGAGTTTGAGTTTGAGTTTGAGTTTGAGTCCGTCGTCTTTTTATTATGCACAAACGACAGTTTGAGTTTGAGTTTGAGTTTGAGTTTGAGTTTGAGTCCGTCGTCTTTTTATTATGCACAAACGACAGTTTGAGTTTGAGTTTGAGTTTGAGTTTGAGTTTGAGTTTGAGTTTGAGTCCGTCGTCTTTTTATTATGCACAAACGACAGTTTGAGTTTGAGTTTGAGTTTGAGTTTGAGTTTGAGTTTGAGTTTGAGTTTGAGTTTGAGTCCGTCGTCTTTTTATTATGCACAAACGACAGTTTGAGTTTGAGTTTGAGTTTGAGTTTGAGTTTGAGTTTGAGTTTGAGTTTGAGTTTCAGTCCGTCGTCTTTTTATTATGCTTAAACGACAGTTTGAGTTTGAGTTTGAGTTTGAGTTTGAGTTTGAGTTTGAGTTTGAGTTTGAGTTTGAGTCCGTCGTCTTTTTATTATGCACAAACGACAGTTTGAGTTTGAGTTTGAGTTTGAGTTTGAGTTTGAGTTTGAGTTTGAGTCCGTCGTCTTTTTATTTTGAGTTTGAGTTTGAGTTTGAGTTTGAGTTTGAGTTTGTCGTCTTTTTATTATGCACATTCGACTGAGTTTTAGTTTGACAGTTTGAGTTTGAGTTTGAGTTTGAGTTTGAGTTTGAGTTTGAGTCCGTCGTCTTTTTATTATGCACAAACGACAGTTTGAGTTTGAGTTTGAGTTTGAGTTTGAGTTTGAGTTTGAGTTTGAGTTTGAGTCCGTCGTCTTTTTATTATGCACAACGACAGTTTGAGTTTGAGTTTGAGTTTGAGTTTGAGTTTGAGTTTGAGTTTGAGTTTGAGTCCGTCGTCTTTTTATTATGCACAAACGACAGTTTGAGTTTGAGTTTGAGTTTGAGTTTGAGTTTGAGTTTGAGTTTGAGTTTGAGTTTGTCGAATTCTTTTTATTATGCACAAACGTGAGTTTGAGTTTGAGTTTGAGTTTGAGTTTAGTTTGGTTTGAGTTTGAGTTTGAGTTCGTCGTCTTTTTATTATGCACAAACGACAGTTTGAGTTTGAGTTTGAGTTTGAGTTTGAGTTTGAGTTTGATTTTGAGTTTGAGTTTGAGTTTGAGTTTGAGTCCGTTGTGTTTGAGTTCTTCGTTTTTTTATTGTGCATGAATGAGAGTTTGAGTTTGAGTTTGAGTTTGAGTCCGTCGTCTTTTTATTATGCACAAACGACAGTTTGAGTTTGAGTTTGAGTTTGAGTTTGAGTTTGAGTTTGAGTTTGAGTTTGAGTCCGTCGTCTTTTTATTATGCACAAACGCCAGTTTGAGTTTGAGTTTGAGTTTTGAGTTTGAGTGCGAGGTCTTTTGATTATGCTCAAACGACAGTTTGAGTTTGAGTTTGAGTTTGAGTTTGAGTTTGAGTTTGAGTTTGAGTTTGAGTCCGTCGTCTTTTTATTATGCACAACGACAGTTTGAGTTTGAGTTTGAGTTTGAGTTTGAGTTTGAGTTTGAGTTTGAGTCCGTCGTCTTTTTATTATGCACAAACGACAGTTTGAGTTTGAGTTTGAGTTTGAGTTTGAGTTTGAGTTTGAGTCCGTCGTCTTTTTATTATGCACAAACGACAGTTTGAGTTTGAGTTTGAGTTTGAGTTTGAGTTTGAGTTTGAGTTTGAGTTTGAGTCCGTCGTCTTTTTATTATGCACAAACGACAGTTTGAGTTTGAGTTTGAGTTTGAGTTTGAGTTTGAGTTTGAGTTTGAGTTTGAGTCCGTCTGTCTTTTTATTATGCACAAACCACACAGTTTGAGTTTGAGTTTGAGTTTGAGTTTGAGTTTGAGTTTGAGTTTGAGTTTGAGTCCGTCGTCTTTTTATTATGCACAAACGACAGTTTGAGTTTGAGTTTGAGTTTGAGTTTGAGTTTGAGTTTGAGTTTGAGTCCGTCGTCTTTTTATTATGCACAAACGACAGTTTGAGTTTGAGTTTGAGTTTGAGTTTGAGTTTGAGTTTGAGTTTGAGTCCGTCGTCTTTTTATTATGCACAAACGACAGTTTGAGTTTGAGTTTGAGTTGAGAGTTTGAGTTTTGAGTTTTTGAGTTTGAGTTTGAGTTTGAGTTTGAGTTTGAGTTTGTTTGAGTCGTCGTCTTTTTATTATGCGAGTTTGAGTTTGAGTTTGAGTTTGAGTTTGAGTTTGAGTTTGAGTTTGAGTCCGTCGTCTTTTTATTATGCACAAACGACAGTTTGAGTTTGAGTTTGAGTTTGAGTTTGAGTTTGAGTTTGAGTCCGTCGTCTTTTTATTATGCACAAACGACAGTTTGAGTTTGAGTTTGAGTTTGAGTTTGAGTTTGAGTTTGAGTTTGAGTTTGAGTCCGTCGTCTTTTTATTATGCACAAACGACAGTTTGAGTTTGAGTTTGAGTTTGAGTTTGAGTTTGAGTTTGAGTTTGAGTTTGAGTTTGAGTCCGTCGTCTTTTTATTATGCACAAACGACAGTTTGAGTTTGAGTTTGAGTTTGAGTTTGAGTTTGAGTTTGAGTTTGAGTCCGTCGTCTTTTTATTATGCACAAACGACAGTTTGAGTTTGAGTTTGAGTTTGAGTTTGAGTTTGAGTTTGAGTTTGAGTTTGAGTTTGAGTCCGTCGTCTTTTTATTATGCACAAACGACAGTTTGAGTTTGAGTTTGAGTTTGAGTTTGAGTTTGAGTTTGAGTCCGTCGTCTTTTTATTATGCACAAACGACAGTTTGAGTTTGAGTTTGAGTTTGAGTTTGAGTTTGAGTTTGAGTTCGTCGTCTTTTTATTATGCACCAAACGTTTCAGTTTGAGTTTGAGTTTGAGTTTGAGTTTGAGTTTGAGTTTGAGTTTGAGTCCGTCGTCTTTTTATTATGCACAAACGACAGTTTGAGTTTGAGTTTGAGTTTGAGTTTGAGTTTGAGTTTGAGTCCGTCGTCTTTTTATTATGCACAAAACGACAGTTTGAGTTTGAGTTTGAACGACAGTTTGAGTTTGAGTTTGAGTTTGAGTTTGAGTTTGAGTCCGTCGTCTTTTTATTATGCACAAACGACAGTTTGAGTTTGAGTTTGAGTTTGAGTTTGAGTTTGAGTTTGAGTCCGTCGTCTTTTTATTATGCACAAACGACAGTTTGAGTTTGAGTTTGAGTTTGAGTTTGAGTTTGAGTTTGAGTTTGAGTTTGAGTTTGAGTTTGAGTTTGAGTCCGTCGTCTTTTTATTATGCACAAACGACAGTTTGAGTTTGAGTTTGAGTTTGAGTTTGAGTTTGAGTTTGTGTTTGAGGTTGAGTTCGTCGTCTTTTTATTATGCACAAACGACAGTTTGAGTTTGAGTTTGAGTTTGAGTTTGAGTTTGAGTTTGAGTTTGAGTCCGTCGTCTTTTTATTATGCACAAACGACAGTTTGAGTTTGAGTTTGAGTTTGAGTTTGAGTTTGAGTTTGAGTCCGTCGTCTTTTTATTATGCACAAACGACAGTTTGAGTTTGAGTTTGAGTTTGAGTTTGAGTTTGAGTTTGAGTTTGATTCTGCACAAACGAGTTTGAGTTTGAGTTTGAGTTTGAGTTTGAGTTTGAGTTTGAGTTTGAGTCCGTCGTCTTTTTATTATGCACAAACGACAGTTTGAGTTTGAGTTTTTGAGTTTGAGTTTGAGTTTGAGTTTGAGTTTGAGTCCGTCGTCTTTTTATTATGCACAAACGACTTTTTCTTGAGCTTCAGTTTGAGTTTGAGTTTGAGTTTGAGTTTGAGTTTGAGTTTGAGTCCGTCGTCTTTTTATTATGCACAAACGACAGTTTGAGTTTGAGTTTGAGTTTGAGTTTGAGTTTGAGTTTGAGTTTGAGTTTGAGTCCGTCGTCTTTTTATTATGCACAAACGACAGTTTGAGTTTGAGTTTGAGTTTGAGTTTGAGTTTGAGTTTGAGTTTGAGTCCGTCGTCTTTTTATTATGCACAAACGACAGTTTGAGTTTGAGTTTGAGTTTGAGTTTGAGTTTGAGTTTGAGTTTGAGTCCGTCGTCTTTTTATTATGCACAAACGACAGTTTGAGTTTGAGTTTGAGTTTGAGTTTGAGTTTGAGTTTGTCGTCGTCGTTTTATTTTGCTCACGCTTCCGTTTGAGTTTGAGTTTGAGTTTGAGTTTGAGTTTGAGTGTGAGTTTGAGTTTGAGTCCGTCGTCTTTTTATTATGCACAAACGACAGTTTGAGTTTGAGTTTGAGTTTGAGTTTGAGTTTGAGTTTGAGTTTGAGTTTGAGTCCGTCGTTCTTTTTATTATGCACAAACGACAGTTTGAGTTTGAGTTTGAGTTTGAGTTTGAGTTTGAGTTTGAGTTTGAGTCCGTCGTCTTTTTATTATGCACAAACGACAGTTTGAGTTTGAGTTTGAGTTTGAGTTTGAGTTTGAGTTTGAGTTTGAGTCCGTCGTCTTTTTATTATGCACAAACGACAGTTTGAGTTTGAGTTTGAGTTTGAGTTTGAGTTTGAGTTTGAGTTTGAGTTTGAGTTTCGTCGTCTTTTTATTATGCACAAACAGACAGTTTGAGTTTGAGTTTGAGTTTGAGTTTGAGTTTGAGTTTGAGTTTGAGTCCGTCGTCTTTTTATTATGCACAAACGACAGTTTGAGTTTGAGTTTGAGTTTGAGTTTGAGTTTGAGTTTGAGTTTGAGCTTGAGTTTGAGTGCATCGTCTTGAGTTTGAGTTTGCGTTCAAACGACAGTTTGAGTTTGAGTTTGAGTTTTGAGTTTGAGTTTGAGTTTGAGTTTGAGTTTGAGTTTGAGTTTGAGTCCGTCGTCTTTTTATTATGCACAAACGACAGTTTGAGTTTGAGTTTGAGTTTGAGTTTGAGTTTGAGTTTGAGTTTGAGTCCGTCGTCTTTTTATTATGCACAAACGACAGTTTGAGTTTGAGTTTTGAGTTTGAGTATGAGTTTGAGTTTGAGTTGAGTTTGAGTTTGAGTTTGAGTCCGTCGTCTTTTTATTATGCACAAACGACAGTTTGAGTTTGAGTTTGAGTTTGAGTTTGAGTTTGAGTTTGAGTTTGAGTTTGAGTCCGTCGTCTTTTTATTATGCACAAACGACAGTTTGAGTTTGAGTTTGAGTTTGAGTTTGAGTTTGAGTTTGAGTCCGTCGTCTTTTTATTATGCACAAACGACAGTTTGAGTTTGAGTTTGAGTTTGAGTTTGAGTTTGAGTTTGAGTTTGAGTCCGTCGTCTTTTTATTATGCACAAGCTTCAGTTTGAGTTTGAGTTTGAGTTTGAGTTTGAGTTTGAGTTTGAGTCCGTCGTCTTTTTATTATGCACAAACGACAGTTTGAGTTTGAGTTTGAGTTTGAGTTTGAGTTGAGTTTGAGTTTTTGAGTTTGAGTTTGAGTCCGTCGTCTTTTTATTATGCACAAACGACAGTTTGAGTTTGAGTTTGAGTTTGAGTTTGAGTTTGAGTTTGAGTCCGTTGAGTTTGAGTCCGTCGTCTTTTTTATGCACACGTTTGAGTTTGAGTTTGAGTTGAGTTTGAGTTTGAGTTTGAGAGTTTGAGTTTGAGTCCGTCGTCTTTTTATTATGCACAAACGACAGTTTGAGTTTGAGTTTGAGTTTGAGTTTGAGTTTGAGTTTGAGTTTGAGTTTGAGTCCGTCGTCTTTTTATTATGCACAAACGACAGACAGTTTGAGTTTGAGTTTTTGAGTTTGAGTCGTGAGTTTGAGACAGTTTGAGTTTGAGTTTTGAGTTTGAGTTTTTGAGTTTGAGTTGAGTCGTCGTCTTTTTATTATGCACAAACGACAGTTTGAGTTTGAGTTTGAGTTTGAGTTTGAGTTTGAGTTTGAGTTTGAGTTTGAGTCCGTCGTCTTGTGATTATGTACCAACGGCAGTTTGAGTTGGAGTTTGAGTTTGAGTTTGAGTTTGAGTTTGAGTTTGAGTTTGAGTTTGAGTCCGTCGTCTTTTTATTATGCACAAACGACAGTTTGAGTTTGAGTTTGAGTTTGAGTTTGAGTTTGAGTTTGAGTTTCCGTCCGTCTTTTTATTATGCACAAACGACAGTTTGAGTTTGAGTTTGAGTCCGTCGTCTTTTTAGTTTGAGTTTGAGTTTGAGTTTGAGTCCGTCGTCTTTTTATTATTTTTTTTACGCTTCAGTTTGAGTTTGAGTTTGAGTTTGAGTTTGAGTTTGAGTTTGAGTCCGTCGTCTTTTTATTATGCACAAACGACAGTTTGAGTTTGAGTTTGAGTTTGAGTTTGAGTTTGAGTTTGAGTTTGAGTTTGAGTCCGTCGTCTTTTTATTATGCACAAACGACAGTTTGAGTTTGAGTTTGAGTTTGAGTTTGAGTTTGAGTTTGAGTTTGAGTTTGAGTTTGAGTCCGTCGTCTTTTTATTATGCACAAACGACAGTTTGAGTTTGAGTTTGAGTTTGAGTTTGAGTTTGAGTTTTTTTTTGAGTTTGAGTTTTATTTTGAGTCCGTCGTCTTTTTATTATGCACAAACGACAGTTTGAGTTTGAGTTTGAGTTTGAGTTTGAGTTTGAGTTTGAGTTTGAGTTTGAGTCCGTCGTCTTTTTATTATGCACAAACGACAGTTTGAGTTTGAGTTTGAGTTTGAGTTTGAGTTTGAGTTTGAGTTTGAGTCCGTCGTCTTTTTATTATGCACAAACGACAGTTTGAGTTTGAGTTTGAGTTTGAGTTTGAGTTTGAGTTTGAGTTTGAGTCCGTCGTCTTTTTATTATGCACAAACGACAGTTTGAGTTTGAGTTTGAGTTTGAGTTTGAGTTTGAGTTTGAGTTTGAGTCCGTCGTCTTTTTATTATGCACAAACGACAGTTTGAGTTTGAGTTTGAGTTTGAGTTTGAGTTTGAGTTTGAGTTTGAGTCCGTCGTCTTTTTATTATGCACAAACGACAGTTTGAGTTTGAGTTTGAGTTTGAGTCCGTCGTCTTTTTTGTTTGAGTTTTTTTGAGTTTGAGAGTTTTTGAGTCCGTCGTCTTTTTATTATGCACAAACGACAGTTGAGTTTGAGTTTTTGAGTTTGAGTTTGAGTTTGAGTTTGAGTTTGAGTTTGAGTCGTCGTTTTTATTATGCACAAACGTTTGAGTTGAGTTTGAGTTTGAGTTTGAGTTTGAGTTTTTTTTATTATGCACAAACGACAGTTTGTTTGAGTTTGAGTTTGAGTTTGAGTCGTCTCGTCTTTTATTATGCACAAAAACAGTTTGAGAGTTTTTGAGTTTGAGTTTGAGTTTGAGTTTGAGTTTTTGAGTTTGAGTCCGTCGTCTTTTTATTATGCACAAACGACAGTTTGAGTTTGAGTTTGAGTTTGAGTTTGAGTTTGAGTTTGAGTTTGAGTTTGAGTCCGTCGTCTTTTTATTATGCACAAACGACAGTTTGAGTTTGAGTTTGAGTTTGAGTTTGAGTTTGAGTTTGAGTTTGAGTTTGAGTCCGTCGTCGTCTTTTTATTATGCACAAACGACAGTTTGAGTTTGAGTTTGAGTTTGAGTTTGAGTTTGAGTTTGAGTTTCAGTCCGTCGTCTTTTTATTATGCACAAACGACAGTTTGAGTTTGAGTTTGAGTTTGAGTTTGAGTTTGAGTTTGAGTTTGAGTTTGAGTTTGAGTCCGTCGTCTTTTTATTATGCACAAACGACAGTTTGAGTTTGAGTTTGAGTTTGAGTTTGAGTTTGAGTTTTATTATGCACAAACGACAGTTTGAGTTTGAGTTTGAGTTTGAGTTTGAGTTTGAGTCCGTCGTCTCTTTTTATTATGCACAAACGACAGTTTGAGTTTGAGTTTGAGTTTGAGTTTGAGTTTGAGTTTGAGTTTGAGTTTGAGTCCGTCGTCTTTTTATTATGCACAAACGACAGTTTGAGTTTGAGTTTGAGTTTGAGTTTGAGTTTGAGTTTGAGTTTGAGTTTGAGTCCGTCGTCTTTTTATTATGCACAAACGACAGTTTGAGTTTGAGTTTGAGTTTGAGTTTGAGTTTGAGTTTGAGTTTGAGTCCGTCGTCTTTTTATTATGCACAAACGACACAGTTTGAGTTTGAGTTTGAGTTTTGAGTTGAGTTTGTTTGAGTCCGTCGTCGTCTTTTTATTATGCACAAACGACAGTTTGAGTTTGAGTTTGAGTTTGAGTTTGAGTTTGAGTTTGAGTTTGAGTCCGTCGTCTTTTTATTATGCACAAACGAGTTTGAGTTTGAGTTTGAGTTTGAGTTTGAGTTTGAGTTTGAGTTTGAGTTTGAGTTTGAGTTTGAGTCCGTCGTCTTTTTATTATGCACAAACGACAGTTTGAGTTTGAGTTTGAGTTTGAGTTTGAGTTTGAGTTTGAGTTTGAGTCCGTCGTCTTTTTATTATGCACAAACGACAGTTTGAGTTTGAGTTTGAGTTTGAGTTTGAGTTTGAGTTTGAGTTTGAGTTTGAGTCCGTCGTCTTTTTATTATGCACAAACGACAGTTTGAGTTTGAGTTTGAGTTTGAGTTTGAGTTTGAGTTTGAGTTTGAGTTTGAGTTTGAGTTTGAGTCCGTCGTCTTTTTATTATGCACAAACGACAGTTTGAGTTTGAGTTTGAGTTTGAGTTTGAGTTTGAGTCCGTCGTCTTTTTATTATGCACAAACGACAGTTTGAGTTTGAGTTTGAGTTTGAGTTTGAGTTTGAGTTTGAGTTTGAGTTTGAGTCCGTCGTCTTTTTATTATGCACAAACGACAGTTTGAGTTTGAGTTTGAGTTTGAGTTTGAGTTTGAGTTTGAGTCCGTCGTCTTTTTATTATGCACAAACGACAGTTTGAGTTTGAGTTTGAGTTTGAGTTTGAGTTTGAGTTTGAGTTTGAGTTTGAGTCCGTCGTCTTTTTATTATGCACAAACGACAGTTTGAGTTTGAGTTTGAGTTTGAGTTTGAGTTTGAGTTTGAGTTTGAGTTTGAGTCCGTCGTCTTTTTATTATGCACAAACGACAGTTTGAGTTTGAGTTTGAGTTTGAGTTTGAGTTTGAGTTTGAGTTTGAGTCCGTCGTCTTTTTATTATGCACAAACGACAGTTTGAGTTTGAGTTTGAGTTTGAGTTTGAGTTTGAGTTTGAGTCCGTCGTCTTTTTATTATGCACAAACGACAGTGAGTTTGAGTTTTGAGTTTTGTTTGAGTTTGAGTTTGAGTTTGAGTTTGAGTTTGAGTTTGAGTTTGAGTCCGTCGTCTTTTTATTATGCACAAACAGTTTGAGTTTTTGAGTTTTGAGTTTGAGTTTGAGTTTGAGTTTGAGTTTGAGTTTTTGAGTTTGAGTCCGTCGTCGTCTTTTTATTATGCACAAACGACAGTTTGAGTTTCAGTTTGAGTTTGAGTTTGAGTTTGAGTTTGAGTCCGTCGTCTTTTTATTATGCACAAACGACAGTTTGAGTTTGAGTTTGAGTTTGAGTTTGAGTTTGAGTTTTTGTTTTTGTCCGTCGTCTTTTTATTATGCACAAACGACAGTTTGAGTTTGAGTTTGAGTTTGAGTTTGAGTTTGAGTTTGAGTCCGTCGTCTTTTTATTATGCACAAACGACAGTTTGAGTTTGAGTTTGAGTTGAGTTTGAGTTTGAGTTTGAGTTTGAGTTTGAGTCGTCGTCGTCTTTTTATTATGCACAAACGACAGTTTTTGAGTTTGAGTTTTTGAGTTTGAGTTTGAGTTTTTGAGTTTGAGTTTCCGTCCGTCGTCTTTTTATTATGCACAAACGACAGTTTGAGTTTGAGTTTGAGTTTGAGTTTGAGTTTGAGTTTGAGTTTCAGTCCGTCGTCTTTTTATTATGCACAAACGACAGTTTGAGTTTGAGTTTGAGTTTGAGTTTGAGTTTGAGTTTGAGTTTGAGTCCGTCGTCTTTTTATTATGCACAAACGACAGTTTGAGTTTGAGTTTGAGTTTTTGAGTTTGAGTCCGTCGTCTTTTTATTATGCACAAACGACAGTTTGAGTTTGAGTTTGAGTTTGAGTTTGAGTTTGAGTTTGAGTCCGTCGTCTTTTTATTATGCACAAACGACAGTTTGAGTTTGAGTTTGAGTTTGAGTTTGAGTTTGAGTTTGAGTTTGAGTCCGTCGTCTTTTTATTATGCACAAGCGACAGTTTGAGTTTGAGTTTGAGTTTGAGTTTGAGTTTTTGAGTTTGAGTTTGAGTCCGTCGTCTTTTTATTATGCACAAACGACAGTTTGAGTTTGAGTTTGAGTTTGAGTTTGAGTTTGAGTTTGAGTCCGTCGTCTTTTTATTATGCACAAACGACAGTTTGAGTTTGAGTTTGAGTTTGAGTTTGAGTTTGAGTTTGAGTCCGTTTGAGTTTTTTTGAGTTCGTCGTCAGTTTATGCACAAGTGACAGTTTGAGTTTGAGTTTGAGTTTGAGTTTGAGTTTGAGTTTGAGTCCGTCGTCTTTTTATTATGCACAAACGACAGTTTGAGTTTGAGTTTGAGTTTGAGTTTGAGTTTGAGTTTGAGTCCGTCGTCTTTTTATTATGCACAAACGACAGTTTGAGTTTGAGTTTGAGTTTGAGTTTGAGTTTGAGTTTGAGTTTGAGTTTGAGTCCGTCGTCTTTTTATTATGCACAAACGACAGTTTGAGTTTGAGTTTTTGAGTTTGAGTTTGAGTTTGAGTTTGAGTTTGAGTCCGTCGTCTTTTTTATTATGCACAAACGACAGTTTGAGTTTGAGTTTGAGTTTGAGTTTGAGTTTGAGAGTTTGAGTTTGAGTCCGTCGTCTTTTTATTATGCTTGATCGTTTGAGTTTGAGTTTGAGTTTGAGTTTGAGTTTGAGTTTGAGTTTGAGTCCGTCGTCTTTTTATTATGCACAAACGTCAGTTTCAGTTTGAGTTTGAGTTTGAGTTTGAGTTTGAGTTTGAGTTTGAGTCCGTCGTCTTTTTATTATGCACAAACGACAGTTTGAGTTTGAGTTTGAGTTTGAGTTTGAGTTTGAGTTTGAGTTTGAGTTTGAGTCCGTCGTCTTTTTATTATGCACAAACGACAGTTTGAGTTTGAGTTTGAGTTTGAGTTTGAGTTTGAGTTTGAGTCCGTCGTCTTTTTATTATGCACAAACGACAGTTTGAGTTTGAGTTTGAGTTTGAGTTTGAGTTTGAGTTTGAGTCCGTCGTCTTTTTATTATGCACAAACGACAGTTTGAGTTTGAGTTTGAGTTTGAGTTTGAGTTTGAGTTTGAGTCCGTCGTCTTTTTATTATGCACAAACGACAGTTTGAGTTTGAGTTTGAGTTTGAGTTTGAGTTTGAGTTTGAGTTTGAGTCACGTCGTTAGTTTTATTATGCACAAACGAAAGTTTGAGTTTGAGTTTGAGAGTTTGAGTTTGAGTTCGTAGTCTTTTTATTATGCACAAGTTTGAGTTTGAGTTTGAGTTTGAGTTTGAGTTTGAGTTTGAGTTTGAGTCCGTCGTCTTTTTATTATGCACAAACGACAGTTTGAGTTTGAGTTTGAGTTTGAGTTTGAGTTTGAGTTTGAGTCCGTCGTCTTTTTATTATGCACAAACGACAGTTTGAGTTTGAGTTTGAGTTTGAGTTTGAGTTTGAGTTTGAGTCCGTCGTCTTTTTATTATGCACAAACGACAGTTTGAGTTTGAGTTTGAGTTTGAGTTTGAGTCCGTCGTCTTTTTATTATGCACAGTTTGACAGTTTGAGTTTGAGTTTGAGTTTGAGTTTGAGTTTGAGTCCGTCGTCTTTTTATTATGCACAAACGACAGTTTGAGTTTGAGTTTGAGTTTGAGTTTGAGTTTGAGTTTGAGTTTGAGTCCGTCGTCTTTTTATTATGCACAAACGACAGTTTGAGTTTGAGTTTGAGTTTGAGTTTGAGTTTGAGTTTGAGTCCGTCGTCTTTTTATTATGCACAAACGACAGTTTGAGTTTGAGTTTGAGTTTGAGTTTGAGTTTGAGTTTGAGTCCGTCGTCTTTTTATTATGCACAAACGACAGTTTGAGTTTGAGTTTGAGTTTGAGTTTGAGTTTGAGTTTGAGTTTGAGTCCGTCGTCTTTTTATTATGCACAAACGACAGTTTGAGTTTGAGTTTGAGTTTGAGTTTGAGTTTGAGTTTGAGTTTGAGTTTGAGTCCGTCGTCTTTTTATTATGCACAAACGACAGTTTGAGTTTGAGTTTGAGTTTGAGTTTGAGTTTGAGTTTGAGTCCGTCGTCTTTTTATTATGCACAAACGACAGTTTGAGTTTGAGTTTGAGTTTGAGTTTGAGTTTGAGTTTGAGTTTGAGTTTGAGTTTGAGTTTTCCGTCGTCTTTTTATTATGCACAAACGACAGTTTGAGTTTGAGTTTGAGTTTGAGTTTGAGTTTGAGTTTGAGTTTGAGTTTGAGTCCGTCGTCTTTTTATTATGCACAAACGACAGTTTGAGTTTGAGTTTTGAGTTTGAGTTTGAGTTCGTCGTCTTTTTATTATGCACAAACGACAGTTTGAGTTTGAGTTTGAGTTTGAGTTTGAGTTTGAGTTTGAGTTTGAGTCCGTCGTCTTTTTATTATGCACAAACGACAGTTTGAGTTTGAGTTTGAGTTTGAGTTTGAGTTTGAGTTTGAGTTTGAGTTTGAGTCCGTCGTCTTTTTATTATGCACAAACGACAGTTTGAGTTTGAGTTTGAGTTTGAGTTTGAGTTTGAGTTTGAGTTTGAGTCCGTCGTCTTTTTATTATGCACAAACGACAGTTTGAGTTTGAGTTTGAGTTTGAGTTTGAGTTTGAGTTTGAGTTTGAGTCCGTCGTTTTTTTATTATGCACAAACAACAGTTTGAGTTTGAGTTTGAGTTTGAGTTTGAGTTTGAGTTTGAGTTTGAGTTTGAGTCCGTCGTCTTTTTATTATGCACAAACGACAGTTTGAGTTTGAGTTTGAGTTTGAGTTTGAGTTTGAGTTTGAGTTTGAGTCCGTCGTCTTTTTATTATGCATAAACGTCAGTTTTGAGTTTGAGTTTGAGTTTGAGTTTGAGTTTGAGTTTGAGTTTGAGTTTGAGTTTCAGTCCGTCGTCTTTTTATTATGCACAAACGACAGTTTGAGTTTGAGTTTGAGTTTGAGTTTGAGTTTGAGTTTGAGTCCGTCGTCTTTTTATTATGCACAAACGACAGTTTGAGTTTGAGTTTGAGTTTGAGTTTGAGTTTGAGTTTGAGTTTGAGTCCGTCGTCTTTTTATTATGCACAAACGACAGTTTGAGAGTGAGTTTGAGTTTGAGTTTGAGTTTGAGTTTGAGTTTGAGTTTGAGTTTGAGTCCGTCGTCTTTTTATTATGCACTAAAGTTTGAGTTTGAGTTTGAGTTTGAGTTTGAGTTTGAGTTTGAGTTTGAGTCCGTCGTCTTTTTATTATGCACAAACGACAGTTTGAGTTTGAGTTTGAGTTTGAGTTTGAGTTTGAGTTTGAGTTTGAGTCCGTCGTCTTTTTATTATGCACAAACGACAGTTTGAGTTTGAGTTTGAGTTTGAGTTTGAGTTTGAGTTTGAGTCCGTCGTCTTTTTATTATGCACAAACGACAGTTTGAGTTTGAGTTTGAGTTTGAGTTTGAGTTTGAGTTTGAGTCCGTCGTCTTTTTATTATGCACAAACGACAGTTTGAGTTTGAGAGTTTGAGTTTGAGTTTGAGTTTGAGTTTGAGTTTGAGTTTGAGTCCGTCGTCTTTTTATTATGCACAAACGACAGTTTGAGTTTGAGTTTGAGTTTGAGTTTGAGTTTGAGTTTGAGTTTGAGTCCGTCGTCTTTTTATTATGCACAAACGACAGTTTGAGTTTGAGTTTGAGTTTGAGTTTGAGTTTGAGTCCGTCGTCTTTTTATTATGCACAAACGACAGTTTGAGTTTGAGTTTGAGTTTGAGTTTGAGTTTGAGTTTTGAGTTTGAGTTTGAGTCCGTCGTCTTTTTATTATGCACAAACGACAGTTTGAGTTTGAGTTTGAGTTTGAGTTTGAGTTTGAGTTTGAGTCCGTCGTCTTTTTATTATGCACAAACGACAGTTTGAGTTTGAGTTTGAGTTTTTTGAGTCCGTCGTCTTTTTATTATGCACAAACGACAGTTTGAGTTTGAGTTTGAGTTTGAGTTTGAGTTTGAGTTTGAGTTTGAGTCCGTCGTCTTTTTATTATGCACATGCGTCAGTTTGAGTTTGAGTTTGAGTTTGAGTTTGAGTTTGAGTTTGAGTTTGAGTCCGTCGTCTTTTTATTATGCACAAACGACAGTTTGAGTTTGAGTTTGAGTTTGAGTTTGAGTTTGAGTTTGAGTTTGAGTCCGTCGTCTTTTTATTATGCACAAACGACAGTTTGAGTTTGAGTTTGAGTTTGAGTTTGAGTTTGAGTTTGAGTTTGAGTTTGAGTCCGTCGTCTTTTTATTATGCACAAACGACAGTTTGAGTTTGAGTTTGAGTTTGAGTTTGAGTTTGAGTTTGAGTTTGAGTCCGTCGTCTTTTTATTATGCACAAACGACAGTTTGAGTTTGAGTTTGAGTTTGAGTTTGAGTTGAGTTTGAGTCCGTGGTCTTTTTATTATGCACAAACGACAGTTTGAGTTTTGAGTTTGAGTTTGAGTTTGAGTTTGAGTTTGAGTTTGAGTTTGAGTCCGTCGTCTTTTTATTATGCACAATCGACAGTTTGAGTTTGAGTTTGAGTTTGAGTTTGAGTTTGAGTTTGAGTTTGAGTCCGTCGTCTTTTTATTATGCACAAACGACAGTTTGAGTTTGAGTTTGAGTTTGAGTTTGAGTTTGAGTTTGAGTCCGTCGTCTTTTTATTATGCACAAACGACAGTTTGAGTTTGAGTTTGAGTTTGAGTTTGAGTTTGAGTTTGAGTCCGTCGTCTTTTTATTATGCACAAACGTCTTATTATTATGCTCAAACGACAGTTTGAGCTTGAGTTTGAGTTTGAGTTTGAGTTTGTCCGTCGTCTTTTTATTATGCACAAACGACAGTTTGAGTTTGAGTTTGAGTTTGAGTTTGAGTTTGAGTTTGAGTTTGAGTCCGTCGTCTTTTTATTATGCACAAACGACAGTTTGAGTTTTTGAGTTTGAGTTTGAGTTTGAGTTTTGAGTTTTGAGTCCGTCGTCTTTTTATTATGCACAAACGACAGAGTTTGAGTTTGAGTTTGAGTTTGAGTTTGAGTTTGAGTTTGAGTTTGAGTTTGAGTTTGAGTTTGAGTTTGAGTTGAGTCCGTCGTCTTTTTATTATGCACAAACGACAGTTTTGAGTTTGAGTTTTGAGTTTGAGTTTGAGTTTGTTTGAGTTTTGAGTTTGAGTCCGTCGTCGTTTTTATTATGCACAAACGACGTTTGAGTTTGAGTTTGAGTTTTTGAGTTTGAGTTCGTCGTTTTTTTTATTATGCACAGTTTGAGTTTGAGTTTGAGTTTTTGAGTTTTTGAGTCCGTCGTCGTCTTTTTATTATGCACAAACGACAGTTTGAGTTTGAGTTTGAGTTTGAGTTTTGAGTGAGTCCGTCGTCTTTTGATTATGCACAAACGACAGTTTGAGTTGAGTTGAGTTTGAGTTTGTTTGAGTTTGAGTTTGAGTCCGTCGTCTTTTTATTATGCACAAACGTCAGTTTGAGTTTGAGTTTGAGTTTGTGTTCGTGTTATTATGCACAAACGACAGTTTGGGCTTGAGTTTGAGTTTGAGTTTGAGTTTGAGTTTGAGTTTGAGTCTTTTTGCACAAACGACAGTTGAGTTTGAGTTTGAGTTTGAGTTTGAGTCCGTCGTCGTTTTTTTATTATGCACAAACGACAGTTTGAGTTTGAGTTTGAGTTGAGTTGTTTGAGTTTGAGTTTGAGTTTGAGTCCGTCGTCGTCTTTTTATTATGCACACAAACGTTTGAGTTTGAGTTTGAGTTTTTGAGTTTGAGTTTGAGTTTTTGAGTATGCACAAACGAGTTTGAGTTTGAGTCCGTCGTCTTTTTATTATGCACAAACGACAGTTTGAGTTTGAGTTTGAGTTTGAGTTTGAGTTTGAGTTTTGAGTTTGAGTCCGTCGTCTTTTTATTATGCACAAACGACAGTTTGAGTTTGAGTTTTTGAGTTTGAGTTTGAGTTTGAGTTTGAGTCCGTTGAGTTTTATTATGCACAAACGTCTTTTTTATTATGCAGTTTGACAGTTTGAGTTTGAGTTGAGTTTGAGTTTGAGTTTGAGTTTGAGTCCGTCGTCGTTTTTATTATGCACAAACGACAGTTTGAGTTTGAGTTTGAGTTTGAGTTTGAGTTTGAGTTTGAGTTTTTGAGTCCGTCGTCGTTTTTATTATGCACAAACGACAGTTGAGTTTGAGTTTGAGTTTGAGTTTGAGTTTGAGTTGAGTTTGAGTTTGAGTTTGAGTGAGTCGTCTTTTTATTATGCACAAACGACAGTTTGAGTTTGAGTTTGAGTTTGAGTTTGAGTTTGAGTTTGAGTTTGAGTCCGTCGTCTTTTTATTATGCACAAACGACAGTTTGAGTTTGAGTTTGAGTTTGAGTTTGAGTTTGAGTTTGAGTTTGAGTTTGAGTCCGTCGTCTTTTTATTATGCACAAACGACAGTTTGAGTTTTGAGTTTGAGTTTGAGTTTGAGTTTGAGTTTGAGTTTCAGTTTCCGTCGTCTTTTTCTTATGCTCAAACGCCAGTTTGAGTTTGAGTTTGAGTTTGAGTTTGAGTTTGAGTTTGTTTGAGTCCGTCGTCTTTTTATTATGCACAAACGACAGTTTGAGTTTGAGTTTGAGTTTGAGTTTGAGTTTGAGTTTGAGTTTGAGTCGTCTTTTTATTATGCACAAACGACAGTTTGAGTTTGAGTTTGAGTTTGAGTTTGAGTTTGAGTTTGAGTCCGTCGTCTTTTTATTATGCACAAACGACAGTTTGAGTTTGAGTTTGAGTTTGAGTTTGAGTTTGAGTTTGAGTTTGAGTCCGTCGTCTTTTTATTATGCACAAACGACAGTTTGAGTTTGAGTTTGAGTTTGAGTTTGAGTTTGAGTTTGAGTTTGAGTCCGTCGTCTTTTTATTATGCACAAACGACAGTTTGAGTTTGAGTTTGAGTTTGAGTCCGTCGTCTTTTTATTATGCACAAACGACAGTTTGAGTTTGAGTTTGAGTTTGAGTTTGAGTTTGAGTTTGAGTTTGAGTCCGTCGTCTTTTTATTATGCACAAACGACAGGTTTGAGTTTGAGTTTGAGTTTGAGTTTGAGTTTGAGTTTGTGTTGAGTCTGTCGTTATTTTATTATGCACAAACGACAGTTTGAGTTTGTTTGAGTTTGAGTTTGAGTTTGAGTTCGTAGTGTTTTTTAAGCACCGTCGACAGGTCGAGTTTAGTTTGCACTTGAGTTTGAGTTTGAGTTTGAGTTTGAGTTTAAGTTTGAAAAACAGTTTGAGTTTGAGTTTGAGTTTGAGTTTGAGTTTGAGTTTGAGTTTGAGTTTGAGTCCGTCGTCTTTTTATTATGCACAAACGACAGTTTGAGTTTGAGTTTGAGTTTGAGTTTGAGTCCGTCGTCTTTTTATTATGCACAAACGACAGTTTGAGTTTGAGTTTGAGTTTGAGTTTGAGTTTGAGTTTGAGTCCGTCGTCTTTTTATTATGCACAAACGACAGTTTGAGTTTGAGTTTGAGTTTGAGTTTGAGTTTGAGTTTGAGTTTGAGTCCGTCGTCTTTTTATTATGCACAAACGACAGTTTGAGTTTGAGTTTGAGTTTGAGTTTGAGTTTGAGTTTGAGTTTGAGTCCGTCGTCTTTTTATTATGCACAAACGACAGTTTGAGTTTGAGTTTGAGTTTGAGTTTGAGTTTGAGTTTGAGTTTGAGTTTGAGTCCGTCGTCTTTTTATTATGCACAAACGACAGTTTGAGTTTGAGTTTGAGTTTGAGTTTGAGTTTGAGTTTGAGTTTGAGTTTGAGTCCGTCGTCTTTTTATTATGCACAAACGACAGTTTGAGTTTGAGTTTGAGTTTGAGTTTGAGTTTGAGTCCGTCGTCTTTTTATTATGCACAAACGACAGTTTGAGTTTGAGTTTGAGTTTGAGTTTGAGTTTGAGTCCGTCGTCTTTTTATTATGCACAAACGACAGTTTGAGTTTGAGTTTGAGTTTGAGTTTGAGTTTGAGTCCGTCGTCTTTTTATTATGCACAAACGACAGTTTGAGTTTGAGTTTGAGTTTGAGTTTGAGTTTGAGTTTGAGTTTGAGTTTGAGTGAGTCGTAGTCTTTTTATTATGCACAACCGCCAGTTTAAGTTTGAGTTTGAGTTTGAGTTTCAGTTTGAGTTCTTTTTATTATGCACAAACGACAGTTTGAGTTTGAGTTTGACAGTTTGAGTTTGAGTTTGAGTTTGAGTTTGAGTCCGTCGTCTTTTTATTATGCACAAACGACAGTTTGAGTTTGAGTTTGAGTTTGAGTTTGAGTTTGAGTTTGAGTTTGAGTCCGTCGTCTTTTTATTATGCACAAACGACAGTTTGAGTTTGAGTTTGAGTTTGAGTTTGAGTTTGAGTTTGAGTTTGAGTTTGAGTTTGAGTTTGAGTTTGAGTTTGATTTTGAGTTTGAGTCCGTCGTCTTTTTATTATGCACAAGCGACAGTTTGAGTTTGAGTTTGAGTTTGAGTTTGAGTTTGAGTTTGAGTCCGTCGTCTTTTTATTATGCACAAACGACAGTTTGAGTTTGAGTTTGAGTTTGAGTTTGAGTTTGAGTCCGTCGTCTTTTTATTATGCACAAACGACAGTTTGAGTTTGAGTTTGAGTTTGAGTTTGAGTTTGAGTTTGAGTTTGAGTCCGTCGTCTTTTTATTATGCACAAACGACAGTTTGAGTTTGAGTTTGAGTTTGAGTTTGAGTTTGAGTTTGAGTTTGAGTCCGTCGTCTTTTTATTATGCACAAACGACAGTTTGAGTTTGAGTTTGAGTTTGAGTTTGAGTCCGTCGTCTTTTTATTATGCACAAACGACAGTTTGAGTTTGAGTTTGAGTTTGAGTTTGAGTTTGAGTTTGAGTCCGTCGTCTTTTTATTATGCACAAACGACAGTTTGAGTTTGAGTTTGAGTTTGAGTTTGAGTTTGAGTTGAGTTTGAGTCCGTCGTCTTTTTATTATGCACAAACGACAGTTTGAGTTTGAGTTTGAGTTTGAGTTTGAGTTTGAGTTTTTGAGTTTGAGTTAGAGTTCGTTGTCTTATGAGTATGCTAGAGAGGGAGTTTGGAGTTGAGTCTGAGTTTGAGTTTGAGTTTGAGTTTGAGTTTGAGTTTGAGTTTGAGTTTGAGTTTGAGTCCGTCGTCTTTTTATTATGCACAAACGACAGTTTGAGTTTGAGTTTGAGTTTGAGTTTGAGTTTGAGTTTGAGTTTGAGTTTGAGTCCGTCGTCTTTTTATTATGCACAAACGACAGTTTGAGTTTGAGTTTGAGTTTGAGTTTGAGTTTGAGTTTGAGTCCGTCGTCTTTTTATTATGCACAAACGACAGTTTGAGTTTGAGTTTGAGTTTGAGTTTGAGTTTGAGTTTGAGTTTGAGTCCGTCGTCTTTTTATTATGCACAAACGACAGTTTGAGTTTGAGTTTGAGTTTGAGTTTGAGTTTGAGTTTGAGTTTGAGTCGTCTTCTTTTTATTATGCACAAACGAGTTTGAGTTTGAGTTTGAGTTTGATTTTGAGTTTGAGTTTGAGTTTGAGTTTGAGTCCGTCGTCTTTTTATTATGCACAAGCTTCAGTTTGAGTTTGAGTTTGAGTTTGAGTTTGAGTTTGAGTTTGAGTTTGAGTTTGAGTCCGTCGTCTTTTTATTATGCACAAACGACAGTTTGAGTTTGAGTTTGAGTTTGAGTTTGAGTTTGAGTTTGAGTTTGAGTCCGTCGTCTTTTTATTATGCACAAACGAGTTTGAGTTTGAGTTTGAGTTTGAGTTTGAGTTTGAGTCCGTCGTCTTTTTATTATGCACAAACGACAGTTTGAGTTTGAGTTTGAGTTTGTTTGAGTTTCTTCTTTTTGATAAGTCGTCTTTTGATTTGAGTTTGAGTTTGAGTTTGAGTTTGAGTTTGAGTTTGAGTCCGTCGTCTTTTTATTATGCACAAACGACAGTTTGAGTTTGAGTTTGAGTTTGAGTTTGAGTTTGAGTTTGAGTTTGAGTCCGTCGTCTTTTTATTATGCACAAACGACAGTTTGAGTTTGAGTTTGAGTTTGAGTTTGAGTCCGTCGTCTTTTTATTATGCACAAACGACAGTTTGAGTTTGAGTTTGAGTTTGAGTTTGAGTTTGAGTCCGTCGTCTTTTTATTATGCACAAACGACAGTTTGAGTTTGAGTTTGAGTTTGAGTTTGAGTTTGAGTTTGAGTTTGAGTTTTTGAGTATGTCGTCATCTTTATTATGCACAAACGACAGTTTGAGTTTGAGTTTGAGTTTGAGTTTGAGTTTGAGTTTGAGTTTCCGTTGGTCGTGTTTTATTATGCACAAACGACAGTTTGAGTTTGAGTTTGAGTTTGAGTTTGAGTTTGAGTTTGAGTTTGAGTCCGTCGTCTTTTTATTATGCACAAACGACAGTTTGAGTTTGAGTTTGAGTTTGAGTTTGAGTTTGAGTCCGTCGTCTTTTTATTATGCACAAACGACAGTTTGAGTTTGAGTTTGAGTTTGAGTTTGAGTTTGAGTTTGAGTCCGTCGTCTTTTTATTATGCACAAACGACAGTTTGAGTTTGTGTTTGAGTTTGAGTTTGAGTTTGAGTTTGAGTTTGAGTCCGTCGTCTTTTTATTATGCACAAACGACAGTTTGAGTTTGAGTTTGAGTTTGAGTTTGAGTTTGAGTGCGTCGTCTTTTTATTATGCACCAGCGACAGTTTGAGTTTGAGTTTGAGTTTGAGTTTGAGTTTGAGTTTGAGTTTGAGTCCGTCGTCTTTTTATTATGCACAAACGACAGTTTGAGTTTGAGTTTGAGTTTGAGTTTGAGTTTGTGGTTGAGTTAGTGTACGTAGTCGTTATATTAAGATCGAGTGTGAGTTGGAGATGGAGTTGGAGTTTGAGTCAGTCGTCGTCTTTTTATTATGCACAAACGACAGTTAAAACAAATAAACCTGCACGTCTTTGGAGTGCAGGAGGAAACCGAAGATGTCGGAGAAAGCCCACGCTGGCCACGGGGAGAGTGTACAAACTCCAGACAGACAGCACCCGTAGTCAGGATCAAACCAGGGTCTCTGGCACAGTAAGGCAGTAGCTCTATCACTGCGCCACCGTGCTGCAATTGTAGGCTTGAGAGGGGAAAAAAGCACCAAAAACCATAATCAGGTAAAAATTAATGATCATATTAAAAAGAGTGAATTAAAGGAACGTTAGCATGTTTTTGTTTGAAGAGACAATTAGATTTTAATTAAAGTTTTTTTCTGATTCTGTAACCAAGAGGGATGATGTACACATACTTTCAAAAAGCTTTTGATAATGTATCCATGTCCTCTAGAGGTGTTGCCTGACCCGCTGAGTTACTGCAGCATTTTGGGTTCTGCTCAAAATTCCAGCATCTGCAGTTCCTTGTGTCTACATTAAACTCCTAATCCGTGCAATGTATTATTAACGGCAAGGCCATGAGACATGCCCTCATGAAATCTTGAACAAAAGTGCTGAGTAACTCAGTGGGTCAGGCAGGCAGTTTGTCCGGAGGACATGTGTAGGTGACGTTTCGGGTCGAAGCCCTTCTTCAGAAGTCTAAAGAAGGGTTCCGACCCAAAATGTCACCTATTCTGACGAGGTGACGGGAGGACAGGGGCAGATGAAGTTTAATATCAATAATTGCAAAGTGATGTTAAGAAGGAGATAAAATATAATGCTCAATTAAAAAAGCCATACAGGAACAGACACCAGGAGAATGGGTTTGCAAATCTTTGAAGGTAAAAGGGGCTGTCCCACTTGGGCGACCTAATTGGCGAGTTTAGGAGAGTTTGAAAAAATTACATGTTGAAGACCACCTTCGACTATGTAGAAGACCTCCTTCCACCTCTTTCGACTATGTTGAAGACCAGCTTCAACTAGCTACGACTAACTTCAGGAAAATTGGACACCGAATATTGGAGAGTGAAGACGACCTCCTTCGACTATGATGAAGACAATTTACGACTACCTTCGACTACTCTCGATTACCTACGACTAACATGCCAACCTACTATGATCTACTACGCCTAAACCTAAGAGTAAAAAAAAATATGGATTTTTTTCCCATGGCGACCTTTTTTTTTTTACTCGCAGGCATTTTTTAACATATTGAAAAAAACGCTGCAACCTAGCCGAGGCCTCGAGTAATCGGAGAGCTCTCGAGCATGAAAGAGTTACGAAGACCTCCTACAACCTCATGTCGACCATGTTGCAAGTAAGAGTCGAGGGCAAACTCGCCAGAACTTGCGGATTAGGTCGCCCAAGTGGGACAGGCCCTAACAGTGTACTGGACAATAGTACATAGGACATAAACCAGACGATGGTTCTTTCCCGTGCTTCATTCATGAAATACTACATGTTTTGGTTTGATCAGCGTAGAGTTGGACTCGTACAGCAAGGAAACAGGCCCATGCGTCTATGTTGAACATGATATTCAGATCAGATTCAGATTCAACTTTAATTGTCATTGTCAGTTGTAAGTACAGATAACGAAATGCAGTTAGCATCTCCCTGGAAGAGCGACATAGAATATGATTTCAATAAATAAATCTATTTACATGGATAGTCATAGTGTTTTTCCTGTGGGAGGAGTGTCCGAGGGGGTGATTGGCAGTCACCGAGGTACGTTGTTGAGTAGTGAGACAGCCGCAGGGTAGAAGCTGTTCCTGGACCTGCTGTTCCGGCAACGGAGAGACCTGTAGCGCCTCCCGGATGGTAGGAGTGTAAACAGTCCATGGTTGGGGTGATAGCAGTCCTTGGCAATGCTGAGCGCCCTTCGCAGACAACGCTTGCTTTGGACAGACTCAATGGAGGGGAGCGAGGAACCGGTGATGCGTTCGGCAATTTTCACCACCCTCTGCAGTGCTTTCCGGTCGGAGACAGAGCAGTTGCCATACCATACTGTGATACAGTTGGTAAGGATGCTCTCGATGGTGCAGCTGTAGAAGTTCACCAGAATCTGAGGAGACAGATGGACCTACTTCAGTCTCCTCAGGAAGAAGAGACGCTGGTGAGCCTTCTTGACCAGAGTTGAGGTATTGTGGGTCCAAAGAGGTCATCGGAGATGTTGACCCCCAGGACCCTGAAGCTGGAAACACGTTCCACCTCTGTCCCGTTAATGTGGATGGGGGTGTGCATGCCGCCCCTAGACTTCCTGAAGTCTACAATGAGCTCCTTGGTCTTCGTGGAGTTAAGGGCCAGGTTGCTGTCAGCGCACCATGCTGCTAGATATTCTATCTAAGCTAGTCCCATTTGCCCACAAAAAGAGATGCAAAGTGCTGGTGTAATTCAGCGGGTCAGGCAACATCTCTGGAGAACATGGATAGGTGATGTTTCAGGCCAGACCCTTCTTTATACCAGTGGATACCCATCTGCCCGCATTTCTCCAAACCTTTCCTATCCATTTACCTGTCCATGCATCATTAAACAAAAAGATACACATGTTAATCCTTTATTAGATTCTCTAGTTTAGTTTAGAGATACAGCGGGGAAACAAGCCCTTTGGCCCACCAAGGCCAAGATGACCACCGAACACTAGTTCTATGTTATCGCACTCTCTCATCCACTCCCTCTACACTCGGGGCAATTTACAGAAGCCAATAACCTACAGACCTGAAGCTAGACACTAAAAGCCGGAGTAAGTCAGCGGGTCAGACTGTGACTTTGGAGAAAAGGAATGTGACATCTCAGATCGAGACCCTTCTTCAGACTTGACCCGAAAAGTCACCTATTCCTTTTCTCCAGAGTTGCTGCCTGACCCGCTGAGTTACTCCAGCTTCTTGCGTCTATCTTCGGTGTAAACCAGCATCTGCAGTTCCTTCCTGCAAACCTACACATCTTTGGGATGTGGGAGGAAACCAGAGCACCCGGAGAAAACCCACGCAGTCACATAGATAATGTGCAAACTGCATATAGCAACCCCCCACCAAGCCACTGTGTGCCCATATAATTTAAAAAAGTAATCTATTAAACATGTGAACTGATTAAAGACAGTAAAGTGTTCCATTTTATTTAGAAATTCACAGTTTCCTAATGGCACTACAGCTCTGCAGTCACATTATCCTTGTGTTCCACAGTGTTGTGCATAGCACACAATACACGTTTAAAAACATATAAATAATAGGTTGCTCAAGTTTGGACCCTTTCACAGAGGCCCACATCACAACTGTCCTCAAGTCCTGTGACTGGCTACTGTGCAGATCAGCAGGGAAGTGTACCACAAGTCAAACTCTATGCTGAGGGGGCAAAGGGGTGGGAGAGGGTGGGAGAAAACAAACAAAACATGAAATTCACCATTAAATTACTTGACAAACTATGACGAACTTCAACATAGCAAAAAGCATTGGAATTTTTAAAAGTGAAAGTGCACATTGATCTATAAGTTAACAATTTGACATTAGGTGTTCTGTCATTAAGGAATTCTCTCCTTCACTCACACATATATACATTCTAAAACAAAACCCCCTCATTTTCAACGTGAACTTTCCAACACATGCCTCGGAAATAAAAACACTGTATTGTGATGTGAAAGTACCAATTGAGAGGCATATAAAATCTGCACTCTAGCCAATTTAGAAATTGCAACTAATGCACAACGGGGCTGCCAGATTTATAGTTGAATTGCAATATTAAAAGAGAATTTCAAAAGGACTCTCTCCCCTCCCATATCTTTCTTATTCAATTTCTTTGGAGCATGGACCTGACTGTGCACAGATCTTTACAGAACTCTAGTGTTACAGTATCAAACCCCCATACGATCGAAAGGAAAAGAGATGAACACAAGGTAAATTGGAGACAGAACCACTCCATTTTCAGCTACATTATAAATATACAAAAGGCACAAATATGGAAAAAGGTGCAAGTTGGAGGAATACAGCTAAATGCAGAAATTGTGCATTCATTCCATCTGTATCCAATGAAACAGATTCTTAATCCAACTAATTGCACCGCATATCCTCCTGGGAGATTCCTCTTGCACGACTTGTATACCTTCTTCAAAATTCATGTGGAGATGGCTTGTAGAATGTTGCTCGCCATGGAAGTCAAGTATAAAGCTCCTCCTGCTTCAAACAGACCCTGAAGGCAGACTCGCACACCAGCAGATTATTATTTTGAAGTTTTTGGCATTGCAAGGCCAAAAGTGCCTTGTAAACCATAAACACGAAAAAACAGAGGCGGCCCCCCATTCAAAGTCCATAAATCACAATCACACGTGGCCCGAAACTGTGGTGACACCAAATGCCCCAACTGTGATATCCTTGTTTCCTTTTATTATGTCCTGCAAACTTGGCATTGATCCTGATTTAGTCTGTATCAAGTTACTGATGAACTTCCCTTGATCGGTCACCTTTGATTTTTTCTTTTTCAAAGATCGCTTTTCAGTTTTAGGCTTCTGCGTTTGTCCGTTGCAGAGGTTTGTGCATGCTGCGATGCCACAAAAATAGGACTCCTCCGACTGTGACGAGGTCTCTGAGCCCCCTTCAGACGGGGGACCTTTGAGCGAAGAACCGTAGACAGTGTTCGAAAAATCACTTGGCTCTGAAGGACCTTTGCAAGATTTTACTCCTCCATTAACCATTGGGATTACAGACTCTGTTGGTTTCACCGTTTCAACCTTCTCAATCTTTATTCGGCATCGCTTTTTCTATTAAGTACATAAAATGTAAAAAATAAATGCTGTTAGCTATTGCAAGCTTCAAAGAGAAACATTATTACATATTTTATCATTAGATAATCAGATTAATTATTGTTCCGCTAGAATTATGACATGATCGAGAGGGAACCATAGACTAAAGGAAATTCTGTACAGCTCCAACAGATTTGACCAAGCCTGAATAATAATGGTAGGCACAAAATGCTGGAGGGGCTCGACCCGAAACATCACCCATTCCTTCCCTCCAGAGATGCTGCCTGTCCCGCTGTTTTTTTGTGTCTTCCTTCGATTTAATCCAGCAACTGCAGTTCTTTCCTACACCTACTGAATAATACTGGTCTGGCCCCCCCACTGCCAGGAATCACTGCTTGTGGCCCCTACTCACATGGACTCGCCTGTGTGGAAGGTGGCAATGATCTGCCATGAACCAGCCACACTGAGGCAGCATATCAATGCCTTTACTTCCTTAGGAAACTGAGGAACTTGGGCATTTCTCCAAATGACTCTTGCAAACGTCTACAGATGCACGGCAGAAAGCAGCCTATCGGATTACAGCATGGTTTGGGAACAGCTGTATCGAAGACTGCGAGAGTTGTGGATCTAGCCCAGCCCACTGCACAGGCCAGACTCCCCACCAACGACTCCATCTGTACTTCACGCTGCCTCAGGAAAGCTGCCAACTAAGTAGAGTTTTTTTTTTCACCCAGGTCATTCCCTCTTCATCCCACTCCCATCGGGCAGAAGATACAAGCACACATCACCAGATTCAGGATCAGCTTTTTCCCTTTGGCTGTCAGACCACTGACAGTCCTTCCATAGGCTAGGATGCAGCTCCAATCTTCCAACCTACCTCTTTGCTGACAATTGACATTTTATCTGCACCTGTAATTCTCAAATAGTGCTAACTATATCCTGTGCTCTGGTATTTCTCTGTGAACTACCAGTTGTACTTGTGGATGGCTTAATTGCATTCATATATAACATGGTCCAACATAATTGGATAACACACTGTACCTCAGTACCCATGACAATAATACACGAATAGTAAACTTTTGTTAAAAGAATTGTACCTTCTTATTGTCTTGTAAAAATTTTAGTGGTTCTACAATGTACAAGTCATCTGGTCCCACTTGAAAAAACAAAGCATCATAAATATTAGCAGTGAAATAGATAAAACAAGGCTTTATATTTTACAGCATACCTTACAGTGGCAAACTTGGAACCGAATAAAAGCTTATGCAATTAAATTCATGACTTGCATATTAAAAATCAGCAAATTAACAAATCTCTCTCCTTTTTCCATGCAAGATATGGAATGAGCTGCCAGAGGAACAGGTGCAATAACAACATTCATGATTTAGCCAGGTACATGAATAGGACAAGTTTCGAGGGATATGGGCCAAACGCAGGCAAATGGGACTGGCTGAGACGGAGCATTATTGACGGAACAACAATGGCAGGTATTTCTGGGAATAATACAGAAGATGCAGGATCAGTTCATTCCAAAGAGGAAGAAAGATTCCAAGGGGAGTAAGACAAGGGACGTCAGGGACAGTATAAAAATAAAGGAGAAGTATAACATGGCAAAGATGAGCAGGAAGCCAGAGGATTGGGCAACTTTTAAAGAACAGAACATCTCAACAAGCAATAGGGGGAGAAAAGATGAGGTACGAAGGTAAGCTAGCCAAGAATAAAGGATAGTAAAAGCTTCTTTAGGTATGTGAAGAGGAATACATTAGTTAAGCCCAAAGTTGCACACTTGAAGACTGGGAAAGGTGAATTTATTATGGGGAACAAGGAAATGGCAGATGAGTTGAACAGGTACTTTGGATCCGTCTTCACCAAGGACACAAACAATCTTCCTGATGTACTAATGGCCAGAGGATCTAGGGTGACAGAGAAACCGAAGGAAATTAACATTAGACAGGAAATGGTGTCAAGTAGACTGATGGGACTGAAGGCAGATAAATCCCCAGGGCCTGATGGTCTACATCCCAGGGTACTTAAGAAAGTGGCTCTAGAAATTGTGGACGCATTGGTGATTGGAGGGTAGCTAATGTTATCCCACTTTTTAAGAAAGGCGGGAGAGAGAAAACAGGGAATTATAGACCAGTTAGCCTGACATTGGCAGTGGGGAAGATGATAGAGTCAATTATAAAAGATGAAATCGCGGCACATTTGGATAGCAGTAGCAGGATCGTTCCGAGTCAGCATGAATTTATGAAGGGGAAATCGTGCTTGACTAATCTTCTGGGATTTTTTGAGGATGTAACTAGGAAAATGGACAAGGGAGAGCCAGTGGATGTAGTGTCCCTGGACTTTCAGAAAGCATTTGATAAGGTCCCACATAGGAGATTAGAGGGCAAAATTAGAGCACATGGTATTGGGGGTAGGGTGCCAACATTGATAGAAAATTGGTTGGCAGACAGGAAACAAAGAGTAAGGATTAACGAGTCCCTTTCAGAATGGCAGGCAGTGACTAGTGGACAGGTTGGGTGAGTGGGCAGATGCATGGCAGATGAAGTTTAATGTGGATAAATGGGAGGTTATCCACTTTGGCGGCAAGAATAGGGAGGCAGATTATTATCCAAATGGAGTCAAATTGGGAAAAGGGGAAGTACAGCGTGATCTGGGGGGTGCTTGCTCATCAGTCACCGAGAGTAAGCATGAAGGTACAGCAGGCAGTGAAGAAAGCAAATGGCATGTTGTCCTTCATAACAAGAGGTGTTGAGTATAGGAGCAAAGTGGTCCTTCTGTAGTTGTACAGAGCCCTAGTAAGACAACACCTGGAGTATGGTGTGCAATTTTGGTATCCCAATTTGAGGAAGGACATTCTTGCTATTGAGGGAATGCAGTGTAGATTCACCAGGTTAATTCCCGGGATGGCAGGACTGTCATATGTTGATAGAATGGAGCGGCTGGGCTTGTATACTCTGGAATTTAGAGGGACGAGAGGAAAACTTATTGAAACGTAAGATTAAGAGTTTGGACACGCTTGAGGCAGGAAACATGTTCCGATGTTGGGGGAGTCCAGTGGAATAAGTGGTAAGCCAATTAGAACGGAGATGAGGAAAAAAATGTTCACATAGTTGTGAGTCTGTGGAGTTCTCTGCCTCAGAGGGCAGTGGAGGCTGGTTCTCTGGATGCTTTCAAGAGAGAGCTAGACAGAGCTCTTAAAGATAGCAGTGACAATGGATATGGGGAGAAGGCCGGAACGTGGTGCTGATTGTGGCTAATCAGCCATGATCACATTGAATAGCGGTGCTGATTCGAGGGGCCGAATGGCCTACTCCTGCACCTATTGTCTATAGCATCTTGGACAGCATGGATGAGTTGGGTTGAAGTCCAGTTTTCATGCTGCATGGCACAATTACACAAGCCCACATTCTTAGGAAAGGTTAATAATATTAGAAAGCCATTTAGTTGAAAGTTAAGTATGCAAGCAAAGAATGTCACCGTGCCTAGTCACATGTGGCAATAAAGTATTCATATTCCTCCATTATTGACAACTATCAAGCCAAATTGGGTGACATTTTCCTTCCCCATTGGAAGTAAAATAGCAGCTGTTTTCCCAACACTATATATTTAAAAATATACAGTATACACAACTATTCCCCACCAATGGAGAGATATTAATTCACATTTTCTATTTTTCAAGTCCAGGCTTCTTGCTTCCTAGTGCAATAACATAATCAACACCCTCAACTCTGACACATTGGATGTTTTCCAAATCATGAAGCCCTCTTGAATATTCAATAACTCCTAAATATATGGGTGCGTGTGCGCCTGCGTACATATGCGTGTGTACATGTGTATGTGTGTACATGTGTGTGTAGATATGTGTATGTGTGTGTACATGTGTACATATGTGTGCGCACGTGTGCGTGTTCTCTAAACTAGTGGTTATTTTGCGGAATGCAACATATTAGGTATTTTAATAAATTGTCTTGAAATCTATAAGAATTGTCTTGAAATCTATAAGAAAGCACATCTCACTTATGGCTAAGAAGGTTATTGATACTAAAATCCTTTCACATGCCTTGTGGTTAAATCTCTGGTGTGACTAATTCAACAGTACAATTAAGATGATTCTGCTTGCACTGAGTTGCCTTGCAATGCACTGCCTTCCGATGGGTTAGCGTCACTGACTGACTTATTGCTCTGGACCCTGAACCTTTCCTCTGGAGATGATACACTCGTCTCTCGTTGATTATCAAGTGCTAACAAATAACGGGGGAAGAAAAACACCAAAATAAGCCACAAGGTAGAAATCTGTGATGCTTAAACATGCTACATATACTGTTCAAATGTTCAAATTCAGCAAAAGCTTTCATAAACTAGTTAAAATAGTAGCAGCCAAGATACCTACCTTCAGTTGTGGGCAGATGAAAAGATTTGGAACGAACAAGAGGAAATGATGTTCTTCTGAGGAGATTCATATCATCATAAGAAGAAAAACACCTTTATAGAACAAAATAATTTGTTACAAGAGATGTCATTTATGTTTATTAAATTTCAACATTAACTTTCAACTACAAACTGAAAAAACTTGGGGTTTGAATTTTACTTTCAAGTCACCAGGTGACGAGCAAGACAAAGAAAGGCAGAGAGTAACTTTTTCTACATAGGTCAATGCGTGTTGTTTTGTAAGGTAAATTGAAAATATGTACAGTGCATTACTAATGATACAAAACATTCCAGCAATAGATTTAAAAATTATTTCTCCTTTTTTTTTTAATTTAAAAAATCAAAATAAAGGCCAACAAAAGACCTTGTCATGATGCTGAATAAATAATCAGTGTATAATATTTGTTCATAAGTTCACGTCACTGGGGCATAATTAGGCCATTCGGCCCATTGAGTCTATTTCTCCATTCATTCATGGCCAATCTATCTTTCCCTCTCAATCCCATTCTCCTGTCTTCTCCCCGGAACCATTGACATCTTTACTAACGCAGAACCGGTCAATCTCCACTTTAAGAATATCCAATGACTTGGCCTCCCGTGCAGTCTGTGGCAATGAATTCCACAGATTCACCACCCACTGGCTAAAGATATTCCTCCTCATCTCCATTCTAAAGGTATGTCCTTCTATTCTGAGGTTCATAGTTTCAGAGCATAAACCATGCCATGGCATGGGAAGTAAAGGACCGAACTAGAACCAACGTACTTAAGATAGACACAAAATGCTGGAGTAACTCTGCAGCATCTCTGGATAGAAGGAATGGGTGACTTTCAGTCTGAAGGAGGGTCTCGACACAAAAAACGTCATCCATTCCTTCTATCCAGAGATGCTGCCTGTCGCGCTGAGTTACTCCAGCATTTTGTGTCTATCTTCGGTGAAAGCCAGCATCTGCAGTCCCTTCCTAGACAAGAATAAAGTACTTCAAGTGGCATAGCTAATAATTCTCAGCTGGGAGTGGCTTGCGGCTCAGGAAAAAAAGCAGATAGAGTTCAATAAATTATTCTATTTATCACCCTCAACACATTTACACAAATCGTCCTTCTGGACTGTCTACGAATGCAAGCCAAATGCAAGGCCATTGTTAAATCATTTTTCCAAAAAAAAAAAAAAAACACCTTCAGGATTCTTAAAAGTCGCAGCTTTAAGACTTGGGTGGGAATTTTAAAAGTCTAAAACACATTATAGATTGTAACTAATGTGAATACAAGAATATCAAGGGTTATGGGGAGAAGGCAGGAGAATGGGGTTGAGAAGGAAAGATAGATCAGCCATGATTGAATGGTGGAGTAGACTTGGTTGTCGGAATGGCTTGTGAGTTATGATCTTATATTGATATATCACAAATATGGAATCCATGAACATGCTAGTTCCAGATTATTTTTGAAGTACGAATCAGTTTTGTTTTTTAAAATATCAAAATCAGCTTTTGTCACTAGCTTCATCCACTGAAATAAAGACTGCAGTGACCGTCACCGAACACCTTCGCTCAGTCCACCTGGGCCTACCCGATCTCCCAGTTGCCAAGCAGTTTAATTCCACTTCCCATTCCCACACTGACCTTCCGGTCCTAGACGTCCTCCGTTGCAGAGTGGGGCTAAACACAAATTGAAGGAACATGCTTCAAAGTCGTCTTGTTGAGTCTCATTGTCTGTAACTCGTTTTCACCGAGCACACAGCTAACCGAGCACCCGTTTCCTTTACCATTGTTTTTTTTTGCATTTGTTCTGCATCTCTATTTCTCCACAACATGGTCTATATCTCTCTTTTCCCTATCCCCCCCGACTCTCAATCTGAAGGGTCTCGACCCGAAACGTCACCTATTCCTTTTCTCCAGAGATGCTGTCTGACCCGCTGAGTTACTCCAGCTTTTTGTGTCTATCTTTGTTTTAAATCAGCATCTGCAGTTCCTTCCAGGAGAGTGCTGTTTAGAGGATTTTTTCCCCTCAAGTAAAACTTCCAGACAACAACTCCAATAACAGCGGAGTCAGGGGGTATAAGGAGAAGGCATGGGGATGTGGTCAAGAGGGAAAGGTAGATCAGCCATGACTAATGGCAGAGTAGACTTGAAGGGCGGACTGGCCTAATTCTGTTTCTATCACTTGTGAACTTATGGATGTTATTTATGTGATTAAATAGTACAAAGTAAAATGCCCCTTACCTTTTGGGGCTGGGGTAGTGAATGCTTTTAGGAACAGTGGGCGAGTGAACATCCCGGTATGTTGCATTGTTCCAGCATCTCTGTGCACACAGCAGCGCAGCCAGAATCACACAGAGAGCCAAAGAGATTACCAGGTAACTCTGGCGGTCAGAAACCTATGAGGAAAAGCAATGAACTAATCAGAGACAACATCCAAGAGGAATAAGTCGATATATACACACACACATACAGGGTCTCTTGCCCAGAGAAGGGCAAATCGAGAATCAGAGGGCATAGGTTTAAGGCGATGGGGAAAAGATTTCATAGGAATCTATTATAGTTGTCAGTGGTGCAAACGCCTGTGCACAGAAAGCCACAACTCTTTTCTTTTATGAATCAGGCACCTAACAGAGCTGGTGTATTCCTTGTTATCGAAGTTCAAAGTGATGGAAAGTTAACATCAGACAATGCTCCATCGCCTACACCAGCTAGTCTCTGATTTACATTAACTTTTTCAACTGTGTATAAAATCATAACAGGAATAGATTGGGTAGATGCACAGAATCTCTTGCCCAGAGTAGGGGGAAATCGAGAATCAGAGGGCATAGGTTTAAGGTGAGGGGGGGGGAAAGACTTTATAGGAATCCGAGGGGTAACTTTTTCCACACAAAGGGTGGTGGGTGTATGGAATGAGCTGCTAGAGGAGGTAGTTAAGGCAGGACCTATCGTAACTTTTAAGAAGCAATTAGACAGGTACATGGATAGGACAGGTTTAGAAGGCTATGGGCCAAATGCAGGCAGGTGGGGCTAGTGTAGATGGGACATGTTGGTCGGTGTGGGAAAGTTGGGCCAAAGGGCCAGTTTCCACACTGTATGTACGTCTAGGATGATGCTTTACGTTAGCTCTTTGCAAAACTCAACACTGCCACCTATTTACAGTTGAAGGAAAAACATGCAAAACTGTTCAGTAATGACCTGTGCTGTATCGAGGGGTTGAGCAGGCTAAGACTTTATTCCTTGAGGTACAGGGGGCTTAGACGTGATCTTACAGAGATGTATAGAATCATGAGGGGGTATGTTGAATGCACTGCATCGTTATACAGGGTCGGGGAATGAAGCATCAGAAGACAAAGGTTTAAGGCAAGAGAGGGAAGATTTAATTGGAACCAGAAGGGGAAGTTTTTCACTTGGAGGGTGGTGGGTACATGGAATGAGCTGCCAGAGGAGGTAGTTGAGGCAGGTACTACAACAGCATTTAAAAGATACTTAGATAGATACATGGATAGGCAAGGTTTTGAGGGATATGGGCCAAACGCAGCCAAGTGGGACTAGCATAGATGGGGTACCATAGTCGGCAGGCAAGTTGTGCCGAAGGGCATGTGCTGTATAAATATAACCTTTCTATCAATAATAAGCAGTGGTTTCTAATAAAGGAAGCGCAATTTGTTCTTCAGTACAGGTTAAAAATCAAGGGGAACATCCAGTGAAACATAGAAATTAGGTGCAGGAGTAGGCCATTCGGCCCTTCGAGCCTGCACCGCCATTCAATATGTGAAGTGTCTATGGCAGCATTTATGTATAACAAATGCCACTCAACTGGATTTTATCCTCAATTCACAATTACACAATGCACTTTTAGCAATCAGTCACGGCTAAGTAAACGATTGGATGGTCATCACATGATTTTGCAACCAGTTACCTCATGGTCCAGTCTTTCCACCATTTGCGTTAGATTTCCCACCAGCTCAGTGAGATTTGCAAGCTGCCCCTGGAGTAAACCAATTGTTTCAGTTTGTCGCTGGTCCTGCAAGCACAAAAAAGATGATGAATCAACAAATAAATAATTGCTCTCCAAATAAATGAACCTCAAATTGCGGGACTTTTCCGAATTCAGTTGTCTCATTTTAAAGTTAAAGTTGAAAACTTGCAATGTACAATTTACAAAAATTGCAAATGCACTCATTTGTCTTAAATACCAGTTTAACAGTTCAACGTTTCGCCCAATTATAATGGGGGGGCGGGGAGGGGAAAAACCCATCCTCGTTCCATGCAACCCACAACTATTAAAGTGCAAACAATTTCTAAATGCTGAAAACTAAACTTCCTGTGTGAAATGTCATTTGATGGGTCTGAGTACAAACCGCATACAGTAGAGGTGACGTCAGTCATGTTAATGTTGAATAATATCTGCAAGTCACGTTTGATCAATAGCCATTTGCAAGAAATCACTAAATTTATTAAAAACATTAATGGACATGTTCTCAAAGTGTTAAAACTCCTTAGGTGAAAGCATTAAGTAGTGAACTACAAAAATTTCAGTGATTAGCAACCTATAGTTATAATGCATTATCGAAGCAAACAATCCCAACAGTTCTCATATTAAAAAAGGGCCCATCCCACATAGGCTATTTTTCGGCGACTGTCAGTCATAGCAGATCGCCAAAAAAAAACGGTGACTGGACCACCCCCCCCCCCCCCCCCCCCCATCGACATAAAATTTGAAATAAAACCATAACTTTAACAACAACAAAAAAAAAACCAAAATCAGCACCGGCGACAACCTACGTTAACCTGGCGACAACTACGACAGCACCTACGTCAGGAGAAGTCAAGCTACACTCATTGGTGTCAAACCCACTGTCACCGACTGTCTCCGAAAATGTTTCAACATGTTGAAAATCCAGTGGCGACCAGAAAGACACTGCGACTCTTTGGGCGACTGAAGAGACAACTCACGACCACACAGGCGCCACCCTGACGACAACAGCCTAGTCGCCTAAAAGATTGCCCAAGTGGGATAGGCCCATAAAGGATACATTGTTTTGGGATCTTCTTCCTCACAGGATATTTAAATTAATTTGTATTGTATCTTTCAGATTTTCTATATTATATGACCATAGAAAATCTGAAAGATACAATACAAATTATATGTTTTGACCCTTTGCAAAATGGTGGCAAATAGGAAAACGCAGAACTGAGACCTAGAATTACTCAGAGACAAGGAACTGCAGATGGAGGTTTACCAAAAAAAAGACAAAGTGCTGGAGTAACTCAGCAGGTCATGCAGCATATGTGGAGGGCATGGAAGGGTGAAGTCTCCAGACATTCCACCAGCATTTTGTTTTGCTCAAGATTTCAGCATGTACAGTTCTTTGTGTCTACAACCTTCCGATTCACATGGTCTTTGAGAAATGCGGTGAAAAGTACCTTTTCCTCTGCTATCCTGGAAGTGTTCTGTAGTTTAATTATGGTCTTGTTAAACGCTTTCTGCATTTCCTCCATTTGTTTGCGATACCTAGAAACCAACATATTTCTCAATACAAAGACAATTCTACAGTTCAAATGAATAGCATCTGCAAAACTTGCAGCGCAAGGCACCTAAAAGTATATCAATCGGCATAACTGTAGAATTAATTAAACTAATACACTCGCACAACTAGTTATATAGATGACACATTTATATAACAGAAAGTAGCACATATTTGATTGGCAACATTTACAGTTCATAAATTGTAGCCCACTGTCCAAACTTTTAGTCAATGGTTAGAGGTTCCTGTGACACCAGGAGAGTTCAATAAATAGCCCCCAAAACGGGATGAAACAATCTGATTCCGATAAATGCCAAGTTAAAGATCAATAATTTATTCACGCAACTGATGACATTCTTGGGTTCCGGAGGATGAGGAGCATATGGAAAGTGTAATAAAGTTGTGTCATGCTTCACCAATGGCTTCATCCAGTAAACAGCATCACAACAACTAGGAAGATCGCAGGTTGAAGATCGACACAAAAAGCTGGAGTAACTCAGCGGGTCAGACAGCATATCTGGAGAAAAGGATTAGTGACATTTCGGGTTGAGATCATTCTTTAGTCATCTGAAGGTCTCGACCCGAAACGTCACCCAGTATTCCTTTTCTTCAGACCTATTGAGTTACTCCAGTTTCTGGTGTCCATCTTTAGTTTAAACCAGCATCTGTTGTTCCTTCCTACATACATCTCAGGCTGATATAATCGCTAGTCAAGTGAACCAACTCTGACCATCTGTATGGTAGTGTCCTATCATTGGATTCCAAGCAGATCAGGGAAGGTGGAAGAAGGGGTGGAAATTAGACTGTCTCTCTGTTCATGGCAATCACAGCTCTCAAACTGAGTTTGGCAGTGGGTCTCCTTGCAGTCAGCTGACCTGATGCACTACCCCCCACTACAGAAATAATAGCCAGGCACAGAAGGCAGACTGGCACAAAACATAATGATGTAAACTTCACTCAACTTAACTATATGGGGGGGTGGGGGGCATCTTTAGGGAAAGCAAGTTTCCAAATGACGGTATGCAATTTAAAGCCCTTTGAACCATCTTTAATTGGGCTTCAATGTTATATCTTGCACTAAATGTTGTACCCTTTTTACCTGTGCATTGTGGACAGCTTGATTGCATTCACATATAGTCTTTTCCCTGACTGGATAGCACACAAAAACAGCTTTTCATTGTACATGTAACAATAATAATAAACTGCGCTCAATGCTTAAAATTTGAAAATGCACCAACCATGGAGTGTGACAAAATATCATCACAGGCCAACTATAGCAACATGTACAAAAGCCCTATAACCCTTTAGTAAAGAATGGGGTGGACAACTGGGTAGATTCTGAGTAAAATACAGGGCGGCACGGTGGGGCAGCAGTAGAGTTGCTGCCTTACTACAGGCGCTGTCTGTACGGAATTTGTACATTCTCCCTGTGGGTTTTATCCGGGTGCTCCAGTTTCTTCCCACACTCCACAAAGACGTAGGTTACTTTGCTTTGGTAAAAATTGTAAATTGTCCCTTGTGTGTTGGATAGTGCTCCTGTATGGGGCAATCGTTGGTTAACGTAGACTCAGTGGAAACAAAGTGCCTGTTTCTGCGCTGTATCTCTAAACTAAAACTAAATACCTGCCGCACAAAAGTAATGAAGACCTCAGCTCAGTGCTAAGACTTGTCCTGGGACTGGTTGCAGCCCAGTTGGTGCACATGATGCAGGGGATTAAGGCGCGATGCACAGTTTTGTTGGCTCTTCTAATGCTCCAAACAGCATTGAACCTTCTATCAACATTTAATCCAGATATTATTACAATTCAGTTGCTGATACAATGACAAATTAGCTGCTGTAATTCCCCTCAACTGCAACATTGATAGCTTTTGAGCTTTTGTTTTGTAAAGTACGAATATACACCTGCTCATGAACCATTTGCATGTCATGATGCTAAAATAAAACTCTGGTGTCCAGCAGATAAGTCTGTTCACTTTGCAGGATAGCGAGTGGCACCTTGAATATATCCCAGTTGTCGTCCTGAAGACCTGCTTTGGATCTATTAACTACGCAATGCATTTAGAGTACAACTTCCACACTGCCATTCAACCAGAGATGGAGAAGTGCCCCATTAACCTATTCACAATAAACAAGATATCTACCATAGCCATACAAAAAAAACACAATAGATTCAACTTCTCTCAATCATCAGAAAACCAATGGATAAAGAATTAACCATGTAATCACACAAATGTAACCTACTCCAAGACGTTCATTTTGAACTATATATATTTTTTAATTACAATACCTTGACTATATTTCCTACGCTGCATAAAGAAAAACAAGAAACGCATTAACATCCATCATGAAGCACTTTGAAAGACTGGTGATGGCCCCATTAACTCCAGTCACCTGTCAACACCCGTCCCTATATCTCCTGCTGCGACTCTGTCCAGGGACCCCGACAGTCTTTTCCGGTTAGGCAGCGGTTCACTTCCACCTCCTCAAACCTCATTTACAGTATCCGTTACTCCTATACAGCGGCGACATCAAGCGTAGACTGGGCGCTAGTTTGGCTGAATGCCTTCACTCAGTCCGCCTGGGCCTATATGATCTCCCGGTTGCCAAACACCTTAACTCCCATTCCCATCCTGACTTTTCTTCCTGGGGCTTCCTCCATTGTCAGAGTGAGGCCAAACACAAATTGAAGGAACAGCACCTCATATTTCACTTGGACCGCTTACAACCCAGTGGTATGAATATTGACTTCTCCAACTTCAAGTAACCCTTTCATCCCCTCTCTCTCCCCATCCCTCCCTCATCGTAGCTGGCACGTCAGAGCTCGGGGACGTCTCTTAGCGGCTCATAACGCTAATGGCAGGAACTCGGGAAGACTCGCTAACGGCAGGTAAACACGGGAAGATTCGTGAAGATTTTTCAACATGTTGAACATGTTGAAAAATCTCCACGAGAACCCCGAGTACTGACGAGTGGTCATTACCGTAAATCACCGAGTTCGAATCAGGGCAAACTCGGGAGAGCTCTTGGAATGAACTCGTACCGTGGGTCAGGGCTTTAAACACATCCCAGCAACACCGGGATAACAAGGACTACTCCATTACAATCCTATTTATCGGCTATCGATCCACCTGCAACTCCATAATCCCAGCCAAACTCATCTCCAAAGTCCTGGAAATTGGAAATCTTAGTATTACCACCACCCCCCTTTCCCCCTCTGCCACTGAATCCTCTACTTTCTGACCAACAGACATGAGGATAGGTGGCAACACCTCCTCCACACCTTCCTAACACCAGACACATTCTCAGTCCCCTACTATACTCAGAAAAATCTTCACCCATATTCGGCTCTAACTACAACAAGCTTGCAGATGACATCACTGTAGTGGGCTTAATCATGAACAATGACAAGACAAAGTACAGGAAGAAGATAGAGAATTTAAGAACATGGTGTCAGGACAATAACCCACCACTTAATGTCAGCAAGACAAAGGAGCTAGTTATTGACTTAATGAAGTAGATGGAGGAGGTCATGCCCAAATCAACAATGGCGCCAAAGTGAATGTAGTTGACAGCTTAAAGTTCCTTGGCATTAATATTACCAATGATCTGCCCTGGACCCAACACATTGATGTGACAGCCGAGGCAGCACAACAACACATCTACTTCCTGAGGGCATTCAGCTCTTCTCCAATGGTTCTTATTAACTTCTATAGATGCACCATGGAAAGCATATGTGGGGTTGCATCAGCTCGGTTTCTGAACAGCTCTGCCCAACGCAAAATAAATGGAGAGTTGTAGATGCAACCCAGATCATGGACTCCATCTCCACTTCGAAAAAGCAGCCAACATAATCAAAGATTTGTCCCACCCTGGTCATTCCTCCTTCTCCCTGCTCCCGTCTGGCAGAAGATACAGAAGCTTGAAAGAGCGCACCACCAGACTCAGGAACAGCTACTTTCCCTCCATCAGGCTTCAGAACAGTCCTTCCATAAGCTAGGGTATTGTCCGATTCTTCACCCATTGCGGGCATTGGACTTTGTCTATGAAACTGATGTGCTACAATGCTGAGAACTATATGCTGCACTCTGTATCTTCCCTTTTGCTTTACCTATGGTATAGGAGTTTGACGAGTGTACTTGTGTATAGTTTTATCTGATCTGTTTGGAAAGAATGAAAACAAAGCATTTCACTGTACCCTTGGTACATGTGACAACAATAAACCTAATCATAGCTACAATTTTGTTTTTTTCTCCCATTGCAATACACATTATTTGAAACAGAAATAATTTGATAAAACAAATTCAGATTCAGATATTCCTTTGCAAAGATGATACAAAGACCACCAAAGACAATTGTACACACCGTTGGCTCAGTTCTTCAAGATACCGACTACTCAGGGACATATTCATTTCTAACGCCTTAATACGGTTATTGAGGCGCATAAACACAGATTCCTTTTGGTTGGATCCATGTACTTGATTCCCATTAGTGTATCCCAGGTCAGTTACATTGTGCAGCTCTGCATAGAAATCGGTAGCTGTTCGATTCAATCCATTCGAGGATGGAACAGACAGGAGGATTTCCTCTGCAGCCTGATATTCATCTTTCGTCTCGGTTACGGAGGAGGCAGGTACATCTGAACCCGAAGGTAACAAAGGTTCTTCCACGTCCGCCACAGTCCCTTTTGCTCCAGTAGTTTCATTCTGAATTTCAGTCACCGGATATTCATCCACACTACCAGTTGCTTGCAAGGGTTCCGTAGGAATTATTGACACCGGAATAACACCTCCATTTTCATTTATGGACCCATTGACTGAAATACTCAAGTCTGGGCCATTAGCAGCTTCGGTTTCTAACACAAGTGAAGTTTCCTCAGACTCTTCAGCTGCTTGCTTTTGTACGGTCTCCAGTTTAGTTTCTGTACTTTGATCCAGAATGAGTACAGTGAGCTCTGGGTGCAACTGGGCCTGGTCGGCCATTTTGTCAGCGGCATCATCAGAACTCTGAAGAACAGCAGTACATTGCACATCATACTTGGTATCAAATGTGCTGACTTCAGGAGAATGTGAAGCGAGGGGAGGATGACTGGGCTCCAACTCCACAGAGTCCGTCAGATTGACCACGTTCTCGGATGAATGAGTGCTGGGCTGACTTTCACTGGAAACTTTAGACACTTTTTCAGTCGGCACACTTTCCGTCGGTTCATCCTCTATCGTCTCGTTAGTTACATTTACAAGAAGGGTTTCCTGCTGCCCAGTTGGAACCGGGTCAATGTTGGGAACCAGTTCAACTTTTTGCTCATCAGTGTGTGTTATGCTGCATTGCCGCTGCAGGGCGGCATTAATGGAACACCATTTAGAAACATACTCCGCAAAGCATGCAATGCAAGAAATCCGAGGCAGCTCGCTGCAGTATATCAGAGTTTCTGCATCATACCAACTGGCTCCAATATCATAGTCATCTTCAGGTTTTAGAAGAATGACAGTAGACATTCGGTTCACTAATTCCTCATCATCCTCATGTACCAGCTGCACGATTAACATTTCCGTTTGACTACTCGAGTCCGAAGGCTCTGGCTCTGGCTCTTCCTCAATAACAGAAGCAACCACCAAATCCACCCTAAAAAGAAGCAGAGAGAGTTTCATCAGTCATAGGAGCAAAATTAGACCATTCAGCCTATTGACTTTTCTGCCATTCAATCGTGGCTGATTTACATAGAAACATAGAAAATAGGTGCAGGAGTAGGCCATTAGGCCCTTCGGCCATTCAATATGATCATGGCTGATCATCCAACTCAGTATCCTGTACCTGCCTTCTCTCCATACCCCCTGATCCCTTTAGCCACAAGGGCCCCATCTAACTCCCTCTTAAATATAGCCAATGAACTGGCCTCAACTACCTTCTGTGGCAGAGAATTCCAGAGATTCACCACTGTGTAAAAAATGATTTTCTCATTTCGGTCCAAAAAGACTTCCCTCTTGTCCTTAAACTGTGACCCCTTGTTCTGGACTTCCCCAACATCGGGAATAATCTTCCTGCATCTAGCCTGTCCAACCCCTTAAGAATTTTGTAAGTAAGTTTCTATAAGATCCCCCCTCAATCTTCTAAATTCTAGATTTCTAAATCTTCTAAATTTATCTTTCCTTTTCAACCCCATTCTCCCGACCTCCCCATAATCCTTGATACCCTTTACCAATCAAACATCTGTCAATCTCTGCTATAAAAACACCCAATGATATGGCCTTCACAATGACTTGGCTGCTGTGGCAACTAATTCCACAGATTCACCACCATCTGTCTAAAGAAATTCCTCCCAATCTCCTTTCTCAAAGTAGGTCCTTTTATTCTGTGGCTGTGCCTTCCAGTTCTAGACTCTCCCACCAGTGGAAACATGCTCTCCACAACCGCTCTATCCAGGCCTTTCACTATTCAGCAAATTTCAAATGATGTTTCTCCCCTCATCCTTATAAACCCCAGCGAGTACAGGCCCAGTGCCGTCAAACACTCATATGTTAACCCAGTCACCTCTGGGATCAGTTTGGAATAATTTATTAGCAGTCACATGCTGCATATTATCCATCTTATAACTGTATTATCCTATAGCTTTGTAACAATTCTGACACGATTATGTTCACGGCGATGTTGATATTGCTGCCAATTTCAATTTGCATTATCCTTCGCCTTGGAGAATGTGCAATCCATACAGAAAAATTGCAAGCACAATACAAGATGATCAAGACAACATGGATAAGATAAAACCACATTTACAACCACCAGTGGGGGGTGGGTATATGTAACAAAGTGCCAGAGTTGATGCAGTTAAGGCATTTAAAAGACAAGTACATACCTGAATAATAAAGGTTTTATGGAATATGGGCCAAAGGCGGCCAGTGGGACTAGCCTAGATGAGTCCTCTTGGTCGGAATGGATGTTGGGCTACAAGGACCTGATTCTGTGCCAAATGACTATGACTCATTTCCCCCCACCTCATACTGCCTTCAATCTTTCTACTGATTTCTTTAATCTTTGTCTCCTGTTTGTTGGCCTATATAGGTGAAAGAAACACTAATTCCATTTTTTTTTTCAATCCTCATCATCCATTTTATCTCAACTCATCTGACTTCAGCTATTATTCAAACTCCAACACTGAGCTTCTCCATTCCAGAGCATATGTGGTTGTTGAGGCCTCAGGAAGCCTCTTGCAGTTCCAGTCCATTCCACAGGTCGGAATGATCTGCAATGACTGATCAGAACTGCTTCTGTGCTGCACAACTATGACTACCCCAAACCAGTGATTTTGTTTATGTGTTCATTTCTACTTCATAATCACCACACCCCAAAGCAAGCAATCTTTCACAACTGCTTCTTATTTGCCTTCCAAATCTTCATGTGAATGATAACCAGTCTGCCTTACATCCTGTAATTTAAACAGGGGGGGGGGGGGGGGGGGGGGGGGAGAAAGAGAACACAAACGCTGAAATTAGAATGAGTGAACATGGTAAATTTTGATGGAATGCCACTCCCTTTAAGTCTTAAGTACTATAATTGATAAAGTGCTTAGACTTGCAATTAAACCAAAGAGGAGCATAGGCTGGCACGGGAGGGGGACACAGGCAAGTTTTGCAATAAATGCCTGACAGAGAGAAAGCATGGATTATAGAGTGGAGGTGTGAAAGGGGGGGAAAAAAAAATCACACTGATATTTTCAATGGTTGAGCATGGTATAATTGATGGATAGGTGTGGGGATTTGCAGAATGAAAGTACTTCATTCAATTGTTTGGCCAATATCCCAGCCTTGTTCTGTGCATGCAAGACCACGTTGTCCTCGGATATATCCAACACTGGACCACATTGCCCTGGCAGTGGCTAAGTCCCTTCAATGCTCCAAAAGAAACACAGCATAAGGCATGCCTTTATCAAGTAGCTTGCTGGCATTGAAATCAGAAATGTTCATTACTACATTCAACCACAGAATAAAAATTATTCTCAGTAATGCAACATGAAAAAAATAATTTAATGTTTCAGATTAGAGTTCCATTTGCAATCTTAAAAATTAAAGCTTCAAAAGTCCAAGCTTACTTGAAACTCAGTCAAATCGCACAGACAGATGCAGCAGTGACTAAGTATTCTGCACAGTAACAAACAAGGTTATATACTTACTCGGGCATTAAAGAGGTTGGGCTAGGACTTAGCTCAGGAACAGAACTGTTCGATTTTGTAGTTTCATTCTCAGGTATCATACTTCCATTAACTGCAAAATAATTCCAATATAAAAGCAGAGGAAATAGTGCAGAATAACCTAGGCAATACATTTGGAATCACTAGCACCACCACAAGGCCATTAGATACTTAACAACACATTTTAAAAAAATTGTTAAGGGGTGCATTTCTCAGACAAAACAAAGATCTGAAAAGCACCAAATAATTGTAAGTTAGAGAGCTCTTGAATTCACTGCCTACATTTCTCATGGAGGCAGGAATCCTCGCTATAATTAAGAGGCAGCAAGATGAACATTAAAACACTGTAGAAGACCGAGGGCGGGGTGGGGGTGAGAGGAGAGCGGAAAATGGGATCAGTTGTACTTCAACCCACATTGACTAGTCAGCCAAACAACCACCTTATGTCATTAATTTATGTAATGCCATGACTAAAATCAATCTTTCCACCCTCTGTGTAATGCAAAGAATGCCAATATTGACATAGTCACAATAGAATTCAGAACAAAAATATTTCATAAAATGCATGCCATTGTAAAGGGCCTTTAAATCCACATTAAACCTTACCTTCTGTTCGAGACATTTCCTCTTCTCCCTTCTTGGCACCAAGCATATTGGCCGCTATGTTGACCATGTTCAAAATAGCATCTGTAAAGAAACAACAGTATTTGCAAAGAGACTTTTATGAAGGCTTCGCCAGACAGGCTGTTAATGTTTGAATCCAGAGAATTTGCAGAGAAGATTTAAAAACAAGTTTAAAAAAAAGTCCCAATGAATCAAAAAGTTTTATTTCAAATTGATATTTTAGTGTTCCCTTCCCTCCCCAACTGAAAGCAATAAACCTCAAGTATGTCGATAATTAATACGTTCAATATCAAAATGAGACTGACATCTTCAAACTTTTGGAATGATTTTTGAAGCAACATCCCCCGCTATGGTGGATACACATCATAATGACTTTGTTGGCTGCAAATTATTTTGGGACATTCAAAAGTATCACGCAAGGCTGTAAGTAAATGCAACAAAATGTGAAATTTCATATTTCTTGTCCAATGTCAAGTATTTCCCAATCCAATTGAAACCAAACCAAATCATTTTAATATGCCCCAAAGCAGTTTTGGACTAGTAGTATAAAGCAAACTAAAATGTAATTATTTTCAGTCAAATTTCCCCCCCCCCCCCACATGAAATTTATACTAATCAATGTAAACAAGTAAAAGCTCAAACTCAAACACCAATAATTTGTACTAAGATGCTTTTGAGCCTTCTTCTATGATACAAATACTAAATTCTTATTGCTCTTTCAGATACTAAAAAAATGAACTCAGACAAGAAGTTATTTAAAAAAACAGAAACAGCATAAATTATACTTAAAGTCAGGAAAGTTCGGAAATAAAATTAAGATGTTTAGAATCACAGAAAAATTACAATGTAGGACAAAAACTTTGTGTACATGTCAGCTGGGAAAGAGCAAACCAACCCTAGTGCCCTCCATAATGTTTGGGACAAAGACCCATCATTTATTTATTTGCCTCTGTACTACACAGAAACAGTGCACAAAATCTTAAAGGTGCTTCTATTTTGCTGGAACACACACACACCTCACCTTTTGAGAACTTCCAGAAAAACATTCCTACTAGTAAATAGCTGCATGAACTTCATATGGTGCATGCATTTAAAAAATGACTTTCCTTGAAATTAAGAAAGCATCGGGTTTAGAACTTTGTGTAGAATCCAAACAAGAAAACATTTCCCACGAAAAGTAAATTCAGTATTCAAAAACAAGTTGCGTTTTTTGTGAACTTGGCAAATCCTATACAATCCAATCCTACCGAGTGGGTTCCAACTCAAAAAATCATTAATTTCAGAGCCAGAATTCTGTGAATACATTAAATATGACCACATTACCTCAGGACACATATGAGAAAAATGTTCCCTGCTCACTATACTTTTTTTATATTTGCAATTTTATGGCCTTTGGCATGTTCAGTGTACCTCAGGGCACTCCAACTGAAACTGGGTCGGACCTCATTATCAGCATGGTTGCTACAATAACTTGAGTGAGCATTTAACTAAAACTATGAAAATGTGATTGTAGATAACGAAAATCAAGAGAACTTGTTCAGCAACCTATTCTATACAGACTGCAGCTCAAAGGAATAAAGGAAGATAAAACAAACATCTGTAGCCCACATTACACATGTTAATAGCCATGTGTGCTATGTTATTAGGCAGCAGAAAACCATGTTTTATGAGAACCCAACAGAGAAAAAGCTATAATAACACGGAGCATGCCAGAACCAGAATCAGATGAACAACAAATCAACATCTAATCCGGTAAAAGCCATTACACAGAACTACGTGCATACTAAATAGTGCAAGTACCATGCTACAGAACAAGAATGCAATAGAAAATAGTGTAAGTAGGCCATCTGCGCTTTTGAAAACACTCCACTATTCAGCTAGATCACAACTGATCTGGGAAAGCATTAGTTATAGTATAGAATACAGATACAAGAAGCTGGAGCAACTCAGCGGGACAGGCAGCATCTCTGGAGAGAAGGAATGGTGACATTTCTGGTCGACACCCTTCTTCTGAAGGGTCTGCTGAAGGACCAGAAACATCACCTATTCCTTCTCTCCAGAGATGCTGCCTGTCCTGCTGAGTTACTCCTTTGTGTTTATCTTTGGTTTAAACCAGCATCTGCAGATCCTTCCTACACATTTCATCTGCAATTCCTTCCAACACATTAGTTATGCTATGTTTTGTCAGAAACATAAAAATGTTAAACAATCCCATTTTCTTTCACATTTCTACCTTTGCTCTTCCCCGGATCGCACATACTTGTCAGCTTTTGGCTCCATAGCAGTTGTGTTGTTATCTTGCTCACACTTACAATGCAGCATGCACACACATGTGCGATCACAGGGCAGCATTACAGAAAGAGCATGAGATTTTATCTTTTCAAACCAACCCCTTTCCAATCCCTTTCTTTCAGTTCTTTTTAAAAACATGTAATGAGAAACAGAAAACATGCGCTGCAGCCTACTGGTTTCTTGGCGGGGTTTGCAAATATGGATTGTCATTATTTTAAGTGTATCTTAGGAAACAAAGAGAGAAGAATGGAGTTTGTGTACCGATAATGTGGTAAGTACATTTTGTGTTTATGTTTTTAAATACCGTATGTCCCAGGGTGTGGGGAGTGGGAAGAGCTCCTTTCACAGCGTTTGGGGAGTCTGGCCCGGGGTAAAGTTGCAGGGAGGGCACGAATGTTGTGAAGGAAGAGATTGGGATCATGCCACTTGCGACGCTCCTTGCACGGAGCCAGCGCATTGAGGCCAGGTGGGGGGTGGGGGTGGGAAAGAAGAGAAGTAGCTCGGGTGGCTGTGAGCAGCTGCCGGGCCGGACAGCGGAACCGCCTTCAGCGCCTTCTGCCGGACCCCGCTCACCTCTGGCAGCTCTCCATCTAAAAACCTCTCTCCTGCCGCTCGCTGGCCTCACTCATGTCCTTAAATTCCGACAGCGCGATTGAGGTTACTCGGCTGTGGGAATTTGAGGATTTGCGGAAGCGGCTGACATGAGCAAAGTCAGGTGTGAGGTGTTCAGACGGAGGGCACTGCCAGAGGTGAGCGGGCCGGCAGAAGGCGCTGAAGTGGCAGCCAGTTCTGCTGTCGGGTCCCGGCGGCCGCTCGCAGCTACCCGAGCTGCTTCTATCCACGGCTACAATGCGGTGGCTCCACGCCGGGAGCACCGCGGCAGCGGTGAGTGAGCGAGTTACTGGCATTAACCCGACCCCCTCCTTCTCAACACTCCTGCCCTCCCCGCAACTTCACTCCTGGCACAGACTCTCCACATGCTGTGAAAGGAACTCTCCCCCCAATTGGTCCCTTGAATAAGTGTTGTCATTCAATTAGATGACAACCGATTCAACTTTTCCCTGTGCTCCCGTTTTTCCCCACCATCTCACCACCTGCCATCACCCTTCACCCCCCACCCATTTAGTAATTCAGAATAAAGGAGACTTGGAAGCCTTGGACAAATTGAATTGTTACTATCTCTATTTTTATTTTTTATTTTTACGGAGAACAATCTGCGCATTTTTAATAAAAAGCCGACTGAGTGCCTACCCCGAGGAATTACTCACGGCACGTGCCTGGAGTAATCACTGATTGGCAAGGACTCGGTGGGCCAAAGGGCCCACTTACCGTTGTGTCTCTAAAATCAAAAAGTCTAATGTCTGACGAGACAACTTGCTCACATTGATAACCCCAAGCTAAAAAAAAATGCTGTGTTCAGCATTAGTGACATATGACAGCTGTCATCTCTTTAGAGTGATCTCAAATTACTGAGATCTTAATCAAAATCTGCATATTAGGTTCTTGAGGTCCAATGTTACCGCTGTTAGAATTAAAACAGTTCCCAATTGCATATATTGGACAGTGATTCCTGCACAACACACTTTGAAACAATGGATCGTGTTCAAACATGTAGGAAACTCCATGAACTGTAGGTTCCCTGTAATTTAAAAACCATCCGGACTTGAATCATATCAAGAATCCTCAAGTTACTCCAGCACTTTGTCCCTTTTTTGTAAACCAGTATCTGTAGTACCTCGTTTCTACATTTTGGGACAGACACTAAGTGTTTTGCTTTATCTCCAACATCCAAACATTTGGTTAAGCAATTTGGATGGACTATTTCTTCTCCCTCCATTTCCATAAAAATGCAAATCTTTCTTAGTCAACTGAAAATCACTAAGTAATAGCTATCATAATTTGTTACAGATCAAGTGAACACTAGAACATGTTTTGCATCCACCATCAAACAACATGGGACACTCAAATTGCAATCATGATTTCAGTTAACAATTCAAAGGCTGGAAGGTTTAGCATAATAAACAGAACGAGGGATTGAAAATAGGCAGCTTGATTAAGCACAGATCAGGTTTGGGCAGGGCAAGAGAAATAGAGAGGCATTAGAGTCAATGGCTGTGATCTGTAGTTTGTAATCCATCCTTAGTTCAAAATGAGGAATTTAAAAAAGTATTAAAAACTCACTTGTGGCTGAGCCCAGTAGATTTTTTGATGATTTTTCTTCTCGGCTACCATAATCCAGCGGATAATCTGTTTAATAGCAATGACATACAGACATTTTCACAAAAGCTACATGCAAACATTAAACAGCAATGTGCGCACCAAATGTTGTTTGCAGAAAACAGCTGTCAAAACTGTTTCAAGATTGCCGATTTCCATACTGTGGAAACAATACACGTCCAAAGCCATTCTGGTCCTTCTGGGAAAACAATGCTTACGGCGATTTTGGTTTATGAGCCCAAACTCTATGCAGAATCTCCGGAAAGCAGTGCAATCATACACTGCCAAAAACCAAGCGCAAACAGGAAATAAAAGAAAGCTGCGTTTTGAAACATTAAATCAAGAACAGTCTACTTTGCAAGTAAGCCAAATTTTCTTTAAAGACCTTTTAGGTTGCACCAATCATTGAAAGACTCAATGTGCTGCCACCTACAATTTCCTAGGGAATTGCTTCTCATATAATTGGCACACCTTAGCCGATTACTGAGACTGAAGTACAAGTAAAGGCACTAAGAACATTTTGTGGCATCGAATCTAACCTGTCCCAGTGTTGCTGAGAAAGTCTTTCTATAGGGACAACACCTTCATAGGATAAATCCAACCAAAAAACATAATAATGCAAGTTTGTCTCAATGCTAGTAATCCTCTGATTTGAGGTTTAATTCATCTTCCTAATTTTTGGAACCTGCAATGACAAATAGGTTTGGATGTGGGGAGAGCGATGGGGAACACACTCGATTCAGCCAGCTTATAGTAACCGACAGTTCTGGTATGAAACCAGTACACGTGTACACCATTTGAAAGACTGGTATGGAAGCCCGAAAATGTACATGGGAGCAAGTACATTTCAGCACCAAGCTGAACACAAAATGGCGGTGGAGACATTGAAGAAAATCTCCAAGCATGTTTTTGTTTTGAACTCATTAGTCATTATAAAAATAAAACCCAGACTGTTCATCATTCTTTTTCAGTGCCTCATGCAATTTCCATTTTTTTACTTTAAGCCTCGATTCTTTACATTTCCTTCCTATTCACAAAACACTCATTTTTAAATTATTTTCCTCCTCGCCCCACAAATATTTTATGCCAGGATGCAAAAACTATAAATTTGCAATTTAAATTGTTAAAGCGGATCCCATTATAGCTTCAAATCGCCCAGCAAAAAGGTGAACCATCAAAATATGTTACAGAATATTCAATGAATACCTAGTTTAGAAAGTTGCAAAATGTAATGTTGTATTTAGCAAAATGTGTTGTGCTAAAAAGTAAAAAGCATCTATGATAATTGCAGAGTTTGTCAATCTTCAAATACTATGTACAGCTATGTTGCTTGCATAACAAAACAAGACCATTATATAGAAAAACATTGCAAGACATTTCAAATAACTTGGAATGAGGTGTACAGAATGAGAGGTGGCTTGAACAGTAAGACCACCCACTTGTTTCTGTTCTGTGTTTAATGTATTCCACGTTCCTGTAATCCTTGCATTTGTATTCTAGTTAAAGATTTCCTACACTGCAGGAACAGCATTTTAATTCTATGAGAATGCCTTTGAACAGAATACGCCGCCTCTCGTTTTCCAGGTCATTGGTACAGTTGCCGATGGCTTAGAGTGGAGGAAATGACAAACCATGGAAGATGCTGAAAATACGGCCAACAAAAATTGGAAACACATTTCAAGTCAATAAAAAGATTAGAAATAAACAAGTTTAAAGATATAATGCGGAAGTGGAGAAGTACAAGAATACAATATAATAAGAATAGTAGCCATCAAGCCTGCCCACCACTCAATGCTGCCATGACTAATTTATGCTGACCTCAACTCCTTGTATGCCAACTACCCCATGTCCTTTAATTCTTTTATCTTTCAGTTATTTATCTGTCTCCACCTTAAACAGTAAATCGAATACAATAAAAGACCTTTGAAACACGATCTGGCCTCCACCTCCGCCTCGAGCTCAGAATTCTAGAGATTCCCTATCCTAAAAAATTTCTATGCACCTCAGCTTTATAGGCGTTGCCCCTTATTTTGTAGGCAGGTCTCCTGCCTTATGACTCTCCCAGTTGTGAAATCTACCGTCAATCCCTGCTAGGATCTTTATTGTTTGAATATGGTCGCCATTTTTCTAAACACCAAGGAACAGACCCGAATTGTTTCATCTCTGTTCACCTGGAAAATGTGGAACATGGAGGACACTGGGGGAGAAAAGCAAGAACTCGAGGAGTGGGAAAACCACGCAGAGGAAAGTTTAGAACAGCCAAGAGAGCATCCTAGACAGCTAGAGTAGAGATGTAGTCAATGGAAAAGACCCAGATATAGCTTGTGACAAATATTTGGTCTAATAAAGAGGCACATCAGCAGCACTGGTTAAAAAGGTGGCATTGTTAAATGAACGAGACAAAACAGGGATACTGAGAAATGTAATGAAGTCCTCTTGTGAGTGACCATGGGTGATGCATCCTAGCTTGCAGATGATGTGTGGTCGGATGTATGCCTGGGCGATGTCATATGGAGGACAGGCTGTTGCCCATGCAGTACGTTCCCCCACTCCATGTCGCTGATCAATCCAAAGGAACAGCAGGGCCGTTACAGTTTGGCACCAGCGCCGTCGCAGGAGCTGCCAGAGCGAGGTTGTAGACAACGACGACCTGCCTTAGGGGCTCCAACTCCGGATTTTCTTGGGGTTTACTCCGGGAGCCTTTTCCATGACTGGATATGGCCACAAGGCAGTGGAGGTTTTAAATCAGAGTTTTCCCTCTCCTAGATGGACTGCCTTCCCATGCTGACGACCCCCATCTGCCCGAGGCTCGTGGGGGTGGGAGCGTCTACCTTCCCGTGCAGGTCTATAACACCTGCCCACTGTCCTCTTGTGAAAGCAATAAAAATATGGTCAAGATACCCATCCACGTTTGAGCTTATAACCATATAACAATTACAGCACAGAAACAGGCCATCTCGACCCTTCTAGTCCGTGCCGAACACGTATTCTCCCCTAGTCCCATATACCTGCGCTTAGACCATAACCCTCCATTCCTTTCCATATAACTATCCAATTTATTTTTAAACGATAAAAACTAACCTGCCTCCACCACATTCACATGGAAGCTCATTCCACACAGCCACCACTCTGAGTAAAGAAGTTCCCCCTCATGCTACCCCTAAACTTCTGTCCCTTAATTCTCAAGTCATGTCCCCTTGTTTGAATCTTCCCTACTCTCAGTGGGAAAAGCTTATCCATGTCAACTCTGTCTATCCCTCTCATCATTTTATAGACCTCTATCAAGTCCCCCCTTAACCTTCTGCGCTCCAAAGAATAAAGCCCTAACTTGTTCAACCTTATCTCAAGTTGCTAGGCTGAAATGGAGATAGAATTGTTAATTTGACATTACAAACTCTTGGCTAGTCACACAATGACATTATGCAGGAAATTGACACTGAACAAACTGCTCTGCTAAATACTGATCCATCTCCTAGATAGTCTGAATGGTCTCAATCCGAAACGTCACCCATTCCTTCTCTCCTTTGCTACCTGCCCCGCTGAGTTACTCCAGCATTTTGTGTCTATCTTCTAGATCCCTTCCTGCTGGAGGCAACCAACAATAATATCTACAAAGAGAAGACCACTAAAATATCCATACCATAATCTTCATCAAGATATTCCAGGCGCTCGGTATTGTACTGAGATTCAGCAATTTCTTCATATTCCTCCACCATGCTGGTACCAAACACCCTAACACAAAAATACTTGAAGTTATATTTTAAAAGCAACAAAATAAATGTATATTTAAAAATATCAGCAAACATGGAGCTCCACTAGTGTTATCTCTTGCTCTCCATTAGTTTGCCACTAAAAAAAAACATTACACTGAAATACTAACCTAGCTCCTGTGACATAAAAGATCAAACTGATTGTTTTTAATGAAGCAATTGTTCATTGCTTTATTTCAGTTTGCCACTTTTTGCATTTGAGGTTTGATAATTTACTTTTGCAAGGGCCAGCTCCTCAAAGGCCTTCAATGGCTTTAGTTTGGTGAGCTTTCAATAGTATGTTTCGCATTATGAGCAGACAATACCTCCAAAATTAATCAGCTTGGCTTTTGGGATTTACAATAGTAGAGAGTATTCAAAATATAATTGACCTCAAACAACTTTTAGTTGGTTTGTTGAAAAACAGCATATCTGAAGCCTGAAGTTAATAATTCTCAATATTTGCCACATATTTGGCTGGAGAATGGTTGGTCTTTCTGATTTTACTGCATGTATTCTATATATTGTATCTTGATTAGTTTTTTTAAAAAGACAGCAAAATAGTTCAAACAAAAATTTGTGCGATTTGCCTTTGCAAACTATCTCAACTTCGATTCTGTATTCGCCAGTCTTCCATCTTCCATCTAATAACATTCCAGAGCATGGTTTTGGGAAACGCACAAAGTGAAAATGTGGTTGTCTTATTTATATACTTGAAAGGGAACACCGATTGATGCATTCAGTAAACCTCAACTATACCTTATAAGGCTAAGGGGACAAAAGTGTTCTGATCCGAAGTGTGATACCAGTTCCACCTACAAAAGAGCAAATACTGAATGAACACAAGTCATTTAATTGGTCAAGTTAAGAAAAACATGGGTGAAACTTTCAGAAAACTCATTCAACAAGTAGTGCAGACAAGTATTTATATAACGGAGAAATAGTGGTAAATTTAAAAACTGATGGTTTGTTACCTTTCAAGATAAAAATACAGGTTTATAATGAACTAGTTCTGCAATTTTTAATAATAAGTGTGCACAATGTAGCTAGTAAATATGCAAATAAAATATATTCTGAACAACAATTTTTTTAAAGTCACTTGTTAACAAATGAATACTTGTTTCTTGGCACATTTGCCCAAGTCAAGCAGCATCAACATTCACACTCGCACATTAATGGAGGGAGACGCACAATACTCTTCATGCAATCAGTCAAAGGTTTTTGTAAATGACTGCACTCATCCATAATTAGATGTGAACACGCAAGAACCCATGAAAATAATCCAAAAAAACATTCACAGAAAGCTGCAAGACCTGAGCAATAGAAAGTATCTTTTACAATGCGATTAGGACTTTGTCATCTCGGTATTACAAGACATACAACATGTTAAGAGTTAACTGAAAACTGCATACAGTGGAAATCAGAACACCATTACAAATCAGTAATTTATGAAAGCTTTGCATGATTCAATTTAACACAGAAATACAAGGATGGCAAGACTCCACATTCATTTGACATTAATGACTTCATTATTAATAAGCTCATAATTAAACACATTTAGGTTAAGAATTTGTTTCTTTAACCAAAACCTGCTTCCCGACAAAAAACAAAAGGAATACAGAAGCACAGCTGAAAATATACAATTATAAGTAGTATTTGTGAAGGTTATGAATTTGTTTCAGTAGTATAGTCAGATATCATATTGGTCCCAAGAGTGACTGGTTTTAAAAATTGAAAACAGAGGAATATGGATACACAATTATGTGAATACAAGTTTGATGAAAATCCAATAGATATGGAAACAATGCCGAGGTATTGGAGATATTTATCACCTTTAGATGTTGATATTCTTGAGTTTGTTTTCAAGCTAGAGATAATGGTAATAAACTAATGATACTAAGCCAATTGTAATAAGCTATATGAACAATAATCAAAAGACTAACCTTTCCTTTATTAAAAAAACAAGGCTTAAAACCAGCTATATAACAACCCTCTTTTGCTGTGGACTCATTGTAAAATAACGGAAGGAACATGTAGTGTAGCAGGCGACCATTCGTATGTGCTACAACTCTAGTCATAGCATAACAAACACCAATGTTAAGTTACAAACTTTGCTATAGTGGGAGCAGATTTTTTTGAGAGGATTACACTTATTAAATTTTCACCAAACTTCATGAAAGGTTCTTAATATATTCAAACAGTGATATTTGTTGACAGAAACAGCGCAATGAATTAATGATCCCAGTTGGAGTGGTTTGGCGTTTAAGTTTGATTTATTTGGTTAGTTTCACCAGTGCACGTTACTTCATTGATAAAGGCATGCAAGGTTATACTTCATGCATGCTTGCAGTGTCTCCAGAAAGGAAACTTCCAATCCATGATTAACTTCTATTAATGCTAACCTTTATGTATTTGATGAACATCTGAAGCAAGAGAAAGGGAGAAAAAGATGTCAGTAAGAGTAGTAACAGCAAGGTCGAATACTACACGCTATTAAAAAAAGGTCACAGTTCCAATACTTTCAAACAGTTTGCAAGTAAAATCTTTCTCCAAACACTGTGCTCAGAAGAATTTAAATAGCAAAACACAAAAGCTTTCCAGGTAAAATAAGCCATAGCTTGATCTTTTGTAAAGATACTGTTGAATTTTTGCAGGATATTTTCAGCCAGGATTAATCAATTAATTTCAATTTTATTTTACGTTAACAAAAGCACTCCACGCCTTCACTAATTTCAGCTATTTAAGGAAAAAACAGACTGCTCATGAGCATTCGGGTTATAGTTTAGTGAAAAAAATAACAAAACTGAGGCCAAAGCAAAGCAACAGATGTTCAAGTCAACTAACACAAAGTTCTGTGTAGGATGGAACTGCAGATGCTGGTTTGAACCGAAGATAGACACAAAATGCTGGGGTAACTCAGCAGGACAAGCACCATCTCTGGAGAGAAGGAATGGGTGACGTATCAGGTCGAGACCCTTCTTCGGAGTGAAGATTTTTTCCACATGAAACGTCACACATTCCTTCTCTCCAGAGATGGTGCCCGTCGTGCTGAGTTGCTCCAACATTATGTCTATTAACACAAAGCTCTCATCCTTTCAACCAAGTGGGAAGAAGGAAATCACCATATAGCACTAGAGTGCACCATTTTATTGAGAGGAAAGAAACAGGTGGCAAAGAGAGGGGTTGTATCCTACAGTTAAGAAAAAAACAAACAAAAAAAACCAAATATTCCTAAGTCTGCATTGCAGGTAAATTGGATGAGTTATAAAAAATTATGAACAAATTAATTCACGATTGTTGCCTTCGAAATATAGTAGGATTCAACCATACTAAATATTTATCCGCCTTAAACTACTTAATAAAGCAATGACACAAATACATGTGATCAAACCACCTTTGATACATAGTATTAGTTTTATTGGCACAATATTTTAAATTACAGGACCTTTGACATGCAATCATTATGCAGTAATGGCAGTACAAGCATTATGCTGAATAAAAGCACCCCTTTGGTAAAGCATTGCAATTCACAATTCAAAATTAACACCTTGCTGGGCATTGAAAGGCACCATCACCGGTCTCCCAACAACAGACGCCACCAGGTTTAAGTTCACCCATTTCCACTCTCTTGACGTTCTAGATGAAGTCTAACAAGCCCAAGCAACCTTGGATTACTTTAGGATAGGTTCCAGTTTCTCCATCCAAAGTTGTTTAGGTCTGTAAATCCCAGATGTTGGGATGAAGTCCCTTTAAAAAGTTATTGAGCAGTAATCATGATGAATATAAGTAACATGTAGGCAGCACAGAGGAAAAGTATGAGCTGTTTTAAGACATCCTTTCAGGATGAATGCTCTCTCTTTGGCTAGTTCTCACATGTCTCAAATACCTAGCACCAATTGCAATATAAACTTGCCAGATTCTTTAAAGATCACATATTGGGAAATGTATTTTTGTTTAAGAGATGCAAGTGCCCAAATTCAGTTCAAATTGATAACTTTGGGGCTCCTTCTAGCTACGCAAGATTTGTTCGTCAGAAATGGGGGAAAGAAACCAATCCTTAAAAAAAACTCCAAAGCAAAGAATCCTTAAGTGAAGAAATGAAACCAGTGGCTACAAATAATCGCATGGAAATTAAAAAAAAAAAAAATTAAACATTTGAATGAAGACTGGTTTTCAATAATGGTTTGAACTACGAGTCCTTTGCAGCAAATTTATGCAAGAAGATTTCTCAGGTGTTTAAGAAATGAAGTGCACACACCCACTTAAGACATGTTACGTAAAACAGATAACACCTTGTAGTTAGAGTACTATTATTGCACAAGTTAGTACGGAGGATACCTCTGGCGAATCGAACAGATAATGCAAGCAGCAATGGTCACACTTAATATCAGATTATATAAAATATTCCTGTAAACAGATGATTTAACCAGTGGTGATGTCATACCTTCCAATTTAAAGAAACATGCACATTTACCTTGACATACTTGGCATACATTTGCTCATCTAAAGGAAAGCTCTGTACTGTTCTCTCATCCAGAGCATGGAATGTGCCGAGTTTAACCCATTTATTGGTGGGATATCTGAATATAAAAGCGGCAAATATAAAAGTTGTTAGGAGTTGTTTAATATTAGACTATTGCCACAAACAGAACAATATCTGGTTTTGCTAACAGAATAAAATAGTTTGTAAGTAGACTATTTTATCAAAAACTTTTTCTTTTTTTTTTTAAATGCCGTAAATAGATCAAACTGCATCTTCGGACTGAAAGAATTATTGTTTTAGGTTGGCGACAGCAACTCATTTCAGTTCTCCAGATGCTCCATTTACCCAAACTACTTCTAGTATTTTCAATTTTACCTCAGATTTTCAACGTCTTACTTTTGCTTTACCCCTTACATAAATTTGAGATTTTGCTCGGAGATTTACGGTAATGGCCGCTAGTTGGTACTCGGGGCTCTCGTGGACATTTTTCAACATGTTGAAAAATCTTCACGAGTCTTCCCGAGTTTATCACGTTTCCCGAGTACCTGCCGTTAGTGTTATGTGCCGCTAAGAGACATCCCCGAACTCTGACGTACCAGCTACGTTCATTCCAGGCGCTTACCACAAGTTAGATTTTTTTTTTTTTTTTTTAAACTCGGGAGGGCACTTGAATGAACTCGTACAGTGGGACAGGGCTATCAAGAAAATAAAATCATCTTGGACCAACACTGATGATTTTTCCATTGGACTAAAAACAAAGTATGGAATAAAACCTTTAAACAGTGGTAACTAAAACATACCTATCACTGATGGAAACTAGAAAGTCCTTTGGCGTAGATGAAAATAATTCAAAGTTTGCGACATCAAGCTGTCTGACTTGAATAGGTTCACACAACTCAATTACAAACCTGCAAAAAAAAAAAATGCCATTTTGCTGTATCATAGGAAACTATTAAATCAGGACGTTATTCTACCTGTGATTGTTTTCTGCCAATGGTATCAAATGAAGAGATTTCCTTTAATTTTCATAAATTGTTGACCTGGGTTTACAACTTACCAAATTTTGGCGCTGCATGGATTTAACATGTACAAGTCCATATTTTCCATTAGAATTGCTGAATTGCTCTGCAAGGCAAAATTGTAATAAACACCTTTAGGACTGAAATGCTCTACTGCGATAAATGCATGCAGATGTTTTGAGATACAGCGCGGAAACAGGCCCTTCAGCCCTAGTCCACGCCAACTAACGATCACCCCGTAAACCTGCACACTACAGACAATTTACTAACCTACACACCACAGACAATTTACAATTCTACTGAAGCCACTTAACCCACAAACCTGTACATCTTTGGAGTGTGGGAGAACGTACAGCATCCATAGTTAGGATCCGGCAGTGTAAGGCAGCAGCTCTACTGCTGTGCCACCCTACAACTCCCTACTTATCTCAAAACAGCAAAAAAGAAACGCAAAAGTCTTAAGTTTTAATCTCACCTTTCATGTTTCCACCCTAGAAACCTGACAAACACTTGTCTTTATTTCTGGATGCTGTACACAGGATTAACATTAATCTTACTTTCACCTTTGCTCACATCAAAATAATTTGGTTTTTTTTATTGTACCCTTACATTGGCACCAAAGCCAATCTTAAATCAATTTAATTTGCCTCATTTAATATCAGGTAGCCGATTGTATCTAATGTAGCAAATCTCAAAAGCAAACATTCTGGATGCCGTGCCAATCAATGCATTCTCTCTCTGGAACTAGCTGTTCCAGTGCTGTTCCAAAATGCAATTATCTACCCGACATAATGGAACATTGTATAAATACACCCAGCAAATCAATCATGTCAAATTACATTTTATCAATCTATCCCTGGTCATTCAAGGAATAGTAAACAGTGGCAACAAACCCCACTTAATTGTTTTACTCAGCTCCAGATCCCATACAAGAGGTACAATAGTGCTAAATTCTAAGGATCAGATGTGAATAACTGCTGCAAAAATCAAAGGATCAGTCAAGACACTTTACTGATGGGGAACTACTGCTGGTAGCATGGGGCCTGTTACCAGCAGCAGGTAGGATTGTTCGGCGATATGCTATCGGATTTTACCAGGTTGTACGCAAAACAAAGCATTTCTCCGTACCTAGGTATATGTGACAATCAAGTATCATTGAATTGATTCATTAAACTTGGTCATCAAGTATTAATGCGAAACTTTCCATGACCAAAATACATCACAGACAATTAAGTCTCACGGAGGTCATTGCAGGCCTTTAATTAAGCCCCAGGATGTCATAACAGGAGCTCAAAGTAATGCACTAACGCTGGACATCTTCAGCTGCTTAATAACTTTCCTTCTCTTTCCCATTAGGCCAGAAAAGTGGATGCACACCACTGCCAGCTCAACATCCATAACTCGATAGATGGTGCCTGAATACAGTAAATCCAGACGCTATGTGTAGGAAGGAACCCACTGCGTTACTCCAGCATTTTGTGTCTACCAAGGAATTGTAGATGCTGGTTTAAACCAAGGAGAGACACAAAAAGCTGAGTAACTCAGCAGGTCAGGCAGCATCTCTGGAGAAAAGGAAAAGGTGACGTTTCGGGTCGAGATGATTCTTCAGACCCAGACACTATCCCGCCTTGAACTAAAGAAGTGGAATGCATGTTTGCTAGACAATGGCCATCTCCAATGGGATCTAAACACCACCCCTTGACACTGTCATCACATCTCACATTTACACCACTTTAATCAAAAGCTATAGGCCAGCAACCCAAAAAGGTGAGAAACTGGGCCTTCTACAAAGATCAACTCATCTTCTGACTTCACAGAAGACGAGTCCCCCAAGTAGAAAGCTACTTTTCACTTGCGTGATTAAATGCCACTCCAACAGCATTCAAGGACCAAAAACATCCAGGCCAATACAGCCTGTTTTAATAGCACCCTACCCACCATCCCAAATGCTGATTCTTCACCATGACAACCAGTGACTGCAGTGTATACCAACAAGCCTTCAGATTTTAGAAATAGTGTGGAAACAGGCACTTCAGCCCACGCTGATCAGCGATCACCTGGTAGGCTAGCACTATCCTACACACTAGGAACTTACAATTTTTTTTTTAAACCAAAGCCAATTAACCTACATGCTTGCACTTCTTTGGAGTGTGGGAGGAAACCGGAGCACTCGAAGAAATCCCACAAGAGGTCACAGGGAGAAAGTCCAAACAGACAGGGAGGATCGAAGTGCTGTTCTGTTGGCCACTGTGCTGACCTCAAAAACGATCTTGACTTCAACAGAGTCGCTTCCCGAAGGCCCTGCAGCAGCCCCCAACAACAGGCCTGGCTCACTGAGCACGGCCTGCCAGGCACTGAGCCCGGTGACCTGACCCCCCCCCCCCCCCCCCCCCCCCCAGAGAGGAACAGAGGGCTGGTAAGCAGTCCGGAAGTGGGATACAGTGCAGGGCCTCAATGATGGAGAAGGAAGCCCTGCAGCAGAGTGGAGCACGGCCTGCAGTTGTATCCCAACAGCAGGCCCGGCTCGCCTGGAGAGGAAAGGCTGCCGTGTCTGGTCCCTGCTCGCTCCTTGGATCGGGATTTGGAGAGGGGATGGAAGCAGACTGCGACAGTGGCAGATGCCAGACAAATGGCCCTGAGGAGAGGAGCCGGGCATACTTTCCTTCTGGGCCCTCAAGGTCCGCTGCAGGAGGCGCCCACTGGGGAAACGATGGCTGAAGAGGGCAAGGCGTGGAGAGGGACGATGGTTCGCGGGACGACTGCAAATGGAGGCGACAGCTGCACCGGGCCTTTGTGGCCAGCTGCAGCTGGAACTATAAAATGATGCCAAATGGCAACTCTTGCACATGGACTCTGTGGGCACTCTGTGCGTACTGTACTAACCGGGGATTGTGCTTATGTACGGGGATAGTCTTGCTGAGCAGTAGGCAAAAAAAAGGTATTTCACTGAATCTGGTACACGTGACAATAAAAAACCCATTGACCACCGAGAATGAAATTAATGGCCTTGGATGCCTAAGGAACAAGGTTTTTTACCCCAGCAACTGCAGCTCCCTTTAAGTCACACACTAGTCAAGCCTGGGAGTGGATCACCATTTTGTCATCACTGGGTAAAACTCGAGAAAGCTCTAACCAAACAACAAAGAGCACTTGTACTGCAGCACAATGTCTCACTATTGTGAGTTCCCACCCACACACCTCCAAAGGCACTTGGTTATGGACAAAGGAACAATAAATACTAGCATAGGCGTGCACACGTCTCATGCACAAATCTATCTGCTCCCACTCTTATGGTCCATCTGTTCAAGGACTGTTGCAATGGACCAGAACTTACTTTAGAAGGTTCAGATTTAAAATTATGCATACATAGCATTTAAGAAAAAAGGAAAATGAGCTCTGAATGCCCAATGAGTGATGCACACATTGAGCATTGCTTTAACAACGTTTTTGTCATCTTCATCCGGCAAGTGTATTGGTGTCTTTTTAAAGATTAAGTGCACAGCATAAACTTAAGCCAGTTGCTGCTTAGCCTTGCCACAGCAGCACCGACACATCTGGAGGAATTATAATTTGACCCGTTTTATATGGGCACATACATTATACACACATGCACATCCATATAAATAATTGCCAAGAACATGGCCCCATTATTCCATCCCTGACAGACAGGTCTAGCTTTTTAGAATTCTATTCTTTAACAGAGACACACCAAGACAGAAGCACAATAACAGTTCAATAAAAATAATGTGCTTACTATAAATGACAAGTAAAGGGCATGTCCCACTTTCACAACCTAATTCACAACCTTTTTTACTCGTGGATATTTTTCATCAGTCTAGAAAAAAGGCCCCGACCTACTTGATGCCACGAGTACCTACGACTAGCATCACGGCCTGCTACGACCCACCTACGACCTCGTGACGACCATGCTGCGAGTACGAGTCAAGGGCAAACTCGGCAGAGGTCGTGAATTAGGTCGTGAAAGTGGGACAGGCCCTTTACAATCCTTGAATAAAGAATGTAATACCTTTGCTTCTGGATTAGCAGCGAGAATTTTTGCTCCACACTCCACAGATGCATAGTTATTGAAGTTTTTCTGTAGTTTTTTTGAAGAATGAAGCCCACCACTGGAAGTATGTAATGACTGGCCTGAAAAAAAAACCCATCCAGATTACAGAAACATTGCTTTGGCCCCCAACGGGTCAATATTTTAAAAAGAAAACAGAAGCATTTTTTCCAGTTCACAAACACTATATTTGACAAGGAGTCTCATCAATTAAATATGGTACTGTTATATAAGCAAACTATTCATCCAGAATATTCGAATGTTTATAAAATTCAAACAGTTGTCGCTTTCTAGGATTTGAAGCAAGCTGTGAAAAATGTATTCTCCAGAATCAACAATGGAAAACTGATAGACAAAAATGCTGGAGTCCGAAGAAGGGTTTCAGCCCAAAACTTTGCCTATTTCCTTCGCTCCATAGATGCTGCCTCACCCGCTGAGTTTCTCCAGCATTTTTGTCTACCTTCCATTTTTGTCTACCTTCGATTTTCCAGCATCTGTAGTTCCTTCTTAAACAATGGAAAACTGATGCAAGTTTAAAAAGCTGGTCCACTTATAATTCTGAGTTGATCAATGCACAACGAAATTGTTCAACCATAAAAGTAAATCTCAGAAGATACTTAGAGGCAGATAATGTGGAAAAAGTTAAGGAGAACTGAATTTGATTTGGTGACTGAACAACAACATTCTAGGAACCAGACAATGTGACTCCAGTGCTTCTTCTGGTCCTGACATTGTATTCCTATTCACACATCTCACAACAGAGGTAATCGAGAGGAAACCTGTGTATTCATGAGGAACCCATGTGGTTATAAATGAAGAATGCGCAAACTCCACGCAGGTCAGGATTGAACCCAGATTTAGTTTAGAGATACAGCGTGGAAATGGACCCTTCGGCCCACCCTGCCTGTGCCGACCAGCAATCGCTGCACATTAACTCTATCTTACACACACTAGGGGCATTTTACCAAGCCAATTAACCTAAGAAACCTGTACGATTTTGGAGTGTGGGAGGAAACCAGAGCACCCGGAGAAGACGCACGCAGGGAGAATGTACAAACTCGGTACAGACAGCACCCGTAGTCAGGATCAAACTCTGGTCTCTGGTGCTGAAAGACAGCAACTCTACCGCTGCGCCACCCCACCCCTACAGCTCTAGCCTCTGTACCACCAATGTTTCCATTCACTCAGGTCATCTCTCAAGCTTTCCAATGCATACTTTTCTCCTTCTCTTCTTCCATGACTTTCTTCTTCCATTCATCAAACGAGGGAATGTCTCCCGAATCTTTAGATGGAATCGGAGGTTCTCTTGGAACTTCAGCGTCCTATATCAAAGTGAAATTCATATCAGCTTGCATTTAAAATATTGTTGATACTTGACTAGCTCAAAAAAACATTTTAAAGATTCAAACAAGACTCTCAGCAGATCACAAACCCTTATAATTCTAACCTCAAGAGCAACGTCAGCCCAATTAATCAGCTATCGGCAGAATTAGTGTAAAGTCATGCAATTTTAAAAGCAAAACCAAATCCAGTGCAACCAGCGATTACTATTTTTCCTCCCTTTCTGCTCACAAGTATTACTTTAGCTAAGTTTAGATAATACAGCATGGAACCAGGCCCTTTGACCAACCAAGTCCATGCTGATCAGCGATCACCCGCACACTAGTTCTATCCTGGACGAGAGACAATCTTTACCAAAGCCAATTAACTTACAAACCTGTACATCTTGGAATGTGGGAGGAAACCGCAGCAAGGTTAGAGATTCAGTGCAGAAGCAGGCCCTTCGGCCCACCAAGTCCGCTCAGCGATCCCCGCACACTAACACTATCCTACACACACCAGGGATAATTTACAATTATACCAAGCCAATTAACCTGCAAACCTTGCACGTCTTTGGAATGTGGGGGGAAACCTGTGCACCCGGAGAAAACCCACGCAGTCACAGGGAGAGCATACAAACTCTGTACAGACAGTACCCGTAGTCAGGATTGAACCTGGGTCTCTGGCGCAGGAAGACAGCACTCTATTGCTGCGCAACTTTGCCACTACTTTGAAACGTTCTTGGTAAACAAATCACATTTTCAACTCAATTCCTCAATTAAAGTAACAAGTAACAACCAGTCATAAGTTTTAAACTATTTTTTTTTTTTAAACAACTAAACAGCCAATTTCTCACTGGTTAATATCAGATTTTGCAATTGACATTGAAAATGAAAGTTGGAAACACTTCAAATTGGATTAAAGTTTCAGCAATCGAACGCCATCCACAGATTTGTTTGTAGTTATTAAAAACTTTAACAATCGCTTGTCATTATTTAAATGAAGATTAATGACTCCAAGATTAATAAACTCTCCAAGAAAAACACATTGAAAAAATGCCCTCTTTTACAGCTTTTAGTCAATCAACTTAATTTATAACGTAATCTCCTTGATTTAATTGTGATCCGCTGTACTGTTGAAGCCGATGGAAAATGTAGTTTAGGCCTCTATTTGGGCCTCTAATTCTTCCATTACGAAAGACTGTCACTGCCATGAAGGGATTGCAAAGCAGTTCTGATAGGTACTTAAAAAAAAAAAAAACTGTTGAGCTATATCAGATTTCCGAGACATCCTCGTGACCCAAAGGCTGGGAAGTATGGATTTACAATTTAAAAAAGGTGTTTTTTGTTTAAGAAGTTATCACACCACGTGGCTTTTGCTAAAACATGATGTTTTTGGATACTTGGATGGTAGCCCAAGAGACTGGAAATTTGACCAACTTGGCACACACAAAAAAAAAATGCGCATCTGGCATGAAGATATTAAGTCATTCTTACCTCTGCCAACTCTTCCGTCTGCAAGGCCTGTGTTGTGTTGGATTTTTGATCTACTGCTGGCTTCTCTTGGTCAGCTTCAGGCAAAACAGTCTTTGGAATCTCAGTAAGCTCAGGTTCGGAACTAGAAATGGGCACGTTTTCCTTGCCATTTGAAGAAGATTCCTCATCATTAGGTTTTTCCTGAGGACTATAATATAGGAACATGGTTTTTTTGGGGTTTTCTTTTTTTCTATTTAATGCTTCGTTGTGCAGCCAGAAACATAATAGGTGTTGGTACATTTTGTTATTTATACCATTGTGTTATTTATACCATAGCAATGCTGCATACAAGCAAGAACTTTGTTGTTCTGCTGTCAGTGTATATGACTATTGACACTCATGCACGTACAGTAATGTGAACCAAGCAGAGCATGAAGCAGCCAGGTACTGCACACCAGACAAAGCAACATGGTTTTGTAAACACACTCACCTCTCAATCAGACTGGGATAGGAGGATGGCTTGCTTTGAGGAATGGCCTCACTTTCCCCTCCAGCGTCACAGTCAGCTTTCGATGGTTCATAGCTTATTTCAGGAGTATCATCACTGGAATTTTCGGTTACACTAAGAGAAAGAAAAAAAATGACACAAATTTAACAAATTGTTTCAATTAAGTCCTTCCCCAACAACTTTAAGAAACTTAAAAATTAAAACACGCACCCTGAACTAATCAACGTTTTTACAAAATATGAACTCAATTTTAATAATTGTCAAGTACAAATGCTTGCTTTCATTCTTATGGCTACACATTCCTAAGAAATAAATCACATTGGCAATGTAGTAGCCATTTAGCTTAACTCAGTATGTTATAACCAGTTACCTTTAAATTTTATCTGCCTGTAATTATGTGGGTGGGATTTATAACGTAGGTGGAGGCTTGTTTGCGGCGAGGATTTTCACAGACATGCTAGTAGTTTTTAGTGTTAGTTGGAGGAAGCATGGGGGAGAAGGCACAGCTTTCGACCACATTCTCCTCTTCTTCTTTCGAATGAAACAAACCAAAGGAATGCAGGAGAAACTCAGCAGGTGAGGCAGCATCTATGGAGTGAAGGAATAGGTGACGTTTCGGGTCGACCCTTCTTCAGACCGAGGAGGAGGGTCTCAACCCGAAACGTCACCCATTTCTGCACTCCATAGATGTTGCCTCACCCGCTGAGTTTCTCCAGCATTTTTTCTACCTTCGATTTTTCCAGCATCTACAGTTCCTTCATAAACCAAAGGGATAGTTAGATCTCAAGCCAGGTGTTGAGCAGCCAGGTTGTTGTCTCTGCGTCAATGTCTGCCAGGCCCTGAACTCCATTTGGTGGGTGGTAGAACAGGCACCCAGAGATGACATGGTTGGCTGTCTGTTGTTCTGCTCCGCATTCACAGGCTGGGCTCTGGCGGAGTCCCCATCTCCACATGCTGGCATTGAAACGCCCAACTCCAGTACCAAGTCTGTTGAGCTTCACCCATGCTCCGCTGGGGAGGCCAGACCCTGGACAAGAGACTGGTGAAGAGATGTAGCTGTGTAATGGAGATGAGGTTGCCTCCCACTCCTGTGACCACTGGTGGCTATCCAGTGTGCTTTTGTCTCAGTTGGCTGGATGGATGTTGGGAGTTGTTTTCCATGTGGAGCAAAGGGGTGAAGAGACTTCAGTCAGGGCGGCCTCTGCTCTCTGCTAATAGCCTGATGGAGGAGGTGATCTGGGTCTATGGCACAACGAGATAGTGCCAGAGTTGCTGCTTGCCTTCGGATCCCTGCAGGCGGAATGCCTGCAAGTATAGGGAGCTGCTCGACTGGAGTAGGTTGGAGGCACCCAGTGATGGATCGCAAGGTGCTGTTCAGGCTTGTGTCTACCAGGCTGGTATTACTTCTACTCCATACGGGTGTGCAGTACTCAGCTGGGGCATACACAAGAGCTAAGGCAGAGGTGCGAAGAGTTGATGGACTGGCTCCCCAACTGGTTCCTGCTGCCGTCGGATGAGGCCGCTACGTGCCATGACCTTGTCGCGGAGACCAGCCAGGTGTTGACGAAATGCAAGTGACCTGTCCAGCTTTACGCCGTGGTAAGTGGGTGTTTGTTGGCAGTCCAAGCGCCTGTCGTTAACGAAGACAGCTAGCTCTCGCTTAGCTTCCTTGTTGTTTAGATGGAATGCTGTTGACACTGTTTTGCCTTCGCTCAGCTTTAGACGCCACTGTCGTAGGTATACTGCCAAAGTCCCCAAGTCTTGACTCAAGAAGCTTTCGATTGTCTTCCACTCTTTGTGTCTCATCAGGATGGCTAGATCGTCAGCATACCCATATTTTCCAGCGATGGTCTCTGGGAGGTCATGGATGTACACGTTGAAAAACAGTGGAGCCTAGACGGATCCCTGTGGGACGCCATTCTTCAGTCTACGTTGCCTACTCTACTGTCCATCACTGGTCTTAAGCACAAAGCTGCGGTTTGATATCAGCTCCATGATGTAGCGTACCAAGCACCCGAAGTAGCTTTGCAGTTAGTCCCCAGTGCCACACGGTGTCATAGGCAGCTGTCAGATCTATAAGAACAGCTCCTGCCTTCTCATTTGCCTCAAAGCAATCCTCGATGTCTTGGGTGATGAGGGTTACCTGGTCCGCAGTAGATCGACCTTGGCGGAAACCAGCCTGCTCGTGGGGTAGTTGAGGGTCTATGATGGGGTTGATAGGCCCATGGATCAGCCTCTCAAAGAGTTTGTATGGGATACAGAGGAGCGAGATGAGGAGCGAGATGGGCCAGTAGCTTTTAGGATCCTTTATCTTATTCAGTTTCAGGAGAGCGATGACTGTTGCATGACGCCAGATCTATGGTATTTTACACTTCTCCATGGAGGTCGACAGGTACTGTCAGATCTAGTTGGTAGCAGCGTCTCCAGAATGAAGTAAAAACTCCAGGTGTATGCTGTCAGATCCGGGGGCCTTTCCTGCTTTCAGCATCTTGAGTGCTGTAGCCATTTCCTCAGAGGTGAAAGCCGTTGTTAGGTTCGTATCCACTCAGTAAGTTTTCCATGAATCGGCCACCTCTTTGCTCACTTCGCACGAGAAATCACGGTCAGAGTTTGTGAATCGACCATTCTTGACTAGTTGAGATGCGATTGTGTTGGCAGTCACTGTGCATTTGCCGGGTTTGGATGTAGCTCTGCCGGTCAGGCGGTTGACTGTGTGCCATGCTTTACAGCTCGAGTGGGTGAAGTTGATCGATTCAACCGTTCTTGTTGTTTCTCATTCATGCGCGTGAGCAATGTAGTGACAGTAGTTTCAGACCATGCACGAGTTTGACTACGAGCAAGATCAAAATGTACTTAAACAAGAAAACGTTTGGATTAATATCTTACTGTTTTTACTACCACAATAAATAAACTATTATTCAAGAGATTGTGTTTTGAAGATTTATCTTTGGACGGCTTTGAATGTCTCGTGGAGAGCTCGCATGCGTAACAAAACTATCTCCTTACCCCCGTGTTCAATCATAGTGGCTAGAGGAAAGATTCCTTGAACGATATAATAATCTGCCATTACAGGCATTACTGTATTTTGAAATATATAATTTTAGTCTGTCACGATAAACCTTTAAATCATTTAGAGCAAATGTCACAGCGTTAAATTTAAATTACCAATATAATTGGCGAGTCAAGGTAGGTTGTTGGATAGTGCAGAACACTTGCCTGTGTTGAAAGGATGTGTTCTCTGAGGTAGTCAGACTGGAAATGTCATCAATACTAGCAGCTACGCTAGCAGGTGGTTCCACTAGTTCTACAGAAGGCTCGAGTCCAGGGTGAGGAAAGGCAGACTGTTCAGATTTCACATGCTGTATATAAAGAAAGTTGTTCTTGTTAAAAGGTAAAACAACACAATCAGTTAAGAGCAGGACACTTATTACTTCAAATGACATAGAGTACTAGAGTAACTCAACGGGTCAGGCAGCATCTGTGAAGGGAAATGGCTAGGCAGGGATATGGATTATATGCAGGCAGGTAAGATTTGTATTCTGCATCATGTTTGGCACAGACATTGTGGACTGGGTTCCTGTGCTGTACTGTTCTATGTTCTAATAATTAGCTAGATTAGATGTGCATAGCTTTTCCACATCGTCAGGTCAATAGTGCTTTCTCTGTACCAGAACAGACAGCTTGGAGACTCTGTTAGTTCTGGAACATCAGTCTTCAGAGCTACAGATGCGATGTTGTCCGCCTTTGTTATATGCGGTATACGTAGACGCAACTTGATTTCACATGCAGCAAATTGAATTGGCAGGAAACAGACTTTTGCGATGGCTTTGATTGTCAGGACAATGTCGAGATGGATCAGCCATTTGGCATTTCTGCCAGAACATTGTTACGCTTACTTTGAACATCATTGTCCACAAATGGAACAGCCTTTCTCAACAATCAACAAACAAATGGGAACAATGAACTTGGCGTGAGACTGCAAGCATCAATGTATCGCATTTATTACATTTAATATTTCCCATTTCAGATGAAAGACACAAAATGCAGGAGTAACTCAGCAGGACAGGCAGCTTCTCTGGATAGAAGGAATAGGTGACATTTCAGGTCGAGACCCTTCTTCAGAGCGAGAGTCGGGGAGAAGGTGACATAGAGATAACGAAGGGTAAAATGTGAAAACGAGACATCAAATGAGATGTAGTTCAAGGAAAATGTAGAATAGATCATTGTTAGCTAGGGGAGGTGACATTGATAAAATATAATCGGGAGATAATTAGACTGGTCCGAAACAATTTGCGCTGGGCCCCACTCTGACAGTGGAGGAAGCCCAGGACAGAAAGGACAGATTGGGAATGGGAGGGGGAGGGAGAGCATTCCAGTATTTGAAAACCCGGCAGCTTACTAAGTAACCTGTATAACACATTTCATGACGAGCATCTCAAATCATCAACTGTATGCCACAAATAATCATTCCAAAATATTAACTAAAACTCCACATTTCCAACTAGCCCTCCACATCACGTTGTTTCGCATAGAAAAAATATCGCCCTTCCTTTGTCTTTAGAGTAAATAACAAATAACTGATAGAACTTTCAACTCATAAATTGTATCAGTTAGAGAAGATGGAACTGCTACTTTTATAAAGAATTAGGCTTGGTCAATAAACATTAAATAATAAGCAGTGCTACAGCTCAGGTTTTTTTTTTTTTAAATCACAACTCCAATTAATCCAAGAAAATATACAAACGTCCTTCGTGTCTCCAGGCTGATAAGAGTTTTTTAAAAAGGTGGTAGCAAAAATGATTAAACTCTATAGAGCTACCAGTGGGCAATATCGCAATCAACCATGATTTGACCAAACTACCTTCTTACTGTGTTTAAGAAGGAATTGCAGATGCTGGAGAATCGAAGGTACACAAAAAAGCTTTTGTGTACTTTACCTTCTTACTGTCATGGTTTACATGCAAATAATGTACCTATTGGACAAGGTATGAGAGAACATCCAAAAAGCAGTTATTGAACGGCCAAATAATGGTGCAGCGGTAGAGTTGCTGCCCTACACCAAGGACCAGGGTTCAATCCGGGCTACTGGTGCTTGTCTGTACGTTCTCCGTGACCTGCGTGGATTTTCTCCAGGATCTCCTGTGGTTTCCTCCCACATTCCAAAGACGTACAGGTTTGTAGGTTAATTAGCTAGGTAAGATTGTAAATTGTCCCTAGTGTGCAGAGAATTGCATTAGTCTGCAGGGATCGCTGGTCAGCAACGCACTCTGTGGGCCGAAGGGCCACGCTGTATGTTTAAAACAAAAATACCTTCAAGTGGAGAATGATGCCAATACTTAAAATGCTTAACAAAAATGGCATGAAGTGAAAAAAACCCTTGGGGTAAACTTGTTTTTTTTTAAAAAGCAGTAAGAAATCATTGAAGAGATGAATTCAACTGCACGGTCCAAGAGAAAGCATGAATGAATAAACTTATATTGGCCAAGTATGTACACATACAAGGAATTTGCCTTTTGCTCCGCCCGCAAGTAACACAACATACAGTAAACAATTAAGAATAAAACATCATAGTTTAAACACGTGAATGAAATAAAATACCAGAGCAAAAGTATCTTTTCCAGTCTAAAAATAAGTTGCTTATAAGTTTTCACAGCAAAAACCATACTTCCCCTCCTGTTATAAATACTGTACTATTAAATTTATCTCTCAGATCTTTGCTTCTGGTCAGAATATGCAAAAGGATTATTTCTTTAAAAAACTAACTCAACTAGTATGACAATGTTATCCCCATAGTCTCCTTTAGGAGGAACTAACTGCAATAAATGTTTTATATGGTTTGTGCAATGACTACCACGTCACAATGACAAGACAAATAATTAATGACCCAATATTGAGAACAGGTCTATTCAAACGGCCAAAATGTTTAATTCAAAACATGCAAATATCCTGGTGAATGGTAGCTATTGCACCTTAAGAACCACAAATTAAAACATTTAACGTGGCACATTTTACAAATGGGAAAGTTTGAAATAGCCATTCAGAATTTACATAACCTTACCTGTTGGTTTGCATGCGTGTACTGTTCTAGGAGGGGATCTAGCTGGCGGCTAATATGCGAATGCTTCACATCTGCAGACTCATCAGACACATCCTGTTTGAGCTAGATTATATTAACATACAATTTGCAGGTAAATGAAATTCTAGCTGTTATAGACAAATCCAAGCAAACAGTAACATAACACAACGGGGGGGGGGGGGGGGGGGGGGGGAAAGTACACCCACTCAATTTATGCTCTGTGAAAATGAATGAAAAGACACTGACCACCAATTGCTAAACTTATTAAAAATTGACTTTTTAAATAGCACAAAATAAATTGATCCAAGATGCCCAACCCAGGCGACTGTGTGATGGTCACAGAAGTGGACCTGCGATCATGCATTACAATCACTCCACTCTTAAATCTCTGCTCCAACAGCAGCATTTTTACTTTAGCTATGATCTAATCTCCTCTCAGATCTGTACACTGTTTGTAATCATGTATTGTCTTTCCGCTGACTGGTTAGCACCCAACAAAAGCTTTTCACTGTACCTCAGTACACGGGACAATAAACTAAACTAACGTGCCAGTCTCCTTTCATTTATACAAGTTTAATCTTTTTACTTTAAAACAACATTTTTGCACCTGAAAAAGTATTCATGTTATCATGATCCACTAAGCAATTTCAAATTTTAAATATTAAAACTGTCTTACCTTTTCTTCAAAGTGCTCATTTTGTGCAATATGTGTTTGCGTGGATGTTGGTTCCTGTTGCCCAGTACAACCTACATTCCAATGGGGGCACCTGACAAACAGACAGAGAAAAGGTTTACGAGGTAGGTTTACGCTGCCGGCTACAGGAGTCAAGATCGTCCCGTCAGAGGACTCGAGGCCCCCGAACCGTGGGAGAGCAAAGAAGGGAAAAGATTTGAACTTTTTTCACCTTCCATCAGAGTGAGGAATGTGGGGGGTCACTGTGGTGGATGTTTATGTTAAAATGTATTTTGTGCGTTCCGTTGCTTTTAATTATATGACTGACTTGGCAAATGAAATTCTTCGTACATGCTGCAAACCATACTTGGCTAATAAAGTATTATTGTGATTGTTATTTCATGACATTAGTTCCCGACTACCAGTGCTGTCTGTACGGAGTTTGTGTGTTCTCCCCGAGACGTGCGTGGGTTTAGGTCTTCGGATTAGTTTAGTTTAGAGATACAGCGTGGAAACAGGCCCTTCAACCCACCGGGTCCGCGCCGACCAACGATCCCCGCACATTAACACTATCCTACATCCATTAGGGATAATCTTTTTTTTTTAACATTTTACCAAGCCAATTAACCTACAAATCTGTATATCTTTGGAATGTGGGATGTCTGTACGTCTAAACATGTACATCTTTGGAATTCCTCCCACTCAAAAGATTTACAGGTATGTAGGTCAATAGGTCAAGATAGATGCAAAAAGCTGGAGTAACTCAGTGGGACAGGTAGCATCTATGGAGAGAAGCAATGGGTGACGTTTCAGGTCGAGAACCAGCATCTGATTCACATTTATTGTCACATGCACCAATTAAGGTACAGTGATATTTGAGTTATCTGCAGTCCCTTCCAACAGGTTTATGAGCAAATTGCCTCCAAACTATTACCTAGATTATGGATTATGAAAGTAGTCAACCTTCATCATATTTTAGCAACATACCCAGTTCTACCAAACTACCGTCATGCTCAAATTACCAGACTCTTTATCCGACTGAAATGTCCTCCATCTAAATACTTGGAAAACTTAAGCTTATCTAAACCTGGCAAAAATCCAATTCCACACACCGCTCAACATGCCGCATCTACACTAGTCCCACCTGCCTGCGTTTGGCCCATATCGCTCTGAACCTATCCTACCCATGTACCTGTCCAAATGTCTTTTAAACATTGCGATAGTGCCTGCCTCAACTACCTCTTTTGGCAGCTCAACTTATATACCCACCACCCTTTACATAGAAAAGTTGCCCCTCAGATTCCTTATTATGTTTCCCTCACCCCCTCACCTTAAACCCATGTCCTCTAGCTCTTGAATCTGCTATTCTGGCCCTCCTCCCTTAAAGTTAGCTCTTTCGCAGTGTAGAAATTATTTAAGATTATTCTTTCTTCGGCCTCATTACTATTCATGAACAAGTGCTGGAGTAACTCAGTGGGTCAGGCAGCATCTCTGGAAGACAGATAGGTCATGTTTTGGGTTGTGACACTTCTTCAAACTAGTCTGGACTGGTCATTCTCAGATAATTTCCAGACCATTACCCATCCTTGTGCATGTTCATTTGTACAATGAAAACACTGTCTATGCTTCTGCTCTGGGAGGAATTAACCCTCTGACTATCATATCCCACACCAGTAGGCATTACCACTCTATGGTCGCACTTGATGCACTATTCACTGTGTCAGACTACGGAGTGCTTTTCATTCCTCATCTGTCCTTTCAATACATAATTCTCGCCTGCTTTTGTTCCCCCCCCCCCCCCCCTCCACCTCTTTTCCAACTTTCTTCCACCCAACTACAATCAGTCTGAACAAGGGCCCCAACCCAAAACATCACCCATGGAGGTTCTCCAGAGAAGCTGCCTGACCCGTTACCCAAGAACCCTCTCTTTTTGTAAACCAGCAACTACAGTTCCTTGCATCAATGCCCATTAGTAGCCTTGACGTCTTTAAAGCATATCAACAGTTTGCCACCCCTAGCAGTTTCACATAAATCACCAAATCTACTGCCTTACAGCACCAGAGACCCAGGTTTGATCCCGACTATGGGTGCTTGTACGTTTTACCTGTGAGCTGCCTGGATATTCTTCGAGATCTGCAGTCCCCCCCCCCCCCCACCCCACCACACTCCAAAGACACAGGTTGCTAGGTTAATTGGCTTGGTATAAAATGTAAACTGTCCCAAGTGTGTGTAAGAAAGTGTTAGCGTGTCGAGGTCGTTGGTCGGTGCGGACTTGGTGAGCCGAAGGGCGTTTCCGCGCTGTATCTCTCAACTAAATTAAAATCAAAACCGTAACTCACTTTAGCAAAGGGGTCAAGGAAAGAGCGTTCACGTCGCGGCCCTGTTTCAACCAATCTTTCCACCACCACGCACAAGACGCACAAGAAGCGCAAGACAGACACCATTGTGCAGATGCCGAGAAGTGTGTTCAGCTCTGGCTGAACAACTTCTAATCTTGTGTGTGGACTCGATAAGAAGAAGACTTTAGCAAATGGATATCAATCAGTTAATCAGAGAAAAATGAAATAGGATGAAAGGAAAAGAGCTTGGAGGAACAGACCATGCTGTACTTTGGAATAATCCCTTAATAATGCATTGACAATGACATCAACATTTTCAGACCATCAATAGAGACATGGTAAGTTAAACATTGGATTAGCACATTAAACCCATGGCGACTTTGATGCTGACTAGAACGTTTTCTACATTCCTAAATATCACAGCTTTTATCAGGATATTGTGAACATCAGCAAAATACAACGGACTCATTTTTAGTTTTAGTTTAGAGATACAGCGCAGAAACAGGCCCTTCGCCCCACCGGGTCCGTGCCAACCAGCGATCCCCGCACATTTACACTATTCTACACCTTCTAGGGACAATTTTTACATCTACCAAGCCAATTAACCTACAAACCTGTACGTCTTTGGAGTGTGGGAGGAAACCGAAGATCTCAGAGAAAACCCACGCAGATCATGGGGAGAACGTACAAACTCCGTACAGACAGCACCCGTAGTCGGGATCAAACCCGGGTCTCCGGCGCAGCATTCGCTGCAAGGCAGTAACTCTACCGCTGCGCCACCATGACCGCCCATTCTCTCCAAGTAAAATGCAACCTTACACAGTAACAAGTCATCTGAACCGAAATAAAGGCAGCATTCCGACTAGATATAGCAGAATACACGGATCAAAAATGTAGAACTGGTCCCACCAGTTTTAACAGAACAATTTTTTAAACTGACCAACCTATTACACAATTACTTACCGTGGAATTTCTTACTGTAAAATAGAAATTTTGAAAGAAACCCGACATGCAAGGCCCAACCTCTGTGTCATACGATACAACTTAGGGCGGTCACGGTTGCGCGGCAGATTAGAGATACAACACAGAAACAGACCCTGTGGCTCAGCGAGTCCACGCCAGCCACTGATCCCCGTAAACAAACACTACCCTACACGCACTAGTGACTACTTACAATTTTACCAAAGCCAATTAATCTACAACCCTGTACGTCTTTTGAGTGGGAGGAAACCGGAGATCCTGGGGCAAACCCACGCAGGTCACGGGGAGAATGTATATAATCCGTACAAACAGCACCCGTAGTCAGGATTGAACCTGGGTCCAAAACATAGAAACATAGAAAATAGGTGCAGGAGGAGACCATTCGGTGCTTCAAGCCAGCACCACCATTCATTGTGATCATGGCTGATCGTCCCCTATCAATAACCCATGCCTGCCTTCTCCCCATATCCCTCGACTCCACTAGCCCCTAGAGCTCTGCTAATTCTCTCTTAAATCCATCCAGTGACTTGGCTTCCACTGCCCTCTGCGGCAGGGAATTCCATGAATTTACAACTGGGTGAAAACGTTTTCTCACCTCAGTCTTAAATGATCTCCCCTTTATTCTAAGACTGTGGCCCCTGGTTCTGGACTCGCCCCACATTGGGAACATTTTTCCTGCATTTGCTTGTCCAGTCCTTTTATAATTTTCTGTAAGAACCCCCTCATCCTTCTAAACTCCAGTGAATACAAGCCGAGTCTTTTCAATCTTTCCTCACATGACAGTCCCGCCATCCCAGGGATCAATCTAGTGAACCTACGCTGCACTGCCTCAATTTGAGGCCTCAATGCTGCCTTACAGTGTCTCTGGCACTGTAAGGCAGCAACTCTACTGCTACCGTGCCACCGCACTCTAACACAATATTTTCAAAATTAATTTTCTTTAAGTGTTCCACTACATTGAACAAAGTACTCATCTGGAAAGAAAAGTTGACAATTCATGGCATCGTACATTGTGCCAGTCTATGAAACTGAGTCTGGAGGCAGCAAATGGATTAAATGAATAACAAAAATTACCAAATGTGGAATTTGAACACACAACTTAAAAGCACTGCAATACATAAAAAGATTTTATGTGTCATTATTTGAAAAGTTGACTTCCCTGTGTCTGTATCACTGAGAATAATACTCAAAGAGAGGGCTGATCCGTGGGCAGTTGCTGCTGGGACGCAAGTCGGGGCCTGGTCAACCCCGGCTGGGTCGCCTGGGCGAGGGAGTCCGATGTTGTGAGACCCGAAACACCCGATGACCCCAGGTCACATCAATGAGGATGCATCCCAGCGCATCTAGAAGTAATCTAGTTTTTTGTGGTTTTTGACCCAGGAACCCAAAAGTTGACTTCCTGGGTCTGTATCACTGAGAATAATATAAGCTTATCTTGAATGCTGCTTTTCCACCCCATCCACCCAGTTTTCCCCACCTCTCCATTTTCAATGCAAGTGGAGAACATACCCACCTAACTGGCCAGGTACACATTTCTGCCCTGCATTTTGTAACTTGCATTGCTTTGTCGACATTCTCATTCTCCCACTTACTCAGTGACGAGATGAACTTGGTTACATACAGGTGATCCCTAGGGTCACCTTGGTTTTACCCCAGGGCCATCTCCCTTCACCCATTTTCCCAATCCTCAAGAAGGGTCATTGACCTGAAACATTGGTTCCATTTCTCTTCCCACTATCCTGCTGAGTATTCACAGCATTTTCTTTTTTCTGATTTTTAAGAATACATTTTTAATTGTTTAGCAAAGTCTTAAGGCTAGTGGCAGTTTTGTCAAGATCCCACTGTGGATCTCACAGTTGATATCATGCATAAGTGGTTAGCACTGTGCGATGGTTTCAATTTACCCACAGCGTGAGAAATCTGAAAGTCAATGGATTAGCAACATGAAACAGGTTTTCTGTATTTGAATGTTGCATCTCACTGTGGCAGAAGAAACGTTGAGAGACCAATAAATAAAACAAACCTTCAACACTGGCATTGAGATACAGCGGGGCCATACATATATACAAGAGAATTATCATAGTCACACAGTGTGGAAACAGGCCCTTCAGCCTAACTTGCCCACACTAACCAACATGTCCCATCTACATCAGTCCCAACCGCCTACATTTGGCCCATATCCCACTAAACCTGCCCAATCCAGTGTTGAAGTCCCAAAAACTGTTGGAGGTGTTTAAATACATTAGCTCAAGTTGCCAGCGAGCATCTGCCATTATCACGTTCATTTCCCTCGCCTTTGTACTCTGCTGCGTCCCTTGTACGCCGTTGCGTGCAGAGTCCATAAGATGCCCGTCAGCATCTATCACGTAACATACTATCTGTTAGTTCCACTACATCCCAGTTCTCGCAGACTCGCCATGAACATCTTCATTGACATTACCTTTGTACCGTTGTATGCGGAGCCCAAAAGACGCCAGTTAGCAACTGTTGATAACATACTCATTGTCCTTACCTCGACACATGCGGCACGCAAAAGCCGCCAGCTGGTATTTGCGATTAAACACATTTACTTCCTTACCCGTGTACCCCGTTAAGCCAAGACCCAAAAAGTCGTGATCCAGTGTCAAATTATTAACATATGCTTACCTTTGTACCTTGTTGCATGCGGACTTTTGTACAATGTAAGAGTAAAGCACAATTCCTGTAATTAACATCAATCCGTCTCACATCTGTGCTTCCTCAGATGCTATCTCTTTTTGGTGTATCAATGTCCTGCTGCACCAACTTAACTTTGGAGTTGCGATCACAGCCTTTGACCGAGACACTTCTCTCCTTGTGCAAATAAAACCCACTGCTGATGGGTAATCTTATATAGCTCCTCAAGGAACTATATAGCATTCCACCAGGTGACACTTCAATGGCAGCCTCGCCTACAGTCTGTCTGTCCTTTTTGGCTTTTGTTATTTTTAGTGCGTTTAAAAAGTATGTGTTAATGTTTTATGGTTTGTTTTTTGTGGGGGTGGAGGAGGGGGTCGGGGGAAACGTTTATTCAATCTCTTACCTTGCCTGAAATGCGATTGTTTTCCGGATCGTATCTCCGGTCGCTCTGCGGCCTAACATCGTGGAGCTGGAGGCCTTGCTCGGGACTGACTTTGAGCCTCACCGTGGGGACGTGAACTTGCAATCAAAGCCGATCCTTTGCCTGGGATCGACGCTCCCACCGCGGCCTGCGGACTTTAACGTCGAGGAACTCGCAGTCACGGGTTGAGACCAACGTCGGGAGCTCCAAAAGCCACACCACAATCGACTAGCACCGACCCAGGGTAGATCACCCAGTGCGGGGGAGCTGAGATTCTCTCTCTCCTCCCCCCCCCCCCCCCCCCCCCCAAATGCAGGAGCTTGATCGCACCAACGAAGAAGGCCCGTCGCCAGCTACGGGAATAAGATCGTCCTGTCAACGGAAGGTTAGAGGCCCCCGACCGTGGGAGGACAAAGAAGGGAGAGACTGAATTTTTTTCACCTTCCATCATGGTGAGGAATGTGGAGGAATCACTGTGGTGGATGTTCATGTTAAAATGTATTTTGTGTGTTCTGTTGCATTTTATTGGTATGACTATGGCAAATCAAATTCCTCGTATGTTGCAAAACATACTTGGCTAATAAAGCACTTGGCTAATAAAGACTATAAGTGTTATTTCAAAGACGTTTCCTTAATTATGGCATGATAACGACAAAAAAAATAATACTTAAATTTTGGAAAAATACATCTGCCCCAACTCTTAAAATGTGGATTACAAACATGTCTGAGACGCTACATCTTGAAAATATGAGACTTGGCTTAGCAGGAAAACCAGAGCAATTTTCGTAGACATGGATTCCATTCATTGATTCATCACAAGGATAGTATGGTGCAACACAACTTCGGAATTAAACCGACTTGCGGGTTGGGTGATGGTGGGGAGAGATATGAAGCAGGTATATCATCACTTTGTTTTTCTTTCTGTTTGTGTCTTTTTATTTCTTTACGTTTTTCTCATTTCTTTTACTTACGCACTCATCGACTACACCTATTTGGTAGTCTAGGGGTTCTATTCTTACACATCCACTTTCTTTCATTTTCTCTTTCTTGCTTTTTCTCTTTCATCTTAGCTAAAAATTAAAATTGAAGCTGTACAATAAATGTATGTCATATGCCGCCGTTTATACTTTTGTACACCTTGTACTTCTAATAAAAATAAATAAATAAAAAGATGATGATTATAAGTGTGATTATGAGTTATTAAAGGGTTGGCTTCATCACCATGTACCCATCTAATAATTTCTTAAACACCATGATAGTCCCTGCCTCAACTACCTCTTCTGGCGCTTGTTCCACACCCCCACAAGTCTTTGTTGAAAAAGTTACCCCTCAGATTCCTATTAAATCTTTTCCCCTTCACCTTGAACGCATGTCTAGTTCTCCAATTCTGGACAAGAGACTCTGCATCCACCCAATCTATTCCTCTCATATCTCTAAAAAGTTACAGATATAACATCTATACATCAGATTAGGAATGCTCTGTCCATTCACATTTTCTGGTTTAATGTCTCCATTTTAGCCCAGCAGGTAAAGATACATTTTAACTTTAATAATTTTCTCAAGGTCAAACCAAAAAAAATCCTAGAAAATTGCTACATTGGCTATTTCGGAGTTAACATTGGTTATATCAGAGTTAACAACATATGAAATATATGAATAAGGACAATCACAATAAATGCTACAAGCCCAACACTATTCTAATTTAGAACACAAAGTGCAGGAGTAACTCAGTGGGTCCGATAGCATCTCTGGAGGACGTAGATAGTGCCGTTTTGGGTGGGGATCGTTCTCAAGAAGGGTCCTGACCCAAAATGTCACCTATCCATGTCCTCCAGAGATGCTGCTTGGCCCACTGTTACTCCAACACCGTTCATTTATTCAAGATTCCACTATCCACAGTTCCACGTGTCTCCCATTCTAATTTAGAACTTGCTGCAGGAATCAAAAGTCCCCTCCTACTGCACTGGCTTGCTATCAGAAATACAATTACGAAATCACCGCAGTAACCAAGTACCTGCTTACTGATCAAAACCGCTACCAAGAAAAATCCAAGAGCAGAGTAAGCAAAACCATTTTTAAAATCTCACTAATCTCTTAATGAAAGAATGGCACCCAACCCAGGCGACTATTTACGTCAGCGGTTCTTAACATAGAAACAGAAAATAGGTGCAGGAGGAGGCCATTCGGCCCTTCAAGCCAGCACCGCTATTCATTGTGATCATGGCTGATCGTCCCCATTCAATAACCTGTGCCTGCCTTCTAACCCCATATCCCTTGATTCCACAAGCCCCTAGAGCTCTATCTAACTCTCTCTTAAATCCATCCAGTGATTTAGCCTCCACTGCCCTCTGTGGCAGGGAATTCAACAAATTCACAACTCTCTGGGTGAAAACTTTTTTTCCTCACCTCAGTCTTAAATGGCCTCCCCTGGTTCTGGACTCGCCCAACATTGGGAACATTTCCCCTGCATCTAGGTTGTCCAGTCTTTATAAGTTTCTATAAGATGCCCCTCATCCTTCTAAACTCCAGTGAATTCAAGCCTAGTCTTTTCAATCTTTCCTCAAAGGATAAGAACCACTGCTTTACGTGCTAGCCACAGAAGCAGATCAGCAAACACATATTACAATAGCTCCACACTCTTCAATCTCCATTCTTAGAGCAGCATTTTTTACTTTAACTCTGATATTTATACACTGTAAATGGCTCGATTGTAATCGTGTATAGTCTTTCTACTGACCGAGTAGCACGGAACAAAAGCTTTTCATTGTACCTCGGTGCACGTGACAATAATAAATTAAACTAAACTGCAGCCGAGTAGGGTCAATGGCTACATCTTAGAGCAAGCAGGAACAATTATATCCAGAGTAGCCGATTCAAACTGCTCTTTGTTATACAAACACATTACAAAATGATGGGCAATCAATTAACGTTGCATAATATGATCAATTCTTTTATAATCAAAGTTTAAAACAAGTTACACCATGTGAAAAAAATATGTACATGGGTTATGTTCGCTTTACTCCAAAAACAAATTAATATTTCTAATTATGCAGGATAAACGGTTAGAGACCATCCTAAAAGGCTTTTTCACAATTAATAATGACAAATATTAATTATAATTTCAACTGCCCCAAAAACTATCTTGAACATAGCTAAAATACTCATTCATTAATGTCATAAATTCATAGATGTAACAAAAATAATAACAGACCACTGTTGATTTAAGGTGCATGCAATTTAGATACCACTTGATCAAAGACAATGAGGTTTGGATTTTGTCAACTAATGTTTAATAAATAGGTGCCAAGTACCTGCTAGAATGTGGAACGTCATAATATTGTTCTCTTAACACATATTACGTCAACGTTTTTGCATCTTTTGTGCAATTGAAAGCAATACCAGGTTGAAAACTACAACCAACTGCAGACAGGGGTGTAAGCCACTAAAGAAATATAGATTACCGAATAATACATTCATTGCTCCATTCAATTAATTCCAAATGTTAAAAGCTTTTGTAGAGAAGTGATTTAAGGGCTACATCTATGACTGAATTGGATGTTGAAATTTCTGAATTGCTCATTTGGAATTAAATTAATGATTTAAGTAAAAATAAAAATGCCACCTGTGTTGGTCAATGATAGTTTAAGGGTTAATATAAATTGGACAAAAAGAACAAGATGATACATCGGATGTCCTAATGACGCACAGGTAACTTTGCACCTTAATAATAGCTCGACTGCACAACTCCAGGATGTTTGGAGTTTCCATGGATGCACCCACACTTGGGGCAAAGATGACTGAAGTCACGGCTTGGATTATTGACTTGTTTCAGCCGATGATTTGAAGGTGCACTTTTAAAAGCCCTCAGCAGAACTGGTACAAATTACATTGAAGCCAAGTTTAGACTAGTGTTGTTAAACGAATTAGAAAATACAATATGCTTTAAACATTTGCAACAAAAACACAGATATGTGGCATGTTGGAAAATAACAATCTTGGCAATCTATTCAACACAAATCGACCTAGTTTTAAAAACTCTTCGCAATTTAAAAAAGAGCAGGTAGAACAATGGCAGTTGGATTGGAGTACTGCAGTCACTTTAAGAAAATTTGGCATTCAAAGTGGTTAAACATACTCATTAAATACCTATATGCAAAAAGGTTGCTGCCAACTGGTACTTAGTGATTTTTCACGTTGTGATTATTTTCACCTGGCCAGTTTGTACAATGACGATTTAAAAAAAATTACAGCAAAAGATCATGCAAGCCGCACATAATTCGAATTTAAAATGTCACCACGATTTGCATTTGCTTCCCCGACTTTGAATAAACTACACCAAAGAAGTGAAGCATATAATTCTATTTTGTTTACCTCAAAAATTAACTATTTGTTAACAAATTTTCCAGCAAGTAATTCTTGCGCCTCGAGAGTAGATATGATTGTCAGAAGTATCCTAACATTAGTAAATAGTCAAATTAACAATGTCTTGACCATGTTATGCATTTCACAAATTCACAAGTTAGAGGAGTAAAATTAGGCCAGTCAGCCCATCGAGTCTACTCCGCCATTCAATCATGGCTGATTTCTGCCTCCTAATTCCATTTTCCCACCTTCTCCCCATAACACTCGACAACCGTTCTAATCAAGAATTTCTTTATCCCTGCCTTAAAAACATCCACTGACTTGGCCTCCACAACCGCCTTCTGTGACAATGGGTTCCACAGATTAACTACCCTCTGACTAAAGTAGTTCCTCCTCACCTCCTTTCCAAAAGAGCTTTCTTTAATTCTGATCCTAGACTCTCCCACCAGTGGAAACATCCACTCTATCTATGCATAGGAAAGAACTGCAGATGCTAGTTTAAATCAAAAGTCTGAAAAAGGGTCTTGACCCGAAACATTGCCCATTCCTTCTCTCCATACATGCTGCCTGTCCTGCTGAGTTACTCCAGCATTTTGTGGCCACACTCATTATTCTGTAAGTTTCAATGAGGTCCCTCCCTCAACCTTCTAAACTCCAGCGAGTAGAACCCAGTGTTGTCAAACACTCATCATATGCTAACCCACTCATTCCTGGAATCATTCTTGTAAACCTCTGTTGGAGCCTCTCCAGAGCCAGCACATCCTTTCTCAAATATGGGGCCCAAATTTTCTCAGTAAATTCCCAGGAAAACTAGCAAAGAAGATGCCTCAAAGTAGTGTTCATGATTTATTTATATATTTCTTATTCTCTGAAGGATCCAGCACATACTCCAAACTTAAGTGCACCTTTATTACCTAATGAATACAGGGCTAGAGTTAAGAAAAGCAACATATGTTTATGTCATGTTTAAGAAAGAACTGCAGATGCTGGAAAAATCGAAGGTGGACAAAAATGCTGGAGAAACTCAGCGGGTGAGGCTGCATCTATGGAGCGAAGGAATAGATGCTGCCTCACCCCCAGACTTTCTCCAGCATTTTTGTCCACCTTATGTTTATGTCATCATGCCTCTAGACTTCAAAATGCTGTGGAAGGAATAAAACCAGACCAGAGTTTACGGTACAAGCTGCAGACAGATTTCTCCAAACTCATAAGCATTCACTTCACTCCACGGCCTCACCCTCATTTCCTTTCCCTATCCCTCCACACAATTTCTTTGCAAAATGACTTTTGCCAGTTAACTTAAAGTTCCTTGCTCTGAAAAAAGATCCTTCCACCGGTGCAATTTACAAAATATTATTTCTAATTTTATAGCCAAGCTCTACAAAATTTTTTTTTTTTTAATTCAGTTTATTGTCACTTATACCGAGGTACATTTTAAAGCTTTGTGTTGCGTGTAATCCAGTCAGCTGAAAGATAATGCATGATACAATCAGGCCTTCCACAGTGTTGAGTTACTGGGTACCAGGAATAATGTTTAGTGCAAGATAAAGTCCAGTAAGGTCCTGGCCCTCAACACCAGCAAAACCAAGGAACTGATTGTGGACTTTGGAAGGGGTAGGATGGGACCCACAGTCCCGTTTATATCAATGGGTCGATCGTTGAAAGGGTCAAGAGCTTCAAATTTCTGAGCATGCATATTTCTGAAGATCTCTCCTGGTCCCAGAACACTGATGCAATTATTAAGAAAGCACATCAGCGTCTCTACTTCCTGGGAAGATTACGGAGAGTCGGTATGTCAAGGAGGACTCTAACTTCTACAGGTGCACAGTAGAGAGCATGCTGACCGGTTGCATCGTGGCTTGGTTCGGCAACTTGAATGCCCAGGAGCGAAAAAGACTACAAAAAGTAGTAAACACTGTCCAGTCCATCATCGGCTCTGACCTCCCTACCATCGAGGGGATCTATCGCAGTCGCTGCCTCAAAACGGCTGGCAGCATCATCAAGGACCCTCACCACCCTGGCCACATACTCATCTCCCCGCTACCTTCAGGTAGAAGGTGAGGAGCCTGAAGACTGCAAAGTCCAGGTTCAGAAATAGCTACTCCCCCACAGCCATCAGGCTATTAAACTCAACTGAAACAAATCTCTGAACATTAATAGATAATAATAATGATCTGTTTATTTGCACTTTATCTGTTAATTTATTGATGTGTGTATATATTTTTTATAATGGTATATGGACTCACTGATATGTTCTGTAATCATGCCTACCATATTCTGTTGTGCTGACGCAAAGCAAGAGTTTTATTGTCCTATCTGGGACACATGACAATAAACTCTCCTGACTTGACTTGATTAAATATAGTCCAAGGGTCTCCACTGAGGTAGATGGTAGCTCAGGACCACCCTCACAAGTTGGTGATAGGGTAGTTGAGTTGCCCAATAACAGCTGGGGAATTATCCCTGAATCTGGAGGCATGTTTTCACATTTCTGTACCTCGTGCTTGATGGGAGAAGAGAGAGTGCCCGAGATGAGAACACCAGGGAAATACTAAGGTTGCAACACCAAGTAAACAGTACATGCCTCGTCTACACCAGTCCCACCTGCCTGCAAGTTTTTTTCATTCTTCACACTTTTTCATCCTATTCCACCTGAGAAACATCTAACATACAACACAGTCATGCATCGATTAAGAGATTCTAAGTTGGAAATTGCCACAAGGTATTTTGTGCATTGCAGGATATAATTTCCACAGATGAGGATCCTACAGTTTGGGCGCACCATTTGCGGTAGACCCAGGTGGTGTACGATTCAGCTGTTACAACAGACCATCAGGAAAATCCCTGTAGAAATTAGAGGATCGGATACATGAATTTCAAGAAGGGTTCATGTTGCTGGAGGCTGTTTACAGACTAACAATTGGGAAAATAAAAGCACAGAAGTCATCTCCATACTTGTGTTGCCATTTGTCCCATGTCAGTCAATGCCAACATAGACTAACTGCATACCACCACTAATTTTATCCGTAACCTGGTGGCCTACATTCCCTTGCTACTTATCAATGGAATGCTGCATTTCATCACGATTTAGGATTCTTGATTATTTGTGTTTTGTCACATATATTGAATATCAAAATTTGACAAAATAATGACATGGACTAAATTTCCAGTGGCATTTCAAAACACAATATGTATTATGGAAACTGGTTTTAGTTTCTAGGTTAATGCACTCAAAACTGATTGTTGCATTTCCAACAACAAACACGATATGGTTCAAGCAATCAGCACAGAAGATGACCCAGAGCTCAAGCTCCGCTCATCTCTCCCACTCCACATTCCATCAGACATTTTAACAATTCTGCCGGAATTCAGCATTCCCACATGGGCAAGTCCTTCAGGAGAGGTCAATTCCTCCGCATCACTCTCCCAACTGAAGAACATCCACTTATGTGTTGTAGAGGCAGAGATATCATATGGAAACAGGCCCTTCAGCCCAACCTTACCAATATGCCCCAACCACACCAGTCCAACCTGCCTGCATTTGGCCCATATCCCTCTAATCCTATCCTATCCATGTACCTGTCCAAATGCTTCTTAAATGTCACGATAGTACCTGCCTAAACTATTCCTCAGGAGGCTCGTTCCTTCCACCCCCCCGAACACAATACTCTAAATGTGACCGCCCAAATGTTTCAAATAAATGTAACACAACCATGGGTTTTCCCGCATCTGAGTGCCCAGTCCATCGACATTGTCAGTGGAACAACCTAGCCCTCCATAGAACGCAGCTCCCCAATAGCATTGACCCGCGACGATTCCTGGTAATGATTAGACTGTAAACTTTAACTGGACCTACAACTTTATGACCATTTAATGCACCAGAGGCCTGCAAATCCAGTAATGCAGCGTCCTTACAGTTCGCAAGACATTTCACACATGTCTGCAGGAACCCAAAGAATGACAGGTGGTTTCCAGCAGGGACATTGCAGGGTATCCCCTAGGGAATTTTGGTGCAAGGAAGTTTCCTTTTCCAAGAAACAGCCTGGAAATATTCCACTCCTCCCACCATTTCATCCATACTGAAGAAAGGGAGAATAATGTCTCACTGCCACAGAAGCAGCCTTTGTACAAGGAGGTCTCCCCTGTACAATCACCTACTTGGGTTTGAAACCCATGTTTTTAAACCATATTGGTCTTGCCAACTAGTTCCTATCTGGGCCTCAATACATGGTACCGAACACACAAAACTTCTGAGGCAAGATCTTTACAACTTTGAAAAGTTCTACCCCCTAAGAACTGAATGGTGAGTTAGAGATCGTCAATAGTACATTATCCTCATAGATAATATTACAAGAGGGTGCACCAGGTGCACCTAGACGCAATCCACCAGGTAGCAACTAGGTCCAGAGTGCAGGATGGTAAAGATTCAACCCACCAGTTGGAGGGGTGGCATCAGAGAGTCAAGGGTTATGGGGAGAAGGCAGGAGAATGGGGCTAAGAGGGAGAGCTAGATCAGCCCTGATTGAATGGCGGAGTCGACTTGATGGGTCGAATGGTGTAATTCTGGTCTTATCACTTAGGAACGAGAGTCTTAATGTCGAAGTGGGAATGCTTAATATCACACATATTAGCTCCTGGCTCAGACTTGACTTACCATAAGAGTGAATGAGCAGAAGAAAGCAGAGGGAAAATGCTTTGCGATTTATGTTGCTATGCCTGCCTGTGCCCTCCAGGAGCATCAGCTGGTCATAAAGGCAGGTTTCCCGTTATCCATCGGGCCGCAACGTTGGTGGTGTGTACATAACAGTTTTCAGAATGTATTGAATAGGGTTTGTCATTTGTACATTATTAGTCAAGAACTAGCAAAAAAAAAAAAAAAGCAATCATGAGTTAGTAAAAGGCATTGATCTTCCCACTTAGAAATCAGCACAAGTATCGGGAGATGCCGCAGAAGAACTGACGTGTGAGGGAAGGAACTGCAGATGCTGGTTTAAACCGTAGACACAAAAAGCTGGAGTAACTCAGCGGGACAGACAGCATCTTTGGAGAAAAGGAATGGGTGATATTGCAGGTCGAGACCCTTCTTCACTGGTGCCTGATCACAGGTGTCAGGGTGGACACTTCAAAGCAGTAGAGATTTAGTTGTGGCTTCCTCGAGTTCGTACTCAAGGGCCAAGTGGGGAGGGCAGTGTACTGGGACATTTGTAAGGGAGCATCATCAGCAAGGGCAATCAAGGGTTAAGATCATCTATGAAGGTTTGCTGCGTACAAAAGCTGAAGTCAGCAAGACTGCACACGAGCAGTTGAACTCTGAGATAAGAGACAATGCGCCACTGTGCTATCTGCCCACTTGGTTCTCCATTAAGGGCCAAGGTTACGCCAGCAGTAATAAATTAGGCGGTTGGAGGGATTATCAAGACAGGTTATCCAAGCAAAATAAACAGCGGGGAAGATAAGGCACGATGGGCTCATTTCAGAGACATCTCAGAGGCACCCAGGACCTCTCGGCAGATAGGGAATATAGCTATTGTCATGGTAACCAAGATTAGGCCAATTAGTGATTAGGCCTGGCCAACACAACCCAATGGATCCAGATGAAGGAATAAGGTCACCAGCATAAATTCACAGAGTACTGGAAGAATCAGTCAATCAGATATTACCCTGGATAAGAATTCGTGCTGAGTGTTAAGCAAACTTTAACAGCAGTGAATTGCTGCTGTCCCAATTTTTGTCCCAAGCATGCATGTCACAAAAAGAAAATCATTATTTCTATACAAATGAAAATGGGACTGCAGAAAAGGTTGAGAACTCTGGGCCATTTCCTCCATGCATGCAATATTGATCACTCAGTAAAGGCCTTTCATTGGTACAGTGACAATGTGCATTGATGTTTAAATCTCACACAAGATGCATTTGATTTCCAGTCAAGTGTTTACCAGATGCATTAAAGGAAGTGTCAAAAACAAGATACCATATTCAAAGATCCTAAGAAATAGTTTGCATTAAATATATCAATCCTAATGACTGCATTTTAATGCCATTTTTGTTCTCCTCTCGTAACAGGCACTATTCCCAAGTGTCAATTGGTCCCGACAAACTGGTTCTACAAATTCTGTGACATTGCCCAGCATTTGGGGAGCAACTATTTGGTAAATTATAGCTCATTCGCTAAGAGTGAATCAACCAAACACTATTTATTTCCAAATATTTTATCATCCAACAAGAATTCTGGGGTTAAGTCATCGGGGTTATCCAAGTGAATGATTTTATCCCCAAAAATGAAAAAAACATGGTGAAGAAAATAATCTTTGCTTCCCACATTTTGTGAAAGCATTTCACTGTAATGCAATTAAACGGGATATGCTAGAAAAATTACATTTTAACGGCAGCCCCTGAGGCAACTGTCAAAGATAATATCCTGTCCAGATTCACAAGACTGTCACTGTACAGTGCAGATGCCTTCTGGGCTTTCCATATGCATGGATTAATATAGAATGCGCTCAACCAGTTTGCAAGCTTTCTTCTGTTCAGCAATAACGAAGAGTAACGTTAAGAATAGGAATTAAGGGGGCCACTCTAATCTCCTTCATACATTTAATATTGTGGCTGCAATGAGTTTAATACAAAACTTGATATCTCATAATATGACACCATTCCTACCAAAAATACCATCACCATCCTCAATAAGAGCAACAATTCATCAGTTCCAGGAGGAAAGAGAAGTTACCAGTAAAAGTAGGGCCCATAGAGGTAACATTTGCACGGCCAAAAACAAAAATGCCTGTGTACATAAATTCCCATGTAGCCTAGTCAAACTCAATTATTAATTTGTAATCATGTAACCAACAGCAAATATCAAAATGTACTGAAAACATCTAATAAAGAACACAGCCAGCTTTCTTCTAACATAATATGTCACTTCAGCAGCCAGCACTAAGGAAGCATTCGTGGAGACACACATGCTGGTGCCACGCTTTTGGCTGCAACGTGGACATATTTAAAAATATTTAAAAGGAAAAGCACTCAATACGTATTTCTTCTGGCTAGAAGTTTACAAGCACTGTCAATTTACATACATAAGCAGTAAAACTTCAGAAAATCCCATTTAAAGTTCCATCAAAAATCAAATGGAGAATATATTCCCAAACGACAGAATAGAGCTCCCTTTATAAAACAAATCACCCGACCAACTATCTGCAATGTCGCAGGAGATCAAATCAAATAAATAATAAAAACCAGGCCGTCTCTGACATACACCTCTATAGCATTCATTTATTCCAATCTTTAGGCTTCTCAGAAGGAAGAAATTATTCCCAACAGGCAACAGCTCGACTGACCGAAGGGAATGTATAAAAGGTGAGTTAGTCTCTTGAGGGGTTATTTGCTGTTCCCGGGTTGTAACAACTGCAAAATTGAGACGTTCATTTTTTCTCTCAAAATGAACAGCCCCGCAGTCTGAAAATACATACGAGCTGAAGGGCTATGCCACCATATTCAATCCCTTTAGTTTGACTTTACATTTCAATATAGCCAAACAATGTTGTTACTAATTCTTCCAATTTTTGATTATTTGCATTGCATTTTAAATATATCATGTTGGGTTGTTTTTTAAAAAACTAGGTAGACACAAAATGCTGGAGTGACTCAGCAGGACCGGCATCATCTATGGAGAGAAGGAATGGGTGACCATTCGGGTCGAGACCCTTCTTCACGTTGGTAAACCAGCATTTAAAAAAAAATAATTTAAAAAATCTGTGAATTCACATTTAAAATATAAACTGCAAGGAACAGAATTTGTTATTCAGCAAAACAATTGCACTTTGGTTTATTGACGACATTATTCATGCCATTGTCTCTGGAACAAGGGCTTAACAAAGCCATGTTGGAATAATGAAAAAGCCTCCTCACCATCTCCACTATATAAAAAAAAATCTTAGCAGCCATACAAGCAGCTTAGCAGCCAAGAATCTTTTCGCTGGATCAACAAATTCCAACTAACATAACTGAAATGTCACATCTTAAAGTTACTCATCACTATTCCGGCAAACTTAATATTTAATATTGTTTCCGTAGTTTTGCTAAAAGTATCTTGTTTACATGGAGAAGACGAGAAAAAAAAATTGAGTACTGCATGTGCTCTACTCAGTACCACAGTTTATAATTATTAAACCCAAGGTGTACGAGAGCTAATTCACAGTAAAAAAAAAACTACTAATGCAAAAAATTAAAATTCAAAACAAGTTAAGGCTAATCAACCTATTTGGGTACAGGCACATTCAGTACCCAGCCCTGGGGAGTCAAACCTGCATTCAAATCCTTAAAAAATGACAACAAGTCCCAGAAACAGTATGCATTTTGATGGTTCAATTGCTTTGCAAACTTAACTTTTACTTAGAAGAAATTATAATTTGCAAGATAGCAAAAAGTCAGGAAAAACACAACGAGGCTCAGACATCAACATTGGCATAAAAAGCTGGGCAAAGCATTTCCTCAATTTTATTCACCACCAAGACTAATTGTGCACACAACTCCAAGTACCACAATTTAGAATTGTTAATACATGGGTGCACCACAGTAAATTACATAAATAAATTAAATCTTGATGAAGAAACAGACATGGGCACCAAACAGAAATAAAAAGTGCGCAATGTTTACTGGCATCAGAACATTAATTATAAGAATGAATCCACATTATGTACTGTAAAAAGTAATTACTAGCAATCTGTCCTGACCCATTAGACACTTCATTACAGCTAAAAAACGCAGACTAACAGCTTAACCAATTTTCAGGCACGGCAACTGTGAAGGAAGATAGCACAATGCTTTACTGTGTGTAGAACATGTGGGGGCTCTCTCAACAGATCTAGATAGTTTTAAGGCAAATGCAGGAAGAGCTATTTTTCAAATTAATTAAAGGAGAAACAATTGCAGAAAAATAATTTAAGAATTATAATACAAATACCAAAAACAATTGAAAAATAATGTGGGCACATCAAATTAATATAGATATGAATTTGCTGCATTTCAGTTAACACTCACTAGTCGTGAAGTAATTTAAGTTTTCCAACAATTATGGATTTGATAAAGCAAGGCAAATGCAAATAAGGATACAAAGCTGCACAGTTTACAAAAATTAAGCTGCATTCAGTATTTGAACTTGGAACATCGAGCATTCAGCACAGGAACAAGACCGTAGGCCCACAATGTCAACGACGAACATGATGCCAAGTTAAAGTCATCTCCTCTGCCTACACATGATCCATATGCTTCCATTCCCTGCATATGCATGGGCCTATCTAGAATCCTCTTAAATGCTATTATCTAATCTGCCTCTTGCACCATCCCTACATCATATTCCAGGCACCCACCAAAATGTTCTGACTGTCTGTTCTATCTAGGCCTTAGATATATTTTTTTAATACATTCTATCAAGTCTCCCCTCAACCACCAACGCTCAAGATTCAAGAGAGTTTATTGTCATATGTCCCAGATAGGACAATGAAATTCTTGCTTTGCTTCAGCACAACAGAATATAGTAGGCATGAATACAGAACAGATCAGTGTGTCCAAGTTTGTTTAAACTCTCCTTGCAGCTAATACCCTCTAATCCAGGCAGCATTCAGGTAAACCTCTCATGCACGCTCTCCAAAGCCTCATCCTTCCTGCAAAGGGGTGACCAACACTGTACCCAATCATCCAAATGCTGCCTAACCAATGTTTTATTATGTTGTGCAAACTCAGGCCACAATACATGGATGTGCAAAGAAACACACCAGAGGCCTTAAAATGTTCAAATCCCTCTGAACATAAAAGTCTCAAATCACGGGAGATGGCAGTTTCTACAACTGGTAAACAAGTATTGCAATTGGAGCACCAATGTATATTTAAAAACTTACTTCACATTTCTCAAATGATGTTTAAGCAAGTGGGAAACATTGAAATAATGCATACTTGGGAAATTTTAATTTTTTACAGTTGCCAAGTGCACAATAACCATAAGAAAATGTTAATACATGCACATTTGTCTTTAAATTTAAAACAGTTTGGCTTAGCACAAACATCAGGGATAGGATTTCCAGATTTTATATTAAACGCACAAATTTTCAGTGAACGGGAATTTTATCTTCCACACTGAAAATATTTCCATTTATGTCCACAAAGAAAGTTGCAAATCAATTTAAATGCAACATTTATGCACTACATCTCCTTGCTTCTTAGGAATCTGCAGATGCATTCTGCCCCCAGCTATGTGTAGGAAGGAACTGCAGATGCTGGTTTAAACCGAAGATAGACACAAAAAGCTGGAGTAACTCAGCAGGACAGGCAGCATCTCTGGAGAGATGGAATGGGTGACGTTTCGGGTAGAGACCCTTCTTCAGACTGAAAACATTGGGAAGGGTCTGAAGAAGGGTCTCGACCCGAAATGTCACCCATTCCTTCTCTCCAGAGATGCTGCCTATCCCGCTGAGTTACTCCAGTTTTTTGTATCTATCTTGGAAATACATATCAAACTGCTTTAGATCAAATCATAAAACAAATCAAATTCAAGAGCAAGTAGCAATGGAGAAGCTACATACTAGCAGGAAAAATAATAGGTTGAATGAAGTAGAGTGGGCTGCAGTGAATAAAGATCAGTGTGCTGTAAATTTGATTTAATTGAAGAGAGAATTTAAATAACCTTGTTCATTTATTATCCATTGTGCAAAAAATATACGACCCAGAAATGGATAGATGAAATCACATGGATAGATGAAATGGATAGATGAAATCACATGCTTCCTGCATGGAGCAGACACATATCAGTAAATCAATACAACTTGCAAAAGGATCTGGAACAGTGTCAACAACTTCACTAAAACATGATCTCACTATTGACATCTTCACTATTTTCAATGAATAACAGAATAGGCAACATTAATATGAACTAAATTCCCCACCTGGTTCTATTCTGTTAATTCGAGGATATCTTTAAGTGACAAAACATATGCACCTGCAACATCACTGTCCCATGGGCCCCATGAAGGGAAGTATTAAAACTAGAGCCTCACCTGCAAATAGCAAATTACTCCAAGGAGACCAATTCTTTCTCCATCCCCAACCCTTAGTTTTTCCTGTGTGTCCATTTGCTATCCATCTCTAATTTAGATTTAATTATCTATTTCCATCATAATCATTAGCAGATCCTACTCACTATTTAAACCTCACTAGTTGAGATACATGTACCATTGATCCTGTATTTCACCAAAGGTTCCAGAGGCCCACAAAATCAAATTGAGACTTAAAAAATAATAATTTACGCTGCAAATCTCTTCAAGCCAAAAGAGAAGAGTCCAATTCCGAGCTTGTACCAGCAAAATTTGGTCCATTATATAAATGTAATCATCGCATTGATAGATTTCTACTGTTTTCATTTTGTTTCCATCAGCAGGATTTAGTACAGAACTAAATGTTCACAGTAAGCAGACAGGAGAAGGTACAGTTAATAATCAGGAAACAATAGAGACTGCAGATGATGGAATCTGGAGTTAAAAGGCAGATATTGGAAGAATTCAGCAGGTTAAGCAACTATAGGAGGAGGGGGGGGGGGGGGGGGGGGGGAGAGAGAGAAATTGGTGACTCTGCATTAGGATTGGAGAGAAAATATAAGTATTAAAAAAAGGAGATGGATAAAGAGTCGAGGGACAAGCCGGTAGACGATTAGTGGACAGAGGGGCAGGTGATCATGGGCAGAAGGAACAAAGTGGGGAAGCATGAGGGTTGGAGTGGAGAGGCCTGAAGTTGATAGGTGGAAGCAGACATTAAAAAAGGCAAATGGGGGAGAAGGGTGAAGATGGAGACAGGGGCTCAAGGGTGATAAGCAGCGACACAATGGCAGTAAGTACTGGAATTTGCAAGGAAGGTGACAATGGAACAATAAAGACAGAGGTGAAGGGCAGCTGCAACCACATAGAGAGGGGATCCAATGGGTGAGGTGCATATATAGTCGGTAAATGAAACCAAGGAGGAGACAAATAGGTGATGAGGCTGGAGGAAGGGCATCAAAAAGGGAACAAAGATGAAAGGACCAGAGTTGAATCAGCAGGACAGAGACAGGGGAAAAACACAAGAGATAATGGTTACCTGAAATTAGAAAAATCTATGTTCATACCATTGGGTTGTAGACTACCCAGGTGGCGTTCGAGGTGTATGATTGCGTTGGCTTCACTCTGGCAGTGGAGAAACCACTGGTTTGTTTTGTTTAGCCAAGGTGTGAAAATGGGATGGGAAATAAAAAAGGATCCCTTGCCAGGTGGACTTTGCACCCAGAGTGCAGGTGCGTGGCACAGTGGCACCTCGTCTACACAAGCCCGTCTGACTCCCTATAAAATTATAATGACTCACTTGGAGTACTGTGCACAATCACAAAGAGGATTACAAGAAGAACACAGTCGCTTTGGTGACGGGGCAGAAAAGGCTCACCAGGATGTTACCTGGTTCAGAGGGAACTAGCTCCAGAGAGGTTGGATTGTTTTCTCTCTGGAGCATCAGAGATCGAGGAGCAACCAGATGGAAGTAAATTATGCGAGGCATAGGTAGGTAGACAGAGTCTTTTTCCCCAGCACAGAAATGTAAAATACAAGAGGGTATTGGTAGAAGCAGATACAACAGCAATGTTTAAGAAGCATTTAAACAGGCACATGATCAGGCAGGGATGGAAGAATATTGACCACAGATGGTATTATTAGGCAGATAAGATTAATTTAAAAGGCATCGTGGTCAGCATTAACATTGTACGAAGGCCAAATGGCCGGTTCCTGTGCTGGAATTTTCCATGTCAAGATTTAACAAGCTACAAAGTGGGTACCTTAGAATGTACTTCAGCATACACAGGTGTCTAAACCTTAGTGCTGGCATGTTTGAGCATTTAAAATGTTCCCATTAGTTTAATCTATACCTGGCTCATTCTTTAAAAGTGTGTTTAGTTCTTCTATGCCTTAATTACCACAGAAATTGAGTGATTATTCCTTATTTTTCCTACAATAAAACTGGCAAATTCCCCCATAAATGCAGTAGACTTAAAAACAAATATTTTATTCATTTTGGGCCATTTATCAAGTGCTGCCTGTCCTGCAGAGTTACTTCAGCTTTGTGTCGATCTTCTTTACAACCTTTATTGTTTGTTTTGAAAGTATGTGATATTTAAATATGTTTAAAAGGTGATATTTAAACAGTTTAAATGTTAATGAATAAAATAACAGGCTATAGTATAAAAGTAGCAGCAAATTGCACAAGATTATTTAAAACAGCTCTCTGTTCATAGAACAACAACTGCTGTGGATTGGAATCCTCAAGGAGATGATCAAGGGACCACATACCTACAACAGGGAGGGACATGGTGGACAATCAGCCTCCTTCTCAGCCACAAATGTTCAAGAATTGGGTCTCATTGAGTTTTGCAGGCAGTTCCAACCAAAAAGGTCTGGAAATCAACCATTTTAAATACTTTGTCTCAATAGTGCTTGCAAACTTAGAAAACTTCACTAACCTTTTGAATGGCAGTTAGTGGTTCTGCCAGTCTTACTGAGGTTCTACCAATATTATACCAAGAGGAGACGAGGTGGACCAACAGTTCTGGATTTTGCACCATCAGACAACATTAATTCTGAAACATGGATTCTGAGGCAAAGGAGTCGGTAGCAAAGTTTTGTTTTGTTTAGATTTGCCTCAGTTCAATGCATTGAACTACATGATTTACAACTGTTTGCCTTAATACTACTTTGTAAACTTGACATTTAAAACTATTTACAGTCTTCACACCTGGCAATGCTCCACCCCTGACTTTGCTGGCTGTGAAATCCTGTCAGGACATTTGCCTTGCACAACCCGATCTTTACTCGTACCGTTCTGCTGGACTTTAAATGCAGAAGGCACATTAGGCAGGTTAGATGGCAGATGAACTGCAAGCCACAGTCCTGGTTCAACACATTTCATACCCATGATATCTTATCTTGCATAAATGAACTATAAACTTTCAATATCATCTCTAGAGCAGTAAAGCATTCAACTTAAAAAAAAATAATCAGCATTGAGCTACACCCTGGCCATATTTATCACTACTCTAACACAAATATGAAGTCTTTTATTGGAAGCCAATACTTTACAAGGGTCTGAGCGAAAAGGGTGGAGGGGAACTGACTGGATAGCTCTACCAGGAAGGGCTAGTGCGATCACAAATGATCAAATGGCTGTCTTGTTTGCTGTTTCTATTCTTCAATCATTGAATGAGTTGTCTTTAATCAGATTAAAAACAAAAAAAATTTAAATAAAACATCAGAACTCAAAAATCTTTTTGAGAAAGTTTTGGGGCTGCACGGTGGCAGTGGTAGAGTTACTGCCTCACAACACCAGAGACACCGGTCCAAGCCAGACTACGGGTGCTATCTGCACAGAGTTTGTACATTCTTCCTGTGACCACGTGGGTTTTCCTCAGGTATTATGGTTTCCTTCCACACTCCAAAGGTGTAAACATTTGTAGGTTAATCGGCTTCAGAAAAGATTGTAAATTGTCCCTAGTGTGGAGGATTGTGTTAGTGTACGGGGTGATCGCTGGTTGGCGTGGACTCGGCGGGCCAAAGGGCCCATTTCCATGCAGTATCTCTAAACTAAAAAAAGTTTGTCATTATTGTTTCTTTAAATTAACTATACATGGCCAACAGAACTAAAAAGGGTGCAGAATCTTAGAGCAGGAAGCTGCTAAAAAGCCGATACAAAGAGCTGCAACGTGGCTGGCATTTGTAGAGAGAACCATTCTGGTAATGTTGCCCATGTGAAAAGTGACTGAGACACCTTTTGTTGTTCTCAGGGTCAGGAGACCGACTCAAGGATACATTCATATCAACTAGTAAACCCCAGTTTAAAAAATAAAAATAAAAAAAAAACTTCAATTCAAAAGGTAAAGAAGCCAAGAAACATTTGGGTACGAATTCAGTGAAGCGCAGCAAAATTATAACCAATAATCCATGAACAGTTAAGATCACCCGATTATACGCACTGGATTTAATGTCTTGTTGCCAACAGTTGTTGCCACAGTCTTAACAGTTACAAACACATTTTGGCAGTTGGGGAAGGAGAAGTTTCATGGAGAGTGGTGGTTTATCAATTGACCACTGGAATGAAGCTTAGCTCCACCAATTACTCAACTCCAGCAAATAAGGGGCTATCCTGTGGCATGCTATTCTTTTTCTATACAAGATGACGCCAAACTTGTATACTGCCTCAGTGTAATCTACTATACTCTGTTAGATTGTGCCTAATGTATAGTAATATTGTTGCAGAACTATATGCAAAATAAATTTGCTATACCTCAGTACGTGATAATAAAGCACAGGCCCACAAGTCCAACCGATTGTCCGGCACACTTGGATCCAGAGCCTTTCTGGATAACCCGTTTTGCTGTACCAAGAGAGGTCACAGCCTCCGAGAGGAGTCCAGCGGTACTGAAGCTGTACTAGGCCGCCCAGGGGCAGAGATACCGGCCCGCAAAGTTGGCTATAGGAGCAGATCTGCCAGTTCCAGCCAGGCCAGAGTTCCAGAGCCCCAGCCACAGGAAACAAATGTGACCAGTCAATTAGCCATGGAAGTTGGCTATGGGAATGGATCTGCCAGCTCTGGCCAGGCCAGAATACCAGAGCCCCAGCCGAAGGGCCAAATGAAGTCCCGATTAGGTTGAGATTAGTCGCCTCACCTGGCCTAGGCGCAACATTTTAGGGGGAACTTCCAAGGGGGGAAATTTCAAGTGCACTCTGATAATCTTGTGGGAATTAAAGGAGGTGCCGGACCACCAGTTGCCAGAAAATCAGTGATGGACCTGTACCACTGAACCACCATCTAGAAGTCAGGAGAGAGTTGGAATGTTCCTTCCACTTCCATGAACAATTACATTTTCAACCTTGGATTGTCATTTCATCTACTGCCCCAAAATTGACACTCTCCGAAACCACAGCATTATTACTGTTTCTTTACAAGCTGCACAGGCAGGCGGCACTGTGGCACAGCGGTAGAGTTGCTGTCTCACAGCGCCAGAGACCCGGGTTCAATCCTGACTACGTCTGTATGGATTTGTATTTTCTCCGACTGACCGCGTGGGCGTTTTCCGGGAGCTCAGGATTTCTTCCCACACACCAAGACGTACAGGTTTGTACGCTAATTGGCCCTAGTGTGTAGGATCGTATTAGTGCACGGGGATCGTTGGTCAGCACAGACCCGGTGGGCCGAAAGGCTTGTTCCCACAGGGCATCACTAAAGCAAACTCACCAAGACATCAATGGCATCTGCCAAAGCCACCTACCACCTAGAAAATCAAACAATAACAGGCTAGTGGGAATCTTACAATCTCCAAGCACCCCAAGATACAGACCATCTCGATAATCTTTTTTAAACTATTTATTACCACTATGATCCTGAATATCATTAACTACATGCATTAAAAATGCCTCACTGTCAACTTAAGGGCAGCTAGAAAGGCCACAGAATGCTGGCTCTTTGAGCAATGAAATCCTACAAATTATTAAGCAGCAAAGGACTCGAGTCTCACGTAGGTCATGGAAGATGGCCGAGTTCGGTCCAAATGTACACCAATTATAAAGCATGAAAATCTTGCACTAACAAACTAAAATAACAAGCCACTATGACGTATTGTAATGGATTACCTGTAAGAAATCAGAAAATACAATGCAATTTTAAATATCAAATCAGAATATACCAACTTTCTCAGTATATTCCAGTTTAAATCTCTGCCAACCTTTAAGAAAAATAGCAAGTGAAGATTGTAAATTTTTGGATACAACTGTTTTTTTACTGGGCCACTTAGAATCTCCACTGGGAAGTCTTAAAAACTACACAAATGACTCGTATCACAGGTCGACATAAAATGCTGGAGTAGCTCAGCAGGTCAGGCAGCATTTCTGGAGAAAATGGAAGGGTGACATTTCAGGTAAAAATCTGAAAATCAATCTAAAACATGTATCCATGTTGTCCAGAGACGCTGCATGATTTGCTGAGTTACTCCAGCATTTTGTGCCTATCTTTGATTTAAACCAGCAGTTTCTTTTTTATTACTCATGTCACAGTTGGGCATTGGACACCATGTTGTAGTTCTTTCCTTTCCAAGGAAAGTTTAAATCATTTATACTTCTCTTGGTTTACCCTCATGAACATCTTTTGCTTTATTACTCTTTCTGTAAAGCAAGGTATTATAAACATTTCCAAACAGTCAGAGAGAACATGCAAACTCCACACAAATGGCACCAGAGGTTAGCATTGAATCAGGATCACTGGAAGCGTGTGGCAGCAACTGAATTAGCTGCATCAAATGTCATGATGATGTGTGCAAACTTAATTGGACAAATTCAGTTCAAATCAGATACAGAAAGATTTAAAAAAAAAGGGGAAGAATATGGAGGGAGAAAAATACACGTTAAAAACTTGGGACATAGAAACAATTATAATGGTCAATTTGCAGTATCTGAGTAATATATGCATCGTAATACAATCACCAGAAGGTTAAATTAAAATAACTTTGCAACTTCAGCAATTCAATGCATTTCAAGATGGTCAGTGAGTTGAAATATTCAGAAACCAAATGTGGAATGCTTCAATTATTTCAACAACCTCTGGAAGTTACTTTTATCCACACATTGCTCCCTTGTTTATAGTTGTTCTCCCATTCGTACTTAATTGCAAGGATCATTTGCCTCACTGCCAATTCGGTAATAAAAACATAGTTTTGCTAAAATTTTAATTAGCTAAAATGTCAAATCACTCATTGACAACTATTCAATATTGTATTAATAACATCCATCTCAAAGTCTTTCGGCTGACTGGTTAGCACGCAACAAAACCTCAATAAACTAAACTCAAACTACATTACTAACTTCTTTACACCATAACCGCTGTATGCTAATTAACATTTATATATTTTCTTGAGGAATTTCCATGGCACTTTCTGAATTACTGAAATACTAATTCACATCTCAAATCAAAATTAAGAATTGAAGCCTTCGTATTAAAATAGGACAATTAAAAATACCCTGTTGAGGTGTAAAAGGAAAGAGGGTTGAAAAGTTACAAATCTAACCACCTTCCAGACCTTTAACCAAAACATTAGTTTATGCACAGTTCTTGTGCTCTCTAATAAAAAATTCAAAACTATACAAACAATATTTTACAACACGTTCGATTTGAACAGCAATTTAAAGCTAACACTGTGTAACCTGTGTACCACTTCTGCTAATGCAGGCCCAAAGGGCAATGCTTAAATAATGCAAGGCTCACTGTTGGAAAATTCAACAGCACTGGGAAATTAAGCAGCTATTCAAGAGAAAAAAAAGATATGAAGCCGATGGCCTTGCTCAACAATCGGTCACTTGTTTGATCTGGGCCACAAACAAGCTGACACTGCAGATGATATATGTCAGCCTGGAAAGAGTCAGAGGCAAGAAAGTTAAGCTAGGTGACCTTGAATGCAATTGGCAATGTTGACACGACAGTCAAGGATCCAAGTGTTTTCTTGCTCAAGGGTAGTATGCAATCTATTTGCCTCATTCACCACTCTCGGCTTCTACATGATATAACAGCACGAACGGACTATTTTTAAGAGGCATACAATTCTCACAGCATATCTTCTTACCCACTTATCACACAATGGCATGCTATCACACAAGACGCTATTGAAAAGCTATTTTTATATTTACAGTATATTCCACAGGAATTAGTTTTTGATAACCATATCAAGATTGCAGAAGGTTTCGACCCAAAACATCATCCATTCCTTCCCTCTAGAGATGCTGCCTGTCCCGCTGAGTTACTCCACACATTTTGTGTCTATTTGCAGAAGGTTTGATTCGGAGTAAAAAAGTAGTGGCATTGCATTTCATCAGAGGCCAGAAAAGATGCACAGGACTTGAATGCCAGTAGTACCTATACATTTTAAAGACAGTAATAAGCTAGGATATCAGAATGGGGGAGGGAAAGATAATGAAGAATGACAAACTACAAGCTGTCAGGAGAAAAATTAAAAGAGTTGTCAGAAAGAAAGAAAACCTCCAGAACAAGAAGTGAAAGCCACAGCACAGAAACTGAAGATGCCAACTATAATTTGACACTGTGAAACAAACCTATTCTTAACCTGTAAACAGATGTCAATAACTCCTTAGGAAGCTACTGTAAATATAAAACAATTCTTTCAAATAGTGACTTACAAGTTAATATGCCAGTGTGAAATACATAAAGAAGGTAGATTGTGAGCGTTGTACACCATTGAAAGCAACGCCTGGACCCAATCAGAAAATTTTACCAAGGATTGAAATAACAAATACTAAGAGTGCATACATAGCATTAAGAGGGACAAAGTTTAAAGGAGAAGGGCAGTACTTGTTTCTTTATGCAGAGGGTGGTGTGCCTGGATCACACTGCCAGAGGGCAGTGGCGGAGGCAGATACAATAGTGAGTGGTCTTTAAGAGGGCTTTTGAAAGGCACATGAATTATGCAGGGTTGTATCATGTACAAGCAGATAAGTCTGGTTTGACATCATGTTCAGCATAGACATTGCGGGGCAAAGGGCCTGCTCCTCTGCTGTTCTGTGTAGGAAGGAAACGCAGATGATGGTTTACACCAACGATAAACACAAAATGCTGGAGAAGTCAGTTGGTCATGCAGCATCTCTGGAGAAAAGTAATCGGTGACACTTCATGTCAGAACCCTTCTTCAGTCACCCGATGCCGCCCGACCCACTGAGTTATTCCAGTCTACCTTGTGTACTGTTATATGTTCTAAGTACCCACTATTATTCCATAACAATGGAAACAACTGTACACAGGGAAGGCAACGTTAAAGAGATGTTTAAGAAAATACTACTGAATCAGAATTGGGGGGGGGGGGGGGGGGGGGGGATGGGGAGGGAGATGGTGAAGAAGAAGATATCACAGGGGCTGTCAGAATGAGACAACCCTCTTCATGACAAGGAGTGAAAGCCACTGAAGAGATTAGATTTATTGCCAAGGCTAGATTTATATTTGTGCGGGAAGGAACTGCGGATTTATCCTCCCCCAACAGAAAGCCCCCAGTCACGCCATGAAACTTCCACCATGTGAGGGCTCGTCCTGTGTGTTTTTTTTAAAAAGAGGTGGAGAGCTAGTGGGGAGGAAAGGGCGTCCCGGGGCCTAACCGAGATGGGGATGGAGGGGAGGGGGTTGATCGAGGACACTTACCAGTATAACACGGAGATAATCAGACATACAAACAAGAAGCGGCGCTGGTTCATCTTCTCACAGCAATTGACATTCTCCTGGCCTTGGTGGCTCGGTGCGCCGCGCTCGCCGGGTTCAGTCGCCTTGGGTGCGATCAGCGGCCTCCATGAAGGCGGTGGCCTGGGCCGAGGCCGGGGCCTGGGCTGAGGCCGGCAGCCAGGGAGGCCGGGCCGCACATGGAGGGAGCGGGAGCCGCGTCCTCCGCCGCCGCCGCCGACTCTTCTCGCTGTCGAGTTAGAACCTCATTAGTATTCAAACCCGCGGCCACGCCCCCTCCCCAGGCCACGCCCACCTCCCCCTCCCTCACCTCCATCCGGCCCCGCCTCCTCCTCCGCCGCCAGCATCGCGGACGTCTCCGCATTGAAGTCGGAAGCGAATAAAAGGAGCAGCGGAGGGAAGGGGAGGATGGAATTCAAGTCACCCGCCCCCCTCCTTAACGCCTGACGTCATACGACAAGCAGCCACTCAGCAATCTCCCCCACTGTTACGTCAGCTCCCCCTCACCCCCATCCTGCCGCAATGCAGTCTGGGGGTTGTAGTTCCACTGCGGCCAGCGGGGCTCCACGTGGGGGAAAGGGCGAGGCCTGAGCTCTCCATTGACACGTCTGCGGTGAATTGGCAGTGTGATTTTATTGCATTTTGGTTTTGATCGATGTGACGGATCATGACTTCGTTTGTTTTTTGTTAAATGACAGACAGTCGTGGGAAAAGTTGGAAGATTGATTGATTGATTGAATGAAGCAAAGATCCTATAGGATCTTTGGTTGGAAGTTGCGGACAAGGGGGGTGTGACGTGTGACGGCCTGGGCCAGCTGACGGACGCAGTGACGTAATGACGGCCTGGGCCAGCTGACGGACGTAGTGACGTGATGACGCGCGGTGTCCGGTGAGCGCGCCTGAGCCTCGCGGGCCGGCGTCTGTCCGTCCGTTCACCAACGGTCCCGCCGAGCGAGCGAGCGAGAGAGCGACCCACGGACATGTTGGGGCTGGGGCTGCCCCCCCTCCTCCTCCTGTGCTGCTGCTGCTGGGCCCCGCTCTGCTTCGGCTTCTCTCAGTCCTTTGACAGCGACTTCACCTTCACTCTGCCGGCGGGGCAGAAGGAATGTTTCTACCAAACTATGAAGAAAGATGCCACCCTGGAGATCGAGTATCAGGTTGGCCACTGGGTTGTTTCCCTGCTCAAAGTTATCTTGTTGATCCATCTATCTATCCCACGTGTGTGCGAACCACACATGTGCGTATGCACATGCATTCTCAACCACACGTAATTACACGTCACACACACATGTCACACACACACACACGTCTCACACACACACGTCACACACACGTCACACACACACGTCACACACACTCACACACACACACGTCACACACACATCTCGCACACACATGTCACACACACACACATCTCACACACACAGAGCCTCAACCTCACCTATCCGTGTTTTCCAGAGATGCTGCCTGACCTGCTGAGTTGCTCCAGCACTTTGTATCCTTTTGGTCTGGACTCAGTGCTGGGTATATGGAACAAGCTGCCAGAGGAAGTTTTTGAGGCAGGTAGCATAAGAGCATTTAAAAGACATTTGGACAGGTACACGGATATGAAAGGTTTAGAAGGATATGGGCCAAAAGCAGCAAATGGGACTAGTTTAGATGGGGTATCTTGGTCGGCCTGGGTGAGTTGGGCTAAAGCGCCTGTTTCCATGCTGTATGACTCTTAAGTATTCTGGGAGCACTACTTCATTCAAGCTATCACTTTCTAGACAGGATGTTATAACTCCTCATGGGATTATTCCAACATAAGGTTTAGGAGCTTGAGTTGAACATCCAGGCCATTGTGTCTGTTCTGCAAGATCTCCTCATGGTCTTGAGCTCAACAGAACACCCAGATTCTGTCAGCCTTTACAATTAGACTTTACCTAAGCTAGGTTATTCAATTTACTAGCTTTGTGTTTGCAACTGTGTCTGAGGCATGTCAGGGACTTATGAAATGAATGGAAAATAGACATACAATCACATTTTTCTTTTAAACTAAAAATGCCACTTTTTAGAGGACCACAGCCAATAAGCAGGCAAATGACAAACAATTTTAAAAAGACCATATCTATAAAACATTGGTGCTCATTCAATATTCTTTACAGAAGGTCTCCCAAACAAGCAATTCTCTTAGGCTGCCACAAAGCCATAGAAGAGAGGCGGCACCTCTCCTCGAAACCTCACCTAATCCATGTCATCCAGAGATGCTATCTGACCTTAGTTACTCCAGCACTTTGTGTCCCTTTGTGTATTAATCAATATCTACTATTCCTTGTTTCTATGTGGAAAAAAAAACGATTGCATTCAGTCTGAAATTGTGAATGTGTAGGAAGAAACTGGAAGATGCTGGTTACACCAAAGATACATCAAAATGCTGGAGTAACTCATCGGGACAGGTAGCATCTCTGGAGAGAAAGAATGGGTGGCATTTTGGGTTGAGACCCTTCTTCAGACTGAGAGTCAGGGGTGAGGGAAACTAGAGATGTGGATGGACAAGGTGTGAGAACGACAGATCAAAGCAGACAATGATCAAGCAAATGTAGTTGTTGGCTATGTAATTCGTTGTTGGCTATGGGGAAGATGACAACAAGACATACAAACAGTAAAATTAATCAGGAGGACAGTTAAACTAATTGGAGAATTAAGGTGGCGGAGGGATGGAGAGAGCTGGAAAGCAAGGGTTACTTGAAGTTAGAGGAATCAATACTCATACCGCTGGGTTGTAAGCTGCCCAAGCGAACTATGAGGTGCTGAACTTTAAATTGAATGGGTTATTATGACCTAACCATCTGTTGTAAATTAATTTGGATGGGCCAATAGGTCAAGGGTGTTCCCGTTTTGAACTTTGATATTTAGCTTGTAATGAGCCACAAAATTTTGCAACCTATATCTTCAGCTGGTGAGGTTTAAAAATGTCATGTCAAAGTTCTGTTTGTCTGCAAACAATGACTTGGAGCTCATCAAAGATTTTTAAAAGCAGTTTCATCGTTTTAAATTGACATATCTATCTGCTCTCCCAAACAATTGAAACAGTGTAACAGTGATATTACCAGATACCTATTTCTCGTTCTTTCTCGCAATATTCTGTAGCAATTCTGTGAAAAGGCAGAACGGGCTTCGAACTTGTGATTTGCAAAGTTATTTGTTAATCCAATTATTTTTACCATGTGCTTTATTTATTTATTTATTTATTTATTATTATTTTTCGATGATTTATTTAACACAACAACACAAAAAAGAGAAAGAAAAGAAAGAAACAAAAGACAACAGAAAAAAGCCACCAGACATAACAGTATTGGTGCAATCCACATGGTGCTACACAGTCGGGCATTGCAAGAGCATAAGTAAAGAGCACAGGACTACATCTCTACAGATAATATGAAATTATGAAATTATTGGTCTTTGAGATGGTTGATAAATGGTCCCCATCACTTAAAACGTTGTTGGGTACCTTGGAGTTGTAGAAGCACATCCTTTCCATCTGTATGACTATTATCATTTCATTGAGCCATTTTTCGAAGCAGGTGGGTGTGGATGATTTCCAGTCTGTTAGGATCATTTTCTTGGCTGCCACCATACCAAGCATCAGTGCTTGTTGTTCTTCAGACGTGAAGTACAAAGCAGTCTCTGAGCATCCAAAAAGTGCCAGTTCTGGATCATAGAAACATAGAAAATAGGTGCAAGAGTAGGCCATTCGGCCCTTTGAGCCTGCACCACCATTCAATATGATCATGGCTGATCATCCAACTCGGTATCCTGTACCTGCCTTCTCTCCATGCCCCCTGATCCCTTTAGCCACAAGGGCCACATCTAACTCCCTCTTAAATATAGCCAATGAACTGGCCTCAACTACCTTCTGTGGCAGAGTTCCAGAGATTTACCACTCTCTGTGTGAAAAATGTTCAGGGGGAATATCTTTTCCATAGACCCCAGAGAACCACTTAAATATTTCAGACCAGTATCTTTGTATATGAGGACAGGACCAAAAAATGTGTGTTAAAGACCCATCTGCACCTTTGCATCTGTTACATAATGGAGAAATAGCTGGGTAGATTTGATGTAATTTGGTCTTTGAGTAATGGAGTTAATCCAATCCAAGCAAGTTTACATGCCATTACCTTGCAAATATCACTTGCCCTGTAATCAAAACAGTTATTTTTGTCATTGTTTATTAAGAAAATTGAGTGTAATCCTTTAAGAGTAATAATCAATATTTCCACTAATGTTTGGCTGGAAAATTCATCATAGTTCTGGTGTTTGACATCCAAATCTGATGATTGTGCCAGGATCGGGAAATGGGAACAGGAGTTGACACCTCGCCCCTACAACCTGCCCTGCTCTTCACTACCATCATGGCTGATCTGATCCAGGCTTCAACCCCCCTTCATGGCCCTCAATTCCCAAATATTTCAAAAATGTATCAACTTCTTAAAGTGCACTAGCTTCCACAATCTTCCAAGATAAAGAATTCCAAAGATTCACGGTCTTCTAGGAGAATAGTTTTCTACATGTCTCTATTATAAATGGCTGTCTTCATATCTTGTAACCATCTACACTTTTTTGAGACTCTCACACGTGGAAAGATCTCAAAAAGGTGAAGGAGGGAAGCTGCTATGGCCTAATTAGCCATATTGTTGAGAGATTGCTAAGCTTATAATTAAAGACAGAGTGACCGTAAGTTTTTGCTTGATAGGTATATTTTGTATGCCTGATAAAACAAGATTCTGTGCAAAGGTGACAAAAATGATGAACAGGGCAATGTTAATGGATACTAGTAATCAGAGTCCATTAGTACAAGGTTATTGACACGATTGGGAAATTATGGTATAAGGCAGTAATAATATGCAAGTAGTTAGAGAATTGTGTGGGAAGAAACTGCAGATGTTGGTTTAAACCAAAGATAGACTCAGAAAGCTGGAATAACTCAGCATCTCTGGGGAATAAAAGAATAGGTAACGTTTCGGCTCGAGACCCTTCCTCAAACCCGAAATGTTTCTTATTCCTTTTTTCCAGAGATGCTATCTAATCCGCTGAATAACTTTTTGTGTCTTAAGTTATAAAATTGTGGCAGGTGGAATTGAAACTGTTTGATGTATTTATAAATAACCTGGATAATAGCACAAAAATCTACCTTTGCACCATTGCCAATGAGACAAAGATAGGCAGCATTATAAGCAGTGTGGATGGCAACATTAAATTGTAAAGACATTATTAACTTGGGAGAATGGGCAGGATTTGGGCAAAATAGATTTTAATGTGAGCAAAATGTGAATGTCAACATGGACCTGATCAGAACTGGATAATGTACATGAAGTGGGTAAGGTTTGTGAAAGCTTGGAGAGGTATCTGTAGATCATTAAAGGCAAACAATTTAGTTATCTCCTGAATATAGAAAATAATCCAAATGGGGGGACCTTTATTTTTTTTTAATGTTCTGCGGATGCACAGTATAAAACCCAACTTAGATTTCACTTGGAAAAAAAAACAAAGTGCTGGAGTAACTCAGCAGATCGGGCAACATCTCTGGCAAACATGGACAATGATGTTTAGGGTCAGGACCCTTCTTCAGACTTCTGAGATTTCACTTGGATAGTTCGAGCAGTTTAGGCATCACAGCTTAGGCATCAAAAGGATATATTGGCTTTGGAAATGCAGCTCGAATGACATATTTTCTTGAAGGTCAAGTTTCGAGAAGAGACAACAGATTATTAAGTTGAAATGTAGACAGTCGAGATTGCTTTTCAAGATCTTAAGGGGAACTGACGGAAGATAAGGAGAAATTACTTCTGTTGATTGTGAAATCTAGAACAGGTAGACCTATTCAAACTAAGAATAAAGTTGGGAAAGATTGGAAGAAATATGGAAAACATTCATAAATAACTTTATACTTTAAATGAATATATTTTAGTTAACTGTTAATATATGGGTCTGTTATACATTATTCAGAAGATGCATAGATGACACATGCTGGTGGAGGAAGTGATGGAAGTATGAACAATTACAGCATTTGAAAGATACTGGGACAGGTACATGTGTAGGGAAGTTTGGAGGGATATGGGCAGACGCAGGCAAGTGGGACTTTGTCAGACAACTCGGTTGCCATAGATGAATTGAGCCAAAAGGGCGGTTTTAATGCTGCAAAGCTCTATAACTAAGGAAAAGATGGATTTGCAGACTTAATTAAATAGTGAGGCAGGCTTTTAGGAGGTTGGATGATCTTCTGTTTGTTTGCTCTTTATACCTGATTTTAAGGTGCTCTGTTACAGCTGCGGCTCGCCTACAGTCCGTCTGTCTCTTTTTTTCCTTCTTTGTCTTATTGTTAATGTTAGATGTATGTTATAGTCTTTAGTTGTATATGGGGGGGGGGGGGGGAGACTTTTATCTCTTTCTTCAACGGAGATGCAACCTTTTTCCGTGTCATATCTCCGTTTGCGCTGTGGCCTAACCACGAGGAGCTGGTGACCTCCAACTGGAATCAACCTTGAGGGCTCCGGTCGCAGAGCCTGTGGACTTACCATCGCAGAGCTGGCTGTCTTTGGAGGCTGTGGTGGTGCTGCAGCTGCAACCTGAATTTGGAGGCTTCGGCCGCGGGCCCATGTGGACTGTGACATCTTCCATCGTCCGGCGGGGGCTTCAACATCAGGAGCCTCGATCGCCTCGACGCAGCAGTTTGACTGCCTGACCGTGGGAGAAGAAGCAAGGAAGAGATGACTTTTTTTACCTTCCATCACTGTGAGGTGCCTGGAGGAGAGTCACTGTGATGGATGCTTGTGTTAAATTGTGTTTAATTGAGTGTTTTTTGCCTTCTTACTGTTATGACTGCATGGTAACGAAATTTCGTTCAAACTTGTTTTTGAATGACAAAGAAATTCAATTCAATTCAAATGTGTAAAATGCTGATTGAGACCTTACTTCACTCCTATAGATTTGCAAATGCATATTAAAAAAATCATTGTGCCGGTAAATGTCACAAGATGTGCCGAAGGACACAGAGTGCTGGAGTGACTCAGCAGGTCAGGCAGCTTTTCTAGAGAACATGGATAGGTGACGGTTCGGCTCGAGACCCTTCTGTTGCTGTGCTGTTTTCACTGTACATTATCCAATTACTTATAGGACAGACTCTGGCAGATTGCTCCCTGGAGCTTTACTATTTCCTGTGCGATGCCTTTGGATCCTTGATACAGAGTTGTGAGTTCTTGGTGCGGAGTTCTGTTGGTGAACAGGTTGCAACCCAAATTTACCAGATTCTGTTTGACCTTGCATAAAGGAATCAACTGTGCATTGCTAGATATGGAAATACCCTTCTTTGTTTAGCTTTCAAATTGGCAGTGACGAGGAGCATTCAGTGGAAAGAACAACCTTGCATTTGTACGTTAGAGGAAGAATGTACTGCAATCTCCAGATGCGCACAGTATTCATTTCCTCATTTTCTTATTGTAACACAGAGCCACTCGGCCTCTCTGGTCTATGTAAGTCAGGGGAGCAAAAGTGAGTGTAGTTGCTATTACTGAAGAGATGGTGCTTGGGAAGCTGAAAGGACTGAAGGTGGATGAGTCACCTGGATCAGATGGGCTATACTCTAGGGTTCAACAAGAGGTAGCTGTTGAGATTGTGGAAGCATTAGCAGTGATCTTTCAAGAATATTGTTCCAGAGGACTGGAAAATCGCAGTTTTGTGTCTATCTTCAATGTTTTAGAAGTGAGCAAAGCAAAAGAAAGAAAATGATAAGCTAGTTAGTCTGACTTCTGTGGTTGGTAAACATTTTAGAATCTATACATAACTAAAACTCTGATCTTGTTATCTTCCGGTTTGGCGGTCATTCTATTAGCGCAAAAACGGTTCGCGAAAGCGCTACGATTTTCCACCAGTTCACTCACCGTTCATCCTATGCTCCGAGTCCATCAAGTTTCGTTCCGATCGGTTGAATGTCGTCACAGTTAGCGAGGTTTAAAAACCTTAAAAACCGCGCATGTGCAGATCGATCTCTTCTGCCTTCCAGCGCCGCGCGGATTAGTCTCTTCCCCTGTCACTCCCCGGGACGGTCCGCTCCTTCCTGCGCCATTGCGTCTTTACTGGATCTGAGGAAAGCCGGCGGAGATTTTCAACCGGACTTTCGGAGGGACCCGAAGCAGCCCTGCCCCAAGCAGCAGCCCAGCATCGCGGCAATGTCACCAAACGGAAAGCGGCAGTCTGATCCCAGCGGAGGAGAGCATCTAGCTCCTGCTGTCGGTCCCAAACGCAACGGCCCACAGCTCCACCCCTTTCCCCTCTGGTCCCCTTCTCTGGCTCCTGCCCCCTACCCCGTGATACCCCCCTCTCCCCCGTGGGTCTTCCCCCATCTTTTCTCCGGGTTCTTCCCCCCCCCCTCCCGCTCACACGCCGGCGCGGCCGTAGCTGCTGGTGCTTCTGGGCCGAACTGAGGCCTGGCTCTGAGGGCGCCGACAGCTGATACTCCTCCAGGGCACGCAAGAAAGGAGAGGAGCGGCAACCTCGAGATTCTGGGGAGGGAGAGTGGGGGAGGAGAGGGGATAGAGGAAGAGGAGGGGAGTAGGGATGGGAGAGGAGTTATGGTGGGAGGGAGGGAGTGACTGAGGGTAGGGGAAAGGAGCGGGAGGGAGAGGTGAGGGATAGATTTAGGGAGTGGAGGAGGAGAGGGAAAAGAAGAGGGCTGAGGTGAGGAGGGAGATTGAGGTAGGAGGGGGAATAGAGGGAGAGGAGTGGGGGAGGTAGGGAGTGGGGAATAGAGGGAGAAGAGGGCAGTGGGGAGGTGAGGAGGGATAGTGGGGGGGATAGGGGGTGAGGAGTGGGTGAGATGTGGGATCGAGCGATAGGGGGGTAGGGAGGGGAGAGGAGTTATGGAGGGAGGGAATGACTGACGGTAGGGGAAAGGAGAGGAAGAGAGTGTTGGGGGAGGGGAGGAGGAGAGAGGAAAGAAGAGGGAGGAAGGGGAGAGAGTGCTAGGGATGAGGGGAAATGAGCTGCGCCTGTGCAGTTGGGGACTATGGGTGAGTGGTGGAACATTGCGTTGGGGGACCAAGCCTCCAATGGGTCACACTTAGTCTAGTTCATTATTAAAGAGGTTTCTAGGTACTTGGAAGCACTTGATATTATAGGCGGACTTCAGCACGGTTTTGCTTATCCCACCTCACCTCCCCCATTGCCCTCCTCTCCCTTTATGGTTTTGCTTAGGGGAGAACCTGCCTGACAAATCTGTTTTTTGAGGAGCTAACAAACAGGATAGACAAAGAAGAGTCAGTGGATGTTGTTCACTTGGATTTTCCGAAGGCCTTTGACAAGTTGCCATACGTGAGGCTGTTAAGAAAGATGATAGTCCATGGTATTTATTATAGGCAAAGTACAAGCATGGGTAGGTAAGTAAGTAAGTAAGTTTATTGACCAAATATTCACATGCAAGGAATTTGCCTTGGTGCTCCGCCCATAAATAACAACATGACATACAGTGACAGTTAAGAATGACTCAGAAAACACTAAAGATTAATAATAATAAAACATTAATGATAAAACACCATTGATCAATTGATCAAGTTTTGTAGTTTTTCTGCACAATCCGCAAGCATTGCCACTTTTCATTTCACTGCACATCTCGTATGCATATGTGACGAATAAACTTGACTTGACGACTTGACTTGATGTGAACCAACAAAATACCACATCAAAGGGAGCCTACAGATTTTTGGCTGTTGAGTAGATCAACTACTCGTGGATAAAAACTGTTTTTATGTCTAGCTGTGACAGCTTTGACAGTCCGGAGTAGCCTTCCAGAGGGAAGTGATTCAAAGTGTTTTGTGGCCAGGGTGAGAGGGGGTCAGAGATGATCTTGCCCGCTCGCTTCCTGGCCCTTGCAGTGTACAGTTCATCAATGGAGGGAAGGTTGCAGCCAATAATCTTCTCTGCTGATCGGACGATTCACTGCAGTCTCCAGGTGTCGTGCTTGGTGGTTGAGCCAAACTAGACCATGATGGAGGTGAGAACAGACTCTACGATGGCCGTGTAGAATTGGACCATCATTGCCTGTGGCAGATTGTGCTTCCTCAGCTGCCGTAGGAAGTACATCCTCTGTTGTGCCTTTTTGACTGTGGAGTCGATGGTAGTCCCCCACTTAAGGTCCTTGGAGATGATGGTTCCCAGGAACTTAAAAGACTCCACAGATGTCACTGTGGTGTTGTTGATGGTGAGTGGGGTGAGGGGAGGGGGAGCTCTCCTAAAGTGTGCAATCAATTCCACTGTCTTAAGAGCATTGAGCTCTAGGTTGTTGCGATAGCACCAGGATGCCAGCTGTGGCACTTCCTGTCTGTAGGCAGATTCCTCCCCATCCTGGATCAGTCCAATCAGGGTTGTGTCGTCTGCAAACATGAGAAGCTTGACAGAGGTGTCTGTGGATGTACAATCGTTGGTGTAGAGAGAGTAGTGGAGAGGAGAGAGTACGCAGTCTTGCGGTGCTCCTATGCTGAGCGTTTGCGGGTCCGAGATGTGCTTTCCCAGCCTCACATGCTGCTTCCTGTCAAGAAGCTGGAGATCCACCGACAGAGGGGGTTCACGCACAGTCAACTCGGAAAGTTTGAGGTGTAGTAGCTATGGCACAATGGTGTTGAATACAAAGCTAAAATCAACGAACAAAATTCTCACATTGGTCCCCTGGCCGTTTAGGTGCTGTAGGATGAAGTGCAGGCCCAGGTTCACTGCATCATCCACAGATCTATTGGCCCGATATGTAAACTGCATAGGGTCCAGCAGGGGGATTGTGATATTTTTCAGCTTGGCCAGCACAAGCCTTTCAAGTGTCTTCGTGACTACAGAGGTCAGTGCGACAGGCCTGTAGTCATTAAGACAAGTAATCCTTGCCTTTTTGGGTACAGGGCCAAAAGTGGAGACTTTGAAGCAGGCAGGGAGAGTACATGTTTGCAGGGACTGGTTAAAAATGTCTGTAACCTTCACGATTCTTGCTTACTTTCCTTACTTCTTTTATTTCTATCTTTTTTAAAGCTCAAAAAATGAAGTGGTACAACATAATGTAATAAGATATTTGTGATGTGTATTAATGTAAGTTTCTGTACTGCTAATAATTTTTTTTTTTTAAATAAATAAAAAAATGTCTGTATAGATCGGTGCCAGTTGTTTGGCACAGAGCTTGAGAGTAGAGGAGGAAACATTGTCAGGTCCTGGAGATTTCCGGCTTTTCTGTCTTCTGAAAAGCCTCTCCACCTCCTCTATTTTTATTGTTGATGAAGTGATGTTGTTCAGCAAGGAGGGTGTGGGTAATTGGGTGTGAAGTGGTAATTGGAGGGGGGGTGGGTGTAGAAGGGCCTAGTCTTTGCAGACTGAGGTCAGTGGGTGTGAAGTGTTGGTTGGCGTGGTCTTTTCATACTGGAGTCTTGCCTTAAGTAGGTGTGAAGCGGTGAATGGCAGGGAGAGGGTGCAGGGTCCATTCTTTGCAGACTGGGGTCTGGCTGTGTTGGTTGGGGAGGGCGGGAGTGGGTACCAGGGTTACGTTTCTGATTTTCAAACCTACAGTAAAACTCATTCAGGTCGTTGGTCAGCTGACGATTGTCCAAAGAGCGGGGGGCTTTTCCCTTGTAGCTGGTAATTTCTTGCAAGCCCTTCCAAACTGAAGAAGAGTCAATAGAAGATTGGAGACAAAGAGTGAGAATAAAGGGGCCTTTTCTGGTTGGTTGCCAGTGACTAGTGGTGTTCTGCAGGAACCGGTGTTGTGTCCGCTACATTTCACATTACATGTTAATGATCTGGATGAGGGAATTGATGGCTTTGTGGCCAAGTTTGCAGATGATACAAAGATAGGTGGAGGACCAGGTAATGTTCAGGAAGCAGAAAAGCTGCAGAAGGACTTGGATGGGTTAGGAGAGTGGACAAAGAAGTGGCAAATAGAATAGAATGTAGAAGGACAATGTAGACTACTTTCTAAATGAGGAGAGGATTCAAAAATCAGAGGTATAAAGGGATTTGGGAGTGCCAGTGCTTGATTGCCGAAAGGTTAATTTGTGAGTCAGTAGTAAAGAAGGCAATGCTGACTAGAATATAAAAGCAAGAATGTAATACTGAGGCTTTATCAGAGGTTGGTGAGGCCACATTTGGAATATTGTGAGCAGTTGTGGGCCCCATATCTGTGGATGGATGTGCTGGCTTTGGAGAGGATACAGAGTAGGTTTACGAGAATGATCTCAGAGATGATTGGGTTAACGTACAAGGAGCGTTTGAAGGCCTCTACTGGACCTGTACTCACTGGAGTTTAGAAGGATGAGGGGGTTCTCATTGAAACCTACTGAATAATTAAAGGTCCAGTTAGAATGGATGTGAAAAGGATGTTTCCAGTAATGGGAGAGTCTAGGACCAGAGGGCACAGCCTCAGACGAGAAGGATGTAGCTTCATAATGGAGATAAGGAGGAATTTATTTAGCCAGAGGGCAGTGAATCTGAGGAATTCATTGCCGCAATCGACTTTGAGTATTTTTACGGCAGATATTGATAGGTTCTTGAGTAGGAAGGGCGTCAAAGATTCTGGGGAGAAGGCATAGAATGGAGTTACGAGGGGAAAATAGATCAATAACAGAGTAAACTCGATGGGTTGAATGGCCTTATGCTGCTGTGTCATAAGGTCTTATGCCTGATTTCCATCACCCCCCCAAAGAAACCTACCAGTCCTCTTTCCCCTCTGCTTATTTCCCTGTAGCCTTGCTCATCAACTCTCTGCTGATTCATTTGCTTCATAACTATACTGAGGGTTAATTTTACAGTAGCCAATTGACCTACCAGCATAAATGTCGAATTTGGGGTGAAACTAGAGCACCCGGTAAAATCCATGAAACCATGAGAAGCTCCGCACTCTTGAGGTTAGCATCATCTCTGGGCCTTTGAAGCAATGAGATGGTAGCACAGAATTCTGTGCCAATATTTTACCTGCAACACAAAATGTTAAAACCCACCAGTTGCAATTGTTGTAGGAGGTTTTGCCTTGCAGATTTTCTACTGATAATTTAATGATCCATAATATTTGCTGACGTTAGCGGCAATTTAATGAAATTGAAAAGCACACAACATGCTGGAGTAACTCAGTGGGTCAGGTAGCATCTCTGGAGAACATGGACAGGCGACGTTTCAAGTTAGGACCCTTCTCCAGAACTTTGTGTCCTTTTCTGTAAACCAGCATCTGCAGTTTTATGTATTTAAATACTAATTAAATATTTAAAAACTATTATTGTTTTCAGCTGGATTTAATTATGAGTTTAGTTTATTGTCACATGTACTGAGGTACAGTGATAAGCTTTTGTTGCGTGCTAATCAGTCAGCAGAAAGACAATACATGATTGCAATCGAGCCATCTATAGTGTACAGATACATGATAAGGGGAATAAAGTGTATAACATTTAGTGCAAGAAAAAGTCCAGTAAAGTCCGATCAAAGATAGTCCAAGGATCTCCACTAAGGTAGATAGTAGCTCTAGGTGGTGATAGGATGGCTCAGTTGCCTGATTACAGCTGTGGAAAAAAATGTTCCTGAATCTGGAGGTGTGCATTTATTTAAATTTCTTTATTACTATAAATTATTATGAAAAGATCAATTTGACAGTGACCAAGTGAATCCATTGTACAATTTTGGACAAAACTAATATTATCCCCTGCCCTCTAGGTGATCGATGGGGCGGGATTAGATGTGGATTTCTACATTTCATCCCCAAATGGAAAGGTTCTCTATTTTGATCAAAGAAAGTCTGACGGAGTACACAGGTGAGTGACAGACTTTGTAATGTTCATTATTCGTCATGGGAGTTACTCTTGTTGAAAAACATCAAACATGCTTTTTCATTGGATTCCATTTGAACTTTAAACTGACTAGCACATTTGTTTTGTGGCAGAATAGTGGTGCGAGGTGAGGCACAAGAAGGTTGGACCTTTTGTCCAGCATCCGCCACCATCGCCAACACCTTCCACCTTCTCCCTGGTTCCTGACTTCAGGGGCCAAACTCGGCGGCTTCCCTCTCCCGGTTCTATAGAGGGCAAGCCGAGCCATCCACTATTTTCTGTGTTACTCCAGCTTATTGCTCTGAATCCATCGAATACTAAAATAAACATTGCAGTTGTGCGCACATTGAATAATTTGTGAACACATTGAATGTTATGTGCACTCATGTACATGGTCCCTGCTCCTAGTAATATGTGCTATCAAATGGTGTTATGCTATACAGAATGATAACATAAAATCTGGAACTTAGTTTACAGATAGCTCGCTCCCACAATTATCTGGATCAAAGAGACTGTAAAGAGAGGCTCCAGCAGCTTCAAATATTTCGGATTCTAATGGTAATTAATTATTTTTCGCTGTTTAGCTATTGTGTAATGCAGGAAACATGGCTGTAAAATTGTGCAGCCCCATGTTCCACAGATGCCAAAGAAATGAGTGCATATCAGCAGAAAAACTGCTGTGACCTAAATTACCGACAGCAGTGAACAGAATCTGAATCAACATAACAACCATAATAACGTATTATTTCCACATGTCTTGTTTGCCTTGCAGCAGGTAACATCGTCAAGTTATTAATACATTCATGGAATGACACAGAGTGCTAGCGTAATTCAGCAGATCAGGCAGCATCTTTAGACTGTTGAGATACAGCACGGAAACATGCCCTTTGGCCCTACGAGATCGCGCCGGCCAGCGATCACCCCATACACGAGCACCGTCCTGCACACTAGGGACAATTTACAATCTTACCAAAGCCACTTAACCTACAAACCTGTATGTCTTTGGAATGTGGAAGGAAACCGGAGCACCCAGAAAAAGCCTACATGGTCACAAAATAAGTGACGTTTCAGGTCAGGACCTTTTGTGTCCTTTAGTGTAAAGCAAAATCAGTAGTTCCTTCTTTCTATATTTATCGGTTGGTTAGTGTTATGTGTTTTGGCAGGCATTTATCAATGTATTTGATTGCCAGAAGGCAAATGAATTTCTAATACCCCACAAACCAATCCCCACCTCTTCCCAACCCGCACTATCCCTGCCCAGCAGATTTCTGTTCGGGACTGGCCAAGAGGCTGCCAAAGATCCATCACAGGTAGCAATTGTATTAATTAAATGATGACAGATTCCTTTACAAATGTGGGCGTGTGTATTTAAAAACAATTCATGGAGGCTTAAACTATTGAATTGCAAAAGTGAATTATAAATAAGCAGGTGTTTATTGATACTGCTGCAAAGCATTCATTTGAATTGCATGTGATTTGTGATATACCTGGTGTTTGTTTTTCAACATTTTGAGAGAATGCTCATATAATGACAATTATGTGTTTAAACAGTTTTAAATAAATTTCAAATGATGAGCAAGAACCAAAGTTGAATTATGTAAATAATAATTGTGGGCTTATTTTAGTTTAGCGATACAGCATGAAAGTCAGTCCTTCGTCCGACCTAGCCGATTATCGGTCACCCATTCACACTAGTTCTATGTTATCCCATTTTCACATCCACTCTCTACACACAAGTGACAATTTTATTGAGAGGTCAATTAACCTACAAACCCACACGTCTTTGGGTTGTGGGAGGAAACTGGAGCACCCGGAGGAAACCTGTGCAGACACGGGGAGAAGTGCAATTGTGTCAAAAAGCAGTCTATGGTTTTGGTAAAAATTGAAAACTGTCCCAAGTGTGTAGGATAGTGCTAGAGTACAGGGGTCGCTGGTCATCGTGGACCTGGTGGGCCAATGGGCCTGTTTCCACGCTGTATCTCTAAACTAAAACAGTGGCCAAGTCATAAATTCCATGCCACAGGGCCTTGACTCCAATTGTCTTAAAGCCCTGACCCACAGTACGTGTTAATTCCAAGAGCTCTCCCGAGTTTGCTCTGATTCGAACTCGGAGATTTACGGTAATGACCACTCGTCGTTACTCTGGGCTCTCGTGAACATTTTTCAACATGTTGAAAAATCTTCACGAGTCTTCCCGTGCTTACCTGCTGTTAGCGAGTCTTCCCGAGTACCTGCCGTTAGCGTTACGAGCCGCTAAGAGACGTTCCCAAGCTCAGACGTGCCCGCTACGTTCATTCTCCGTGCTTGCCACAAGCTCGATTTTTTTAAAACTCGGGAAAGCTCTTGGAATGAACTCGTACCGTGGGACAGGGCTATTAAACTCCATTAACACTATCCTTATGAATCTATTATGCTATGGCTGCCCCATGGGTAAAAGAAAGCATGCACAGGCAAGTTTCACTCCATTTTATGAGGTTCAGGACCTGGAATACCAGGATCTGCCTGGACAAGTACAGCACTGACAGTAGACACAAGATGCTGCAGATGCTGGAATCTTGAGCAAATCACAAAAAGCTGGTCAGGCAACATCTGTGGAGGGAATGGATAGATAAGGTTTCTGATTAGGGCCCTTCAGAGTAGTTCCGAAGTGTCTGAAGAAGGGTCCCAACCCGAAACAGTGACAGACCTGAATACTCCTCTGCTATCACAACCTCGTGACACTGACTCTTTGACATCAGCGCAGCATAGGTGGTGGCCAGTTTACAGGACAAGATGCGAAGTGCAATGTGTGGAAGGGCAAACCTAAAGAGGATCCTCCAGTGCTTCTACGCAGCGGCGGTGGAAAGCATCTTGTCCGGGAACATTACCATCTGGTTTGGGAATTGCTCTGCCAAGGACAAGAAGGCTCTGCAGAGAGTAGTGCGTTCGGCCGAACGCACCATGGGAACTTCACTTGCCCCCCTGCAGGAACTATACATCAGGAGGTGCAACTCCAGAGCCAACAATATCATGAGAAACCCCTTCCACCCCTGCAACGAACTGTTCCAGCTGCTACGGTCAGGCAAACGCCTCTGTTGCCATGCGGTGAGAACGGAGAGGTTGAGAAGGAGTTTCTTCCCAGAGGCCATTCGGACTGTAAATGCCTATCTCACCAGGGACTAACTCTACTGAACGGTTTTCCTTCCATTATTTATTATGTAAAAGAATATGCGTGTTATGATTGTGTTTATAGTTTGTTTGGTTGTTTGTCTTTTGCACAAAAGTCCACGAGCATTGCCACTTTCATTTCACTGCACATCTCGTATGTGTATGTGACAAATAAACGACTTGACTTGGTATATGGATGGGAAATAAGAAAGAAAAGGGATGCTGGGTGAATTTGGGGAGAGCCATAGAGGATGTAAGATGAGATGTCCAAAACAGAATAGGTAACTGTCATGGGGCGGCAGGGTGGCGCAGTGGCAGAGTTGCTGCCTTTCAGTGCTTGCAGCGCCAGAGGCCCATGTTCGATCCCGTCTACGGGTGCTGTCTGTACGGAGTTTGTAACTTCTCCCCATGACCTGCATGGGTTTTCTCCGAGATCTCCAGTTTCCTCCCACACTCCAATGATGTACAGGTTTGTAGGTAAATTGTCTTGTTGTATGTATAAATTGGCTCTAATGTGTGTAGGATAGTGTTAATGTGCGAGGATCACTGGTCGGCGTGGGCCCGTTTCCATGGTGTATCTCTAAACCTAACTAAACTAAAGAGAGCACCAGAGAGAAATGTTCAACTACAGAAAATAAACTGTTCCTGGTCACAAACTGCTCAATCCTTTTTGTGTTTACAATAAATCTTCTTCAGTTCAAGTATGCAGAATGCATTTCAGAGATGACTGAAGATCAGTGATTTTGCAGAAATGTGCATGCATGTTGCAATTGTACACAAGTTGAATGCTAACAATGATTTCTATGTTCTCAGTTTTAAAGGCAGGTAGCTTGCAGAAATTAAATCTCTGGCCTTTTTGCAGCGATAAAATAATGAGGAATATTGATACTCCGGAAGTGGCGGCGCTGTTAACAGCTGCGGCTCGCCTGCAGTCCATCTGTCTTTACTTTTTTTCTGTTGTTTCTTTTGTCTTGTTTTGGTTAAGTTTTAGTTTGTTGGGTTGTGTTAGAGGGGGTGAAACATGTTCCTCTGTCTCTTCCTTCGGGGGAATGCGACTTTTCCGTGTCGTATCCCCCTTCTCTGCCTCCGTCTGTGCTGAATGACAATTAAAGGATCTATCTATTATTTTAATTATTATTTTTTAAAGTTTCACTGCCTTTTGACTTAGGGCTGTGCATCTGTAATAGTTTAGCTTACTGTCCTGTGGACTGAGGTACAGTGAAAAGCCTTTTGTTGCATGCTATCCAGTCAGCGGAAAGATTATACATGGTTACAACCAGCCGGCGTGTACAGATATAGGGAATAACATTTAGTGCAAGATAATGTCCAGTAAAGAGTCATTTAAAAAAATACTCTGAAGGCCAGGATCGCTCTCTAGTTGGTGATAGGATGGTTCAATTGCCTGTGCCCCCTTCTCCTCCTAATACATACGGTGCCCTCCATAATGTTTGGGACAAAGACCCATCATTTATTTATTTGCCACTGTACTCGACAATTTGAGATTTGTAATAGAAAAAAAATCACATGTTAAAGTGCACATTGTCAGATTTTATTAAAGGCCATTTTTATACATTTTGGTTTCACCATGTAGAAATGACTGCTGTATTTATACATTGTCTCTCCCCCCCCCCCCCCCCCCCCCCACCACACCAAAGTATAGAGGAGAGAAGGAACTGCCCAAGATCCAAAGCCTACCACCTCATCTGTGAAACACGGTGGTGGGGGTGTTATGGCCTGGGCATGTATGGCTGCTGAAGGTACTGGCTCACTTATCTTAATTGATATTACACTTGCTGATGGCAGTAGCGAAATGAAGTCTGAAGTGTATAGACACATCATATCTGCTCAAGTTTAAACAAATGCCTCAAAATTCATTGGCCAGAAGTTCATACTACAGCAAGACAATGATCGCAAACCTATTGCTGAAGCAACAAAGGAGTTTTTCAAAGCTAAAAAAAATGTTCAATTCTTGAGTGACCAAGTCAATCACCCGATCTGAACCCAATTGAGCATGCCTTTTATATGCTGAAGAGAAAACTGAAGGGGACTAGCCCCTAAAACAAGCATAAGCTAAAGATGGCTGCAATACCGGCCTGGCAGAGCATCACCAGAGAAGACACCCAGCAACTGGTGATGTCCATGAATCGCAGACTTCAAGCAGTCATTGCATGCAAAGGATATGCAACAAAATACTAAACATGACTACTTTCATTTACTTGACATTGCTGTGTCCCAAACATTATGGTGCCCTGAAATGGGGGGACTATGTATAAACACTGCTGTAATTTCTACATGGTGAAACCAAAATGTATAAAAATGGCCTTTATTAAAATCTGACAATGTGCACTTAAACCACGTGTGATTTTTTTTTCTATTGCAAATCTCAAATTGTGGAGTACAGAGGCACATAAATAAATGATGGGTCTTTGTCCCAAACATTATGGAGGGCACTGTATATAGTCGACTTGCAAAGCAGTGACATTCGTAGCCTATTTTATAAATAGTTACAAATGTATAAAATAGTTCCATTTAGCTGCTACCTCCACTATCTCCATTCATTTCAAATTGACTAGTTTCTCTATCATTTTTAGCATCGAAACTGAGAATGGAGACTACATGTTTTGTTTCGACAACTCGTTTAGTTCCATATCAGAAAAGATAGTGTTCTTTGAGCTTATTCTGGACAACATGGAACCTGAGGGTGACTCAACCAAGTGGAACGATATTCTACCAGGAGGAGAGCTACTTGATATGAAACTGGAAGATATTCTGGTAGGTGGCAACTTGCATGTGTCTTTTTTTCTGATCAAAATCACTAGTGTGATACTAAATTAGGAATGGATTGAGAAAATCGGAGGCAGGTAGGGGAAAGGGTGTACAACAAAAATCAATTAGCTATTTAACAGCCAGTCCTGATACGCATCTTGTTAGTCTACTTAAACCAATGCAGTACAGATACTTACATTTCATAATCCAAATCACTTCAGCTTTTGGCTTTCCCTGCTTTCAATACGGCTCAACCTTGAGCTACATATCACTTGCGTATTGGCCTCACACCCTTTGTCACTCAGATCAATAGGAAGGCAATATGCATTGTCATACAGTGTGGAAACAGGCCTTTTGGCCTAACTTGCCCACACCTACCAACATGTGCCATCCACATTAGTCCCACCTGCCTGCATTTGGCCCCCATCCCTCTGAACCTGTCCTATCCATGTACCTGTCTAAATGTTTCTTTAATGTTGCGATAGTCCCTGCCTCAACTACCACCTCCGGCAGCTCATTCCATACACCCACCACCCTTTGTGTGAAATAGGTATCCTTCGGTTTCCTATTAAATCTTTCCCCCCTCACCTTTAACTCATGTCCTCTGGTTCTTGATTCCCCCACTTTTGGCAAGAGATTCTCCTCTCATGATTTTGTTATTCATGCATCATCGTTGAAAACATTATTGACACAGTGATTCTGGTTTCCAGCGGGAACGGTGACGGACGCACCACACATCTCTGTCCTGCAGTTCCTGCGGTTTTCCGCTGCTGGAAGTATAGGATTTTGGTGTGTGTGCTTTATCATTATTCCTTACAATGCTATGTACGACAGTGATCGCAACTTCTACTGAAGTGTGGATGGCCGTTGGCTCGCTAGGAGCTCATCCGCCCTTTGACAGGTCTTGTTTTTGGTCCTGCTGGGGGTCCACAGCCCCCTCCTCACGTGGCAAACCAGGTGGGGGAGACGGTTTAGTCGCTGACTATCCGACCATGGAGCAGGTAGCACGGGGTTACATGGTACCCGTGGCAGGGGGAAACTCCCCCCCCCCCCCCCCCCCCCCCCCCCCCTGCTGACCTGACCTGATTTTGTACAACTTTATAAGATCACAGGTGGAATTAAATTTCTGCTATTTCTGTTTGCCATTGGCAATGGGAATGTGAGGGGAAATTACAAAAAGGGGTAATAATGAAATGATTGGATTTGCATACCAGAAAGGGTAGAATTTGTGTTAGCTGGGTTTTTGGGAGCTTTTTCTTTCATAAATAAGTGGAATTATGTAAATGTTACAAGTCTCTTGTTCTACATACTTTAATTGGGAGGGAAGTAAGTTCACCATGACTAATTCAGTTGTGGTGATGTCCACTATTACAGGTAGTATTCAGCCCACCAGAAAGGAGAAGTACACAAGGAGCTGGAATAACTCCACAGGTCAGGAAGCATCACTTTTCCAGTTGGGACCCTTCTCCTGACTGATGGGCCCCGACCCGAAACGTCACCTATTCTTGTTCTCCAGAGATGCTGCCTGACCTGCTGGGTTATTCCAGCATTTTGTGTCTTTCTTTTGTAAACCAGCATCCGCGGTTCTACAGTAAGGAGAATTGGATCAACTGATTTCTTGGAGAGAAACTGTGTGTCTATACAATGAATATAATACAAAGTATTATAGATCATTAGGCATTTCATCTTAAAGCAGAATATTCAACGTTCAAAAACTCTGCTGCTATTAAAGTCTGCTGCTCTTGAATGCCCACCAACTGCCACTGTTTTAACTCTTTGCTCAGCTTGGATCTCTTTGTTGTGAAATGTGATTTTTTTTTTCTTTTGGGACGCTTTTTCAGGATACGATAAACAGCGTGAAAGGGAGACTTAGTAAAAGCAACCAGATACAGGGGCTGCTCCGAGCCTTTGAGGCACGTGATCGGAACCTCCAAGAAGGCAACTATGATCGTGTGACTTTCTGGTCGATAGTGAACCTTGCTGTGATGCTCACAGTGTCGTGTCTGCAGGTATACATGCTGAAACATTTATTCAACGACAACAGAAGAAGCCGAACGTAGTGCCCGGAAAGTTGTTGGTTCACAGCCCAGGTGGCATCTGCAAGTGCACTGCATTTATTAAAAATCATGTATGCGGGGATTTCCTTTACGAGATTATTTTATATTAAAAAAATAATATTCTATAGGGCTGCAGCTAAGCAACACGGTAAAAAAAAAAATTGATTGGGTACATCTGAACTTTAATACTGTTGGTGACGCAACCTAAGAACTTAATGCCTTAAACTCACTGCCGAACAAGCTGGTGATAACACAGAAATAAATGAAATAATGCTGGACCCTAGCTAGTCACCCTGTGCTATATCCTGAAAGTTACTTTGGACAGGTGATTTATCTCACTACTTTTCAAGGTTGTGGTGTTATGCCACAAGTTTGTTTCTGTCAGCAACGTATTTGGACTTGTATGTCTGAGCTTTTTAAGACGTGTGATAGACAACTAAAGTACAAAGGCCGGTGCATTGTTATGTATGAGCAATAGTGTACTGAGTTGTACATGAACGTTTCATAGTCCACAGTGACAATATGTGGTGACGTGGTCCAAAGAACAAATCATCTTTCTAATCACTGGGTCCGCCTTTTTGTTTATGAAGTGTTTTGCAAACTAAGTTTACACAATGTAGAAATCATGTGATATGTTTCATCTAGCTTTCATGCAGAGCAAACAGGATACTGAATTCATAATGACCTGTTATGGTAGAATTTGTAAATGTTTATAATATGATCCAGTGATTCGCAGTAATTTAATAATTCAATTCATTTCAATTCCTGACTGTCCATTCTTTCACATAAAAAAAGGGCGGCACACTGACACAGGGGCAGAATTTTCATGTTTACCCTGTGGCCGCGTGGGTTTTCTCCGGGTGCTCCGGTTTCTCCCACACTACAAAGACGTGCAGGATTGTTGGTTAATTGGCTTTGGTAAAATTGTCCAAGTGTGTAGGATAGTGTTAGTATACAGGCTGATCGCTGGTCGGCACGGAATCGGTGGGCCGAAGGGCCTGTTTCCGTGCTGTATCTCTAAAGTAAAGTAATAAAAAGACTTGAAGACAAAATATAAGGAAACTAACATAAAGTGGACGTACAGAGTGAACAGGACAGCAGGAGTACTCTATTCTATGATCCATCATCGAGAAGCCCACAATAATCTGAGTTTATTTGTTATGGGCATACTTTCTGCAACTATCTTGCAAATTGTTGGTTGGCGAGATGGTTGTTATTATTATTAGAATCTGCCTTACTTATCAGAAATGCTTTAGAGTGTTTCAATCCCATAAATTGTGGCTTCAGAGCAGTATTGTAGTTTCATAGACACTCGTCTTAAGTATATGTGCATATTTGTAGAAGCAGGATTATTTATAAATATCTTTGTTCTTGTTCCCATGAAAAAATGTTGAAACATTTTTCTTGGCCACCTCAAAGCATCGCTATAATAATTTTGATGTGATTAAACCAAATTCTCCCCCACCCCCCCACCTCATTAATGATCTAGCAACCAATTTGAACAATGGAACTAGATGGTAGAGCTATTAAATGTACTGGTTTAAACATCTTTGGGGCACTTTTCACTGGTGTCATCTCTCCTCCTGACCAAGGAAAGCAAGCCACAAATTAACAAATTGACAGTCTACTCGTGCATAGTTTTGTTTAATTGAACGTTTACAGCTGCACAATCCACTACTCGAAAACAAATGGTTTGTATCAGACTAACTAATGACTGTATAAAAAGAAACTCTTGTCCATACATAATGTCCATGTAGCAGTACTACTTATGAGGACAGTTAGGGCTATAAAAGGGCACGGTTGTGCTATGTACAGGTTTAAAAAAAAAAATCTTAGCCCAGTTTTTGGAGAATGTCACGGTAGCAGTATACAAATCAAGTGATGTGATGGGCCTACGGGTTAGGTTGGAACCCTAACATATTTATATTGGGAAGCACTGAAGGCGGTTGACTAAAGCTGTTTGGAAGTCCGTGAAGGCTCTTGGTGAAGTTGGGGGGGGAGAGTTTGTGAATGGGAGGACGGGGTACATACCAAACCTAGGGGATGTGGCTGGGGTTTTGTGATACACTGTGATGGTGCGATCAAGAGTCAGACGGGCAACCTGGGGGTGTGGGGACGAGGGATAGGTGGTTGGATCCATTCCACGTGGATCTGGTCCGGTCCGGTCTGGATCAAAATGTATGGACCTACCGCGGTCTCATCCCACGCGGCATGAATGCAACATGGTTAGGTCCTGGGACAATGTGACCCCAATTTCCCGAAAAGAACCTATAATATCACTTTACACCGATCATTGATTGGTGTGAAGTGTAATGGGATGGAAAATGCATCGTCAAATCTACAATCCAGTTGCCATTTTGCCACATACAGATCCATGCTGAACAAAACTATCTGATGGGTTCTGATAGCCAGCAGCATCTTCATAGAACACAATTGCAGCTAACATTTCAAAGTTCCATGTGATCGTAGTTTCAGCACTTTTTTTCGCAATGTGCCAACTTTCCCAATTGCCCTGTTTGCCTAAAAGCTCCCTCTGTCCAACGACATAATTGGACCAGTAGCCTACATTGAAAAGCTGCCCGAACCTTAACTAAACTTCTGAGATTGTGATGTTTTATTATCTGAACTAACTTTTTTAAATGATCCTGTTGATGCTTTGGAACTAGATCGAATCCTCCATTCATTAGGTGCAACTGATTGGCTGGAAGTCCACAGAAGACTTTGCACATGTTTATAAATATTGTAGATTTATTCCAGAGATCCGTTTTGTGCAACATGTCCGCTAAATAATCGGCAAGCATAGAGTTGGTATCATGGAATATATCTGACATCTACATATGACTCAACCAAATCATGTTAAATGTATTGAAACCAGAGGAGTGAAAATTCCTCATTCATTGAATCATTAAATGGAATCATGTTAAATGTAGTCAAACCAGAGGGATGGAAATACATTTAGAGTGGAATGATCAACGAACGAATGAATTTGTTACCTGGAATGAATCGGTTTAAATATTTAAAAGGTATATCAGGCAATAATCTCCCCAAATCGATATGTGATTGACCAAGTACTGTGACATGTAATTATAAATTTGCTAGTAACCCATGCAAGTGCTATTTGCCAGTTTCCATTAATCACACTTGACAGATCGAGAGATTCTTGCATCTCGTGTGTGTTTTGCACCATTAACGTAGAAAACTGAACAAAGCCTGGCATTTTTTTCTCTTTCTCCATTTAAAACCGTTAATTGTTTAACATGTTATGTACATTTGCAGGTGTAATTACAGCTTTGAATTTGTGAAGCCCACCTCCACAAGTTCGAAATGTTTGTTTCAGAACATTTCTGATGTTTGTCCATAAATGCAAGTTCATAAATTGCAGACGGTGCCCTGAAGCATTGTTAATTAGACTGAGCCATTAACACCAACAAAATTGTTCACTGCCATGTACAAATCTTTTGACCGTGTGCTTTGTGGTAAATGAACAAAATGCACTGTTTGTAAGAGTTCAAGCATTTCAAATAAAGTGACTTAATCCTGTTTGACCTTTGTGTACAATTTTAATAAAAAGAAATTCAGAGCTAAAAACTGGTTTATTGTACAGTGGGTTTCTTGATTATATGTCAAGAATGTTTTATTTTTATGCCCTGAAATGGAACAATGAAATTCTTACTGGAGTGACTTAGCAGGTCAGGCAGCATCTCTGGAGAAAAGGAATAGGTGACGTTTCGCGTTGAGACTTCTTCTCAACCTGAAACGTCACCTATTCCTGACTCACTGGGTTACTCCAGCAGTTATGTCTATCCTCTGTGTAAACCAGCATCTCCAGTTCCTTCATACATAATGAAATTCTTACAGCCGCACAACTAACATTTAAACATGGTACTCTGTAAAAACTCACAATAAACAACAACAACAATTTTTTTTTCAATAAGTAAAAATAAATGCTCCTAAGTCTATAGTTTGGAGCCTAGTTGGATATTGCAGTGTTTAATAGCCTAATGGGTGTAGGGAAGAAGCTGTTCCTCAACGTGGAAGTAACAGCTTTCAGTCTCTTATACCTTCATTGCTATGGACAGCCCCAGCAGAATAATTTCAATCATTTATTTCACATAGAAACAGTTCAGCCAAGTTCTATGGCACAAGCGACTGCAGATGCTGAAATCTTGAGTGAAGAAACTGCTGGGGAAACGCATCGGGTCAGGCAGCATCCGTGGAGAGAGATGGACAGACGGGTGCTTAAGCAGTTTTTTTCTCTGGAAAGGCAGCCACTTAGTGGTGCTTGTTGATTCCTTTTAGTAATTTAGACTCTAGAGACACTGCGTGGAAACGATTACCCCGTACACTAGCACTATCCTACATACTAGGGTCAATTTACAATTTTTGCAGAAGCCAATTAATCTGCAAACTTGTATGTCTTTCGAGTGGGGGCTGGAACCAGAGCACCCGGAGAAAACCCACGTAGTCACTGGGAGAACGTACAAACTCCGAACAGTCACCACCTGCAGTTGGGATTGAACCCGGGTCTCTGACGCTGTAATGCAGCAAGTCTACCGCTGCGCCACCATGCAGTATGAATCAAGAGTCAACAGTGTTTAATTGTAATTCAATTGTTGAACAAAACAACATTTTTACTTGCAGCAACGTACACTGTAACACACCCATTGGCACTAATTGTGGTCTGCAACTGTAACAGCAGTGTTCCTGACGTTACTGGTACTTGAGTGGTCTTGCAAATAACAGTGCCCTGGCTAGTTTGCCCACTGTCGCAATAGTTTCATGGAATTCTCTGCCACAGCAGGCAGTGGAAGCCAATTCACTGGATGTTTTCAAGAGAGAGTTAGATACAGCTCTCAAGGCTAACGGAATCAAGGGAGAAAGCAGGAACGGGGTACTGATTTAGGGTGATCATAACAGGGCTGCCAACATTGAGTGACAGTTGGGAGTGAGAAATTGCGAGAGACCAAGCCCGAGGGAGCATAGCGACCGGGGGGAGGGGAGTGTCCACCTCCCATTGGTACGGAACATTTGCATTTTTCAGCTTGAAATTGTGCAATATGGTGCATACTGTAACGAGTCTTTTAACTTACACTTGAATGCAATATATATGCTTTAAATTGGATTGGAGCGTTTTTGAAAGGGGGGAGGCTGTGCGATCACTGGCCTTGGGGGTACCTGGTGAGGGAGTGGAGCAACCGAGTGGGGAGAGGGTGTGGAAGAAGGGTGTCCCCCCTCCCATGGTAGGAACCTTTTGAAATTTGATGTATTAAAATCATGTTTTAGTGCACTGTAGAAGTATGATTTCAATGTTTTTTGTATGAAGTATTTTTAAGAGGTAACTTTTTAAGGGGTAACTTTATCCACACAAAGGGTGATGGGTGTATGGAACAAGCTGCCAGAGGAGGTAGTTGAGGCAGGGACCATCCCAACATTTAAGAAAAAGTTAGACTGATACATGGATAGGACAGGTTTGGAGGTATGGACCAAAAGCAGGTAGCGTAGCTGGGACATGTTGGCGGGTGTGGGCAAGTTGCACCGAAGGGCCTGTTTTCACACTGTATCACTCTATGACTACATTATACCTCCACCATGCATGAATGCTTCAAAATCAAGTGATCGAGTTTTATTGCCATATACTCAAGCATAGAAACATAGAAAATAGGTGCAGGAATAGGCCATCGGCCCTTCGAGCCAGCACTGCCATTCAATATGATCATGGCTATTCATCTAAAATCAGTACCTCTTTCCTGTTTTTTCCCCATATCCCTTGATGTCGTTAGCCCCAAGAACTAAATGTAACTCTCTCTTGAAAACATCCAGTGAATTGGCCTGCACTGCCTTTTGTGGCAGAGAATTCCACAGATTCACAACTCTCTGTGTGAAGAAAGTTTGTTCTCATCTCAGTCCTAACTGGCCCCCCCTTTATTCTTAAACTGTGACCCATGGTTCTGAGCGCCCCCAACATCGGGAACATTTTTCCTGCAGTTACAGTAAGTGAAAATCTAGCAGGCAAGCAGGATGCTTTCACCAACCACCCCCATTTGAAGTCCACTATCTTCCACCGTATCTACCCAGTGCTTGATACTTACTTTCAGCAGCCACTGGTTGTCCTCCAGGATGCACCGAACCGCAGCCTGATCCATGCTGGTCACCTGGGCGAATTCGGCACAGAGACTCTCACGGCAGCGGCGCAACGCTTCGACACCTCCGACGGCCCGGGACTCATGCCCGGGACCATGGCCAGAGCTGCAGTGAGCGACTCGCCAGCCTGGAAAATACTCTCCAGCCCCGCTCCCCGTCCGCATCTGTCCCCGCCGCTGCTTCCGCTTCCAACACCCGCGGCCCATGCAGTTGATATGAGTTTTTAAATTTTCGTTGATCACAGAATTTCTCACAACAGAGCGAGAGAAATTTGTGATCAGCGTGAGAATTTGGTGAAATGCGTGATTCTCACGCTCAATGCATGGGAGTTGGCAGCCCTGCCTCTCTATCCCTCTCACCCCTCTCTCCCCCTCTCTCCTCTCTCTCTCTCCCCTCTCTCTCCACCTCTCTTTCTCTCCACCTCCCTTTGAGAGTCTGTCCCTTCGGCACAGAGACTCTCGCGGCAGCGGTACAACGCCTCTGACGGCCCGGGACACTCGCACTGTCCAGAGTGCTCCATGGCCGGAGCTGCAGCGAGCGACTCGCAGCGCCGCAAACACTCGACAGCGCCGCAAACACTCGCAAGTCCCGATTCCCCGCATCTGTTCCCGCCGCTGGTTCAGCTCCCATCCCTCCCGCAGCCCCTGCTCTCCAACGCATGCAGTTTAACCGAGTTTTGAAATTTTCGTTGATCACAAAATTTCTCACCACTGAGCGTGAGAAATTTCTGATGAGCGTGAGAGTTTGCTTGAGGGCGTGAGTCTCACGCTCAAAGCATGAGAGTTGGCAGCCCTGTCATAATCATATTGAATGGCGGTGCTGACTTGAAGGGCCGAAAGGCCTACTCCTATATTTTTCTATGTTTCTTGTTTTAGTTTATATCACTGAATATCAATGTAAATTCTCCTCTTCGTCACTGCTGGCATTATGAAGAGAGGTTCACATTCTTCATCGTTGGAGCTCTGAGAGACCCATGATAGTGGAGGAGTCATAGAATCATGCAGCATAGCAACAGGCCCTTCGGCCCAACTTGCCGACACTGACCAACGTGCACCGTCTATGCTAGTCCCACCTGCCTTTGTTTGGCCCATATCCCTTTAAACCTGTCCTATCCATGTACCTGTCTAAATGTTTCTTAAACATTGTGATAGTACCTGCCACAAATTCCTCCTCTGGTGGCTTATTCCGTGCATCTAACACCCTTAGTGTTAAAACAAAAATGGTCGCTCGGGTTCCTTTTAAATCTTCCCACCCCCATCATTTTAAACCTATGTCCTCTGGTTCTTGATTCCCCTACTCTGAGTAAACAAATCTGTGCATTTACCCTAGCTATCCCTCATGATCTTGTACACCTCATCCTCCTGCACTCCAGGGAATAGAGTCCCAGCCTGCTCAACCACTCCCTATAGCTCAGACCCTCGAGTCCTGGCAACATCCTCAGAAATCTTCTCTGCGCTCTGTCCAGCTTAACAACATCGTTCTTGTAATAGGGTGACAAAACTGAACACGACGTTCAAAATGGGAGTGGGCTGGTGCATCAAAGTTGCAGGTTGGGTCACTCCTGTTGACTGAACACGGGCAAAGTGATCACCCAAAAGGGTTTGGTTTCTTCAGACAGCATTTGGAAATGGGCTCACCCTGTTGCAAGAATAAGACAAGTTCACTTCAATTCAAACGTGTTTTGAAATCTGAGCTAGCCACCTCCTAATAACTTTCAATCCCAATTGGTTCAGACTTAAGAGTTTTCAACTATCTTTTAAATCTGTAATTTAATGTTAATGGCACTAGGTGGCAGCACAATCCATGTTTTCCCAAATGCTAGTATTTCTGAAGCCACCAAATAGCTTTCATAGAACGTAGAACAGTAACAGGCCCTTCAGCCCACAATGGCTGTGCTGAACACGATGCCTAATTATCTAATTTCCTCTTCCTGCATGTGATCTATAGCCCTTCAAGACAAGAGACAAGAGACATTTATTGTCACATGTACCAATTGGTATAGTGAAATTTGTCACCATACAGCCATATGAATAAAATAAAGAACATAGAACACGATAGTCTTTAACATAAACATCCCCACACAGTGGAATCAAAGTTTCCCACTGTGAGGGAAGGCACCAAAGTCCAGTCCTCCTCCTCTGTTGTCCTCTGTTGTTCACTCGTGGTCAGGGGGGCTCCCGAACCCCTCGCTGTCGCTGCTATGTGTGGCCCGATGCTCAGGCCCGCCCGCTTGCCGGGATGGTGGAACTCCGACGTCGGAACGGGAGAACAACCTCAGCGGCTTCCTTCCCTACATAAAAGCCTCTTAAACACCACTATCATATCTGCTTTGAGTTACAGTTCAGTTTATTGTCATGTGTACCGAGGTACACCTTTGTTGCGAGCTATAGTCAGCGGAAAGACAAGACATGATTACAATCGAGCCATTTACAGTGTATAGATACATGACAAGGGAATAACAATCAGTGCAAGATAAAGCAAACAAAGTCCGATCAAGGATAGTCCGAAGGTCACCAATGAGGTAGATAGTAGTTCAGCACTGCTCTCTGGTCACCACCACCACTAACCCTGACAGCACATTCCAGACACCCACCAATCTGGAAAAAAAAACATGTCCCGCTCATCTCTTTTAAACTTAGCCCCTCTCACAGTTACGCTCCCTAATCTTTGACGTTTCCACATGGGAGAAAGGTTCTGTCTGCCTTACCTATTCCTCTCCTAGTTTTATATACTTCTATCATGTCTCACCTCAACATCCAATGCTCCACAGAAAACAATCTAAATTTGCTCATCCTTGTAGCCAATCTATCTAGGAACTTGGAACATTTTTATTGAATACCAAATTATGTTTCAACAATTTATTTTTCTTGTGCATATCCCACAATTCTTGCTGATGGTTGACATTGGGCCACTTGACTATTGATCCTGCAGAGAGTGGTGAGCACAGGCCACCCCAGTAAAGTCAGCAAAGTCCAATCAACGATAGTCCGAGGGTCACCAGTGATAGTAGTTCATGACTGCTCTCTACTTGTGGTAGGATGGTTCAGTTGCCTGGTAACAGCTGGGAAGAAACTGTCCCTGAATCTGGAGGTGTGCGTTTTCACACTTCTATACCTTTTGCCTGATGGGAGAGGGGAGAAGCGGGAGTGATCGGGGTGTGACTCGTCCTTGATTATGCTGTTGGCCTTGCCGAGGCAGAGTAAGGATTCGATAAATGGATTCGATGGAAGAAATGTTGTTTTGGACTGCGTCCACAATTCTCTGCAATTTCTTGCGGTCTTGAATGGAGCTGTTCCCAAACCAAGCTGTGATGCATTCCGATAAAATGTCAGTGTGCTCTCCACTGGACACCTGTGGAGGCTGACACACCCAATCCCCTTCCATCTTCTAAGTAGAGGCGTTGATGAGCTTTCGTTATGATTGCATCCTGGGCCCAGAACAGATCATGCACAGGAACTTGAAGCTGTTGACTCTCCACCACCGATGAAGACAGGTTCATGAATTTTGCTTCGTGAAGTCAACATAGATGAAATTGAAGTGCACCATCGAAAGCATTTTATCGGGATGCATCGCAACTTGGTTTGGGAACAGCTCCATCCAAGACCGCAGGAATTTGCAGCAAATTGAGGATGTAGCCCCGACCGTCACACAAACCAACCTCCCATCATACCACAACCAGAGAGCAGTGCTGAACTACTGTCTACCTCATTGGTGACCCACGGATTATCCTTGATTGGACTTTACTGGATTTACCTTGCACTAAAGGTTATTCCCTTATCGTGTAATCTATACACTGTAAATAGATCGATTGTAATCATGTATTGTCTTTCTGCTGACTGGATAGCACGCAACAAAAGCTTTTCACTGTACCTCGGTACACATGACAATAAACTAAACTGAACTGAACTGAACAATCAGTTACTTGGTCTTGCTAACATTGACAGCAAGATTATTGCCCTAGCACCATTCAATCACATTATCAATATCCCTGCCTATTATTCGTCGAACAATAGTGGTATCAATAGATATTCAAGCCATAGCGTATATTCATATAATGCCTTCAACAAGTAAAATGTTTTGAAGTGTTTTACAGGGGTCGTTAATGGGGCATTCTCATGGTGCGACCTGACCCAAGACTTAACAAGAGTTTAACATCGTGGGAACCTCCTGCGCGACCTGACCCAAGACTGGCGCTAACGGCAGATAGTCGAGAACTTTGTAAGGTCATCCCCTTGACAGAGGGGACATAAGGTGAGTAAAAAAGGTGGTCTTAATATCGCCAATGGACCGCGCAGTATTTCTTTTGATAACATAACACAATAACAAACACTGAAGGAAACAATAAGTTCCATGTTTTATTAGCGTTGCTGTGCTCCTGTCACAAAATGCAAAAAAAAGATTACTTTTATACTTGAAATACGTTCATTCAAATATTGATCGTTGGGTGTTACGATTTACATTATATTAAATCAATTACTTCATTTGTAAATGTAATTTTAGTACTTTTCTAGAAGACATGGCAATAGTATTAATGCAGCACAGTGCAAATAGATGCAAGGAAGGCATTCAAACATAGAAGCACATTATACATTTATTCACATAACAAGGTATCTCCAAGCCCATTGAGTCATGTAAGACAATCTGCGACCTGCAGCACGATAAATATTTGGTGATATCAAAACAAATTGTCCAAAAATAAACTTGCAATTTGCCCCTCCATAATATTAGATCTCCGCAGAATGCTGCAGGATGTAATCATGTAATGCGTTCGCCGGGGGTTAAATGAAGAATAACCCAGATGGACAAAATACTGCAGTGTGTTGGTGCAGCAAAATAACATAGTCAGCAAATAAAAAAAGAAGCCAGCGTCTTTCCCTTGGGCAAGATTTATGCAGCAAGCCTTGGCACTATTTTAAATATACTCAGCAATCAACTTTTATCATATCACTGTTTCATGAGATTAAACTGAAACTGCTTGCAAACAGTGGGTTGTATTGGAATGATCTATATACTGGAACATATACTCAATGTACAGATGAAAACGTTGTATGAGGCGAGATATTTAACAGTTAAAGAATATAAAGGTGGCATTGATAATATCCTTGATCCAGAAATCCCTGCAGGTATCTGTCGAAGCTTCAATGAGATGCCTGCTTTCAACTATGTGTTTCATATGGTTATTGACAGAAGAATCCTATAACAAAATGTTATTGAAAAATAGATACAAAATGCTGGAGTAACTCAGCAGGACAGGCAGCATCTCTGGGGAAGGATTGGGTGATGTTTCGGGTCGAGACCCCTCTTCAGTATTCAGTTTAAGACCATTGAGAAAATTTTGGGTCTAGACCCAGGGTCGCAAGCCTAAACGTCACCCATTCCTTCTCTCCAGAGATGCTGCCTGTCCCGCCGAATTACTCCAGCATTTCATGTTTATCTTCGATTTAAACCAGCATCTGCAGTTCCTTCCTACACATTTTGTCTTTGAAAAACAATGGTGTGCATCGTTGGGTCTTGTAAAAGCTTACAAGATCCCCTTATTCCAACTACAACATTTTGCATATGGTTTTAAAAGTAAAAAAACACACAAATCTACATTGGAATTAAGCGTATATATTTAAATCAGTGTGTAGGAAATTACACCCTCACTTATCCATATACAGTACATACTCAAACAGCTTAAAAAAACAACATTTTTACATTCCACATATGCTGACAGATTTGAGATGAGCTAAGGAAATATGAAAATTACTGAGAGCATACAGCTTCCAAGGGCATCTGCTGCACAAACAAAATAATACATTCAGCCTAATTCTTTGCAGTATATGTCCAATTATACTCTTTAATACAGTTTGCAACTTTCTCTGTTGTAAGTCTCAAAAACAACTGTGAATTTATTCATTTTGCCAGATTCAGGCTTTCTGCTCTTAGATACAGTGAACCAATTCATCTCAGAAACGTTGGCTTTTCTGATCAAGAGAGAGTCGCCGTTTTACTCAGTAACTCATAAGTGTATATTGTTATTCCTATGTTGCAACAAAAACATATATAGAGAATGTTACAATGACATGAATATATTGCTAATCCCTATGGTTTCTCTACCCTGCAGTTTTGTTTTCAGTTTGCTATCCTGAGTTCAGATTCAGATTCAGATTCAATTTTAATTGTCATTGTCAGTGTACAGTACAGAGACAACGAAATGCATTAGACAACGAAATGCATTCTTAAACTATTAATTTATCTGCAAGTCTTACTGTGAAAAAGATTCTCAAACAATGACAATTAGGTGGGACGTCCTCGATGGACACATGGTCCATTGGCGATATTGAGACCACCTTTTTTACTCACCTTATGTCCCCTCTGTCAAGCTTCCGGGTTTACCGTTCGCAGGAGTTCCCACGATACCCGCAAGAGTCATTACTGATATCGCACAGATATCGTACTGGCATCTGCGTTCATACAATGTTGCAACGCTCACCACAAAGTGCTCAAGTCACTCTTGGAGAAATTAAAAAATGTTTGAATTTTCTCCCGACCTTACAAAGTTCCACGACTACCTGCCGTTAGCGCCACGGAGGTCCTCGGTGGTCCACGAATGCCGTACTGTTATCGCAGGAGGTTCCCACGATGTTAAACTCTTGTTAAGTCCTGGGTCAGGTCACACCGTGAGAAAGCCCTTTAACTGTGGAAAATTGACATTGAGTGTAGAAGACTGAGGGCTGGCCTTTTGGAGGTGTATGAAACCATGAGGGGCAAGAGAGATCAAAACTGCCCAGAAAATCATCGGCTGCCCTCTGCCTTCCATGGAAGACAATCTCCAGCTCTCGGTGCATCTGTAGAGGCAGGAAAATAATCAAAGACCCCTCCCATCCTGGATAGTTCCTATTCAATCTGCTGCCCTCTGGTAGGCGATACAGGTGTGTCAAAAGCCGGGCACACAGACTCAAGAACAGTTTCTTTCCCTGGGCCATCAGAGCTTTTAAGTTCCTCAAATATCCACACGACATGAGAGATGCTGTCATCCATTCCACTATAAAACAGACCACAGCTAATATTTCTTCTTTTTTAAAAAAATATTTTAAAGTATTTATTAAATTTTAAAGTGTAATATTCTCCCAGTGCAATGTTCTACCTAGGTGTGACAAATACAATGTATCTACTATTTTAAGCAGTTAAATAATGTATGAAGTCTGAAGAAGGGTTTCGGCCCGAAACGTTGCCTATTTCCTTCACTCCATAGATGCTGCTGCACCCAGTGAGTTTCTCCACCTTTTTTGTGTACCTTAAATAATGTATTGCTTGTGCTTTTGTCTTGTTTGGACTTGTTTTCGTTTCACTGATCAGGAGTAGCTCTCCTAATTTCATTGTATTTCTAAGTACAATGACAATAAAGGTTTATTATAAATATTATTATTATTATTATTATTAATATAAGGTGAATAGCATAGTCCCTTATATTATAGACCCAGGGAAGGGGAATGGAAAAGTAGAAGGCATGGGTTTGTGAGAGAGGAGAGTTTTTAAAAGAATCTGAGGGTCAACCTCTTCACACAGAGGGTGATGGATATATGGAACAAGTTGACAGATGAAGTGGTTGAGATAGGTAAACAATCTTGTATATAATAAGATGCTGCCTGTCCCGCTGAGTTACTCTGGCATTTTGTGTATATCTTTCATATAAAATATACTTGGACAGGGAAGGTTTGCAGGGATATGGGCCAAATGAAGGCAAATGGGGCATCTTATTCAGCATGGACAAGTTTGACCGAAGGGCCTGTTTCTATGCTTTAGTTTGGTTTAGTTTAGAGATACAGCGTGGAAACGGGCCCTTTAGCATACCGAATCCACACCGACCAGCGATCAGCCGTACACTATTTCCATTCTACACATTAAGGACAATTCCTACAGATGCCAATTAACCTGCAAACCTGCATGTCTTCGGAATTTGGGAGGAAACCGGAGCACCCCGGGAAAATACACGTGGTCACAGGGAGAACGTACAAACTCCATACAGACAGCACCCGTAGTCAGGATCGAACCCGGGTCTCTGGTGCTGTGAGGTAGCAACTCTACCGTTGCACCTCCATGCTGCCCCGACCCCCCCCCCCCCGCGTGCTGTACATCTGTATGTTTGTGTGACTATGACTAAATACAGGGTATTCTTCCATGCCAACTAGAGCGAAAGAGTAACCTTTAGCAATCATCTTTTGCACCATATCTCAAACAGGAAGCTTTCTATCGATTCATTATCACGGTTTGTTGGTGGTGTCATTTGACTCACACTGGTACTATGTGCAAATGGGTGAGGTCAGGTGGTGCAGCGGAAACATCTAATCCTTCAGCAGATCCGGCAGCAGATTCAACGCGCTGACTAAATCTGAGGAGTATCACGGCTCAAATTCCAGTGGCATTCCGGAAAGACTTGGCAGGGGATAGAACGCATCCTGTGAGCAAACCTACAGGATACACTCCGCACAAATACCAGATAAATGACAGAGGATACTTGAACCGGGCATTTATTTTTAGTGTGATAATGACACAAAAAATCTGAAGGAAATTTATAACCTGAAATTAATGCCTTTGTAGGAATCATGCCAAATGAACCTAGACTTGTTATATTCTAAACTAATGGCTCTATAAATGTATATTATATGTGTGTGTGTGTGTGTGTGTGTGTGTGTGTGTGTGTGTGTGTGTGTGTGTGTGTGTGTGTGTGTGTGTGTGTGTGTGTGTGTGTGTGTGTGTGTGTGTGTGTGTGTGTGTGTGTGTGTGTGTGTGTGTTATATATGTTTATACATATATGTGAGATATATATATATATATATATATAGGCCTCAAGCCCTGTCTATCTACATTTTAAATAATTGTTATTCCTCCTTGCAGATTTTAATTAGGGCAATGGAATTGGTAAGACGTTTCAGGAGAGCAAATTTCCCTGATAGTAGTCAGTCCCCCTCACTGGGGGAGTCCAGAGCCAGGGGTCACAGTTTAAGAATAAGGGGTCAGACATTTCGGACTGAGAAAAGGAAAAACGTTTTCACCCAGAGAGTTGTGAATCTGTGGAAATCTCTGCCACAGAAGGCAGTGGAGGCCAATTCACTGGATGTTTTCAAGAGAGAGTTAGATTTAACTCTTAGGGCTAAAGGAATCAAGGGATATTGGGGAAAAGCAGAAATGGGGGGATACTGATTTTGGACGATCAGCCATGATAATATTGAATGACGGTGCTGGCACAAAGGGCCGAATGTCCTACTCCTGCACTTATTTTTCTATGTGTCTATGTTACAGGCACGAACTAAAATCAACTGGTGACCACAGATCGAAATAGACGTCACACTGGGAAAGGGAATGAGTAGATTAGTGAGAGTCACTGTTTCTATATTTGTATTATGTCCGGTCTGTGTTGCTCAGTTTCACTCAACGATCTACCAAAGGGGGTCAGCATAGTTTCAGTTCGAATTACTGCTAAAACACAAATGAACTTGAGCTGTAACACCAGGATAAGCGATCAAACAAGCCAACCAAGCCCAAAGCCAAAGTAGTATCTAAACTACCCGTATGAATATGAAGTCAGTTGTTGTCCTCCAGCATAACTACCTATACATACTGTACAAGAGGACAATAACTAACTTCATATTCAGGAATAAGCTATCTACATGTTAACAAACACACAAGCTAAGTGTTTAAATGTCTAACCAAGATCAATAATCCCAATATCACATGAGAATCTAAAATGCCTTGACACAGTTAAATAAATGGGACAAGAAATACTCAATGAATGAATGGATGAATGAATGATTGAATGAATGAATGAATGAATGATTGAATGAATGAATGAATTAAAGAAACTTTATTGCCACCTGTACCTAGGTTCAGTGCAATTCTTTGTTTTGCGTACATTGCACAAGTATGTAGGGTCACCACTTATAGGATGCTGTAGGATGCTGACAAAGTTACTAAAGTATTCACTGGGGTCCTGATGGTCCCTCTTTGTCCAGTGCCCCCCCCCCCCCCCCCCCCCCCCCCCCCACCGCCGGGCCCATCTGTGTTCTCTTGACAACCCATCCTCGGCCGACTTCCGGCACATGCAGCCCATCCAGGACCGACCGACGTCTCCCACCCATGCGGCCCGTCCTCGACCCACCGACCTTCAACACCCACTCAGCCTATCCTCGACTCACCGAACTCTAGGGTTGCCAACTGTCCCGTATTAGCCGGGACATCCCGTATATTGGGCTAAATTGGTTTGTCCCATATGGGACCGCCCTTGTCCCGTATTTGACTGCTACTACTCGGGTCGAGGGGACTCTCGGGTCGGAGCGCCACGTCCGGCTCTGCCTCACCCGTCCCAACATAGTGCAGCCCATGGAGCGCAGCAGCAGCTCCTCGCCCGTGGCCCCGTTGGTCGGCAACCCGGCCAGCTGTCCAACCTTCTGACCTTCGCTTACCACCGACACCACCTCCCCACCTTCTCATGGCCGATCATCGGTTCATGAGTTGGACGGGGTGCCGGACTTTGCGAGCGACGTCGCGCAGGCTTAAACTCCTCAGCTGGCCCGCCGGCTGGGCTTTGTGTGCAGTCCAGCACCCGGGCCAACTCATCATTCACCCAGCCATGGCCGAGTCAGTCAATGAATTGCCGTCGGGAACTTGTCCCATATTTTGACCGTTTGTCCCTTATTTGGGAGTGAGAAAGTTAGCAACCCTAGTCCAGGTTCAGTATCATTCTGATTCGATGTCTGAGTCCAGCAGAGTGCCGCAGAGCTTGGTGCTGACTCCACTGTTCTATACATCCTAGCTTTCCTGTTGAACTTCAACCTTAAGATGCCGATAGACTTGTTTCTTTTCCTTGTCATTTATTTAATTTGTTTAGTTTATTGTTGAAGTACAGTGAAAAGCTTTTGTTGCGTGCTATCCAGTCAGTAGAAAGACAATACATGATTACAATCGAGCCGTGCCCAGTGTACAGATACATGTTGAAGGGAATAACGTTTAGTGCAAGATAAAGTCTGTACAATGATAGTCCAAAGGTCTCCAATGGGGTAGATGGTAGCTCAGGACCGCTCTCTAGTTGTTGGTAGGATGGCTCAGGTCCCTGATAAGGTCCCTAAATATGGAGGTGTGCGTTTTCACATTTTGATACCATTTGCCCGATGGGAGAGGGGAGAAGAGGGGGTACTTCTAAACCAAAAACATTTGTGGTTAATTATCTCCTTGCTCCACTTGCAGCCTTACAGGGCCAGAAACCTGGTTCGATCCTGACCAAGTTTGCTGTCTGTATGGAGTCTGCACGTTCTCCTCGTGACTGCATGAGTTTTCTGCTGGTGCTCCGGTTTCCTCCCACACTCCAAAGCCACATTGTATAGGTTTGTAGGGCAGGTAGCCAGTTAAGATTGTAAATTGTCCCTAGTGTGCAGGGTAGTGCTAGAGTACAGGGTGATCGCTGGCTGGCGAGGGCTTGGTGGGCCGAAGGACCTGTTTCTGCACTGTATCTCTAAACTAAAAATAAACTAAGCTAATAATAATAGTAAAATAATAAACTAATCTAAATGAAACTATTCTCAGTTAAGTTTTCTGGTAGAGAAACCAAGAATCCCACAGTCTGTGAAACCAGGGTCTCTGCACCTCAGTATTAAGTGTGCACCATGCAACAAGCATTGGGGTTGAGGGGGATATCAGAGATACTGAGAGAGGAGTACTTGAGATCTTCAGTGTCGATTTCCTTGCAGCAATCTCGTTGTCTCCATTGACATTCTAGGGCCAGGATGCTGGAAATACAAAGTATATGGTTAACTCCTCAGACACACCCAGAGGCAGGAAACATGTTCCCGATGTTGGGGGAGTCCAGAACCAGGGGCCACAGTTTAAGAATAAGGGGTAAGCCATTTAGAAAGGAGATGAGGAAAAACCTTTTCACACAGAGAGTTCTTAGTCTGTGGAATCCTCTGCCTCAGAGGGCGGTGGAGGCCGGTTCTCTGGATGCTTTCAAGAGAGAGCACTTAAAGATAGCGGAATCAGGGGATATGGGGAGAAGGCAGGAATGGGGTACTGATTGTGGATGATCATCCATGATCGCATTGAATAGCGGTGCTGGCTCGAAGGGCCGAATGGCCTACTCCTGCACCTATTGTCTATTGTCAAAGCACCAAGGCAAATTCCTTGTATGTATACGTACTTGGCCAATAAAATTTATTCAATTCAATATGTTCATAAGTTCCAAGAGTAGCATTTGGCCATTCGGCCCATCGAGTCTACTCTGCCATTCATTCATGGCTGATCTATCGTTCCCTCTCAACCGCATTTTCCTCCATTCTTCCCGTAACCCCTGACACCCATACAAATCAAGAATATATCAATCTGTGCCTTAAAAAATTCCATTGACGGCCTCCACAGCCTTCTGTGGCAAAGAATTCCACAGATTCACCACCCTCTGACTAAAGAAATATCTTTCCCAAAGGAACATCCTTTTATTCTGAGGTTATGACCTCTAGTCCTAGACTCTCCCACCAGTGGAAACATTATCCCCGCATCCACTTTATCCACTTTCACTATTCATGTTGTAATGAAGTTTGCCCCTCATCCTTCTGAACTATGCTGTATCTTTAAACTAAACTAAACTAAACTAAGACAATGAGCTCACGTAGCAATTCCCTGTAACCTGTTCCCCCACATTCCCATTACTTTCCCCAGTTTCTACCACTCACACACGCTCGCACAGACACACACACACACTCGCAGACAACACACTCGCACACATACATTCACATACACACACACACATTCGCAGACACACACACACACACACACACACACACACACTGACACACACACACACACACACACACACACACACACACTCACACACACACACACACACACACACACACACACACACACACACACACACACACACACACACACACACACTCGCACACACATACACGCACACACACACACACACATTCGCACAGACACGCACACTCGCACAGACATACACACTCCCACACATATACACACACAATCGCACACACACACACGCTCGCGCAGACACACACACTCGCACAGACACCACACTCGCACAGACACGCACTCACATACACACACACTCTCTTCACATGCACACACACACACACACACACACACACACACACACACACACACACACACACACACACACACACACACACACACACACACACACACACACACACACACACTCCCACACACACACATACACACACACACACACATACATACACACTAGGTGCAATTTCCAGATATCAATGAACCTGCCAACCTGCATGTCTTTGGGATGTGGGACGAAACCCAGGGGAAACCCATGCGGTCACAGGGTGAACATGCAAACTCCGCGCAGACAGCATTTAAGATCAGGACTGAACTCAACCTGCCAGAGTTGTGTATAATAATCATGTATAGTAACGCGACAAAAAAAATAGAAAAGAGAGAGAAAATAAAAGAAAAAAAGGCTTTTCACCGCACATCGGCTCACGTGACAATAAACTAAACTGAACCAAACTATGTGGAACCAACCTGGTAAAATGCCCGTGCACTGATCGATACTTGGTCCATCAGCAGTTGTTGGGAGAAGTGGCTTCAGTCTGATGAACAAGAATATTCAGTAAGTAAGTAAGTAAGTAAATTGTATTTATATAGCACGTTTAAATCAACTCGCGTTGAAACCAAAGTGCTTTACATAAAATAAATAAAAGAAATAATAAAGTTTCCGTACATCCATAGAAAAATTAAAAAATCTGAAAAATGACATAACACATTATAGAATTCAACAAGAACGTCCCCCCACAATAGAATCAAAATTTTTCACTGTGGGGAAAGGCAACAAAAAGATAAGTCTTCTTCCTCTGTTAATCACCCGAGGTCGGGGCCTATTTGTGGCCTCCACAGCCAGTCCGATGTTTTCAGGCCCTCTTTGCTGGAAAGCTGGAACTCCGGCGTCGGGTAAACACTCCTCAGCTGCTTGGAAAATGTCTGGAGCGGCCGCTCCCCCCCGGAGATCGCGGCACCTGTAGTCCTCAGGCCAACTCTGGCGATCCGGATCCCAGGATCCCAGGCTCCGCGGTGTTTTAAATCCGCAGCCACAGCTCCTCGATGTTGGAGTCGGCACTCACCGCACTCCGGATCTTACCGCACGGCGACCAGTTAAGGCATCGCCCGCTCCGTGTTGGTATCCCAGTGCTGTGCTGCCACCGAAGCTGTAGTCCCGGCCGGTCACTACAGGAAACGCCGCTCCAGCCCGACGGTAGGCCGTGAGGAAGAGGCAAAGAAGCAGCTCGGAGGGAAGCCGCCTCTCCGACCAGGTAGGGACTAAGAAATAAAGTTTCCCCCTTCCCCTCCCCCACCCACCACATAAAAGACCTCCAACTAACATTTGTTTTTTGACAGGACTAAAAATAAAAATAAAGAAGGGTGAAAGGGGGGACTGCAGGGAGAGCTGCGATACACAATGGCGCTCCACTCCTGCAGTCTGCCATTCAGGAGAAGATGGTTAGGCAATACAGGACCAGCTAATGTCTAATCCAGGACCCGTCCCACATCAAATCATCTCATTGCTGCACCAATTTTATTAGCACCCCCCACATGCTAGGAGCAGAATTAGGCCATTCGGCCCATCATGTCTACTCCGCCATTCAATCTTGGCTGATCTCCCTCCTAACCCCATTCTCCTGCCTTCTCCCCATAACCCCTGACACCCGCACTAATCAAGAATCTGTCTATCTCCGCCTTAAAAATATCCACTGACTTGGCCTACAACAGCCTTCAGAGGCAAAGAATTCCACAGATTCACCACCCTCTGACTAAACTAACTAAACTCTCATGTCACTAATAAATGAACATACATTGGGCAGGTACATGGACAGGAAAGGTTGTGAGGGATATGGGTCACATATGGGCAGGTGGGACTATTGTAGATGGGACAACTTGGTCGGCAAGGGCAAGTCGGGCCGTCTCCGTGCTGTATGACTCTATGACTTTTACTTTTAGACTTTACTTTAGAGATACAGTGTGGAAACAGGCCCTTCGGCCCACTGAGTCCACGCCGACCAACGATAGCCCACTGTACCAGCACTATCCTACACACTCAAATTTTCAATTTACAGAGGACAATTAAACTACAAACATGCACGTAATTCAAGTGTTGGAGGAGAAAACTGGAGCACCCGGAGAAAACTCACGCGGTCACAGGAAAGAACGTATAAACTCAGTACAGACAGTACCTGGAGTTAGGATTTAACCCGGGTCTGTGATGCTGTAAAGGGCCTGTCCCACTTAGGTGATTTTTAGGCAACTGCTGTCAACAGTCACAGTCGTAGTGTGACGGCGTCTCTGGACCCCCCCCCCAAAACAATGTCTGCGACAAGCTACCACCTAGTCGATGACAAGCTACGACAAGCTACGACAAGCCACGTTGACCAGCGACACAAATCCTCGTGACTTGGGGCAGGCCCTCAAGGCAGCAACTCTATCGTTGCGCCACCATGCCACCCTATGTCTCTATGACTCTCTGTCCTTTTGATTGGAGGTAACTAACAGCCATTTGACAACTGCTAGACACAAAGCATGGAGATGCAATGTAAAAGCTGGAATCTTGCATAGAATACTAAGTGCTGGGGTAACTCAGTAAGTCAGGCAGTATCTCTGAACAAGGATCCCGACGCAAAATGTTGCCTATCCATGTCCACCAGAGATGCTGCCTGTCACATTGAGAAACTCCAGCACTTTGTGCTCTTGGGAAAAACGTTCCTTTGCCAAAATGTATCATTCCCATTCACATTTCTAAATTTGTGCGGCACAGTGGTGCAGCCGGTAGAGCCTCTGCCTCACAGCGCCAGAGTCCCGGGTTCTATCATGACCTCGGGTGCTGCCTGCGTGGAGTTTCCTCCCACTTCACAACAATATGATGGCCCATGCCTATGGATGAGAAAGTGATAAAGCAGAACTGGTGTGAACGGGTGATCGATGGTCGGAGTGGACACAATGGGCCGAAGGGCCTGTTTCCGTGCTGTACCTTTCAATCAATGAATGACGTCCCAGAACCAGAATTCACACAGCACTCCTCACAATCTCTAGTCATTCCATAGTACTGAGCAAATAAATAAATATCTGTAGAGGTAACTTAAATGCATAATAAATGCATAATAAATGTGTAATAAAAAAGAAGATTGAGGGGGGATCTTATAGAAACGTACAAAATTCTTAAGGGGTTGGACAGGCTAGATGCAGGAAGATTATTCCCGATGTTGGGGAAGTCCAGAACAAGGGGTCACAGTTTAAGGATAAGGGGGAAATCTTTTAGGACTGAGATGAGAAAAACATTTTTCACACAGAGAGTGGCGAATCTGCTGCAGAAGGTAGTTGAGGCCAGTTCATTGGCTATATTTAAGATGGAGTTAGATGTGGCCCTTGTGGTAAAAGGGATCAGGGGGTATGGAGAGAAGGCAGGTACAGGATACTGAGTTGGATGATCAGCCATGATCATATTGAATGGCGGTGCAGGCTCGAAGGGCCGAATGGCCTACTCCTGCACCTATTTGCTATGTTTCTATGCAGTAATATATCCTTTACACATGAAGCCATACGCATATCCCAGTTTGCAATGATGACGCTGAAGTAGAGATGGTTGAGAAAATCCCTGGAGTCAATATCACCAACAACTTCTCCTGGACCACCCATATTGAAGCGACGACCAAGAAAGCACAACAACGCCTCCGCTTCCTTAGAAGGCTCAGGAAGTTTGGCATGTCCCCGACAACTCTCACCAACTTCCACAGATGCGCCGCAGACAACATTTTATCAGGATGCATCACAGCTCGGTTTGCGAACAGCTCCGTCCAAGACCACAAGAAATTGCAGCAAATTGTGGTCACAGCCCTGAGCATCACACAAATCTGAAGAAGGGTCTCGACACTGAAATGTCACCCATTCCTTCTCACCAGAGATGCTGCCTGTCCCGCTGAGTTACTCCAGCTTTTTGTGCAGAACTTTGGTTTAAACCAGCATCTGCAGTTCTTTCTTACACACAAACCAACCTCCCTTCCATTGACTCCATTTATACCTCACGCTGCCTGGGCAAGGCCAGCAGCACAATCAAGGACGAGTCGCACCCTTCCCACTCCCTCTTCTCCCCTCTCCCATCGGGTCAAAGGTATAGAAGTGTGAAAACGCACACCTCCAGATTCAGAGACAGTTTCTTCCTGAATCATCCTACCACAACCAGAGAGCAGTGTTGAACTACTATCTACCTCATTGGTGACTCTCGGACTGGACTTTGCTGGCTTTACCTTGCACTAAACGTTATTCCCTCATCATGTATCTGTACACTGTGAATGGCTCGATTGTAATTATGTATAGTCTTTCCGCTGACTGGTTAGCACGCAACAAAAGCTTTTCACTGTACCTCAGTACACATGACAATAAACTAAACTAAACTGAACTGAACTGAACAATCAGTTCCTCAGTCTTGCAAACATTGACAGCAAGATTATTGCCCTGGCACCATTCAATCACATTAACAATATCCCTGCCTATTATTCGTCCAACAATAGTGGTACCTGTATCAATAGATAGTTACTGCTTTACACACTACCTCAGTACACGTGACAAGAAACTAAAATTGAAACAAGATCCCATGAGAGTGGGGGGGGGTGGGGGGGGGGGGGGGGGGGGGGGGGGGGGGGTCTTGGTGCGACATACCTGGCTTTGAGCAGCTGACCAGCCACACGATGCCTCTCACAAACAGGCCTCTGGCCACTTAGTAGACTCCTCATTCGTTCTATCTCGTGAAGGACTTCATACTTCAGTTCGTCTCCTGGGGTAAAACACTGCCTCTAAAACAAGAACAAGGGGTTGATACATGCGATCTTAAGACTAGATAGACTGTGTGTAGACTGTGACAGCGTGGGTTTCCTCCGGGTGCTCCGGTTTCCTCCCACATCCCAAAGACGTGCAGGTCTGTAGGCTAATTGCACTCCGAAAGTGCCCTATAGTGTGTAGGGAGTGGATGAGAGCGTTGGAAAGCAGAACTGGTGCGTCCGGGTCTTCAGACTGCCTGGGACAGAGCTCAATAATGCAAATGAGGATCATTAATCAAGAGGCGATTTAGCCACTGGACCTATTAGTCGCTTGGATCATTTATGCGACACAGCATTGTGGTGGCATAAGATAGATACAAAATGCTGGCGTAACTCAGCGGGACTGGCAGCATCTCTGGAGAGACGGAATGGGTGCTGTTTCAGGTCGAGACCCTTCTTCAGACTGAGGTGGCATGCTGGGTTTAAAGTCTTTAAACATGGAACATTCTCTCTTCAATGTATTTGTGTTGTGATTCTATGCACAACAAACTTGATTTCCCCCTTATCCAACATGCAATTAGTGTCGTTGGGTTCTCTTCACACTGATCTACAATTAGGTAGAGTCATACAGCATGGAAACAGGGCCTTCAGTCCGACCCATCCATGCTGACCAACATGCCCCTTCACAGCTAGTCTCACTTCCCCACAGTGTAGGCACAGGAACTGCAGATGCTGGATTCTTGCCAAGAACACAGTGCTGGAGGAACTCAGTGGGTCAGGCAGCATCTCTGGAGACTGAAGTAGGGTCCTGACCTGAAGCGTCGCCTATCCATGACATCCAGAGATGCTGCCTGACCCGCTGAGTTACTCCAGCACTTTGTGTTATACCCATTTTGCCCACATTTGGCCCTATCCTTCTAAACCTTTCCTATCCATGTTCCTGTCCAAATGACTTAAATATTGTGATAGTACCTGCCTCAACTACCTCCTCTGGCAGCTTGATCCATATACCCAGTACCCTCAGTGTGAAAAAGTTGTCCCTAACCCATTCCCCTCTTCCCTTAAACCCATGCCCTCTACTTCCTGATCCCCCTGCCCTGGGAAAAAGACATTCCGGTAATGATTTTGCCCATCTCTATAAGATCACCTCTCAGCCTCCTGCGCTCCAAGGAATAAAGTCCTAGATTGTCCAACTGCCTCAGACATATTTTGGAACAGATGGGAGAGGTGACCTCCTGTCCACAAGGTGGCACACTTCTTCTCAGCAGAGCACTCTACTTCACGGAGAAACCTTTGGAAATTTGCAAAGTTGCTGCATTTGCACCCAGCATCATTAGCACAGTATCAATGAGATGTAAACCTGATTAATAAAGTGAATATAAGTGATCCTTAGGCATCCTACACTTAAAAACTCCCTCATTCTAGACAGCAGTCTATAGGGTACTAAGTAAGGTTGCCAACTTTCTCTCTCCCAAATAAGGGACAAAAGGACAGAATACGAAACAATTTCCCGACGGCAATCTGTTGACCGACTCCTCGTGGCTGGGTGAATGATGAGTTGGCCCGGGTGCTGGACTGCACACAAAGCCCAGCCGGCGGGCCAGCTGAGGAGTTTTGGCCCGGGCCGCAAAGTCCGGCATCCCGTCCAACTCATGAACCGATGATCGGCCATGAGAAGGAGGGGTGGTGGTGTCGGCAGTAAGCGAAGGTTCGAGGATCGGACAGCTGGCTGGGCTGCCGACCGACGGGGCCACGGGCGAGGCGCTGCTGCTGCGCTCCATGGGCTGCACTACGTCGGGACGGGTGAGGCGGGGCTGGACGCGGCGCTCCGACCCGACAGTCCCCTCGACCCGAGTAGTAGCAGTCAAATACGGGACAAGGGCGGTCCCGTACGGGACAAACCAATTTAGCCCAAATATACGGGATGTCCCGGCTAATACGGGACAGTTGGCAACCCTAGTGCTGTGACACACTCTATTCTCCTATCTCTATTCTCTATTCCACATTCGATTAGACTCTAGACTTTGCTTTAGGCATACAGTGCGAAAACAGACCCTTCGGCCCACCACGTCCATGCTGACCAGCTACCAACCATACACTGGCACTATCCTACACATGTGGAACAAGTTGCAATTTTTCTTAACAAAGGCAATTAACCTACAAACCTGCACGTCTTTGGAGTGTGTGAGGAAACCGGAGATCCTGGAGAAAACCCACGCAGGTCACGGAGGGAACGTACAAACTCCGTGCAGACAGCACCCGTAGTCAGGATCGATCCTGGGTCTCTGGCGCTGTAAGGCAGCAACACTACCGCTGCGCCACCATGCAGTGGAAGAACCAATTGTCGAAACGTCCATCAAATATACTCTTAATGATCCATCCAATATAGAGGCAGCAATTACATTCGCAATAACATCGGAATTGGTATTGGTTTAATATTGCCACAAGTACTGAGAAATTGTGAAGGGGTTTATTTGCATGCTATATGGTCACATCACACCATACATGAGAACAATGTAGCCATACACAAGTACATTGGGTCGTGCAAAGAGAAAAAAATCAGAACGCAGAATATACTGTGTGAGAGTTAGAGTGTTACAGTCACAGAGAAAGGTCGAGGGGGAGGTCCCTGACAAAGAGCAATCCAACCAAGACCTCAACGGTGGAACAAGCGGAGAATGATGGCTGACCTAAGTGGAGCGTCACAACGGCTGGGATGGCGGATGAAGGCTGCAGCAGAAAAGGGTCTCCGGTCGTCTTGGACTCCATGCCACTGGATCCTGACCCAGATCTGGGTGTCTGTGCACCAGTCTCCCCATGTTAAACAAAGTCACGCACCGTGTCCTACGTATAGGGAATAGCACCCCGGAGACACCCATGGTCAGCCATGACCGAAGGGGGCCTAAGAAGGAGAAGAAGAAGAAGAAAGTGCAGGTTTTTTCAAAAATGTCAGGTCTGCAATTGAGTAGGTTGGAAGATCGATATAACATCCTTCAGAGACGGCATAGTGGCAGAGTGGGAGAGTTGTGACCATACAGTGCAAGACCGTTCAGTGGTCTGATAACAGGTTGGGAGAAACTGTACCTGAAGCTGTTGAACATACTGCAGTCAACACTGTGAAATCCTGCAAGAAACTTCACAGGACTACCGCCAGCCAAAATTAGACATTGAACAGTGTAAAGAGAGGTTACGGTGGCCAAAGAATCATGGTCTAATTACAGATTGCCTTGTACAGGGAGGGGCGAGTTTGCCTGGGAGTTCCCAAACTCATCTTAAATATCACCAATGGTGAAGAAAAGGAAGTTTACCGAATAATGAAAGGCCTGGATAGAGTGGATGTGGAGAGGATGTTTCCACTAGTGGGAGAGTCGAGGACCAGAGGGCACAGCCTCAGAATAAAAGGACATACCTTGAGAAAGGAGATGAGGAGGAATTTATTTTATCAGAGGGTGGTGAATCATTGCCACAGACGGCTGTGGAGGCCAAGTCAATGGAGTTAGATTTAGCTCTTAGGGCTAAGGGAATCAAGGGATATGGGGGGAAAGCCAGAACGGGTACTGATTTTGGATGATCAGCCATGATCATATTGAATGGGTCGAAGGGCCAAATGGCTTACTCCTGCACCTATTTCTATGTTGCCATGATATTTTTAAGGCTGATATTCACAGATTCTTGATTAGTAGTCAGTGGTTATGGGGAGAAGGCAGGAGAATGGGGTTGAGGGAAAGATAGATCAGCCATGATTGAATGGCAGAGTAGACTCGATGGGCTGAATGGCCTAATTCTGCTCCTATAACCTATGAATATGAACTTATGAATTGTGAAGAGGATGCGTGAGGAAAGCAACATCCTTTAGAGATATCAGGGTGAAATTTGAATCATAGCACCAAATTCTGCTGCTTATTATTGCACTAGACTGCACAGTGGCGCAGCGGTGGACTGCTGTCTGTACGGAGTTTGTACGCTCTCCCTGTAACTGCGTGGTTTTCCTCAGTGCTCCGGTTTCCTCCCACATTCAGGACGCACAGGTTTGTAGGTGAATTGGCTTCTGTAAATTTTCCACACTTGGGGCTGAGAGGCCTGTTTCCACGCTGCATCTCCAAAACTACACCAAGGACTCATTTCCACTGACACTCTCAAAGGATCAGACATCATTACCTGGGCAACTATTGCACTGAAGGCTGCTGGGTGGCACTTTTCTATTCGATTTATAGATTTATGCAGCACAGAAACAGTTTAAGGATAAGAGGGAAATCTTTTAGGACCGAGATGTGAAAATAATTTTTTACACAGAGAGTGGTGAATCTGTGGAATTCTCTGCCACAGAATGTAGTTGAGGCCAGTTCATTGGCAATATTTAAGAGGGAGTTAGATGTGGCCCTTGTGGCTAAAGAGATCAGGGGGTATGGAGAGAAGGCAGGTACACGATACTGAGTTGGATGATCAGCCATGATCAAATTGAATGGCGGTGCAGGCTCGAAGGGTCCGAATGGCCTACTCCTGCTCCTATTTTGTATGTTTCTATGTTTCTATGTCCCTTCGACCCAACTTGCCCATGCCAACCAAGATGCCCCATCTCCACCACACTAGTCCTACCTCCCCTGCGTTAGGCCCATATCCCTCTAAACCTTTGACCCAACCGAGTTATTCCAGCACTTCATGCCACACAGCGCCAGAGACCTGGGTTCGATCCTGACAATGGGTGCTGTCTGTACGGAGTTTGTACGTTCTCCATGTGACCGCATGGGTTTTCCCCAGGTTCTCTGGTTTCCTCCCACACTCTCAAGACCAGCAGGTTTGTAGGTTAATTGACTTTGTTAAATTAGTAACTTGTCTATAGTTTAGTTTAGTTTAGAGATACAGCACAGAAACAGGCCCTTCAGCCCACCGAGTCTGTGCCGACCCCGGCACATTAACACGACCCTACACACACGAGGGACAATTGGAGGAAACCAATGATCTTGGAGAAAACCCACGCAGGGAGAACGTGCAAACTCCGTACAGGCAAGCACCCAGTGTGTAGGATGGAGCTTGTGTGCGGGGATCGCTGGACAGCACGGACTCAGTGGGCTGAATGGCCTGTTTTCTGCACTGTATCTGTAAAGTAAACTAAAACTGAAACTTAGGCTGAACACTTTTCTGCACTCCCACAGCCGGAGGTATTTTGCAAGACACATGAACATAAGCCACTGGTAACACCCATAGAGAGCCCTCTATGAGCGTTTGAGGGTAAACATAATAAAGAGCAGGCGGTGGAGCCGGCCAAGACATAATAAAGCCTGCATGATTCACTCTTTCCACGAAGAAACTGCAATGACTCACTGTTTGACGGGAGTGAGGAGCAGTGCTCTGCTTGAAAGGGGAGCTAACCAGATGATTGATCTTTGCTTCTGCAGACCTGAGCAACTCAGAGCTAAATGCATCCGAGCCGGTCCCCAAATTCACTCCGCCTGGTGAATGGCGAGCGGGAAAACTGCGGGATAAAGCCAGAGAGGAAACGAAGTTAGTAAAATATGCCCACCAAGGTCTGCGGGCTATTACTGATTCAACAGAGATACAAGCCCCTATGGGACACAAGAGGAATTAAATGCCCAGACATTTCCCATTCAAAGCCACGTCTTTGGGACGTGTGCCAAGTGGGTACAAGGTAACCGGTGCTGGAGAAAGGAGACTTATGGCAGCCAGCTACTAGGGGCTTTGGGAATAGCTGCTTTTTCTTTCTGCTCTTTCAGCTGAGGGAGTGCACCACGGAAGAGATGGGCAAATGGAAAGAGAGGTACTTGTACCATGGGAGGGGATGTTTTAAACACCCACTGTAGACTGAGAGATACGGAGTAGTATCAGGCCCTTCGGCCCACCGAGTCCGTGCCGACCTGCGATGCACTGGCACTATCCTACACTCTAGGGACAATTTACCATTTCACAGAAGCCAATTAACCTACAAACCTGCACGTCTTTGGAGTGTGGGAGGGAAACCGGAGCACCCGGAGAAAACCCGCACGGTCACAGGGAGAACGTGCAAACTCCATACAGACAGCATCCATAGTCAGGAGCGAAAACCTGGGTCTCTGGCGCTGTGAGGCAGCAACTCTACTGCTGCGCTGCCCGATTAGCCATGCGGCATAATATGCGCCCCCCAAACTGCATGCTAAATGCATGGTGCAATTATGCATTACAGCCCCATTAATAAACCATAGCTCGTGAAAACCAAAGAGCTCGTGCAGTAATGATCACATTTACCATTGTTTAAAAATGGTAGTTTGAAAAAAAAATTAAACGTGATATTTAAGAGGAGAACCAAATGTTTTTCTTTAAAACAAGAAATCAGAATTTGTTCTGCCATAAAGTGAAACCAGCTGTCTTAACAAATTCTTAAATATGTGGCTGGAACATAGTTGGGGGGAAAAATGGAAAGCAATGAAACTGAATCATCGAGGCCCACCTTGAATTTCAGAACGGGTGCAGCTTGATAGTAAATGGGTGTAGATAGTGGTGTAATGTGGCGGTTTAGTTTAGTAATACAGTGTAGAAACAGGCCCTTCAGCCCATCGTGACCACACCGACCATCGATCACCCGTACACTATATCCTACACACTAGGGACAATGTACAGAACCAATTAACCTACAAACCCACACGTCTTTGGAGTGTGCGAGGAAATGGGAGCACCCGGAGAAAAACCACGCTGTCACAGGGAGAACTTGCTAACTCCGTGCAGACATCACCCTGGTCAGGATGGAAGCCGGGTCTCTGCCGCTGTGAGGCAGCAACTCTACCATATTATGGGTAGTCACGGTGGCGCAGCGGTAGAGTTGCTGCCTTACAGCAAATGCAGCGCCGGAGACCCGGGTTCGATCCCGACTACGGGTGCTGTCTGTACGGAGTTTGTATGTTCTCCCCATGACCTGCGTGGGTTTTCTCCGAGATCTTCGGTTTCCCCCCACATTCTAAAGACATACAGGTTTGCAGGCTAATTGGCTTGGTGTAAATGTAAACATTGTCCCTAGTGGGTGTAGCATAGTGTTAATGTGCGGGGATCGCTGGTCGGTGTGCACCCGATGGGCTGAAGGGCCTGTTTCCGCGCTGTATCTCTAAACTAAACTATCGTTGCGCACTTTGCCAGTGGTGGTTTGTTTAGGCCATTGAGTCAACAGTTTCACTCGCTACCTACAATGTGGAGAGCCCGATGATATTTAGTAGTGTGATCAAGCCACTGGTGTTATGGGAGCCTGGAGCCTGGTAAATTCACTTAACCTGCTGCGTCACACAGCCACTTTGTCCCACCCTCAAGAAAACAGACCAGTGGTGGGCCTAAGTTCTTGGTCACATAGGTCATAGGAGCAGAATTAGGCCCTTTGGCCCATCATGCCTATTCCACTATTCAATCATGGCGGATCTATCCTCCCTTCTCAACCCCATTCCTCTGCCTTCTCCCCATTATCTTTGACACTGTCACTAATCAAGAGTCTGTCAATCTCCATTTAAAAATAGCTAATGACTTGGCCTCCTCTGTGCTTTATCTCTCAACTTAACTAGACTAAACAAATTGTAATGCCAGAATATAGTTTAGTTTAGTTTTGAGATACAGCATGGAAACAGACCATTCGGCATATCGAGTCCGCGCTGACCAACGATCACCCCTACAGTAGATCTAACTTATCCCAACTTTGCATCCAAAGGGCAATTTACAGAAGTCAAGTAACCTACAAACCTGCACATCTGTGGAGTGTGGGTGGAAACCGGAGCACCCAGAGAAAACCCACGCGGTTACAGGGAGAACCTACCAACCACGTACATACAGCACCCGTAGTCATGATCGATCCAGGGTCTCTGGCGCTGTAAAGCAGCAACTCTACCGCTGCGCTAACTGTGCCGCCCAAGAAACTAGGAACTACAGATGCTGGTTTACAAAAAAAGATACAGAGTGCTGGAGTAACTCAGCAGGTCAGGCAGGTCATTGATAGATGACGTTTCAGGTCGGGACCCTTCTTCATTCTGAAGAAAGAGCTCGACCCAAAACGTCACCTACTCCGTTTCTTCAACCGAGGTGCCTGACCCGCTGAGTTACTCCAGCACTTTGTACCTGTCCATGTTCTCCACAGAGATGCTGCCTGACCCGCTGAGTTACTCCAGCACTTTTGTGTCTTTCAATTGTAAATCCAAACTGAATGTCATTTTCAGCAAATGTCGACTTTGTGTCAGAAAAATGCAGCAGAAATGATAACTTTTGTAGATATTGCCTGTCAAATTTACCATCATAGAGGAGGCTCTTCCTACCATCAGGAAGAAGGTACGGGAGTCTGAAAACCAGGACAACCAGGTTCAGGAGCAGCTTCTTCCCAACAACCATCAGGATCTCGATCACCGCACAACACTAACCTCACCCTTGAACCACGGAACGTCTACGGTTGCACTAAAGACCTTCTTTTATTTGAACAAATATTGAAGTTATTAATGTATTGAATTTGTGTTCATTATATATCATCTGTGCATATTGTGTTTACAGACGTGTTATGCTGCTGCAAGAAACCTGTGTCCAAGCGGTGAGGTTCTGGTGGCTACGGGACGCCAGAAACATGTTGTATTGTCGGGTCTGATACAGCCGAGGGGTGCTGCGGCTGGAGAAAAACATTTATTGTGCCACGTTCAGGGAAACGCTGCCGTGGTCACTGACTCTACCATCCGGGTCAGAGTTTAGTCCCCTGATATGCCCTGTAGAAAAAAGGCCGGGGTTTTCAACCGGGAAAACGCCGTCTGTCCACTGCTGGAGATAGTAACCATCGGATCCTCCACAACAACAAACAAGCATACTAGATTTTAGTTTAGTTTAGAGATACAGTTTGAAAGCAGGCCGTTCAACCCTGCCGTGTCCACACCGACCAGCGATCCCCACACACTAACACTATTCTACACACACTAGGGACAATTTTACATTTACACCAAGCCAATTAGCCTATAAACCTGTACGTCTTTGGAGTGTGGGAGGAAACCGGAGTCTACCCGGGGAAAACCCACGTGGGTCACAGGAGAACGTACAAGCTCCGTACAGGCAGCATCTGTAGTCAGGATCGAACCCGTGTCTCTGGCGCTGTGAGGCAGCAACTCTACCGCTGCACCACCGTGCCGCACGTTAATGAAATAATGGGACTGGTTCCAATTCCAGGTTCCCACTCACAGATCCAGACTGAGAGGCGTAGATAGGGTAGACAGTCAAAACCTTTTTCCCTAGGGTGGAAATGTCAAATCCTAGGGGCCATTGCTTTAGGGTGAGAGGGCAGAAATTTAAAGTGGGGCTAGTTTTTGTACACAGAGGGTGTTGGGTGTCTGGAACCCACCAGGTAGTGCTGGAGGCAGATACAATAGTGGCGTTTAGATAGGCACATGGATATGCAGGGAATTGAGGCAAATGGATCATTTGCAGGCTGAGAAGATTAGTTTAACTTGGCAGCACAGACATTGTGGGCTGAAGGGCCTGTTCCTGTGCTGTCATGGTCTATGTGTAGGAAGGAACTGCAGATGCTGGTTTAAACCGAATATAGGCACGAATTGGAGACCCTTCTTCAGACCTCAGCATTGACAATAGACAATAGACAATAGGTGCAGGAGTAGGCCATTTGGCCCTTCGAGCCAGCATCACCATTCAATGTTATCATGGCTGATCATCCCCAATCAGTACCCCGTTCCTAGTTGTACAGGATATTGATGAGACCACACCTGGAGTATTGTGTACAGTTTTGGTCTCCAAATCTGAGGAAAGACATTCTTGTCATAGAGGGAGTACTAAGAAGGTTCACCAGACTGATTCCTGGGATGTCAGGACTTTCATATGAAGAAAGGCTGGATAAACTCGGCTTGTACTCGCTAGAATTTAGAAGATTGAGGGGGATCTTATAGAAACTTACAAAATTCTTAAGGGGTTGGACAGGCTAGATGCAGGAAGATTGTTCCCGAAGTCCAGGACAAGGGGTCACAGTTTAAGATAAAGGGGAAAAACCTTTAGGACCGAGATGAGAAAAACATTTTTCACACAGAGAGTGGTGAATCTCTGGAACTCTCTGCCAGAAGGTAGTTGAGGCCAGTTCATTGGCTATATTTAAGAGGCAGTTAGATGTGGCCCTTGTGGCTAAAGGGATATGTATGGAGAGAAGGCAGGTACAGGATACTGAGTTGGATGATCAGCCATGATCATATTGAATGGCGGTGCAGGCTTGAAGGGCTGAATGGCCTACTCCTGCACCTAATTTCTATGTTTCTATGTTTCTCCTGCAATGGTCTATGTTCTATGGGTGATCCTTTCATTTGTAAACCTATTGGGATGGGTTTGATGCCACAAAGTACAATCGAGCTGGTTTGCGTATTTTATGTTTGAACTTACCGCCCAGGGGGAAGAAGTTGCTGCCTGTGAGCTCGAGTAGTTGGTGCCTGCGTTGATTTGGATTCTCTGCCCATCAAACATGCTGTTGGAGCTTGTATTTTGTCGATGTTTATTGCTGCAGCCTGCAAGGGCTAAAGAATGCACGGTCCACTTAGACGAACAACAGATTGAAGAGAGATAATGTCCTAATCCATCACACAGACCAGACCCCCGCCGTTGACTATCTACACTTCACGCTGCCTCGGAAAAGCAGCCTCCACAGAAGCAAATTTCAACAAGGTTCACATTTGGGGACGTTGAACAAGGGCAGGACCTATACAGTAAATGGTAGGCCTCTGGGTAGTGTTATAGGGCAGAGGGATCTAGGAGTGCAGGTGCATGGTTCCTTGAAGGTCGAGTCGCAGGTAGATAAGGCTTTTGGCACTTTGGTCTTTACCAGTCAGAGTATTGAGTATAGAAGTTGGGAGGTCATGTTGCAGTTGTATAAGACGTTGGTGAGGCCGCATTTTGAGTATTGTGTTCAGTTTTGGGCACCATGTTATAGGTAAGATATTGTCAAGCTTGAGAAGGTTCGGAAAAGATTTACGAGGATGTTGCCAGGACTAGAGGGTGTGAGCTATAGGGAGAGGTTGAGTAGGCTGGGTCTTTATTCCATGGAACATAGGAGGATGAGGGGTGATCTTATAGAGGTGTATTAAATCATGAGAGGAATAGATCTGGTAGATGCACAGAGTCTTTTACCCAAAGTAGGGGAATTGAGGACCAGAGGACATAGTTTAAAGTGAAGGGGAAAATATTTAATAGGAATCCGAGGGGCAACATTTTCACACAGAGGGTGGTGGGTGTACGGAATAAGCTGCCAGAGGAGGTAGTTGAGGCTGGGATTATCCCATAGTTTAAGAAACAGTTGGACAGGTACATGGATAGGACAGGGTTGGAGGGTTTTGGACCAAGCGCAGGCAAGTGGGACTAGTGTAGCTGGGACATTGTTGGCGGGTGTGGACGAGTTGGGCCGAAGGGCCTGTTTCCACACTGTATCACTCTATGACTCTATAACAGAATCACAATCAAGCTAACTTTCAGTCTGAAAGTGTCCCGAACCGAAACGTCACCCATCCTTATTTTCCAGAGATGCTGCCTGACCCACTGAGTCACTCCAGCATTTTGTGACTACCTTCAACATAATCAAAGACTTGTCCCACCCCGGCCATTCCTGCTTCTCCCCGCTCCCGTCCGGCAGAAGGTACAGAAGTTTGAATGTACCACCACACACAGGAACAGCTTCTTCCCCTCTGATGCTACAAGTTGCTATTTCCTGCTGGGTGACTTTCTCCACATTCAATGGTTTCGCCGTCTGCAGTCCATTCTGCCTCTCAATAATCTTATTAGTAAAGATAGACACAAAGTGCTGGGAAAACTCACCGAGTCAGGCAGCATCTCGGGAGACAAAGGATGGGCGACGTTTTGGGTCGGAACCTTTCTTCAGACTTATTACCCTTCAGTCTTATTATTACGACCTGACCTATTCTAATGGCACATATTACTGTGCGGCACGGTGGCGCAGTGGTAGAGTTGCTGCCTCACAGCGTCAGAGGCCCGGGTTCAATCCTGACTATGGGTGCTCTCTGTGTGGAGTTTGCAGGTTCTCCCCGTGACCGCGTGGGTTTCCTCCAGGTGCGCTGGTTTCCTCGCACACCCCAAAGACTTGCGGGTTTGTAGGTTAATTGCCCCTAGTCTGTAGGGAGTGGATGAGAAAGTGGGATAATATAGAACTAGTGTGAACGGGTGATCGATGGTCAGCATGGACTCAGTCGGCCAAAGGGCCTGTTTCCATGCTGTATCTCTAATCAAAAATGAACTAAACTAACCTTTCTCAATACTTTATTTGATTAGTACGGGTGTCAGGGGTTATGAGGAGAAGGCAGGAGAATGGGGTTAGTAGGAAGAGATAGATCAGCCATGATTAAATGGTGGAGCAGACATGATGGGCCGAATGGCCTAATTCTGCTCCTATCACTTATAACCTTCTGACCACAGGTGAGTGCAGCACTCCACACTAACAGCCCTTCCGAACTAGAAACAGTGCCAATGCAGGGAAAGGTCAGCATTCCTGGATGCTGGAGGTGAGCACATTTTTCCAATGTTTTGCAACAAGCTGTTTCCCGATTTTATTAATATTCTGCAGCGGTCTTGTAAAAACATTCAAAATAACATTACCATCCACCCTGCCCCCTTCCCCTCTCCCACAGCTGGCTCAGATAGTATTACCTAGTTATTGGGCTACACACTCACACACACACGTACGCGCACACACATGCATGCGCACGCACACACAGTCACACACACACGCACACACATATGCACGCGCACACACACATGTACGTGCACGCATGCATGCGCACACAGTCACACACACAAACATGCACATGCACACACATGCATGTGCAAACACGCATGCGCGCGCACACATGCACGTGCACACATGCATGCGCACGCAGTCACATACTCACACACACATATGCACGCGTGCACACACATGTACGCTCATGCACGCGCACATTCACTCACACACACTCACACATGCACGCACAGTCACACAAACTCACACACAATCACACGCACATGCACGCACACACACGCACACACCTACACACAAACACACACTCACTCACACATACACTCACACACACACACACTCTCTGACACACACGCACACACATACACCCAAATACACCCCACACACACACACACACACAGTACACAGTCTCACACATATTCACTCACACACACACACATATACACGCAAATACTCTCACACACTCACACACATGCACGCGCACACGCATGTGCACACACACATGAACAAACATACACACACACACACACATGGATGCACATAAACACATGGATACACACACACTCACACACACATGCATACAGATACAAAAACAAACGGACACACACATGCACACACACTGGGGGGTGGGGGGGATGTTTGTAACATCGGGGTGGGGGGCAGATCAGCCTGGATGTAATACCAGACGTACCTTGTATCGACTGCTGTGTCTGCTGCTCCCAGCTGAGGGTCGCATCTGCACAAGAGCGGGCACACACACTGTGGTACTGTGTGGTTGTTCCATCTCTCTAACCCCCCCTCGCACACTCACCCCCCCTCGCACACACACACCCCTCTCTCACACACTCACACACACCTCTCACACCAACGCACACCTCACACCCACACAAACCTCTCACACTAACAAAGCCCTCACACACACACCTCTCACACACACCCCCCTCTCACACACTCACACACTTCTCTCTCACACTCACACAGCTCTCCCTCACACTCACACACACCCCTCTGTCACACTGACACAACCCTCACACCTCTCTCTCTCTGTCTCTGTCTCTCACTCACACACACTGCAGTGGGTGGAGTGCAACCATGCATACACACTCAGTAACGTCTATGAAGGTAACCCAGGGCTTGTGAGTTGCTGTCATTGTGCATGTTCCCATGGTGCGCGTTGCTGCCTAGGTGAAGGTGACACAAACACTGCCCACATCCACACTGCCTTTGTGGTTTCCCTTCCCCCCTTGCAGCTTAATCTGCTCGTCGTCATCTGCAGTTTGGGATTAGTTTAGTTTAGTTTTAAAAACTCACTCGGAGGAAACCCACGCAGTCACAGGGAGAACGTGCAAACTCCACACGGACAGCACCCGAGGTCAGGATCGAACTGCTCTCAGCCTTTGATAGTTTTCTTTGTCTCTTAATATTGAAAGTTAAATTTGTTCAACCATCACACTGTGAAGGATTTTTAAATTTTCACACAACATACAAGAGCAATGCAGCGGCGCAGCGGGTAGAGCTGCTGCCTCACAGTGCCAGAGACCCGCGTTCCATCCTGACCTCAGGTGCTGCCTGTATGTGGAGTTTGCACGTTCTCCCTGTGACCGCGTGGGTTTCTTCCGGGAGCTCTGGTTTCCCCCCACAACTCAAAGACGTGCGGGTTTGTAGGTTAATCGGCACCCTGTAAATGTGTGTAGGGTGGGGATGAGAAAGTGGGACAACATTGAACTAGTGTGCATGGTGACCGATGGTTAGCATGGACTCGGTGGGCCGAAGGGCCTGTTTCTATCCTGCACCTTTCAATCAATTCAATCACTCAATAGTACAACGTTCTCATAACAATGTCTAGAAGTCCCAGGCAAGGTCTTCAAGAGAGGATCCATGAATGTGTGCGGCCTTCAGACATTTGCATATATTAATACTGCATAAACCTAGCAGTAAAAGAGTGAGATAATTAATTTGATTAGAGATAAAAGTCGGAAAGCAAAGAAAGAAAAGGAAAGTGAATGTGGGAAAGTAAAGCTAGCAATGATTTTTTTTTAAGCTATTTACTTTGGTTGGAAGGTTTGGTTACAGAGCCAGCTCAGATGTCTGAGCAGCTTTATTAGTGTTATTTTACTGCGAGCTAAACATGAGCAGAACCACCCTACCAACCCAGGCGGTTGGTGCTTTATTGCTGCGAATGGTAAACATGTTTTGTGATGTTTGGAGCCATTTAGTTACTGTTTAAGCAAGTTGCTAAATTACATTGTGTAGGAAAGAACTGCAGATGCTGATTCGTATCGAAGATAGACACAAAGTGTTGGAGTAACTCAGTGGGACAGGCAGCACCTCTGGAGAGAAGGAATGGGTGATGTTTCTGGTCGAGGGCGGTTGAGGGCACTGCGAGTCGGCTGCCCTGCCAGCAGTGTGTTCATTATTTCGACTTTAGTTTTTTTTAGTGTGTCCAAATGTTTGTTTTGGTGTCTCTCGGTATGTCTTATGTGGGGGGGGAAAAGGGGGAAATTGTTTTTCAGTCACTTCCTCAACTCAGAGGCGACTTTTTCCATGTCACTTCTCCGCCTCCCCTCTTGCGGCCTAACAGCTTGGATTGGTGCGGCCTTTCCCGGAGTCGGGCCCAGAGCTTCAGCAGTGGGCGCAGCGTGGGCGAACCCTTGCCGGGGGTCGCCAGAGAGGAGTGCTCCGATCGCTGACCTGGTGACTTTGGTATCATGGGGCTGTGGTCTGCGGAGCTTCTAGCCGCGGGCGTGGCATAGACTTACCATCTGGAGCCTGGAATCCCTTACCGGGGATCACCGGAGAAGAGCTCCGGCTGCCGGCCTGTAACATCCTGAAGCCGCGGTCTCCGGTAGGAAAGTGGCCCATTTGGGCACTCCGAGCCGCGGAGTGTGTTGGACCGTCCCGACGCCAGAGTTTCGATCGTCCCGACGAGAGGGCCTGTACATCCGGCCGTCTGTAGCGGCAACTACGGAGGGTTTTATGACCCCGACCACGGATGAACAAAGGAGAAGGACTGACTGAACTTTGTTGCCTTCCACCACAGTGAAGAATGCTGTGGTGGATGTTTGTGTTAAATTCTATTGTGCATTGTGTGTTCTTTTTAAGTGTATCGCTGCTGGCAAATTCATTTCACTGCACCTTAGTTGGTGCATGTGACAAATAAATTTGACTTTGAGACCCTTCTTCAGTGATGTCAGGGGAGTGGGCGGTACAGAGATTAAATATGGTCATAGACAGCACGACTGGTGGGAGAACTGGGAAAGGGGAGGGGATGGAGAGAGAGGGAAAACAAGGGCTACTTTAAGTATAAAATTCATTCGTAATGTTCATATAACTGGTCAGGTTTTCAGGGGCGGCACAGTGGCGCAGCAGGTAGAGCTGATGCCTCACAGCACCAGTGGCCCGGGCTCGATCATGACCTCGGGTGCTGTCTGTGTGTGTGGAGTTTGCACGTTCTCCCCGGGTTTTCTCCGGGGGCATCGGTTTCCCCCCACATCCCAAAGACGTGCGGGTCTGTAGGTTAGTTGGCCCTGTGTAAGTGGATCCTTGTGTGTAGAGAGTGGATAGAATGAATATGGAGAGGATGTTTCCATTAGGGGGAGAGTCTAAGACCAGAGGGCACCGTCTCCGAATAAAAGGACCTACCTTTAGAAAGATGAGGACAAATTTCTTTAGTCGGAGGGTGGTGAATCTGTGGAATTAATTGCCAAAGAAGGCTGTGGAGGCCGTCAGTGGGTATTTTTAGGGCGGAGATTGACAGATTCATGATTAATACGGGTGTCATGGGTTATGGGGAGAAGGCTGAAGAATTGGGTTGAGAGGGAGAGATAGATCAGCCACGATTTAATGGCGGAGCAGATGCGATAGGCTGAATGACTTAATTCTCCTCCTAGATCTTATGAACTTATGAACGGGTGATCGATGATTGGCCACCCTCCGCCAACTGGTTCCATCTGGTTGCAGCGTCTGCGGTCTCGATACACCGTTCAGCCTCTGTATCTTCCTCACCCCTCCCTTCTCCCCACATGTCTCCATCTGCCAGCCTTTAGTACCTCTCCTTATCTGTCTCCACCTATCACTCATCAGCCTCTGACTCCCAACTCCACCCCTCCCTTCCCCCGCCTGGTTCCATCTGCCCATCATACCCCTCCCCCCACTCACCTGTATCCACCTATCACTTGTGTAGGAAGGAACTGCAGATGCCGGTTTAAACCGAAGATAAGACACAAAATGCTGGAGTAACTCAGCGGGACAGGCAGCATTTCTGGAGAGCAGGAATGGGTGACGTTTCGGGTCGAGACCCTTCTTCAGACTGAAGAAGGGTCTCGACCTGAAATGTCACACATTCCTTCTTTTCTGAGTCTATCCACCTATCACTTTGCAGGCTTTGTCCAGCCCCAATCTCTCTTTAGACTTTAGTGATCAGTGTGGAATCAGGCCTTTCGGCCCATCGAGTCTGACTAGCGATTACCCCGTACACTAGTTCTATCCTACACTTACTAGAGATAATTTAAAATTTACTGAAGGCAATCAACCTAAGCCACTTTGGAGTGTGGGAGGAAATTGGAGCACCCGGAGAAAAGTATGGATACCATAGAAAAATACAGACAGCACCCGTAGTCCGGATCGAGCCCAGGTCTCTGGTGCTGTAAGCGCTGTAAGGCAGCAACTCTACCGCTGCGCCATCGTTAATCATCCAAATTATCATTCAACCATTCACAACATTTGACGCTCGATTGAAAGTTGCATAAACTTGGTGATTTCCATTTGTATTGTGCCTTTAATTGTTCAGAAATATCTTTGGGGTAAAAGCAATTTTTTGTTTTGATTCAGAAAATGCCGCAGTTAGTTTGTGTACACATGCTCTCACAGATACCGATCAGATAACTTGCTTTAGCAGTGTGAATTAGAGTGATATATTTTGGCAAAGGAATATTTTTCGAGGGAACACAAAGTTCTGGAGTAACACAGCGGGTTCAGGCAGCAACTTTGATTTAAACCAGCATCTGCAGTTCTCTCCTACACATCTCTGGAGGACATGGATTGATGATATTTCGGGTCGCGAACCTTCTTCAGAGATGCTGCCCAGTCTGCTGAGTTTAGTTTAGTTTAGAGACACAGCATGGAAGCAGGTTCATCGGCCCACACCAACCATCGATCACCACTTCACATGAGTTCTATGTTATCCCACTTTCTCATCCACTTCCAGCACAAGGGGAGGCCAATTAACCTACAAACCCACACGTCTTCACGATATGGGTGGTAAACTGGAGCACCCAGAGGAAACCCACGCAGTCACAGGGAGGACATGCAAACTCCCCTGAGACAGCGCCCGAGACAGAGTCAGGATCGAACCTGGGCCCCTGGCCCTGTGAGGCAGCAACTCTACCAGCTTCAGTAATGTGGATGGGGGTGATACATTTTGGCAAAGTAAGTATTTTTCCCAAGAATGCAAAGTGCTGGAGTAAGTCAGCAGGTCAGGCAGCATCTCTGGAGGACATGGATAGACAATGTTTCCGGTCATATATCCCTGCAGAGATGCTGTCTGACCCACCGGGTTACTCCGGCACTTTGTGTTCGACGCAAGATTCCAGCATCTGCAGTTCCTTGTGTCTCCGAATGTCTGTCCTGGTTCTACTTTAAAGTCCAAGCACAGTCCAAAACCGTTGTGTCTGTTTGTGATTTGATGCCCAGGTTCTCGAGGGAGACGTGACCCAAAATCGCAGAGGGTCTCGACCCGAAACATCACCCATTCCCTCTCTTCAGAGATGCTGCCTGTCCCGCTGAGTTACTCCAGCATCTTGTGCCCATCTTCGAGCGTCAGGAGATAGTTCAGTAACCTCCCTGCAGCTCCCAGCTCTCACTGAGTTGAGGTGGATATGGCTTCAATAATATTCACTGGCTCAAGAACAGTTAGCAATTCTTAGCGTTGTTCCAAGATTTTTTTATAGTGAAATTGGAGATAAAGTTGGCTCTGGTACAACCATCTTTGTGTGATGCATCCCCTTTAGCCTTCCGCCATTGATATCAGAGACAGGGGAATCAAGAGCCAAGATGTGTCCATAACAGAACAATGAAATTCATTTGCTTGGATAGCTTACAAGCGGCAAGAATGTTTAGAGTTTAAAGCTACAGAGAAGAAACAGGTCCTTCGGCCCACCGAGTCTGTGCCGACCAGCAATCCCCGTACACTAGCACTATCCTACACACTAGGGACAATTTACAATTTTGCATAAGCCAATTAGCCTACAAACCTGCACGGCTTTGGAGTGTGGGAGAAAGATTCAAGATTCAAGTGAGTTTATTGTCATGTGTCCCAGATAGGACAAAGAAATTCTTGCTTTGCTTCAGCACAACAGAATATTGAAGGCATGAATACAGAACAGATCAGTGTGTCCATATACCACTGTATAAATATATACACATGAATAAATAAAACAGTTAAAGTGCAAATAAACAGATAATGGGCTATTAATGTTCAGAGTTTTGTTTGAGTTGAGTTCAATAGCCTGGTGGCTGTGGGGAAGAAGCTGTTTCTGAACCTGGACGTTGCAGTCTTCAGGCTCCTGTACCTTCTACCTGAAGATAGCGGATAGATGAGTGTGTGGCCAGGATGGTGGGGGTCCTTGATGATGCTGCCAGCCTTTTTGAGGCAGCGACTGCGATAGATCCCCTCGATGGAAGGGAGGTCAGAGCCGATGATGGACCAGGCAGTGTTTACTGCTTTTTGTAGTCTTTTCCTTTGCGCTCAAGTTGCCGAACCAAGCCACGATGCAACCAGTCAGCATGCTCTCTACTGTGCACCTGTAGAAGTTAGAGAGAGTCCTCCTCGACATACCAACTCTCCGTAATCTTCTCAGGAAGTTGAGGCGCTGATGTGCTTTCTTTCTTCCAGAAACCGGAGCGCCCGGAGAAAACCCACGCGGGTCACGGGGAGAACGTACAAACTCCGTACAGACAGCACCCGTAGTCAGGATCGAACCCGGGACTCTGACTCTATAAAGTAGCAACTCTAATGCGCGCCACCGTGCCTCCCCATATCCCTAGCATGTGTAGGTTAGTGTACGGGGTGATCGCTGGTCGGCACGGACTCTGTGGGCCGAACAGCCTGTTTCCACTGTGTCTCTAAATTCTAATGCTGCTCTTTGGAATGTGGAAATTAAAATGAGCTTTTCAGAACTTATGTGCAGAATTAATATAAAACTCGTACATATTGGGAAAAGAAGTGTTGGGAAATAATTTATTTCTATTTGATGAAGAATAAAATGGATACAGGTGGTTTCTCTACTGACGCAGTGTTAACGTGCAACTTTTTTTGGACTTTACATTAGGAAACGACACGGGAATCCATCACCCTTCCTGACATCTGATGGATGGAGTGAAAGATGTCTCTCGTGTAGGAACCGCACTTCAATGTGGAGATCAGATCAGAGGAGGCATTGAATGATGGATGGAGGTGCTGATGGTCTATTTTCAGTTCAGTTTAGTTTATTGTTACAAGGTACAGTGAAAAGCTTTTGTTGCGTGCTAACCAACCAGCGGAAAGACAATACATGATTACAATCGAGTCATTTACAGTGTATAGGTACATGATCAGAGAATAACGTTTAGTGCAAGGTAAAGCCAGGGAAGTCCGATCAAAGATAGTCCGAGAGTTACCAATGAGGTAGATAGTAGTTCAGCGCTGCTCTCTGGTTGTGGTAGGATGGTTCAGTTGCCTGATAACAGCTGGGAAGAAACTGTCCCTGAATCTGGAGGTGTGCGTTTTCACACTTCTATACCTCTTGACATAAACAGGATCGCTCCTTTCTTCTGTTCCCAGTTCGATAGCCACAAGGAAGAAGGATCTCCTGTGGCGTTCTGTCCTGCATCTTGGTGGAACCAGTCTGTTGCTGAAGGTGCTCCTCAGGTTGACCAGTGTGTCATGGAGGGGGTGAGCTGTATTGTCCAGGATGCTCCGCAGTTTGAGGAGCATCCTCCCCTCCAAGACCACCTCCCATGAATCCAACTCCGCCCCCAGGACGGAGCCAGCCTTCATGATGAGTTTGTTGATCCTATTGGCGTCAGCAGCCTTCGCCCTGCTGCTCCAACACACGGCATCATAGAAGATGGCACTGGCTCCCACCGATTGGTAGAACATCTGCAGCATCTCACTGCAGATGTTGAAGGAGCGAAGCCTTCTAAAAAAAGTACAGACGGCTCTGACCCAGGAAGGCAGATTATTATCCAAATGGTGTCAAGTTGGGAAAAGGCGAAGTACAACGAGATCTGGGTGTCCTTGTACATCAGTCACTGAAAGTAAGCATGCAGGCAGTGAAGAAAGCTAATGGCATGTTGGCCTTCATAACAAGAGGAGTTCGTATAGGAGCAAATAGGTCCTTCTGCAGTTGTACAGGGCCCTAGTGAGACCACACCTGGAGTATTGTGTGCGGTTTTGGTCTCCAAATTTGAGGAAGGGCATTCTTGCTATTGAGGGAATGCAGCGTAGGTTCACCAGGTTAATTCCCGGGATGGCGGTACTGTAGAATGTTGAAAGAATCGTGCGACTGGGCGTGTACACTCCGGAATTTAGAATGATGAGAGGGTGTCTTATTGAAACATATAAGATTAATAAGGGATTGGACACGCTCGAGGCAGGAAACATGTTCCCAATGTTGGGGGAGTCCAGAACCAGGGCTACAGTTTAAGAATAAGGAGTAAGAATAAGACCCAGAGAGTTGTGAATCTGTGGAATTCTCTACTTTAGAAGGCGGTGGAGGCCGGTTCTCTGGATGCTTTCAAGAGAGAGTTAGATAGGGCTCTTAAAGATAGCGGAGTCAGGGGATATGGGGAGAAGAAAGGAATGGGGTACTGATTGGGGATGATCAGCCATGATCACATTGAATGGCGGTGCTGGCTCAAAGGGCCGAATGGCCTACTCCTGAACCTATTATCTATTGTACAGGGCCAGCAGGCATCAGCACTCCAGCCCACTGAATTACTGCACTGCTGGAAAGGTGCTGGCAAAACCAAAGTCTTAGGGATGTGGGAGTAAACCCACGCTGTAACAGGGAGAAAGTGCAAACTCCACACAGGCAGCACCCGAGCTCAGAATTAATCCCAGGGCTCTGGCCCTGTGAGGCAGCAGCTCCAGCAGTTTTCTAAAGTTTTTATTGAAGGAAATGTTCCAAGTATTTTAATAATGTAAAGCAAAACCATCTTTATCTGAAGAGAAGGCTACGAGAAGTAAATTAGGAACAGCCTGCTTTGGTAAAGAATAAACATCAATTGAGTTTAAATCACACATTGCACTTGAAATACACTTTCAACTATAAGCAACAAATGTGGAAATATGTACCAGGTGCAGCAGTATATGATCACACTTTGGGTCAAACATTCTTCACAAGAACACGATGTCTGATGACACTAACGGATCCCCGGAAGTCCGAACATTAATAAGTGATATGATTTAGTCATAGAGTGATACAGTGTGGAAACAGGCCTTGCGGCCCAACTTGCCCTCACCGGCCAACAATGTCCCAGCACCACTAGTCCCACCTGCTTGTGTTGGGTCCATATCCCTCCAAACCTGTCCTATCCATGTACCTGTCCAACTGTTTCTTAAACGCTGGGATAGTCCCAACCTCAACTACCTCCTTTGCCATCTTGTTCCATACACCCACCATCCTTTGTATAAAAAAGTTACCCTTCAGGTTCCTATTAAATCTTTTCCCCTTCACCTTGAATCGATGTCCTCTGGTCCTCGATTCACCTACTCTGGGCAAGAGACTCTGTGCATCTACCCGATCTATTCCTCTCATGATTTTATACACCTCTACAAGATCACCCCTCATCCTCCTGCGCTCCAAGGAATAGAGTCCCAGTCTACTCAACCTCTCCCTATAGCTCAGACCCTCGAGTCCTGGCAACATCCTCGTAAATCTTCTCTGTACCCTTTCCAGCTTGACTTTTGAGATATTGTTGGGGGCTGACGAAATGTCTTTGATTGAAAGGCATTGTTATCATTGTTTGGGAGACTGTTACTGGAGGTGGGGTGGAAATGGCTCAAAAATTAAAGCCAGGCCCTGTAAGAGTGAGGTTAGGAAAGGCTTGCGAGGAGGGTGGTAGAAATCTGGAACTCCTTCAGCCAGCTGCAATTGATGTTCTGCCAATTTCTAATTTTAAATCGTAGATTGATGGATGTTTGTTAGCCAAAGGTACAGAGGATGTGGGAAAGGGGCATTTATACGAGTTGGGTCAAAGAACAGCCAAGATCTTACTGAATGGTCCAGGGGCTCATTGACCAATTCCGAAACTTGGGAATATATTTTGGCGAGTGTTTTAAATGTCAACAGTGCCACGAGTAGATCTGAACTCTCACGAAACAGTGTCGATCCATGCATTATTTCACAATGAGCTCACTTTTTAAAACGTTTTTTTTTTGGTGATTCTGCAACGGAAGAAAGACCAGAATATAAATTCAAGTACAACTTGAGTGCAGTTGGTTAACTTCTGATGAAAGCTCACCTTATGATTTTAATTCAAAAGATTGATTTTAATTCATAAGCTTATTGTTACCCTTTCATTTTTCTTTTATACACACATTGATTAATATACCCTTAAAAGCATTGAAATGAAAAAATAAGTTGGGCATTTGCCATATTCTCTCGTTTAATAATTAATCTTTTTGGTAAGGCTCCACCACTTTAGAATGATGTTGGTATATTTCCAAATAAGTATATGGATAATATATTTTAATTATTAACTATCAGCTATTTTCATATATTTAGCTTTGTGCGATAGTGAAAATCCAAAGCAAATTCTATTCCTCATTTTTAAATGGGCAGCATTTTTAAATGCGTTGCAGAGCCAGAGACCCAGGTTTGATCCTGACTACGTGTGCTGTCCATGTGGAGTTTGCATGTTCTCCGTGACCGCGTGGGTTTTCTCAGCGTGCTCCATTTTCCGCCGTCACTCCAAAGACGTGCGGGTTTGTAGGTTAATGGGCTTCTATAAATTGTCCCCTTGGGTGAACGAATGGGTGATTGTTGGTTGGCATGGACTCGGTGGGCCAAAGGGCCTGTTTTCATGCTTTATCTCTGAACTAAACTAAAAATAGTGACATGCACATTAATATAGCATCGTTGTTTGTTTCCAACATAGGCAAAATCAATAACTTCCCACACCAAGTAAGTGGCTTCAAACTGGCCTTCTAACGACCATTATAAATGGTCCCCCATCAGTCTGAAGAAGGGTTTCGGCCCAAAACATTGCCTATTTCCTTCGCTCCATAGATGCTGCTGCACCCGCTAAGTTTCTCCAGCATTTTTGTCTACCTTCGATTTTCCAGCATCTGCAGTTCCTTCTTAAAGACCATTATAAATGATTGCCCTTCCTTTTAATTTCTAAAGAGAAATCGTCAATAAACGATCTTGCAAAGCAATTAATAATGGCCATTGGGATCCGTGGAACTAACATCTTGTTCACAATCTCCCTGCCACTTGACTTTCCCAACGTTATACAGATGCTACATGCAGACCACCGTGAATTATTTGTGTGCTCGGCAGCACAGGGTAATTTTGTGATGGAAGGGTCCCACACATGCATTTCAATCCCGCAATGGAATTTATTTCGGAGCGGTTGCCAGACATAAAATGTGTATAGATTTAAGTCATAAATTCACAGTTACACTCTTACAATGTTCACTACGCCTACATTAGGCAAATAATGCTAGTATAAAAGTGACACAAAGTACAGAAGTAACTCAGCGGTCTAGGCAGCATCTTTGGGACCCTTCTTCAGACTGCTTGTGCTGGGGGTGGGTTGGGGCTGGGAGAGTAAGCTGCAAGAACGGAGGGGCAGGACAAATGTAGAGACAAGGAGCTGCAGATGTTGGTTAACACACAACTGGACACAAAGTGCTGGAGTAACTCCGCGGGTCTGGCAGCATGTCTGGACACCATGGATAGGTGACGTTTTGGGTAGGGTCCCTTCTTCAACCAATGCATCACGGTGACCTTCACTGGTGATGAATCATAGTCACACAGCACAGACACTGTCCCTTCAAACACACCGTGACATTGCCAATCAGTCAGTAGGTCAAAGTCAAAGTCAATTTTATTTGTCACAGGCGCCCAAAGGTGCAGTGAAATGAATTTGACAGCAGCGATATACTTGAAAAGAACACACAATGCACAATAGAATTTAACACAAACATCCACCACATCATTGTTCGTGGAAGACAACAAAGTTCAATCAGTCCTCCTCCTTTGTTCATCCGTGGTCGGGGCCATGAACCATCCGTAGTCACCGCTACGGACGGCCAGATGTACATGCTCTCTCGTCGGGATGATCAAACCTCCGACGTCGGGACGGTCAAACACGCTTGGAGTGCCCGAATCGGCACTTTCCTACCGGAGAGCTTCAGGATTATACAGGCCGCAGTCTGGCAATCGGAGCTCTCTGGCGACCCCCGGCAAGGGTTTGCCCGCTCCACGATGGAAAAGTCCACGATACACCCGCTGCTGAAGCTCTTGGGCCTGATTCCGGGAAAGGCCGCTCCAATCCATGCTATTAGGCCACTAGGGAGGCGACATGGAAAAAGTCGCCTCTCCGTTGAGGTGACCGAAAGCGGTTCTTCCCTCCCCACCCCTCCCCCCATCCACCACTCTCCATACAAGACACACCAAAAGACCCCCAAACTAACATTTAGACACACCAAAAAAACAAAAAAAGTCAAAATAACGAACACGCTGCTGGCAGGGCAGCCGACTCGCAGCGCCCTCACCGACCTTCCCAGTAGCCTTCCACAAGTGTTCGTCCGCATGTTTATGTCGGGATCCAGGGGGCTGTCGATAACTAAGAAGGACCCGGCAGAGGGGAGGTGGGGGTATTGCGGGAGAGGCCACCGAGAATGCCTTTTCTCCAGAGATGCTGCCTGTCCCGCTGAGTTACTCCAGCATTTTGCCCGAAAACTGCGAGGGGCCCAGGCAAGACCTGGCTGGGCTGTCGACAATGAAGAAGGTGACGGGGGTTGGGGGGGTTCACCACTGCGACAAGACCAGACAGTACGAAGAGCTTTTGAAACTCAGCTCCAGATACATGGCGACACTTGTGTACTGTCTCGGTGAGGACTGCTGCGTGGTTTTACCAGAGCGTGCGCGGAAACAAAGAATTTTACTGTAACTTGTGACAATAAAGTATCATCGAATAAAGTATTATTGAATACATTTTATTATTGTTATATGTACTGTGAAAAGGTTTGTTTTGCATGCTCTCCAATCAAATCGGATAATAGTCCACATAAATACAATGAAACTATACAATAGGTAGAGCGACGGGGGAAGATACATAGTGCAGAATATAGTTCTCAGCATTGTAGACCATCAGTTCCAGAGACAAAGTCCAATGTCTGCAATGGGGTAGAAGTGAATCGGACAGTACCCTAGCTTATGGAAGGACCGTTCAGAAGTCTGATAACAGAGGGGAAGAAGCTGTTCCTGAGTCTGGTGGTGTGAGCTTTCAGGTTTCTGTATCTTCTGTCGGATGGGAGCAGGGAGAAGGCGGAATGACCGGGGTGGGACAAGTCTTTGATTATTTGGCTGCTACCCTGAGGCTGCGTGAAGCGTAGATGGCGTCAATGGTGGGGAGTCCGGTCTGTGTGAAGGACTACATTGTAGACGTAGGGAGAGGTTGAGCAGGCTGGGATTTTATTCCTTGGAGCACAGGAATATGAGGGGGTGACCTTATAGATCATGAGATGAATTTTACGAGGCTGTTGCAAGGACTAGAGGGTGTTAGCTGTAGGAAGAGGTTGAGTAAACTGGGTCTCTATTCCATGGAGCGCAGGAGGATGAGGGGAGATCTTATAGAGGTGTACAAAATTATGAGAGGAATAGATCGGGTAGATGTACAAAGTCTCTGGCCCAGAGTAGGGGAATCAAGGATCAGAGGACATAGGTTCAAGGTGAAGGGGAAAAGATTTAATAGGAATCCGAGGGGTAACATTTTCACACAAAGGGTGGTGGGTGTATGGAACAATCTGTCAGAGGAGATTGTTGAGGCTGGGACTATCCCATTGTTTAAGAGACAGATAGACAGGTACATGGATAGGACAGGTTTGGAGGGATATGGACCAAGCGCAGGCAAGTGGTACTAGTGTAGCTGGGACATTGTTGGTCGGTGTGGGTAAGTTGGGCCGAAGGGCCTGTTTCCACACTGTATCACTCTATGACTATGAATATATCGGGTAGATGCACAGAATTTTTTTGCCCGGAGTAGGGGAATCGAGAACCAGAGGACATAGGTTTAAGGTGAGGCGGTAAAGATTTAATAGGAACCTGAGGGGCAATGTTTTAACACAAGGGGCTGTGGGTGTACGGAACGTGCTGCTAAAGGAAGTAATTCAGGCAGGTACTATCACAATGTTTAAGAATCCAAACGCAGGCAGGTGAGACTAGTGTAAATGGGACATGTTGGTCGGTGTGGGCAAGTTGGGACGAAGGGCCTGTTTCCACACAGTATGATTCTATGACTCCACATTTTGAGAGTACCTGCCTCCATGAACGCCTCAGACTGTGTGCTCCAGATTCCAACAACCAATATGCTCTGGTTTTAGTCGGCTTCAGGGAAAAGTTTCCCACTAGCTCATCTATGTGCCTCATAGCTTCGTATATCTCAATCAGAACTACCTGCAGCCTTTACTGCTCCATGGAAAACAACCAAAAACCTATCTATAGAAATAGTCCAAGAAATCTCCACAATCGCGTCATTAACGTTCATAACGAGGAGAATTAGGCCACTCAGGCCATCAAGTCTACTCCACCATTCATCACGGCTGATCTATCTCTCCCTCTAAACCCCATTCTCCTGCCTTCTCGCCATAACCCCTGACACCCGTACTAATCAAGAATCTATCAATCTCCGCCTTAAAAATACCCATTGACTTGGCCTCCACAGTCTTTTGGGGCAATGAATTCCACCGATTCCCAACCCTCTGATTCAAGAAATTCCTCATCTCCTTTCTAAAGCAACGTCTTTTTATTCTGGTCCTAGACTCTCCCACTAGTGGAAACATCCTCTCTACATCCACTCTATTCATTCAGGCCTTTCATTATTCGGTAAATTTCAATGGATCTCTACTAATCAATGACATCCAGGTTATATATGGCCACGTTGTAAACATTTGTGCTTGTTAGATAACAACTATAAAAATGGAAAAGTTCCATGCATTGCAATATAGAATAGAGTAGGATTTATTGGCAGCATTAAATAAACAATTATATACAAAGATATTGTGCAATACGTGAGATAGAACTTCGGACTACAAATACATTATAAACATGGATACTGAGTTAGATTAGTGTCTTCATGAAGTTGGTTTTCCAGGTACTGCAGGAGGAGGTCTCCTAATAATAAAGAGAATAAAATGCAGTGAGCTGTGAATGAAGCAACATCTTACACAGAGACGACAAATGAGATTACTCAGACCAGCCACATATCACTAGGAACAACAGATCAACAAAAATATTACATTTGTATATTCTTCTTTTCTTTTGTGCATAGCCAATGAAAGAAATCTCCAAGTCATTTAAAGTTCACAAGTTATAGGAGCAGAATTAGGCCTTTCGGCCCATCAAGTCTACTCCGCCATTCAATCATGGCTGATCTATCTTTCCCTCTCAACCCCACTCTCCAGCCTTCTCCCCATAACTCCTGACACCTGTACTAATCAAGAATCTATCAATCTCCGCCTTAAAAATATCCACTGACTTGGCCTCCACAGCCATCTGTAGCAAAGAAATCCACAGATTCACCACCCTCTGACTAAAGAAATTCCTCATCTCCTTTCTAAAGGAATATCTTTTTATTCTGAGGCTATGACTTCTGGTCCTAGACTCTCCCACTAGTGGAAACATCCTCTCCGCATCCACGCTATCCAGGCCTTTCATTATTCGGTAAGTTTCAATGAGTCCCCCCTCATCCGGTTTTGGTTCATAAAACTTTTGTCTATCTTTTAATACTTTTCTATGGTAATTATTCAAACAGAAAAACAAATCAACTGTAACATAATACAAATGGAGCTAATTTACTGGAGGTCAGCAAGGAAAAGGGCCCTTCGGCCCAACTTGGCCATGCTGACCAAGATGTCCAATCTTTGCAGGTCCTACCTGCCTACGTTTGGCCCATAATCCCTCTAAACCTTTGCTATCCACGTACCGGTCCAAATGTCTTTTAAATGTTGTTATAGTACCTGCCTCAACTACCTCCTTTGGCAGCTCGTTCCACACTTCCTGTGTGAAAAAGTTGCCCCTCGGGTTCATATAAATCTTTTCCCTCTCACATTAAACCTCTGTCCTCTGGTTTTTGATTCTGCTACCCTGATTAAAAGATTCCGTACATTCACCCTATCTATTCCCCTCATGAATTTACACACCTCTATAGAATCACCCCTCAGCCTCCTGAGCTCCAAGGAATAAAGTCCTCGCCTGCCTGGCCTCTCCCTTTAGCTCAGGCCCTTGAGTCCTGGCAACAACCTCATGAAATAAATCTTTTGCCTAAATACTAATGTTTGTGCTGGTGACCTGAGATGTTAAGAGTTATACAGGATGGAATCATCATTTGCTGCTCCTAGTGACATTTAACAATGAGCCAGTCTCTTTTGCCACAGACTGGCACTGTATTCTGTACTAGTTTCTGACAGCACTCAATCCCCCAATCCTTCAAAACGATCTCCCTTTCCATAAATATGTCCAATGAGCCAGTCTCTGGAGAATTCGAGAGGTTCCCCATTAGTAGATCACTAAATATCGCAGATAGACACAAAATGCTGGAGTAACTTAGCAGGGTAGGCAGCATCTCTGGAGAGAAGGAATGGCATTTCGTAACTTTATGTATCTACAAGCATTAGTTGTTAAAAGACGGAAAGCAGTACCAGCTGACTTGCATGCCACGATTTTGTCTTCTTAATTTAGGATGAGGTTTGGGAGATTGCAACATTCTCGTGGTCCACCCTGTTTCGACTAATGCAATCAACCCGACGTGCACAAACAAATAGATCAAATAGAACAAGTTGACCTACAACTTTAGGCTGTGCACGCCATACGCAAGAAGAAGAAGAAGTCAGGATGAGTCTGGTCCCTCCACAATAGCGGGCCCAGTGAATGAAAGAACGAGAGAGAAAAAAATCCCGTGTGGTTTTACACTCCTCCCCTGGCCCTTCCCCCTCCTGCAAGCTTGAATGGAATGCAAGGGGCCTTTCTCCACACCAAGCCAAGCTCTGCAAAGCAGTTTACTGGACATTTTATACTATTCTGCAGCTCAAAGAAAAATAAAACAAGCAACTATTGCTCATTTACAAACTCAGTGACTTTTGGCAGTCAAAAGATGCCTTTCGATTTGTTGATCTGAAAGTATTTTTACACCAACTTTTGGAGCTTTAAGCTTCAGTTCACTTCTGAAGAAAAAATTGCATTAAATGCACACACGTAAGCACAATCCTGAAAGGTTCCTCAGTGATTCTTGCTGTCTAGAATAGATTTGATCCAGACCGCATGCTCCTCTGTCAGTGCGCTTTTAACTTACCGAGGTTCATTTAGTCTTTAGACTTCTCTTCAGACGTTAGACATAGACTGTGGAAACAGGCCCTTCGGTCCACTCGTCCACGCAATATACACTAGCACTATCCTACACACTAGGCAAAATTTACAATCTTTACCAAAACCAATTAACCTACAAACCTTTACTTCTTTGGAGTGTGGGAGGAAACCGGGGCACCTGGAGAAAACCCACACGGTCACAGGGAGAATGTACAAACTCCTTGCCTGTGCCTCTACAGTGTGAAGTCTAAAGTTCAGACCAAGTCTGCAGAGATGCTGCCTGACCCCCTGAGTTACTCCAGCACTTTCAGTCTGTTTTGTGCAAATGTCTTTTATTGACATGGGACTGGTTCAAACAACAGTTCCTATAGAAATATACGTTAATGGCGACGCTGTAAGATGTTAGTGTGAGGTTTCAAATCGACCACAAGCCTGGCCTGGGGCAGGAGTACAGTTGTGATGAAGAGAGGTGCATTATGAAATGCCTCCAGGGGGCACTCTTATCTATGTGGAAGATGAAACTACAGCCCACTCCCATAAACAGCACAATCAAATATCTTTCAAGCCATTATTTTCTCTTCCAACACAATTTGTGGGACTGATGAGGAAAGTTTGGACAAATTTGGGTTGTTTCTTCTGGAGCGTCGGAGACTGATGGGAGACCCCATAGAAGGACAGGTCCGCCACTGATTTTCCGGCGAAGATAGACACAAAATACTGGAGTAACTCAGTGGGATAGGCAGCATCTCTGGAGAGAAGGAATGGGTAAATTTTGAGTCGAGACCTTCTAAGGCTCGACCCGAAACGTCACCTATTCCTTCTTTCCAGAGATGCTCCCTATCCCTCTGAGTTCCTCCAGCATTTTGTGTTTGTCCTCAAAGTAAACCAACATCTGCAGTTCCTTCCCACCAATTTTCCAGTAACTAATTTTGTCCGGCACCTCCTTAAATTCGGAGATTGTGTGAGTGTGTGAAATTCCGAGAGTGTGTGCTGCATGCTCCATCGGGATCTGTGCCTCCCTCCTGAAAGAGTTAATTGTTTATTTATTTGTTAATTGTGAATTCTTTATTTAAGTTTCCAGCAGCCCATGGTGGTTTAGAGACAAGGGAGGGGTATAATTAGCGGGTCAGAGGAGTATTGTTGAATTATTATTATGTGACCTCTGTTGGTCCAGCAAAATGGGTAATCCGGCAAGGCTCTGGAACCAAAGGTGCCGGAAAATCCATGGTGGACCTGTATATAAAAGTATGAGAGACATAGATACATTACACAGTCAGAATCTTTTTCCCCAGGAAGGAAATGTCAAAGGCTAGAGGGCATTAAGGTGAGAAGGGCAACATTTCAAGGAGATGTGCGGGGCAAGATTTTTTTTTACACAGAGGTTGGTGGGTGCTAGGAACCCACTGCTAGGGGTGGAGGTAGAAGCAGCTACGACAGGCTTTTGGACAGGCAGAAAATATGGAACAAGGAGATTAAGTTAGCCTGGTATCGTGTATGGCATGGACATTGTGGGCCAAAGGTGCTGTTCCTGTGCTGTTTTGCATGCTATCCGAATATATGGGATATACTACACATAAATACAATCACGTCAAACTCATGTACAATAGGTAGAGCAAAGGGCAGAATACAGTTCCCAGCATTGCAGCGCATCAGTTCCAGAGACAACGTCCAATGTTCACAATGGGGTAGGGATGAATAATACTTGACCTTAGCTCATGAAAGGACCGTTCAGGAGCTTGAAAACAGAAGGGAAGAAGCTGTTCCTGCTTTTGTACCTTTGGCTGGACGGGGGCAGGGAGAGGAATGAGTAGAGTTTGAAGCAGGTTCTCCACCTGAAACATCACCTGTTCCTTTTCTCCAGATATACTGCCTGACCCGCTGAGTCACTTCAGCTTTTTGTGTCTGTCTTCAGAAGAAAGAATGGTCAGGGTGGGACAAGACTTTGATTATATTGTCTGCTTTTTTGAGGTAGCGAGGTGAAGATTGGGATCAATGGTGGGAAGACCATGATCTATCTCTAACCCCTTGATCTATTTTCTCATCATCCAAATATCTATTGATTTCTATCTTGAATGTACTTGGCAGCAAACAAATTCATTTACCTTTGACCTAGGTAAGGGTAACATTATTTGTGTAGGAAGGAACTGCAGATGCTGGTTTAAACCGAAGATAGACGCAAAAAGCTGTAGTAACTCAGCGGGTGACTCTGGAGAAAAGGAATAGGTGACGTTTCTGTTCGAGACCCTTCTTCAGACTGAGGGAAGTAATATTTGACTGGAATTAAAATAATTTGGGTAATTTAGTTTATTGTAAACTACGGTGAGGAAGATGGATCAACTGGTGTTTAATCAGTAACCAACTCAATGTGTGATCTGCTGAAACCGTTACAGTTTAAGCAAGTTTCCCTTGAATTTATGGCCAAATGGCTCAACAGTCCATGTGCTACCGCTGTGCGATGATATTCAGCATATGGTGAGCGATGGCAGATTAAGTTTCATTTGGATAAACGTCAAATAGTTGACATTCAGTTGAAATGTCAATACCAGCCTTCTCTCTAGCCTCTCATCCTGTAGTTCTAATTCTGTCTCCTGAGATACTGGCTTTGCGTCTGGTTTAGTGTTGTGATCTCAAGCTATATATGAACGATGATGCCATGCAACACTCAAATCCTCCATCCAAGCCATAATTAATTATCCTGAAGTATTTACATATTCGGGAATATAGTGGGGATTTTACCTCCACTGTAGTTAATAGCAGCCTCATTTAATTCCTTAGTGCAATCTCATTTTAGATAATACAAAAGGGAGAGAGAGCAAGCTATGCCTCTTTCATCAGTGAATATTGTTGCCTTAATTAATCTCTTTAACCTCTGACTACCACCTTCCACTGTGGCTTTCTGAATGTTCCATACACATTGTCATTGAACATGTTTACGGATCTGACTTTTAAGTCAGTATCAAAAAACGAAACTTCTGGAGGTGCTCAGCGGGTCAGGCGGGCATCTATGGAGGGAAATGGATACTGATGTTTTGGGTCGAGATCCTGCATCTTTAGCTTTATTAGCGTCATATGTTCTGTGTTGCAAAGTTTTGTGATCCAAACAGATCAGCAACGACTATGCATCAATACAATCAGGTTAAACACATAAAGGGGAAGATACAGAGGGCAGAATATAGTTTTCCGCTTAGGGGCACAGCAGTTCCCTAGACAAAGTCCAATGTCTGCAATCGGGTAGAGGTGAATGAGGCAGATTTAAAATTAAAGGGTCAGCACGCAGAGAAAAATTGCAGATACAAGGAACTGCAAATGCGGGTAATGCAAAACGACACAGAGTCCATATGGAGTTTGTACGTTCTCCCTGTGACCACGTGGGTTTTCTCCAGGTGCTCCAGTTTCCTCCCACACATGCCAATCAACTAAATTAAACTAAGAATTAATGAAAAAGTCAGAAATGTTTGTTGGCAGGGAATATGGTAATCCTTGGGGGGACTTTATTTTTTTTCAACACCGATCACAGCAGTAGAATTAGTTTGGAGAATGAGTTCATCATTTAGGACAGTTTTGTGAACAAGACATGATGGAACCGTCCATTGCATAATAAGCAAGGATAATGAGTAATACTGTTAAAGAATTTTGGGAAAGGGTGAGAATTGGAAGAAGGCAGTCACCATAGAATTGTGTATCATGTGTATGCCACATGTTGAAAATCAGAGTAAAACACCACAAAGTGTTGGAGGGTCAGGCAGCATCTGTGGAGGGAAATGGATAGACGACGTTTTGGGTCGGGACCCTTCTTCAAAATGGTAGAGTTACTGCTTTACAGCGCCAGAGACGCAGGTTCGATCCTGACTACGGGTGTTAGCTGTACAAAGTTTGTACGTTCTCCCCGTGACCTGCGTGGGTTTCTCCGAGATCTTCGGTTTCCTCCCACACTCCTAAGTTTGTAGGTTAATTGGCTTGGTATAAATGTAAATTGTCCCTAAGGAGACGAGGAAACACTTTTTTCTCACAGTGAGTTGTGAGTCTGTGGAATTCTTTGCCTCAGAGGGCGGTGGAGGCCGGTTCTCTGGATACTTTCAAGAGCTCTTAAAGATACGGAGTCAGGAGATATGGGGAGAAGGCAAGAACGGGGTACTGATTGGGGATGATCAGCTATGATCACATTGAATGGCGGTGCTGGCTCGAAGGGCCGAATGGCCTACTCCTGCACCTATTATCTATTATCTGTTGTCTCCTGAGAGCTTTCACGACAAATTAAAAAGGAAGAGAGTAAATTCAATGATTGCAGACAGCATCGAGAAAATGACATGGAAAATCATAATGAGGAATAAAGATATGACTAACGTATTAAGCAAATATTATGTCTGAAATCCATTGCGGAAATCATGAGATGGTCAAAATAGGGGGCAGTTGAGTAGGCAGCAGTGTATAAAAGTAAGGAATTTAATTATTATCACCCGGTGGGTTTCCTCCCACTTCCCAAAGACGTGCGGGTTTGTAGGTTAATTGGCCGTGATAAATTGCCCCACGCGTGTAGGGTGTGCATGAGAACGTGGGATAACATAGAACCAGTGTGAACGGGTCATCGATGGTCGGCATGGACTCGATGGGCCGAAGTGCCTGTTTCCTTGCTGTATCAGTTTCAATGATCTGTTTCTGTTTCACTTAAATAGTTGATGCATTTTTGGTGATCTGCTAAAATGTATTAGTATATCTCCAGCAAGCTAGAAGCTAGTAAATGTAATATCTCTCCAGATATGGTTGGCATGTGGAGTTTAACATGAAGCATGTACAGATAAAGACACAAAGTGCTGGAGTAACTCAGCGGGTCAGGCAGCATCTCTGGAGAACATGGCCAGGTGACGTTTCTGGTCAGGACCCCTTTTTCTGAGCTAGGCAACGCATGCCGACGGAAATGCAGGGGTTCTGCATGGTTCACGCAATGCACTGTTTTACAACCTCAGAATATTTACAGGCACTAATTGAGAGGAATTCACGAGTGTTTAGTTTGGTTTAGTTTAGTTTAGAGATTCAGCGCAGAAACAGGCACTTCGGCCCACCGAGTCCGTGCCAACCAGCGATCCCTATCCCTATCCATATCCCACACACAGAAGGGACAATTGAAATTTTTACCAAAGCCAATTAACCTACAAACCTGCACATCTTTGGAGACTGCGAAGTAACCAGAGAAAACCCACAGGGAGAACATACAAATTCTGGACAGACAGCACCCGTGGTCAGGATCAAACCCGGGACTCTAGCGCTGTAATAAGCCACTTAGGCGATTTTATCGGCGACTGTCATAGTCCTAAGCAGGTCGACGAAAAACCCGGCGACCCGACTCCCCTACGACAATGTCTACGACAATGTCCACAACACCCTACTACCTAGTCGATGTCCAGCTACAGCAAGCTACCGACAACCGGCGACCCATTAGGACGTCCACCTACGACCACACCTACGACAACCTACGTCCACCCGCGACAAGCTACGACAAGGTACGACCCTGTCGGCGACAACAGGAGTCACCAGTACCTGTCCCCACCTGATGCAGGTTGACAAAGATAGTCGCCAATGGAATTCACCAAAGTCAGCATCGGCGACAACCTACGACAGCACCTATGTCAAGAGAAGTCAAGCTACGCTAATTGGCGTTAAACCAACTGTCACTGAAAAGTTTTGAACATTTCAAAATCCAGCGGCAACCAGAAAAACGCTACAATTCTTTGGGCAACTGAGGAGACTACTCACAACCATAAAGGAGACATCCCGGTGACTATGTGACGACAGCCTAGTCGTCTGTAGTCTCCTAAAAAAAAACCTAAGTAGGACAGGCCCATAAGGCCTGTGCAACGATAAAATTGCAATGATAAAATGCACCTCTGTGCCAGATCATGTTATGTACATGAATGTTGGGGGATGACTGCTGTGGATATTATAGTCCACAGAAGATCTCCCTTCTCTCTGTCTGCAATATGTTTTATGGTTGGAGTTCAAATGTAATGGCAATTATAGTCATAGTTTTATTGCTGAGAAGGTATGCTCTCTTGTGCAAAAATAGGTTTTCAGCTTTACTTTAAATGTGTAATCTGCTTAAAGCCATTAAGTAAAAAGAGATTTGGGCACCAATCACTGAAAAGATAGATAAGTACTAAAGGCTGGAATGTCTATGAGAAACATATGGAGAACACAATGACACAAGTACAGAAAACTATGCTCTCTGCATTAACTGCTTTGTAAAAATGTGCCAGGGTTTAAGCAATTTAAACTTTCTGTGTAAAATAATACAGTACTTGTGGAATATAGGTAATTACGGAGCAGGAATGTTTAACTTATTCATCTCATTTTCTCCCGAGGAAAGCACGACTGAATAAGTCTAGTGTTTGATTCCTTCGTTTTTGTGAAGGGTGGAAGGCAGTTAATAATTTGGCAAGAATTGAATCTCTGAAGTCGCAGCAAATCTGAAGTCATTCCCTCTGTACAATAGGCATGGCTGGAGAGGACATACATACATAAAGCTAGAGCAGAACCAAGGGTTTTATTTTAGCAAAACTAAGGATTCCAATCTCTCCTGGGGAACTGAATTAACTTCAACTCTCAAAACAATATACCTCAGTGCCAATGGATAACTGTAGCACCCAGAAATGGAGACAATGACTATAATGCTGATTTTAAAGATCATATTTAAGAGTACCGGGGTTAAACCTAGAATTTAAACCTAGGCATTTCTAAAGGGCCTGTCCCACTTGGGCGACCTAATCTGCGAGTTCTGGCGAGTTTGCCCTCGACTCATACTCGCAGCATGGTCGACACGAAGTCGTAGAAGGTCTTTGTAACTCTCCTTCATGCTCGAGAGTGGGCTCCGCGTACTCGAGGCCTCAGCTAGGTTGCGCCGTTTTTTTTCAATATGTTAAAAAAAGGTCGCCATGGAAAAAATCGATACTTTTTTTACTCGTAGGTTTAGTCGTAGTAGGTCGGCATGTTAGTCGTAGGTAATCGAGGGTAGTCATAGACAGTCTTCACCATAGTCGAAGGGAGGTCGAAGGAGGTCGTCTTCACTCTCCACTATTCCATGTCCAATTTTCCCGAAGTTAGTCGTAGCTAGTCGAAGCTGGTCTTCAACATAGTCGAAGGAGGTCATCAACATGTCATTTTTTCAAACTCTTCTAAACTCGCCAATTAGGTCGCCCAAGTGGGACAGCCCCTTAACAAATTAATTTTGTTTTAATTTGAGATACTGTTGCATATATGGGGTCTTCATAATCTAATAGTGAGCAGAAGGTGATTTTATTTAATTTCCCCATTACAATGACTCTGAAGAAATGTCCCGACACGAAACTTGAACTGTCCGTGTTCCCCAGTGCTACTGCTGGACCCACTGAGTTTCTCCAGCACTTTGTGCCTTTTTTCTGTCAACCAGCATCTGCAGTTCCTTGTGCCTCCAATTGATTTTGTACAATTCCATTGTTTGGAATGAATGAATCATGCAAACAATGTTGTGTGATTCTTTTAAAGATTTAACACTAAAGAATGGCAAATTGTGGCTCTTTCTCAATATTCCTCCAAGAAGGTACAGGTGCACAACCTTTTATCCGAAGATCCAAATAACGAAAACCTCCGAATAGCGACATTTTTTAAGTCCTTGAAAAAAGGTCCTTGAAAACGTTCACGGAGGGCGGCCCGCAGAGGTGACAGAGGAACCTCCGGTCGGTCCTCGAAGCAAGGGGAACTAAATCCCCATCCATAAAAGAGAAGGTGAGGGTATATTGCGCAGGAGGGTTAATAATTGACAATATGCTGCTGTCTGCCCGCTGAGTTAAAAAAGTTCCCACGGTAGACTCACGATACACAGTGTATCGTGAGTCTTGCGTGGGAACTTTTTTAACTCAGTGGGCAGGGAGCTGCAGATTGTCGCTCCCTTCAGTTTCACCCCACCTACACCCCTCTGCTTCCTGGCCATGTGTGTGACCCCTTCCCTCCCCTCTCCAGCTCCCCGCCCATTGCACCGGCGTGGGGGCTTTGCACTGTCTTCACGTCGGCAATGCCAGTCACCGGAGACGTCAGGACCAACGGGACACCGACCCCCAGGCCCACTGCAAGCACGGAGATCCCAGAGACCCACAGCCAGCAGCAGCCCAGCCCCGTTCCAACTCCAGAGGAAAACTGCAAACTAGCGGGAGACATCGGGACCACCAGGAGCCGTTCCCCGATGGGCCGCTACGGCGATTAGTGGCAGTTCGCCCACAGCCCGAGCTGTGCCCCCTCATCGGGACACCGACCCCCAGGCCCACTGCAAGCACGGAGATCCCAGATCAGCAACTCCAGCCCAGTCCCGCTCCAACTCCAGAGGGGCAGAAACTGATGGTGCGCAAGGTGCGTCTTGTTCTTCAGGTCGCGCAGCTCGGGCTGTGGGCGAACTGCCACTTGTCGCCGTAGCGGCCCATCGGGGAGCGGATTCCTCTGGAGTTGGGGGTGGGGGGGAGGGGGAGGGGGGTATTGTGCTGTTTGATCGCCCCCTGCTATCCCAGGGACAGGAAGACAGGACGTTCACCGAGGGCGGCCCGCAGAGGTGACAGCGGAACCTCCGGTCAGTCCTCGACGAAAGGGGAACTAAATCCCCATTCATAAAAGAGAAGGTGAGGGTACATTGACCGGGAGAGTAGGAATCCCAAGACAAAGTTGAGTGAGCGTTCACCGAGGGTGGCCCGCAGAGGTGACAGCGGAACCTCGGGTCGGTCCTGGAAGAAAGGGGAACTAAAAAGAGAAGTGGAGGGTATATTGCGCGGGAGGGTATATCGCCTACCTGGAAGAAACCAGACATTTTTTCCAGGATGTCGTCTGCACACCAAAGCTCACGTTTGGCGCCTCTGCTGCACACGGATATAAGAGTGTGAAAATGTCGCCTTAGGCCGCCTTAGGGCATGTAGCCCCGCTAGGGTGACATGAGTGCGGGAGGTGATTCAATGCTGCGGTCACATTTACAAATTCAGGAACTCATTCAACACACTGCATTTCATACAGACATTTATTCTGCAAGAAAAAAACTACACTGAAGACTCAAACTCGCGACCGAGGAACTGCCGGGATCAAGGCGCAAACTCGCGACCTTGCGGATATGAGCCGAGCACTCTACCACTGAGCCAGCCATTAAAATCTACGCTAAAAAATTTCCATTCCGAAGACCGACAAATTCCAAATTACGAAAAGTGTCTGGTCCCAAGGCTGTCGGATAAAAGGTTGTGCACCTGTATCACATTGCTTTCCCACTGATTACAGCATGGATGGTGGAAGGTTGCAAGGGGCATGGGGTAATGTTACGCAGATCTGATCCCAAAATCAGACCACAACTTTAATCTTTAGGCCAGAAATATAGCGTGGAAACAGGTCCTTCGGCCCACCAAGTCCATGCCACCCAGCGATCAACATGTACACTAGCACTATCCTACACACTGGAGACATATTACAATTAAGCTAATTAACCTACAAACCTATACGTCTTTGGAATATGGGAGGAAACCGGAACACCCGGAGAAAACCCAGGTGGTCACGGGTGAACGTACAATCTCCATGCAGACGGCACCGTAGTCAGGATCGAACCCGGGTCTCTGGCGCTGTAAAGCAGCAACTCTACCGCTGCGGCCTTCTTAGTCTGGACTTTTCTGATGACATCTCTGTGCTCCATGCAACCACGGTCACAAGCTAGGGTAGTGCCCTGCTAACTTTAGTTACCTGTTGCCGGGTAGATTGCTGGACTGTGATGTTGCTCTGAAATTGTGGCTGCAAACCAAACTTACACCTGCTGCACTCAGACCTTTCAGCAAATCTGTGTAGGTACTGCAGTTGGAGGTTGGAATCTGTCATTGCGGCAGCTTCCACAGGGTTGCTAATGGACGCGCAGGAACGAACTGCAGATGTTGGTTTACATCGAAGATAAGACACAAAATGCTGGAGTAACTCAACGGGACAGGCAGCATCTCTGGAGAGAAGGAATGGGTGACGTCAGGGCCGGATTTACGTATAAGCTTCACAAGCTTAAGCTTAGAGCATCGAGATCTAGGGGGGCCTCGGCAGGGCCTGATTTACCTATAGGCTTCATAAGCTGATTGGGAGGGGCCTTACATAGGGGATTGGGAAGGGCCTCACAAGTGGAATAGACTACGGCCTCTCTTCATCTAAATCCGGCCCTGGGTGACGTTTGGGCCGAGAAGGGTCTCTTTAGTCATTCCTTCTCTCCAGAGGTGCTGCCTGTCCCACTGAGTTACTCCAGCATTTTGTTTCTATCTTCTGCTAATGGATATCCCGTGTTGGAGAGCGTGAGCTCCGAAGTATGACCAAAACCCTTTGCTTATTTATTGCTGGACTCCTCCTTGACATTGTGCATGTTCTCTCACTGCTTTTCAGCGCAGCAAGACTTGAGAGGCACAGTGGCAGAAAGGCAGCAATTCTACCGTTGCACCACTGTGCCGTCCTTATTCATGAGTAGGATTGTTAGAACTCCTACTTCCATGCATCCATGAACTCGGAACCACACTCCTGATATGGTGCCTCACCACCTCATTGCCTCCAGAGCATGTTTGGAAGACACTATTGAGGAAACAATGCCTCTCCTGTCCAAGTGGTTAATTGTCATAGAAGAAAATTAGCCTTGGTGCACCTCCGCTCAGTCCACCTAGACCTACTCGATTTCCCAGTTGCCAAACACTTTAATTCCCCCTCCCATTCCCACACTGACCTTTCTCAATCAATCAATCATCAATCAATTTTTATTTATATAGCACATTTAAAAACAACTCACGTTGACCAAAGTGCTGTACATAAAAGAATTTGGGTTGCCATACAGCCATACAAATAAATATAAAAGCACAACATACTATAGAATTGAACATGAACGTCCCCCCACAGCAGAATTAACGTTTTCTACTGTGAGGGAAGGCAATAAAAGTTCAGTCCTCTTCCTCTATGTTTCTCTACGTTTCTGTCCTGAGCCTCCTCCACTATCACAGTGAGGCCCAACGCAAATTGAAAAAACAGCACCTCATATTTCGCTTGGGCAGCTTACCACCCAGTGGTATGATTTTTGATGTCTCTAGTATCAAGCAACCCTTGCTTTCCCTCTATCTCCGTCCCTTCCCAACCCTAGTTCGACTAGTTTCAATGTCCTCTTGATTAATTTTGCTGATTGCATGCCTTGTTGTCACCGGCCCCTCAGCTAACAATGAACCGTTCTACATTTCCTGGAAAATCGTTTGCTTTGATCTGTCGTTTTCACACCTTAGCCTTCCATGCCTTTAGTCTCCCTCAACTCTCAGTCTGAAGAAGGGTCCCGACCCAAAACGTCACCCATTCCTTCTCTGCAAAGATGCTGCCTGACCCGCTGAGTTATTCCAGCATTTTGTGCCTATCTTTAGGTGCCAGCAAATTCCCATATAATATCACAACACTCCCAAAACACTCCGACCCCTTGCAGCCAAGCAGTGCCTCTTCTTTAAACAGAATTAGTAACTCAGGATGTCAGGTCCCTACAAATACAGGCAATGAACACCAAATGTAAGAACTATGTAGATGCAACAGTAATTTAAACATAAGTCAACGTGAATTTAATGTACTGCCTGCAATGGAAAATTAATAACTTACTTTAGTTTAGTTTAGAAATACAGTGGTCACCCCAAACACACTAGTTCTATATTACCCCACTTTCTCATCCACTCCCTACACACTAGGGGTAATTTACAGAGGGCCGATTAACCCACAAACCCGCACATCTTTGGGATGTGGGAGGAAATTGGAGCACCCAAAGAAAATCCACGTAGTCCCAGGGAGAACGTGCAAACTCCACACAGACAACACCTGGTCAGGATTGAAACCGGGTCTCCGCAACTATGAGGCGGTGGCTCTACCAGCTGCGCCACCCTGTCATCCTCTTTACTGAATTAATTAGTTTAGTTTAGTTTATTGCCACGTGAACAAAAGTACAGTGACAAACTTTTTGGTAGATAAAAATGCTGGAGAAACTCAGCGGGTGAGGCAGCATCTATGGAGCAAAGGAAATAGGCAACATTTCGGGTCAAACCCCTTCTTCAGTCTGATGTGAGGGTGGGAGGGGATGGGAAGAAGAAAGGAAGAGGTGGAGCCAGTGGACTGAGGGAGAGCTGAGAAGGGGAAAACTTTTTGTTGCGTGCTAACCAGTCAGCGGAAAGAATGTACACGATTATAATCGAGCCATCCACAATGTACAGATACATGATAAAGGGAACAATGTTTAGTGCAAGATAAAGTAAATTAAAGTCAGATTAAAGATAGTCCAAGGGTCTTCAGTGAGGTGGTTGGTAGTTCAGGCCAGCTCTCTAGTTGTTGGTGGGATGGTTCAGTTGCCTGATAATTGTTCAGGACAATCCCTCTATATGTTTCTGTGTTTTAATCTCTTTGAAACCATTCTGACCGATATCAAGCACTTGGGAAGTCAGAGGTGGACACCCAAATTATTTTCCACCTGATTTTCTGGTTTTGCTGCCACTTAAGCAACACAACAGTGATCACATTATTGAACCAGGCCTCCGGACTGTTGAAATTAGATCAAGAATGGAATGCTTGATACATAAGTACCTTATATTATGAACCTTCTCTATATTACTAAAAGTCTGATCTTGACCACTTCCTGTTCTTCTGTATATTGATTTTAGAAAAAACGCTGCTACTTACGGCAGTGATTTTTGGCCATCTTACTCAGAGACCCCCTCCGCTGCGCAGGTTAAGAGGATTTTTCGCATCGATTAAAAATAAAAGAGTTATTCGTCTTTTTTAAATGTTGAGATTCTCTCTCCTGAAGGCCACAGCCCTTCTGGAGGGACTGTAAAACCCAGAAGTGTTAAGTGCCTCAGTCAGTCTCTGCAAGATGGGGGAGCGAGAGGGTCACGTCTCTCAGTCTGAGCTGTGAATAATACTGAACACATGTCTACTAAACTGTGAGAGATTTTACTGACCTGTCAGTGCGCTTAATGTGGTTTTGAAAATATAGTTTGGAAATGCTAAAGCCGTGTTGCCTTTGGTTTGGAAATGCTAAAGCTGTGTTGCCTTTGGTTTGGAAATGATAAAGCTGTGTTGCCTAATTAAAGTTGCCTTGCCTTCTATATAATTAAAAGTCTAATCTTGATCACTTCCTGTTTGTGCTTTATATTGATTTTAGAAAAAACTCTACCACGTTCGGCTGTGATTTTTGGCCATCCTACTCAGTCTCCCTCCGCTCATCGGGTGCCGAGGATTTTTCTCATCGATGAGTTATTAATGTTTAAAAAAAAGTTGAGATTCTCTCTCCTGTCAATCACACCATGAAGGCGACGCCCCTTCTGGTGGGAGGGGGAGGGACTGTAAAACCCAGAAATGTGGGCGTGGCTCAGTCTCTGCAAGATGGTGGGGGGAGAGGCCACGACTCGCTGTCTTTAGTGGCCTTGCACCCTGCTTGAAATGGAATTTCAAGGAATAGCCGTGATTCAACTGCCAGCCCATCAGCCGTGAATAGCCGTGAGCTGCCAGCACAACAGGCTTGAGTGACTGAGCCGCCAGCTCAAGAATCCATTCGGCCCACAATGTCCATACTAGCCCTCTGGAAATCAGTCCCTTCAGCCCACAACACCCATACTAGTGCTCCAGAGAGCCCCCCCCACTGGCCACCAATATTGGAATTGGTGGAGAGGTGGAATATTGCGTTCGGGGACCAGCCCTCCCGTGTGACGCTGGGACCCAACGGGTCCCGCTTAGTGTATATATCACACCCACGCGCGCATATATATATATATATATATATATATATATATACTGTATATATATATATATGAATATGTATATCTTAATACAATTTATATTGTATTATAAATAAGTATAATATGTGATATATATATATATATATACACACACACACACACACACATATATATATATTACATATGTATATATACACACGCACGCGCCAGAGACACAGGTTCGATCCTAACTACGGCTGTTGGTGTAACTCAGAGGGTCAGACATAATCTTTGGAGAACATCTCCTATCCACCACAGTGCTAAGTTATTCCAGATGTACAAGTTTGTAAGTTTAATTACCAAGATGTACAAGTAGGTTTAATCTAAAAAGATGTGTACAAGTTTGTAGGTTTGGCTTCGATAAGTTGTAAAGGTCCCTGGCCTGTGTAGGTTAGTGTTGGGGGTGATCGTTGGTCAGCGTGGACTTGGTGGGCTGAAGGACCCGTTTCCGCACTGTATCTCTACACCAAACTAAACTAAAAGGAGTAGCAATCAAGTTATGGACTTACCTGGGGGTGGTGGGAGCATGAGTGGACTTTGAGTTGATCTGTTGGGTGAACACTGATGTTCCTGCACTGCTCGGACCACTGAGCGACTGTGGAATGCCATGGTGGGTTGGGATGGGAGGGGCACTTGAAGACGAGCCTTTTGATTGAATGGGTAAGATGGGAGCTTGTCCAGATTGGTTGTATGGTGGACGACCAGAGAATGGTTGCCAGTGCGAAGAGCTTGTACTAGGACCAAAAAAAATAATAACAATCATATTATTGTTAGACAAAATGTGTAGGAAAGAACTGCAAATGCTGGTTTAAAGCCGTCATCGGGTGGCGCCGCGCGTGGTAGCCTCGCCAGCATTTTGTCAGTCATTTTGACTTTTTTTTTTTTTTTTTTTGTATGTCTAAATGTACGTGTTAATGTCTCTCGGTATGTTTTTATGTGGGGGTGGTGGGGGGTAAAGGGGGAAACCGTTTTCCCCTCGGGGGAGATGCGACTTTTCTTTTTTCGCCCTTGCTCACGGCCTAGCAACTTGGATTGGTGCAGCCTTTTCAGAGATCGGCCCAGAGCTTCAGCAGCAGGCGCGGCGTGGACTTTACCATACCGGCGGAGCCAGGGATCCCTTGTCGGGGATCACCGGAGAAGAGCTCTGACCGCTGGCCTGCCTGTGGCCAATAACGTCGAGAAGCCGCAGTCTCCGGTAAGAAAGTGGCCAATTCGGAGTGTGTTCCATCCGTCCTGAAATGGGAGCTTCGATCATCCCGACGTGAGGCGACTGCGGAGGGTCAAGGCCCCAAACACGGGAGAAGCCACAGAAAAAGGATGGGTGACATTTCGAGTCGGGACCCTTCTTCAGCCTTGTGGCAAGTTATTTACAAAGGTTGGTGTCTGCATTACGCTGCTGGAGATGGTGGTGGAGGCAGATGCGTTGGTGGCGTTTAAGTGGCTTTTAGAGAGGCACATGGATATGCAGAGAACATGGATCATGAGCAGGTAGATGAGATGAATTTTCCTTGGCATTATGTGCAGCATAATCATGTTGGGTCGAAGGGCGTGTTCTTGTGCTGCACTGTTCTACATTCTAATAATCACAGTGGTCACAACAATTATAAGTGTAGATCTTGAGTAGCTTTTAAAAATGTATCCTGGATGTCGGCCCACACCACAAAACTAAAGTGAAAGGCCCACATAAAAAGGCTACAAATTGGGGAGTAAAACATTGAAATAATTATAATCGGGACTTCTGTAGTGAAAGTACATGGATAGGAAAGGTTTCAAGGGATATTGGCCAAACGCAGACAAATGGGGCTAGCTTAGATGGGGCATCTTGGTTGGCATGGACGATGGGCCTATATCCGTGCTCCATTACTCTATGACTAAGAGGTATAGTTTAGTTTTGTTTATTGTCACGTTTACCGAGGTACAGTGAAAAGCTTTTAGTTGCATGCCAACCAGTTAGCAGAAACACAATACATGATTACAATCGATCCATTTACAGTGATACATGATAAAGGAATAGCATTTAGTGCAAGGTAAATGTCACTGTCGGAATAAGTAGTTGGGAGTGTGGAGCGATTGTAATATGAGTTTGTCGATCTGCTTCTGTGGCTGGGACGCAAATAGTCACCTGGGTTGGGCGCCATCTTGGAGTGCATTCACAGGGAACTTTATTGCCCATTGGTTGGTTCAGGTTTTATATGCCTGGTTTTATTATTTGCCTGGGTTGCAGCAACTAAGTTACAGGGAAAGGTTGAACAAGTTAGGGCTTTATTCTTTGGAGCGCAGAAGGTTAAGGGGGGACTTGATAGAGGTTTTTAAAATGATGAGAGGGATAGACAGAGTTGACGTGGAAAAGCTTTTCCCACTGAGAGTAGGGAAGATTCAAACAAGGGGACATGACTTGAGAATTAAGGGACTGAAGTTTAGGGGTAACATGAGGGGGAACTTCTTTACTCAGAGAGTGGTGGCTGTGAGCTTCCAGTGAAGGTGGTGGAGGCAGGTTTGTTTTTATAATTTAAAAATAAATTGGATAGTTATATGGACGGGAAGGGAATGGAAGGTTATGGTCTGAGCGCAGGTATATGGGACTAGGGGAGAATATGTGTTCGGCACGGACTAGAAGGGTCGAGATGGCCTGTTTCCGTGCTGTAATTGTTATATGGTTATATCAATGAATAATGACTCTAGTCTACTGGGCTGAGCAGATTGGAAAAATATTTAATGTTCCAAGAACAATATTCCTAATTTAAAGCAACACATTCTGCCACATACATCCCTTGTGCCCTGCTGATGAATGATAATGGCCTCACATTAAGTTGGCATCGGCCATCCAACATGATACACAGTTACCACAGATTTTTAGGTCCATTACCATTTATATATTATTGTCTTTTAAAATTGTTGTAATGACACGTACCATGAATAAACAACCAAAATAAACAGGCAGGCACAACGGACACAAAATGCTGGAGAAAGCAATATTCATACTGCTGGGTTGAATTGCCGCTACCTCTAACTTCAATGTAACCCTTGCTTTGCCTCTCTCAGTCCCATCCCCGCCCTAGTTCTCCGACTAGTTTCACTGTCTTCCTGATTTATTTTTCTGATTGTATGCCTTGCTGTCACGTTCCCCTCAGCTAACAATGAACCATTCTACATTTTCCTGATCATCGCCTGCTGTGATCTGTCGTTTTTGCACACCATGTCCTTCCTTCTGGACCCGAAACATCACCCATTCTTTCTCTCCAAAGATGCTGCCTGTCTCAGTGAGTTACTCCAGCATTTTGTTTACCTCTGTGCTGCACTATTCCTTGTTCTATGTGTAGAGATACAGCATGGAAACAAGCTATTCGGCCCACCGTGCCCACGCCAACCATCGATCATCGTTCACGCTAGTTCTATGTCAGTTTTGCATCCTACACACTAGGGGCAATTTACAAAGGCTAATTGACCCATAAACCCACAAGCCTTTGGAATGTGGGAGGAAATTGGAGCACCCAGAGAGAACGTGCGAAATCCACAAAGACAGCACCCGAGGTCAGAATCGAACCCGAGTCTCTGACACTGTGTGGTTGCAGCTCTACCAGCTGTGCCGCACACAGGTGTACATATTAACTCTTAGAGAGTACCAGTGATGTGAAGAAACACACTAGTCCCTCATCTTAACAAAACCAACTACTTTGAAGGCGCACAATAAATAAAATTCCTAAGAAACATAGAACTGCAGATGCTGGTTAATACACGGGACACAGAGTGATGGAGTCCCGTCAGGTCAGGCAGCATCTGTGGAGAACTGGTGTAGGAGATGTTTCAATAAAATTCCTTAAAGCACAAGGTACAAGAATGTTAGCGATGCAGTGGTGCTGGTTTCCAACGGGAACGGTGACGGATGCACCACACATCTCTGTCTTCCAGTTCCGTCACTGGAAGTATAGCATTTTGGTGTCAAGTCAAGTCAAGTTTATTCGTCACATACACACATTCGTCACATACACATATGTGATCGCAACTTCTACTGAAGTGTGGATGGCCGTTGGCTCTCTAGAAGCTCATCCGCCCTTTTTGACACGTCTTGATTTTGGTCCTGCTGGGGGTCCACAGCCCCCTCACCTGGCAAAACAGGTTGGGGGGAGACGGTTTAGTCGCCGACTATCCGGCCATGGCGTAAGCAGGTAGCATGGGATTACATGGTACCCGTGGCGGGGGAAGCTCCCCCCGACCCGTACAACAAATAACTATGAAGCTATCAATCCTGCAACCATACCTGTGGCTTGTATGTAACCAGGAATCGTCCACAGGAGGCGGCAATGGAACTGATACTGTGTTCACGTTAATGTTGCCAATAATATTCAGTGCTTCACTGATAGCGTTATATGTTCGAAGAATTTCGTCACGCCTTTGGGCCTGTTCCAGAGATTCCTCCATTAGAGCAGTTTGGTCTTCTGAATACAGTTTTGCCAAAAGCTCTGTGTTAATAAACCCCTTCGTCTATGGAACAAAATTACAACGGTTACATAAATGGCTAGACTTTTACTCATGATAAAGATTATGAATGGTGTATAATTTCTATGAGCTTAGGGTGGCACGGAGGCACAGCAGTCGAGTTGCTGCCTTACAGCGCCAGAGACCTGGGTACGATCCTGATCACAGGTGCTGTCTGTGTGGAGTTTTTACGTTTTCCCTGTGACTGCGTAGGTTTTCTTTGGGTGTTCCGGTTTCCTCCCGCACACTAAAGACGTGCAGGTTTGTAGGTTAATTGGCTTCAGTAAAAATTGTAAATTGCCCCTCGAGTATAGCTTATGGGGTGAATGCTAGTCAGCGTGGACTTGGTAGGCCGAAAGGCCTGTTTCTGTGCTGCATCTCTGAAGTCTGAAGTCGAAAGATAACCAAAAGACTCATTTAGTTATCTGACAAGGTCTGTACCCATTCAATTGATACCCAAATTAAAATCGTTGACCAATCATCACTGTGCAGATAACTAGAGGTATCATCTCTAGCCTTTTTCTGTCATTGTTTTCAGTAATTGCTTCCCAGTTAGTCATAGAGTCATAGAGTGTGGAAACAGGCCCTTCGGCCCAACTTGCCCACACCGGCCAACAATGTCCCAGCTACACTAGTCCCACTTGCCTGCACTTGGTCCATATCCCTCCAAACCTGTCCTATCCATGTACCTATCCAACTGTTTCTTAAACGATGGGGCAGTTCCTGCCTCAACTACTTCCTCTGGCAGCTTGTTCCATATACCACCCTTTGTGTGAAAAAGTAACCCCTCAAAATCCTATTAAATCTTTTCCCCTTCACTTGGAACCTATGTCCTCTGGTCCTCGATTCCCCTACTCTGGGCAAGAGACTCTGTGCATCTAAATTGGTGAAAGATTGGCCCATTTGTTTGGAGACAGCATAAGGATCTATTGATATTGTTAGAGGAAGAAGGGTGATAGGAAGCTTTTGTGGAACATCAATGCTAACATAAGTTTTTTGGGTTGATCAGCTGGTTTCTATGCTTCAACTTATGATCTGTTACTTTGGGAAAAGATTAGCAATGGATTTTAGAGGGACTAGAGATATATGTACATCAAGACACCAAATAATGGCAATAAAAGGTGAGTAAATTAACACACATCTGCGCAAAATAAAGAATGACAGCAAATGGGATTTAATTTTAAGATAATAATGGTGTGAAATATATGAACCAAGTATTGTAAAATCCTTTCAAAAATCTATAAAGGTTGACATAAGCAAAGAGACACAAAGTGCTGGAGTAACTCAGCGAGTCAGGCAGCATTTCTGGAGAAAAGTAATAAGTGACGTTTCGGGTTGGATGCCTTCTTCACACAGCAAACTCAATTACAAGGCAAAGGTGACAATTTCTATATATATGGGAACTTTAAAAAGAAGTGAAGCTCATTCTCAGATGTGGTAAAAAGTAATGCTCATTTTCTACATGTGTAGTAGCGCTTAAACAAAATGAAACTCACATTATTGATCATGAGGTGCATAATTATCTTTGGTATAAGGTCTTGGATGGTCTTGTGAATGATGCACATGTACGAGTCGACTAGGCTGCGAATGGTCTCCACTTGTCTCTCCAGCTGAGGGTCCTTGGAGAAGTTATGTATACATTCTGTCTCCTCCTCAATCTGTGCAAAGCAGAAACACACAAAAAACTGAAAATAGCTGCCACGTTTATCATGTATCATCATAAAGCCTGCCATTAGGTTGCATCACAACCTGGTTTGGGAATGTAGATGGTGATTTTAGTAACTTTCAATAAAACTATTAAATAAAGGCTGTTATGCTGAGGCTCTATGAGGCGTTGGTCAGGCCGCATTTGAAATATTGTGAGCAATTTTGGGTACCATATCTTGTCAGCACTGGGCCTGTACTCACTGGAGTTTAGAAGAATGAGTGGGGACCTCATTGAAACTTACCGAATAATGAAAGGCTTGGATAGAGTGGATGTGGAGAGGATGTTTCCACTAGTGGGAGAGTCCAGGACTAGAGGTCATAGCCCTAGAATTAAAGGACGTTCTTTAGGAAGGAGATGAGGAGGAATTTCTTTAGTCAGAGGGTGGTGAATCTGTGGAATTATTTGCCACAGAAGGCTGTGGAGGCCAAGTCAGTGGATATATTTAAGGCAGAGACAGATAGATTCTTGATTAGTACGGGTGTCAGAAGTTATGGGGAGAAGGCAGGAGAATGGGGTTTGGAGAGTGAGATAGATCAGCTATGATTGAATGGCAGAGTAGACTTGATGGGCCAAATGGCCCAATTCTACTCCTATCATTTATGACCTTATGACCTATAGTTATCTATAGGTCTTGTACAATTTGTATTACTCCGAGTTCCCAGGTTCACTTTCTTCTAGGCTGGTCGTAGCGTAGCGACAGAGTGGCGTAGCGACAGAGTTTCCTTCTTACATCGCCAGAGAGCAGGGTTCGATCCTGACTACGTGTGTTGTCTGTACGGAGTTTGTTTGTTCTCCCTGTTACCGAGTGGGTTTTCCCAGGGTACGCCAGTTTCCTCCCACACTGCAAAGATGTGCAGGTTTGTAGGTTAAATGGCTTTGATAAAAATTGAAAATTGTCCCTAGTGTGTAGTGTGCGTTAGTATAGGGGGTCGCTAGTCGACACGGACTCGGTGGGCTGAAAGGCCTGTTTCCGCGCTGTATCTCGAAACTAAAGTAATGAAATTGCAGAGGGTTGTAGATGTAGCCCAGTCCATCCCACAGACCAGATGTCCCACCATGAACTCCACCTGTACTTCACGCTGCCTTAGAAAAGCAGCCAACACAATCAAAGACTTGTAGCACCCGTCATTCCTTCCGCACTCTGCTCCCGTCTTGCAGACGTTATAAAAGCTAGAATGTGCGCACCATCAGACTCAGGAACAGCTTCTTCCCCTCTATTATCAGGCTTCTGAATGGTCCTTTCATGTGCTATGGTCCTGCTCGATGCAACTCGACCCCATTGTTCATTGGACTTTGTCTATAGAACTGAAGCTCTACAATGTTGAGAAGTATATTCTGCATTCTGTATCTTCCCCATCGCTCTATCTTTTGCACTTGCGTTTGGACTGAATGTATGTATCTATGTGGTATATTTGATCTGTTTGGATGACATGCAAAACAAAGCTTTTGATTGTATCTTGGTACATGTATCAATAATAAACCCAAACCTAAGTGGTGGAAATACGAGATGTGCCCATCCCAGGATAGATATGATAACGTTGGAAATTGTGGGATTTCATAGTGTACTAAAGGGATGATTAGGTACAGGTTCACCACCCATTTTCCGACACCCTTGCTTCCAGAACCTTTCTGGATTATCCATTTTGCCGGAATAACAGAGGTCACAGCCTCCGAGAGCAATCCAACGGTACTGAAACGGTCTGTCTAGGCCGCCAGAGAGTTCCGGAGCCCCGTCTGCAGTGGGCAAATTCTACCCACCAATCGGCCGTGGAAGTCGGCTATGGGAACGGATCTGCCGGCTCCGGCCGGATCAGAGTTCCAGAGCCTTGGCTGCAGGGGGCAAATTCCACCCACTGATGAGGTTGAGATCGGCTGCCTTATTTGGCCTAGGGTGCTGCATTTTCGGGGGCGGAACACCCCTCCCCCCCGCCTCCCTCTTTGAAAAGCAGGAACCTACTGGCTAGTTAACATCTGGGCCGCTGGGTTCCTCCAGCAGTTTGTTTGTTTTTGCTCCCGATTACAGCATCTGCAGTTACTTATGTCTCCATCTTAACATCTGCCACGGGGAAAATGTCAGAGAGACGGAGCACTTTTGGATAACAAAGTCAAGCTGATCAGGCAAAGCAACAACGTTTTTGTGAAAGTGGAATTACATTACTTTCGGCAATGAAGGGGTGGTTGCTAAGTTTATGAATGTACTTTAGCAACCTTGGTTAGGTTGGGAAAAAAGTAGTCAAAGTAATTAACTGAAGTTCTTTGAAGAATTAACATGTGCTGAATAAAGGAGAAGAGTGGTGGATCACAATGAATTTAGATTTCCAGGAAGCATTTGATGAGCTGCTGCATTAAAGGTTAGAATCACAGAATCAGGCCCCTCTGAGCAACTCGTCCATGGTCACCAAGGTGCCAGTCCCACTTACCAGCTAAGCTAGTCCCACTTACCAGCATTTGGCCCATATTCATCAAAATAAAGGGCAGCACAACAGCGCAGTGGTAGATTGCTGCCTAACAGCGCCAGAGACCCAGGTTCAATCCTGACTACGGGGGCTGTCTGTACAGAGTTTGCACGTTATGCTTTGGTTTTCTCTGGGTGCTCTGGTTTCCCACTCCAAAGACGTACAGGTTTGTAGCTAAATTGTCTTTGGTAAAATTGTAAATTGTCACTAGTACTCTACCGCTGTGCCACCAAGGATGATGTGTCACAGGATATGTCCAGGGGCTTCAATATTTTACATAAATATAACATGAATAACTTGAATGAAGGCACTGAAGGTTAGTTTGCGGATAAAGTAGAAAAATAAGTACAGTTTTGTTTAACGATTAGTTTAGTTTAGAGATACAGCATGGAAACAGGCCCATTGGCCCACCGAGTCCACGCCGACCATAAATTACTCATTCACACTAGTTCTATGTTATCCCACTTTCTCATCCACTCCCTACCACACAATGGCCAAAAGACCTACAAATCCCACACGTCTTTGGGATCTGGGAGGAAACAAGAGCACCCGAAGGAAACCCACCAGGTTTCAGGGTCCGCTGGACCTAATCCATTTCCCTCCATTCCCTCCATATCCATGTGCCTATCTAAAAGCCTCTTAAATGCCACTATTGTATAGGCCTCCACCTGCATTATAATTTGTTTATAACTGTGCCCTATAATCAAAAAAGTTAAAAATGCCAATTGTGGATAACTCGTCTTTCATCTTTGCAGATTCATAAATAGTGAGACATCACAACAGCGACAGAAATGTTCTCGGCCGAATATGTACTGTTTCATTATTGCACTCTATTTGACCACCATAAATTCTAAACAATATTGATAATTAACTGTTTGGTGACTTACAGTGCATTTATCTGGATAAACACCAGCCTTAAGTAACGATGCCTTCCAACCATCTAGGTCCTCCTGAGATTCACAAGCAAGCTCTAATAATCGATAATCCTTATAAACGTTCCTGGTGAAAGGGAAAACATTCACACAATAGTATCAACTTTACACATTGACATGAATTATATGACGCAGGTATGTCATTGTATTTTATAAGCCACACCTTGGAAAACAAACTTTAATTTTAATATTATTAAAGATATACAAATTGTACTTGTAACATCACATCATTTCAACACATCTTTACATTCTTTCGCCCAGGTGCTCAGCCAGTTTCCAACCATGCTATCTGCCTTTAGACTTCAGAGATACAGCACGGAAACAGGCTCTTCGGCCCATCGAGTCCGCACCGACCAGCAATCACCCCGTACACTAATTTACACACACTGGGGCATGTTTACAACTTACCAAAGCCAATTAACCTACACACCTGCACGTCTTTGGAGTGTGGGAGGAAACCGGAGCACCCGGAGAAAACCCACGCGGTCACAGGGAGAACGTACAAACTCTGTACAAACAGCACCCGCAGTTAGTCAAGATCAAACCCAAGTCTCTGGCACTGTAAGGCAGCAACTCTACCACTACGCAGCCGTACTGCCTCAACCACCATTTATGGAAAATTTTACATTGAGGTTTAGAAGGGTCTCAACCCGATTAGTCACCTATCCTTGTTCTCTAGAGACGCTGCCCGACCCGCTGAGTTACTTAAGTGCTTTATGTCATTTTGTGTGTTGACCATCTCCTGCAGTTCCTTGTTTCCAAATTCTAATCATCTTATTTTTAAAACTCACCTTATTTGTCTATGCGATTTAAAATGATAACCTGTAGTTATCATTTTGGTTTCTCACACATGGAAATATCCTCCACTTATCTACCTTGTCTCATCAGATCATAATTTTAAAGCTCACTATCAGAGTAGCCCTAAATCTTCCCTTATCTAAAGTACCAAGCAACAATCTCTCCCGATCGAAACTGCTCGTAAATCTTTTTAGACTGTTCAAGTACAATACTTGAAATATAGGAAACAAAGCTCATAAAAGTGAGCTGATTAAAGAAGCATAAATCTAGCAATTTAGAAAAAAAATATCTCAACACAATTAGTCATTTGGCTTCAGTAATATGATGAAGTCAAAGACTAATCTGATATGTATTTAGTATATTATGTTCTTAGGCACAAAAATAAAACAAAAAAAATGTGCCTAATCCAGAATTTCATTTAATCTAAATTACACCAAGATTTCAACAATAAATTGTGTGACAGAAATGATGAAGGATGTACAACTGGGGAATTGGGTACCATTTTATTAATATGCAAGACACGTGTCGTTTAGGGAAGTCCAATTCAAACAAACTCATTCATAAACATGGCCAATATGGAAGGATGACTCAGTTCCCTTGTTTGGTGTGTTTGGTGTTGTACAATTTGAACCAAAAAGAAAAGCCAACATACAGAGGATATGGCAAACAGCTTTTAAACCTTATTTATCTAATATAAACTCCGATTGTCAAATGATAAGTGGCATCCAGTAATGTGCCCCATATCTTTATAGTTTTCTCTGTGTAGATATTCAAGTAAAGAGACAAAGTGCTGAAGTAACTCAGTGGGTCAGGGCAGGTGACCTTTTGGGTCGGAACCCTCCTCAGACCCGAATCATCATCTATCTACGTTCTCCAGAGATGCTGTCTCACCTGCTGAGTTACTCCTGCACTTTGTGTATTTTTGTTGTAAACAAGCATCTGCAGTTCCTCGTGTCTCTAGATAGTCAAGTCATTTAGTCAGTGCTGGAATATGGAAACATCGAAAATAGGTGCAGGAGTAGGCCATTCGGCCCTTCGAGCCAGCACTGCCATCCAATATGATCATGGCTGATCATCCAAAATCAGTACCCCGTTTTGGCTTTTCCCCATATCCCTTGATTCCCTTAGCGCTAAGAGCTCAATCTAACTCTCACTTTGGTTTAATATAGTATTACAAATCTGCACATCTTTCAGCATGACACAGGTCATTATGTGCATGTTTAGTGATGTGACCAAGTTGCTTACTTTCAATTACTCTTCGTGATCTGTGGCGATGCCGCCTCCTTAGTCAAGTATTTGGAGCATTTTGTCTTAATTTCAAAAATAATTGCTAGTGGCCAATTATTCTGAGAATGTGGGATGGGCCACCTCGAACAGATGTCAGGACTTTCATATGAAGAAAGACTGGATAGACTCGGCTTGTACTCGCTAGAATTTAGAAGATTGAGGGGGGATCTTATAGAAGCTTACAAAATTCTTAAGGGGTTGTACAGGCTAGATGCAGGAAGATTGTTCCCGATGTTGGGGAAGTCCAGAACAAGGGGTCACAGTTTAAGGATAAGAGGGAAATCTTTTTGGACCGAGATGAGAAAAACATTTTCCACACAGAGAGTGGTGAATATCTGGAATTCTCTGCCACAGAAGGTAGTTGAGGGCAGTTCATTGGCTATATTTAAGAGGGAGCTAGATGTGGCCCTTGTGGCTAAAGGTATCAGGAGGTATGGAGAGAAGGCAGGTACAGGATACTGAGTTGGATGATCAGCCATGATCATATTGAATGGCGGTGCAGGCTCGAAGGGCCGAATGGCCTACTCCTGCACCTATTTTCTATGTTTCTATGATGTGTACATGTAATGACAAACCAAGGTTCCCGACAAACGCTTTTTTTTAAATGTAGATATTGAAGGAAGACCACATTTCCAAGTTCGGAATATATTTTTTCCCTCATTCGACTTTTAATTTCAATTCCAGTAGCATGTAGTAGCTATTCGCTGCAACGGCACTAGAGTCATAGTCATACTGCATGGAAACAGGCCCCTCCGGCCTAACTTACCCACACTGACTAACATTCCAATAATCCCTACTTCCTCCTGCAGCTCGTCCCATACACCCAGCACCCTTTGTGTAAAAAAGTTGCCTCTCAGGTTCCTATTAAACCTTTCCCCCTTCACCTTAAACCAGGGGCCTCCAAACCTTTCAGCATGAGGGTCACATTATATATTTGGCACATTTTTGCGGGCCGTACATTCACCCACTCACACTGACTCACTCACTCACACACACTCACTCCCTCACACACACTCACTCACACACACACACACACACACAAACACGCCACACCCCACACACACACACCCACACAACCCGCTAAATAGCCCACCGCATGGAATGTGTTAAGCACTTGCTGCGGGCCAGATAAAATCTCGTGGCGGGCCGGATGTGGAGACCCCTGCCTTAAATCTATGTCCTCTGGTTCTCTCCTACTCTGGGCAATAGACTCTGAGTGTTTACCCGATCTATTCCTCTCATGATTTTGAGCACCTCTATAAGATCACCTCTCATCCTCCTGCCTGTTCAACCTCTCCCTATAGCTCAGGCCCTCAAGTCCTGGCAACATCCTTGTAAATCTTCTCTGCACCCTTTCCAGCTTGACAACATCTTTCCTACAACATGATGCCCATGGTGCACTGTTGCACTATTTTCCATGATCTTTGCTAATAAAACTACTAATCCATTAAAATTAATTGTACGTATTGTTTAGTGGATTATTGCAGTTAGAAATTAATTCATCATGGTTGCTAAATACATTAACTGGAACTAGAATTTTCAAAACATTACACATTTAACAATGAAAGACACAAAATGTTGGAGTAACTCAGTGGGTCAGGCAGCATCTCTGCAGAACATGAATAGGTGACATTTCAGGTCCGGATCCTTCTTGAGACTGACTGTTGGTGAGCAGGGGAAGACAGCTGGAAGAAAGAAGGGTCAGGACAAAGCATGGCAGGTAATAGAATGATGGAGGTGAGGAGGAGTACTCAATACTCATAGATAACACGATAAATAAAAATCAATAAATTAATAACCCCAATACTAGTTTATTTTTCAAAAAGTCATAATAAAAGTTTAGGAAGAAACTGCAAGTGCTGGTTTAAATCAAAGATAGACACAAAATGCTGGAGTATCTCAGCGGGTCTTGAGGAAACATTTTAACCATGATTGGGTTTTATCAAGCAAACTTTTATTAAGACTTAAAATGCTGGAGTAATTCAGTGGACAGGCAGCATCTCTGGATTGAAGGAACTGTTGACATTTTCGGTCGGGACCTTTCTTCAGAAGAACGTACAGGTTTGTAGGTCAATTGGTTTCTGTAAATTGCACCTAGTTTAGTTAGAGTTTAGTTTATTGTCACGTGTACCGAGGTACAGTGAAAAGCTTTTGTTGCGTGCTAACCAGTCAGCAGAAAGACAATACATTGATTACAATCGATCCTACAGCGGGGAAACAGGCCCTTCGGCCCATCGAGTCTGCACTAACCAGCAATCCCCGCACACTAACACTATCCTACACACACGAGGGACAATTTACAATTTTACCAAACTAATTAACCTACAAACCTGTATGTCTTTGGAGTGTGGGAGGAAACAAGAGATCCCGGAGAAAACCCATTCGGGTCACGGGGAGAACGTTCAAACTCAGTACAGACAGCACCCATAATCAGGATCGAATCTGGGTCTGTGGTGCAGTATGGCAGCAACTCTACCACTGCGCCGCCGTGCAGGATAGAACTAGTGTACGGGTGATCACTTATCAACGAGGACTTGGTGGGTTGAAGGAACAGTTTCCAAGTTGTATCTCTACACTAAGCTAAACTAAATAAAAATGCCTAGACCATAGGATTTTGTTTCCGCAGCCACATCAAACATTAAGATGTTTCCTGAAAATCATCTTTGGCCTGGATGTTGTTCACTTGCCTTTCTGGCTTGTACCGAATTTTGCCTGATAATAATAAGAAATGAGGTTTGTGGGGAGGTTTAACCAAGTTAGGAGTTTTATATAAATGCATGCAGTTGTACAGTGGGTGGGATGCATGACTACATCTTTCTTTCATAGCCCGCCTTGACGATATTCAGAATTTAATCACTATATCAAAAATGCATCGTCTGATCTTACAAACACTGCAAATATCACTCAGCATTTGAGGCAAAGAAACAAGCTATTTGCCCCAAGTCTGTGATTTTCTCAAGTTTAACTGGAATGTATTTGTATCAGTTAAATACTGAAATAAATACATTTCAAAATGTATTAATAAATTATTTTTTGCTCTCAGTAACTTTACAACTTGCTGCCCCATTCTCACACTGTTTTGGTTCATGGTTTAAACTACAAGAAAATCACCTTCAAAATGGCTGCAAGATCTTCTGAGCAAACTTCACTGTAGCATCCACCTCGTGTCCTCTATTTTTATATGAGCAGGATAGAAATCTGTCAATAATTAGCCTATTTGAAGAGGAAACTCAAAGATTGAAACCAGTTGAACTATGCGATGCGCCAGGAATGTTCCTCTCATTTTTCGAGAAGCCATAATAAAAGTTTGCTTTGTAAAATCTAATCATGGTTAGAAATATGTAAAAAGGACATAATGACATCTAAAAAACTATCCTTCCTGTATTTTGATACACAATTTTGGAAGTTTTCACCTTGCCATAAAATGTTTAGTCCATAAATAAACACTGAGTTTACTGTAGTTTAGTTTATTGTCATGTGGACCGAGATACAGTGAAAAGCTTTTGTTTGCGTGCTATCCAGTCAAAGAAAGACTAGACATGAATACAATCAAGCTGAACACGGTGCAAAGATAAAGGGCGCAACGTTTAGTGCAAAGATATAACATTAAAGTCCGATTAAGAAAGTTTAAACGTCTCCAATGAGAAGGATCAAAGGTCTCCAAATGAGAAGGATTGGAGGTTTTCAGTTCCAGTGCCAGCCATTTTAACGTAAAACTAATTGCTATATAAACATAAATAAATAAGGACAAATTTTAAAGTACAACATTTTTCCAGAAATATCATCCTTAAAAAGATCAAATGTTAGGAAAATAAATTATCGGTGATAATTACAAAATTTAAATTAAACAACTTGGAGAAACAGGACTGATGGAAAAATTGACTAAATTAAAACCATTTAAGAAATGAAAAAGTTTAAGAATCTACATATTTGGCAAGAGAACACAGAATATAATACCATGCATGCATACATATTGTTTTCATTAGTTTCAGTATTAAGATTAAATGTGTTATAGAGTCATAGAGTGATATAGTGTGGAAACAGGCCCTTCGGCCCAACCTGCTCACACCAAATACCTCATCTGGCAGCTTGTTCCATACACCCACCACCCTTTTTATAAAAAAGTGACCTCAGATTCCTATTAAATCTTTTCCACTTCACCTTAAACCTATGTCCTCTGGTCCTCGGTTCACCTACTCTGTCAAAGTCAAATTTATTCGTCACATGCAACAACCAAGGTAGAGTGAACACACTCCACGGCCTGGAGTGCCACTTTCCTACCGGAGACTGCGGCTTCCGGATGTTATAGGCTGCAGCCCGGCGGTCGGAGCTCTTCTCCGGCGGTCCCCGGCAAGGGATCTCAGGCTCCAGATGGTAAGTCCACGCCATGCCTGCGGCTAGAAGCTCCGCAGACCACAGCCCCATGATGTCAAAGTCACCAGGCCAGCGATCGGAGCACTCCTCTCTGGCGACCCCCGGCAAGGGTTCGCCCACGCTCCGCGATGGAAAAGCCCACGCTGCGCCCACTGCTGAAGCTCTGGGCCCGACTCCGGGAAAGGCCGTTCCAATCCACGCTGTTAGGTCGCGAGAAGGGAGGCGGAGAAGTGACATGGAAAAAGTCGCCTCTCCGTCGAGGAAGTGACTAAAAAATTGTTTCCCCCTTTCCTCCCCCTCCACTACCCCCCACATAAGACATACCGAGAAACACCAAAACAAGCACTCGGCCATACCAAAGAGAAGAGAAAAAGTGTTCACTCTACCTTGGTTGTTGCATGTGACGAAAAGAGAAAAAAGTTGAAATAACGAACATGCTGCTGGCATGGCAGCTGACTCGCAGCGCCCCCAACCGACCCACTCTGGGCAAGAGACTCTGTGCATCTACCCGATCTATTTCTCTCATGATTTCATACACCTCTATAAGATCAGCCCTTATCCTCCTGTGCTCCAAGGAATAAAGTCCCAGCCTACTCAATCTCTCCCTATAGCTCAGGCCCTCTTGTCCTGGCAACATATTCGCAACTCTTCTCTGTACCTTTTCCAGCTTAACAACATCTTTCCTATAACCCAGAACTGAACACAATATTCGAAATGCGGCCACACCAATGTCTTATACAACTGCAACATGACCTCCCAACTTCTATACTCAACACTGGCTAATGAAGGCCAATGTTGCGGGAGCTCTCGCAACAGCAGCTTTGTCCGTCCCGAATCGCAGAGTTTGAATCGGCCTGTTCACGGAGCTAAAAATCGGAGGGGGCTTCAACATCGAGAGCCTCGATCGCCTTGATGCAGCGGGAGAACAAGCAAGGAAGAGATAAAGCTTTTTGCCTTCCATCACTGTGACGGATGTTTGTGTTAAATTGTGTTCATTGTGTGTTTTTGTTGCTTTTCTTCTGTCATGACTGCATGGTATGAAATCTCATTCAAACCTGCTTAAATGACAATAAAGGAAATTCAATTCAATTCAATAGCCTTTTTGACTACCTAATCCACCTGCAACTCGACCTTCAAAAACCATGCACCTGCACTCCTAGATCGCTCTGCTTTACAACACTGCCCAGAGCCCTACCATTCACTGTGTAGGTCTTGTCCATGTTAGACTTCCCAAAACATCTCACATTTCTCTGTATTAAATTCTATCAACCATTCCTCAGCCCACTTGGCCAATCAATCAAGATTCTGCTGCAGTCTTTCACAAACATCTTCACTATCTGCAAAACCACTCTGCATCATCTGCAAACTTGCTAATCTTTCCATATATGTTCTCATCCAAATCATTGATGTAGATGACAAACAGTAAAGGGCGCAGCACCTAACACTGAGGCACAACACTAGTCACAGGCCTCCAGTCCGAGAAGCAACCTTCTACCATCACCCTTTGCTTCCTTCCATGGAGCCAATTTGCTATCCATTCAGATATATCTCCTTGGATCCCATGCGATCTAACCTTCCAGAGCAGCCTACCATGTGGAACCATGTTGAATGCTTTGCTGGGAAGCAAGTTAGTTTAGTTTATTGTCATGTGTACCGAGGTTCAGTGGAAAAGCATTTTTGTTGCGTGCTATCCAGTTTGCAGAAAGACTATACATGATTACAATTAAGCAGTCCACAGTGTACAGATATAGGATGAAGGGAATAACGTTTAGCGCAAGTGAAAATCTAGTAAAGATACTCTGAGGGTCTCCAATGAGGTAGATGGTAGCTTAGGATCGCGCTCTTGTTGGTGATAGAATAATTCAGTTGCCTGATAACAGCTGAGAGGAAACTGTCCCTGAATCTGGAGGTGTGCATTTTCACATTTCTGTACCACTTGCCATGTTGGGAGGGGAGAAGAGGGAATTCTCATCTCTACTCTTAAGACGGTCACCAGGACCTGAGTTTGCACAACAGATTTGAACTCCTGGGACATTATTCATGGATAGTATGGGATCGAGAGCACAGTTAAGCTGCATAACTCCTAAACTTGCCCAAGTATTTGAAGCTGCTTCTGAGGAATTCCCCTGTTTCTTTATTTATCAATAATTGATTCATTTATTAAAAATAATATTTACAATACAATAAAACAAACCAGAACCCATCACCATAATACAATACAAACAAATATACAAAATAAACTACTATACAACTGTGTTACAATCCTTATTGAGGATGCATTCAACCCCCCTCGGTGCCCAGCGGTCCCGGAAATCCCCCGGGGTGCCCGTGGAGCCCACTTCCGCCTGGCGCCGTGACTCATGGATGGCCAGCTTGGCCTAGCCCATGGATGGCCAGCTTGGCCTAGCCCAGGAGCAACCCAACCAGGACATCTTTGGCCCTACGCACCGAGGTTCAGTGGAAAGCATTTTTGTTGCGTGCTATCCAGTCTGCGGAAAGACTATACATGATTACAATTGTGCAGTCCACAGTGTACAGATATAGGATACAGGGAATAACGTTTAGTGCAAGTGTAAGCCCGGTAAAGATACTCCGAGGGTCTCCAATGAGGTCGATGGTAGCACAGGACTGCTCTCTTGTTGGAGATAGAATAATTCAGTTGCCTGATAACAGCTGAGAGGAAACTGTCCCTGAATCTGGAGGTGTGCGTTTTCACACTTTTCACAGGGTGTCCAAAGATGAGGATGGTGGGTAAAAAATGCAGCTAGAAGGAAAGGCTGCAGCCTCACACACTCCATATACACATGGTACACAGACTCTTCCAGCCCGCAAAAGTGGCAGGCGTGGAATTCCTCTGTGGGTGACTAGTGTAAAGGGGCACATCCTGAAGTCAATTAGGAGTCTGATTACTGTTGTGTTCAAATCTTCCTCCATTTTGCCAGCTGTTTGGCTCCCTTCCTTGGGCAGAGGCCAGGTTATTGAAATCTCAGAGAAATCAGCAAGACGTGGATAGCTTAATTTTCTCCTAGAACCATTCTGTGGCAGACATTGGTGCAAGATATATTTTGCTTATTAGCAGATCTACTTTCTTTGCCACAGTGAGTCAGAAGTAACACTGTGGCCAAGAAAGACAAAAAGCGCTGGAGTAACAGCGGGTCAGGCAGCATCTCTGGAGAAGAGGAATAGGTGACGTTTTGGGTCGGAACCCTTGTTCAGGCTGAAAGTAGGGTTGGTTGGGGAATAGAGGCGAGAAAAGGTCAGAACATATCAGGGCCGGCAACAGATGACCACAGGAAGGATGGAGCCCATAATGGCCGGGGATAACAAGAGTAATATGAGGATGCAAACAGCGGAACTGGTCGGACGACTAGGGTGGGAGATGGGGTTGAGAGAGCGGAGGGGAGGGGAGAGAATGCAGGGGTTACTTGAAATTTAAAAAATCAGCGCTCATACCACCGCTGGGTTGTAAGCTGCCCAGGCTGGCTGCCTTTAACAAAGGAATTTAGGTCTCCAGCAAAACAATTTGGAAATAATTACTAACTTCCAGAGGCAACAAAGAAAGTGGTTTGGAATGATTCTTAGAAAATCATTATTGTTTCCTTTATTCAAATAAACTGCACAAACTAAGCCACTCAATAGACATTTGAACAGTGCGATGGACTGGATAGCTTTAGAGGATTACATGGGCCAAATGCAGGCAAATGGGACTAGCCTGGGATGACACCTTGTAAAAGGCATGGGCAAGATGGACCGAAGGGGCTGTTTCCGTGCTGTACAGCTCTATTGTTTGCATTCAAGCCACGGTGTAAGCTAATCACTTGATTATGATGCACAAAGTAAAATTTCAAAACTGAAACAGTGGCGCAGCGGTAGAGTTGCTGCCTTACAGCACCAGAGACCCGGGTTCAATCCTGACTACCGTCGCTGTCTGAACGGAGCTGTACATTCTCCATGTGACTGTGTGGGTTATCTCCGGGTACTCCGGTCTCCTCCCACACTCGGAAGGTTTGTAAGGTAATTGGCTTCGGTGAAAATTGGCCCTTGTGTGTAGGATAGTGTCAGTGTATGGAGTAGACGCTGGTTGGAGCGGACCTCGTGGGCCGTAGGGCCTGTTTCTGCGCTGTGTCTCTAAAGTAAACATGAGTAAAGATGCAAACCCTGGAAGTGTTACAGATAGTCAGGAGAATAATAGCAAATTGTAGGAGAATATAAAGGTACAAGGAACTGCAGATGCCGGTTTACAAAAAGAGACACAGGCAACCTCTCTGGAGAACATGGATAGGTGACGTTTCAGGTTGGGAATCTTTTTCGGCCTAATTGCAACATTATCATAATGGGGAGAATGGCAGATGGTTGGACAAAGGACAAAGAGGTAAAAAGAAGGCAAAAGGCTGTGCGATAAAGAGAAGAGCAATTAGATGTGGCCCATGTGGCTAAAGGGATCAGGGGGTATGGAGAGAAGGCAGGGATGGGATACTGAGTTGGATGATCAGCCATGATCATATCGAATGGCGGTGCAGGCTCGAAGGGCCGAATGGCCTACTCCTGCACCTATTTTCTATGTTTCTATGAAATGTAAAGCCAGAGGAAGTGATGGGGGTGGAAAGGGGTAGAGGTGGAAAGGGATGGGGGGAAGTGGAAAGGGGCCCGGATAGTAGAAATGGGTACATATCCAGTTGGCACGAGGGGAAGAGAGAGGGAAAAAGGGAGGTGGTGATGTTGATGCTAAGTTACCTAAATGTGGAGAATCCAATGTTCATACCACTGGGTTGTAAGCTGCCCTAGCTGAATATGAGGGGCTGTTCCTCCAATTTGAGTGTGGCCTCACTCTGGCACCGGGGGAGGCCCAGGACAGAAAGATCAGTATGTGAAGCAGATGTCTTCAGTACGACATCTGTAGTACTAATCATTTCTCTAGTTTCTCTAATTTCAAGTAACCCTTGCATTCCCTCGCTCTCCGTCCCTCCCCCACCCTCGTTGTTTTGCTAGTTTCACTGTTCGTAACCCTTCGTTAGCATCTATTCCACAGCCAACAATGGACCATTGTGGGCTCCAGCTTTCCCGAGTCATCCAGCTGGCTCTGATTTGTCCTGTACCTTTTCACACCTCCACATTCCCTCTCATCCCCTGACACTCAGTCTCAAGAAGGGTCACGACCTGAAATGTCACCTATTTCCTCTCTCCAGAGATGCTGCCTGACCTGTAGAGTTACTCCAGCATTGGGTGTCCATCTGAGATGCTGCTTGGTTCCATAAACTTCAGCTAGAGCTCAGAGGGTCTGACAGCATTTCTGGAGAAAAGGAATAGGTGACATTTCGGGTCGAGACCCTTCTTCAGTCAGGCAGTGGGACTGGCTTGTCAGATTGTGTGGATTCTGGCAGGGTGCTCCACATAGTAGGCCGAATGGCCTCCCTCTGTACTGTAATGACCCGTGATTCTGTGACCCTACATTTTTGAATGCTCAACAACAACAAATCACAAGAGGACAGGAAGTACAACTATGTAGAAAGCATTAAAAGAGAATTACTGCCGCTGGCCTGCTGAGTATTTGCAGCATAATTTGTATTCATCTTAGATTTCCAGCACTTGCAGTTTTTAGCGTTTAAAAATTAATTATTACCTTCTGCATTCTGTGTTGGGTTTTTTTACTTTTGAAAAACAAACTCACAATGACTGCCAGACGTTAAATGCAGGGGTTACAAATGAGCAAAGGGTTCAACAGATCTGGCCCAATTTCAATGGGGTCCCGCCATCCTCAAGCATGAGGTATCACTCTAGTAAATGGCGGCATGGTGGTGCGGCGGGTAGTGCCGTTGCCTCACAGCACCAGAGACCTGGGTACGATCCTGACCTCGGGTGGTGCCTGTGAGGAATTGCGTTTGCGTGTTCTCCGTGTGACCGGGCGGGTGCTCCGGTTTCCTCCCACGTCCCAAAGACGTGCAGCTTTGTCGGGCAATTGGTCCTCTGTAAAACTGTCCCTGGTGCGTCGGGAGTGGAAGTGAAAGTGGGAAAACATAGAACTAGAGTGAAGGGGTCATGAATGGACTTGGTGGGCCGAAGAGCTTGTTTCCATGCTGTATCATTAAACTCAGTTAAACCACGGAATCATCCAAGATCCCTTTGGCTCGTACCAATCACGTTTAATCCTTCCTCTCTGGGCCCCCTCAGCTTTTAACTTCTAACAAGTGCAAGAAACACGTACATTCCCTTTTTGCCAAGGCAGAATATTAGTTTCATTACTTCCCTCGTTCTGCGGCGTTTTGCCAAGCCTCCACCCTGGTTCCTTTCTCATTTTAGCATTGAATCATTTCTCTCGCTATTTTCCCTCTCGATTCCTCCACCCATGTGATTAATCTTCTGCTCCCTGATCCTATTCTCATTAAATAAAACCAGAGAACCAGCCAGCGTCCTTTCCTGGCCTCTGGTGTCGCTGATATGAGAACTTACTTTCTCTTTTTTTGGCATGTCGATTCCATTTCCACGACTGGTGTCACCCCCCCTGCTGTCCTCTCCAACTGCTGCTGCCAAATCGATTCCCCGTCCGCTTGCAGCTCAACAACAAATCTCTGCTGCAAACATTCCCATCAGATTTCCACACTTCCAATCGCATTGAAATAGTCCAAAACAAAAGGCTGAAAGGCATTGTCTCCTTTCAATGCAACACGTTAGTTAAACGATACAGCATGGAAACAGGCCACTTGGCCCACTGGGTCCAGGCCGACCATTGATAACCCGCTCGCACTAGTTCTATGTTTCCCACTTTCACATCCACACCCTACACTTTAGAGGCAATTTTAAAGAGGCCAACCTGCAATCTCCATGGATTGCCACCTTGTCGTGGTGGAGAAGCTTGTGTGGGCCTGAGAGCGATGCCATCCGAAGTTTTGCTCCTGGTCAGGCCACCCATGGCGATAATGCCGAGGGGGAGGTTTCTGACAAAGAGCAATCCAACCAAGACCTCAACGGTGGAACAGGCGGAGGACGATGGCTGACCTAAGTGGAGCGTCACAACGGCTGGGATGGCGGATGAAGGCTGCAGCAGAAAAGGGTCTCCGGTCGTCTTGGACTCCATGCCACTGGATCCTGACCCAGATCTGTCAAGGATCGTAGGGTGGTTGTCTGTGCACCAGTCTCCCCACGTTAAACAAACCCACACACAGGCGTCCTACATATAGGGAATAGCACCCTGGAGACACCCATGGTCAGCCATGACCGAAGGGAGCCTAAGAAACCTACAAACCAGTACATATTTGGATATGGGACTGGAGGAGAAGATGGATAACTGATGTTTTGGGTTGGGACCCATCTTCAGATTGAATCAGTCTTCCAATCAGTCTGAACAAGGATCCCAACCCAAAATGTTGCCAATTCATGTTCTCTAGCGATGTTGCCTGACCATCTGAGTTACTCCAGCACTTTGTGCCTTTTTTTACTCTAGCATCTGCAGTTCCTTGTGTCACACATTTAGTTTTAGTTTAGAGATACAGCATGGAAACAGGCCCTTTGGCCCGCTCACACTGACCATCGATCCCTCATTCACACTAGTTCTATGTTATCCCACATTCGCATCCACTCTCTACACACTAGGGGCAATCCACTGAAGCCAATTAACTTACAAACCCACACGTCTTTGGGATGGGGGAGGAAACCGGAGCACCTGGAGGGAACCAACCCGGTCACAAGGAGAGCTTGCAAACTCCACACAGATAGACCCTAGGTTTGAACCTAGGTCTCTGGCGCTGTGAGGCAGCAGCTCTACCAGCTGTATCGCCCTTTATAGATTTCTTGTTTTCCTCTAACTCTGAATCGTTCAGAAATTGAGCACATCAAGAGTCTTAGAGTCATAATCATACAGCATGGAAACAGGCCCCTCAGCCCAACTTGCCCACACCAACCAACCAACATGTCCCAGCTACACTAGTTCCACCTGCCTGCATTTTCTCCATATCCCTCTAAACTTGTCATATCCATGTACCTGTCTAAATGTTTCTTGCAGTCTGAAGAAGGGGCTCAACCTAAAACGTCACCCATTCCTTCTCTCCAGAGATGCTGCCTGTCCCGTCGAGTTACTTCAGCATTTTGTGTCCATCTTTAATGTCTCTTAAACCTGCCTGAGCCTCTGAGTACCTGCCTCAACTACCTCCTCCGGCAGTTCGTTCCATACACCCACCACCCTTTGTGTGAAGAGATTTTTGCTGCATTCAAACTTAGTGGGACTGGATTAGCATGGTTCTATATTCAGCTACTTGATTGAACCCATGTGTTATTTTAAAACCAAAGGCTTATCCCTTTCTCCTTGTTATGGCACCTCCAAAATCTCTTTCAAGTCAAGAGTCAAAAGAGTTTATTGTCATGTGTCCCTGATAGGACAATGAAATGCTTGCTTGCTGCAGCACACAGAGTATTGTAAGCTTAAATACAGAACTGTTCAGTGTGTCTCTATAGCATAGACCATATATATACACATACATAAACAGATAAAGTGCAATAGGTTGTTATAGTTCAGAGTTTGTTTGATGGTGAGTTTAATAGCCTGATGGCTGTGGGGAAGTAGCTGTTCCTGAACCTGGATGTTGCAGATTTCAGGCCCCTGTACCTTCTACCTGATGGCAGCGGAGAGATGAGTGTGTGGCCAGGTTGGTGTGGGTCCTTGATGATGTTGGCAGCCTTTTTGAGGCAGCAACTGCGATAAATCCCTTCGATGGTGGGGAGGTCAGAGCCGATGATGGACTGGGTAGTGGTCAAGACTTTCTGCATTCTTTTCTACTCTTGGACACTCAAGTTGCTGAACCAAGCCACGATGCAACCAATCAGCATGCTCTCTACTGTGCAGCTGTAGAAGTTCGAGGGAGTCCTCCTTGACGTACCGACTCTCTGTAATCTTCTCAGGAAGTAGAGGCGTTGATGTGCTTTCTTTATAATCAGTGTTCTGCATTAGTGTTCTGGGACCAGGAAAGTTCTTGACCTTTTCCACCATTTATATAAACGGGATTGTGGGTCCCTATCCTATCCCTTCCAAAGTCCACAATCAGTTCTTTGGTTTTGCTGGTGTTGAGAGCCAGGTTATTGTGCTGGCACCATTTGGTCAATTGGTTAATCTCACTTCAGTGATACGTCCCACAACATTGGTGTCGTCAGCGAACTTGATGATGGAGTTAGCACTGTGTCCAGGTACACAGTCATGAGTATAGAGGGAGTACAGCAGGGGGCTGAGCACGCAGCCTTGAGATGCTCCCGTGCTGATTGTTATCAAGGATGACACATTTCCACCAATATGGACAGACTGGGGTCTGTGGATGAGGAAGTCGAGGATGCAATTAGAGGGATGTGTAGAGACCCAGATCTGAGAGCTTGGTAACCAGCCTAGAGGGGATGATTATATTAAACGCCGAGCTGTAGTCAATGAATAACAGCTTGACATATGATTTTTTGCTGTTCAAGTGGTCCAGAGCGGAGTGGAGAGCCAGCGAGATCGCATCCACCGTTGATCTGTTGTGGTGGTAGGCGAACTGCAGTGGGTCAAGGTTCTTGTCGAGGTAGGAGTTGATATGCGCCATAATCAACCTCTCAAAGCACTTCATCACCACAGACGTTAGTGCCTCTGGTCGATAGTCATTGAGGCATGTCACCTTGCTCTTCTTGAGCACCGGTATTATTGATGCCCTTTTAAAGCAGCTGGGAACCTCAGACCTCAGATGTGAGGTTAAAAATGTCCGTAAAGCATCCCCCAGCCAGTTGGTGCCACCACCATGTTTTCACAGTGGGGATTGTGTGTTCAGGTTGATGTGCTTTCCGAGGGTTTTCCCCCACACATAGCGTTTTGCATGTAGACCAAAAACTTCAATTTTGGTGGGGTCCGACCAGAGCACATCAGTATTCTCCATCATGTTTGTGTGTGTCCCCAGATGGCTCGTGGCAAGTGAAGCAAACGCTGACATTTTAGCGCTCCTTTTTTCAACAATGGCTTTCTTCTAGCATTCAAACTCTTCCACAGTTGCCGAACATCCGTCTTTCCTGGAGCTTGGAGCAGGTCTTTTTTGGCCTTTTTGATCGCCTTAACAAAGTCATATCTGGACTTCTTGTAAACCTCTGCATCTCTAGACCTGAATGCCCAGGATCTGGACTTCAGTAGAGTGCAAGAATGGTTCATCCAAGGCTTCTGGTTAGGAACCACTCAGAAGATGTCTTGTTAGGTTTGCAGTTGTGCCACACATTTCTTTAAGAAGTCTGTAATGACTGTGAACAGTGCTCATTGAGATCCGTTGCCGAGCTTGGGATATTTTTTACAGACTCCAAAACCCTGCTTTAAACTTTACCGAAAGGCAATCCCTGACCTGTCTGGTTTGTCTTTTGGGCTTCATGATATGTTTGTTCACTGTTTGATTCTCTCTAACAGGAGACATGTTGGAGGAAATTAGGGAACAGCTGTATTTCATACTGAGCTTAGTTACAACAAGTGGGCTCTATGGTGCTATGCTTAGGTAACCTGAAGGCAATTGTTTTCACGGCGTTTTATGCCAGGGGTATCAGCCTGGGGTGGGATGAATACTTTTGCGGTCAGGATGTTTCCAATTCCCTCGGTAGGTTGAAAAAAATTTGAAAACCATGTATCATTTTCCTTCCACTTCACAATTAGCTCCACTTTGTTGGGCTCTCCCAATAAAATACATTTACGTTTGTGCTTGTAACGTGACAAAATGTGGAAAAGTTCAAGGGGTATGAATACTTTTGCAAGCCACTGTAGCTATTGCCTTCAAGTGCACTAGCAGCTTGTCCGTTACGGCGCCGATATCTACTGTTTCTTTGATCCAGGTGAGTTGAGTGAAGCTATAAATAATTCTCTTCTGTTGAGCTGCTGGTAAAATGTCGCCACAGGCAGGCGCCATCTTAATATTTATGCACTTTGAACAGCTTCCACACAAACACGAGTAACTCTTAATGCTCTATCTGCCATCACTGCTCCTAGCTTCAGCGTGTCAAACTAGCGATGTAAGGCCCAGTCTTGGGTCACTTTTCACAATCTTCAGATAAACAGTGAGAACGAACACTATTGAGTTTAGCTCCATGGCATAGATAGGGTAGACAGTCAGAATCTTTTTTTCCCCCCAGGGTGGAAATGTCAAAGATTAGAGGGCACGGCATTAAGGTGAGAGGGGCAGGTCATCCAAGTAAGATTATTTTATATTTGTTTCAGAATGCTTCAGTTTTTTGATGACACAGAAATTTCATTGGATGCCTGGAGGGAGATACGATAAGATGTTTAGGAGACTTTTGGACTGGCCACGATCACAGGGCTTTTGGGGTTATGTCCATGGATCAAATGCAATAGGGAAGGAGATTAGCTTAACTTTGACACTGTGGCCGAAGGGCCTAACCTTTTTATTACTTGAGATATGAAAGTGAATTAGGTGTCAAATTAAACTTATTGTTATGCTTTATCCGATGGGATAAATTGCAGACTTGATTTTTTAAATCTCAAAATTTTGTAACATTGCTACTTCATAACCTACTGGAAAGATTGGATGTGGAGAGGACATTTACAGTAGTGGGAGGGTCTAGGACAAGAGGTCATTGCCTTAGAATTAAAGGACGTTCCTTCAGCAAGGAGGAGGTGGAATGTCTTTAGTCAGAGGGGGGTGAATCTGTGGAATTCTTTGCCACAGAAGGCTGTGGTGGCCCGGTCAATGGATATTTTTAAGGCAGAGACAGATAGATTTTTGATTAGTACAAATGTCAGGGGTTATTGGGAGAAGGCATGAGAATGGGGGTAGGAAGGAGAGATAGATCAGCCATGATTGAATGGCGCAGCATACTTGATGGGCCGAAAGGCCTAATTTTCTGCTGTCACTTATGACCAGCATAATCCTAAAAGATCAATGCAATGATGGAAACTGATATACAATTAATCCATTCTATTAACATTGATACGCTGCTTTGGAGAAAAAAAAGCCTTTAATATTTTATACTTAGTTGCAATAATTAAGATTTCTTATTGCATACTGTAATATATACCTATCTGTGGAGCTGCTGCAAGTGAGAATTTCATTGTTTCATTTGGGACATAGGACAATAAAACACTCTTGATTCCCTTGAGCTTTTCTGGCCCTGAAGTCTAATTTTACTGCCTATTATTTCCACAGATGGTTAACTTGAAATTCCATGCATTTTAAATTAATTACAATGCAATGAAGGTATTTCAGCATCAATTTTAATTCCAGGTGCATGTTTCAGTCTTTATTTTGTGTTCTGTAAGATCTTTAAAAAGTTATTAAAGTTTGTCAAAATTCACCAGTAGTCTGTGCTTAAAGGAACTGCAGATGCTGGTATTCCACCGTAGACACAAAGTGCTGGAGTAACTCAGCAGGTCAGGCAGCATCTCTGGTGTAAAAGGATGGGTGACGTTTCGGGTCAGGACTGATGATGGCTGAGGTGTTTGAAGAAGGGTTCCAGCCCGAAATGTCGCCTGTCCTTTTTCTCCAGAGATGCTGCCTGACCGGATGAGTTACTCCAGCACTTTGTGTCTATCTTCACCAGTATACTGCTCAGACTGTTTGGTGATATTACTGTTACTAGATGTCAGAAATGCCCCCCCAAACAATACAATACAATTTATTTGTCATGTGAACCCCATTGAGGTTCAAACGAAATGTTGTTTCTGCAGTCATACACACAAGAAAGAACCAAGACACAACACAATTTACACAAACATCCATCACAGCGCATCTCCTCCTCGCTGTGATGGAAAGCAAAGACTTATCTCTCCCCTGCACTCCCCATTCCCCTCCCGATGTCAGAGTCAAAGCCCCCGGCGGGCGATGGTAATTGTCCCGCGGCCATTTACGCCGCGCCGGGTGATGCAAGGCCACGCTCCGGGTCTTGTTGTTGGAGCCCCCGGCGGGCGCTAGCAAAGTCCCGCAGCCATTCCAAGCCACGCGGGGCGATGATGTAAGGCCCCGCTACAGGTAATCTTCAACCCCGCAACTCGGGCGGGTGAAGTCGCCGCTGCGGAAGCCCCGAAAAGCGGTCTCCCAGCAGGGACCCGCGGGCTCCCGGTGTTCCTGTCTGCCAGACCTGCGGTTGGAGCCTCCGAATCCCCGGGGTCGGGTCGCAGCAGCGCGCCACCACCGCTCCTCCCGCTCCGAACTCGGCCAGCTCCGCGATGGTGAGTAGGTCCGCAGGCTCCGCGACTGGAGCCCCAGGTCGTTCCTGCTGGAGGCCGCTCCACGTTGCAGCCCCAATGACAACGGAGACCCGACAGAGAAAAGGTCGGGTTCTCCATGCAGGGGATAGGTTTTCTCCGGGTGCTCCGGTTTCCTCCTACATTTGTAGGTTAATTGGTTTCTGAAAATGGGCGCTAGTGTGTAGGATAGAACTAGTGTACGTGGGATCGTTGGTCAGGACGGATTCTGTGGGCCGAATGGCCTTTCGGCACTATATCTCAAAACAAAACTAAACTAAGACTATGAAACATATTTTGTTTTGAGCACGTTTTAAAAACAGGCATTTCTAGTCACATCCGAATGTAGAGAGGCATAATCTTTTACAGATAATGGAAAAAGATCTAATTCCAGCTGCATTCAATAAAATTCTGACATACCTACCTCTGTTCTGTATTAAAAAGTGCAAACGCATTTTTACTGGACATGAAACTCCTCTCCACATCGCGAATTTTCAAGTTATCCAACGGCAGCATATACTTGTTCTCTTTTTCCTGCCAATAAAAATCAAGAAACAAACTTGTCAGCTCATATTGTATTAACCAAGCGTAATAGCTAACATTTTAGTATAGATCTGTAAATATACTTGGTAGAGAGCCAACAGCAACCAGTTATGAAAAGTTGGGCCCAATATCTATTTATATATCACAGGCCACACCTTGTAAACTTTGTTCTCCATCCAAACTCAAATGTGGCCTTCATTGGGTAGCTTGGTTGGAGTTTATTCCTTTGCATTTTGTCCAACAGTCTGCTCATTATCCACAATTGTATTATCTATAGGGAATGTTGCCGACTGGCCCATTCCAGACTGCAGGAGTACCTGCTGAGGGACTCAAGGGCCTGTCCCACTATGGCGAGCTTATTGGCGAGTTTAGGAGACTGTCATGGTCTTGTTGAATCGCCGAAAAGTTGGCATCCTTCGACCTCCTTCGACTATGTAGAAGACTAGCTTTGACTATCAATGAGCCAGTGAATCGAGCAAAGGCGATATACTAACACTATCTACAACTATCTCGATTACCTTCGATTACCTTCAATAACCTATCATAACATGCCGACTTACTACGACCTACTTCGACTAAACCTACGACTACAAATGTATCAACTATCGCCATGCCGACCAATTTTTGGTCGCAGAGAATTTTTCAACATGTTGAAAATGTTTCCGCGACCATACTGAGGCCGCGAGTAGTAACCACTATGCGGGAACTACTCTCGACCATGAAGGAGACTCACCAGAGACCACCTACGACCGTGTTGTGAGCTTGTGGCGAGCGCAGACTCTCCCAAACTCGCCAATGAGGTCACCATAGTGGGACAGGCCCTTAACTCAAGCTTGGTGCAGCCATCGCCAAGGTTCTGTGAAGCCATTTGGAATATTCCATTTGGAATATTTTGGAGGATCAAGAAACCAAGAACAACCAAGGAGGACCACAGTCTAGGGTCCATCCGAAAGACGTATGGGTTTGGAGGTTAGTTGGCCTCTGTGAATTGCCTCTAGTGTGTAGGGGGTTGATGAGAAAGTGGGATAACTTAAAACTAGTATGAAAGGTGTAGAATCGGTGGGCCGAAGGGGCTGTTCCAATGCTATATCACTAAACTAAAAATAAATGTGAGACATACCGATCTGGCTTATGAGAAAAAAGACACAAAGTGCTGGGGTAACTCAGCGGCTCTGGCAGTATCTCTGGAGAATATGGAGAGGCGACATTTTGAGTTGGGACCCTTCTTGAAACTGATTGGAAGACCGAAGAAGGACCCAGACCTGAAACGTCAATTATCCATGTTCTCTAGATGCTGCCTGACCCGCTGAGTTATTCCAGCACTTTTGTGTCTTTTGATGGAAATGTGAGGTCATCCACTGTACTTAGAGAGGGACGATTACTTTCCAAGCGATTAAATGGTAAAAAATGATGGATGTTCAAAAAGTATGTGGCAAGCAGTCTGCGATTACTTTAGTTTGGAGATACAATGTGAAAAAAGGCCTTTCCTCCTACCGAGTCCACATCGATCATCAATCACCCATACACTAGTTCCATCCTGCACACTAGGGACAATTTACAGAGGCCAATTAAACTACAAACCCGCACGTCTTAGGGATGTGGGAGGAAACCCGCACCCGGAGAAAACTAACGCGGTGACAGGGAGAACGTATAAACCGTACAGGCAGCACCCATAGTCAGGATTGAACCCTGGGCTCTGGCGCTGTAAGGCAACAGCAAATCTGCGCCACCCCTAGTGGAACACAGCCCTGGTTAGTCTTGTCTGGAGAACTAGGCACCACATTTTAGGCAGGATATTTAAGGGCCTGTCCCACTGCGGCGACCTAATTGGCGAGTTTAGAAGAGTTTAGGAGAGTTTGAAAAAGTGTCATGTTGAAGACCTCCTTCGACTATGTAGAAGACCTGCTGGAAGGGAGAGTGTACGCTGGCGCGGTTTAGCTGCCGCTGCTCTCTCTTCACATTGTGTTTTTGATTTTTTATTTTGTCTTTGGATCGAATTCTGTCTTTAATTTGTGTATTGGTGATGTCTTTATTATTTATTTTACTCCGATTATATGTTTTTTACTCTTGTTAAATTCTGTAAAGTGTCCTTGAGACTTTTGAAAGGCGCCCACAAATAAAATTTAAATTTATTATTATTATTATTATTATGTTGAAGACTAGCTTCGACTAGCTTCGGGAAAATTTGACACCGAACAGTGGACAGTGAAGACGACCTCCTTCGATCTCCTTCGACCTCCCTTCGACCATGTTGAAGACTATCTATGACTACCTTTGATTACCTACGAATAACATGCCGACCTACTACGACTAAACATATGAGTAAAAAATATATAGATATTTCCCGTGGCGACCTTTTTTTACTCGCGGGCATTTTTCAGCATGTTGAAAAATACGCCGCGACCTAGCTGAGGCCTCAAGTACGTAGGGACTACTCTCGAAATGAAGGAGAGTTGCAAAGACCTCCTAGGACCTTGTGTCAACCATGCTGCGAGTATGAGTCGAGGTCAAACTCTTCTAAACTCGCAAATTAGGTCGCCGCAGTGGAACAGGCCCTTTAGCCTTGGAAAGCAGGGGTGACTTGTTTGAAGTTTCCAAGATATTCATAGGAACTAATAGACAATAGAGCTGCTATTTCCGCTGTGTAGAAAGTTCAATAAAGTCTTGAAACATCCGAGATGCCACTTCATATTCTGATGCAAGAATATGAAACAATGATGGAAATTGACCAATTTTATTTCTTTGAGTCTTGGTAAAAAAAACAAAAAAATATATATATGTTTAATAAATATCTAAGCTGACTTAAAATTCAAAATCACAAACATTTCCAGCAATTGCTAAATGTACACAACACGCAGATTCAAGATCTTCACAAAATCCATTTTTATGGTGCTGTGTAATTATGAAAACATAAAGTGATATGATTAGTTACAGACTTTTCTTGGAGTTCCTTTCTATTTTAAACCACATATTAGTCATAAAAGCAGTATTCGGCTGTTTCAAATGTCATTATAGACAAAAAACGCTGGAGTAACTCAGCGGGACAGGAGCTAACGTCTTTTTATGAAAACTGCCACAGATAATTCAGTGCTTCATCGTCTATTTCTATTTCATGTTATGATATATAAAACTTTTTTTAAATCCGAGTGTAACGATTCTTTGTTAGGATTCATTGAACTATAACATACACGGTTCTGGTACAGTGGAGGTTGGTAGGAGAACTGGGTTTACACCACTGGGTTTTGAAATGGCCAAAGTTGTATCAATATACACATGTTTGAATTTCTATGTTATGAATGACAATACAAAGCAGCTTTATATCTGGAGGCACAAGAAACTGCAGATGCTGGTTTACAAAAAAAAACCAACACAAAGTGCTGGAGTAACTCCCTCACCTATATTAACCTATTATCTGCCAGTCTATGCTCTGCCCTTCCTCTCGTCTGGCTTTCTTCCCCCACCCCCACAATCAGTCTGAGGAAGGGTCCCGACTAGTAACGTCACCCATCCATGTTCTCCACAGATGCTGCCTGACCCGCTGAGTTACTCCTGCTCTTTGTGCCTGGCATCTGCATGCTCTGCTGGCGCACGTGAAAGAGAAACAAATGAGTTAGCCCCAATCATCTGGCCACATTCATCTCTCCTTCAGTATTACCAAAATTGCCTCCAGTGATTCCTGCCTTACAAAGGTGGCAGCATTTCAAAATTTCAGAAAAACAGCTCTTCATATTCCAGGGTAGACAGAAATGCTGGATGCGGGGAGCAGCAAATGGAGCGGGTGATTTCGGGCCGAAACCCTTCTTCATCTTCCATTTGGGTAGCTTACAAGGAAACACTGCACTCTCCATTTTCGGGCCGAAACCCCATCCTATTTCTCCCACTAGACCCATCTTCAACCTTCATATTCCATTTAATCCCCCTACCCCCCCCCCCCCCCCCCCCCCCACCTGTATTTCACTCCACCAGGCTTTGTCTTATTGACAATCGTCCTGACGCTAGCTTACAACTCATCCCCCCTACCCCCCCCCCCCCCCCCCCCACCTGTATCCTATCACTCACCAGGCTTTGTCTTATCCCCCACGACAATCCGTCTGAAACAAGGTCCTGACCTGAAATATCACCTATCTATTCCCTCCACAAAAGATGCCTGAGTTACTGCAGCACTTTGTGTTTTACTCACGATTTCAAGATTCCAGTTCCTTGTATATCAAAATAGTTCACTGGCTTTAAGTCATTTTTGAGATATACTAAGAAAAAGACACACAAAATGATGTCAGGCAGCATCTCTAGATGAAATGAACAGGCCTCTCAAATGAGTGTAAAAGGCAGTATATAAAGTATTTCTTTGCACCTTTACATTTTACCCTTCCCACGGGGGCAGCACAGAGGCACAACGGTAGAAATGCTGCTTTAAGGGCCTGTCCCACTTGGGCGACCTGATCCGCGAGTTCTGGCGAGTTGCCCTCGATTCATACTCGCAGCTGGTTCGATCGTAGGTCTTCGTGACTCCACAGGCATACTTGAGGCGTCGTAGGTCGCGGATTTTTTTTCAATATGAATCGCCATGGAAAAAATCGATCCTTGACGTTTATGTTGTAGGTTGTTTTCTCGAGGGTAGTCAAAGGCTCCGATAGTCTTCAACTGGTCCCAGGTCGTCACCTCCACTATTCGATGTCCAATTTTCCCGAAGTTTGTCGTAGCTATTCTTCAACATGGTCTTAATTGGCTCCTATAAATTGCCAATTAGGTCGTGTGTACAGCGCCAGATACCCTGGTTCGATCCTGACACAGGTGATCGTACGGAGTTTGGTCGTGACCATGGACCGGTGGTTCCTCCCTGTCCCAAGAGCTTATAGCTTATTGCCTATAAATTGCAGTGTACCTCTAAACGAGTGCAAATCGTTGGTCGGCAAACTATATCATTGCTATCTCTAAATGCTGCAGATAGACACAAAGTGCTGGGGTAACTTTGGAGAAAAAGGATGGGTGACATTTTGGGATGGAACCCTTCTTCAGACAAGTTCCTTACCTTAATAACCTAGTAACACAGTGTTCCCTTAAGAGGCTTGCAGTGTTTTCAGGAGGCACGCGTGGACCTTCTCATGAATATGGAAGGTTACCACACCCTTAAATCAGAACGAGTGAAGTCGCAACCCATGGAACACTGGAAATCGACAATGTCGAGCACGGCTTGTTGTAAAAAGTGATAAAGATGACTAAAGCCTCCAGCCAAGCTGGGAAATGACAACAAGGGAGCTAATTCATGCAGCTCCATTATTGCTGCTGAGCTGAGGGTAGTGACAGTGCTTACTTTTGTTCTCCACACTGTGTAGGAGTTCACTGTATTAGTCACGAGGGACTCACAGAAAGCTGCTTTGGAGAATCATGCTAAGCTCCAATTTAACAAATGGTGAAAGTTCGTCAATTCTGACTGATCTATTTGACTCTGAACATTTTTTTTAATTGAACTATGCCGAAGTATAACTTCTAGTTATAGAGCTATACAGCACTGAAACAGGCCCTTCGGCCCAACTCGTTTATAGCGACATAGTTGCCTAACCGAGGTAGAGTCATACAGCAGGGAAACAGGCCCTTCGGCCCAACTCATCCATGCCGACCAAGGTGCTCTATCCCTGTCCGTCCCATTTGCCCGTTCTTGGCCCATATCCCTCAAAGCCTTTCCTATCCATGTAGTTGTCAGAGTGTCTTTTAAATGCTGTTATTGGACCTGCCTCAACCATCTCCTCTGGTGGTTCATTCCATACACCATATTCTATCGCCCTCTCATTAAACGTTGTCCATCAGGTTCCTATTAAATCTTTTCCCTGGACCAAATTAATACATTTTAATTTGTGTTAGGTCTGTCTTCAACTACTAATGCTTTACTTTCGATTCCCTTTGATTTAATTTCCAACATCAGCTTCTAAAAGTCCCACTCTATCAAATGCTATCTTGATGTCAGGATGCCACGTATGGAGACCAAATGCAAATAATGATGGGAACTCAAATCAGTTTGCCATAGAACTGTTTAGACCACTGTGCCAAAACCTGCTGTCTTTCTGGAATTCCACACTGGAATCCATCTTGGTGACCACACTGACCTTCTTCATGCTTTTGTAACGGGCAAGTTCAGTTTTTTAAGTTTAGTTTCGGGATACTATTGCAGAATTCTTCCGCAGAAACAGTTATAATGCGTAGAATATTGACATGATAGGAAAGCAGTAAGAGATAGATGACAACTTTTTTTTTGGACTACTTAAGAGTCATTGATCCATACGGCGTGGAAACATGCCCTTCAGCCCAACATGACCATGCCAACCAAAATACACCATTCCACGGCCCATATTCTGGTAAGCCTTTCCTATCCATGTACCTTTCCAAATGTCTTTTAAATGTTGTTACATTACCTCCCTCATTTACCTCCAGAAAACTGTGCATTTAGTGTCTTTCCAGAATTACAAAAGAGGGCACTCCTAAACTGTGATTTCTCAAATGTGTTACAAGATGTAATTGGAATCAGACATTTTAGTTCATTCTTTTCCAACACATGGTGCTCTTTCATTAAGCCACGACTCGGCTATCTTATTTTACTATCCTTTAATTTAGTTTAGTTTTCGTTTAGAGGCCCTTCGGCCCACCAAGTCCGAACCGACCAGCAATCCCTGCACATTAAGACAACTATACACACACTAGGGACAATTTTACATTTATACCAAGCCAATTAACCTACAAACCTGTGCGTCTTTGGAGTGTGGGGGGAAACCAAAGATCTTGGTGAAAACCCACGTAGGTCACAGAGAGAACATACAAACTCCTTACAGACAGCACCCGTAATCAGGGTGGAACCCGGGTTTCTGCCGCTGTAAATCAGCAACTCTACCGCACCACCAGCGTGCCGCCCTATTCTGCAAGGGATATTGAGCAGGTAGGCAAGATGAGCATCAACGGTTCATCTTGGCACAGCCAATATTAAACATTACAACTGGCCTGTACAAAAAATGAAAAGATGCAAAAGTGTACAATTGAAAAGATGTACAAAGTTGTTGGCAAACTTGTTTTTGAAGCTGAGGAAACTAAAGATTTCAATGCAACATAAGAAGCACAATTGCGCACAGTATTACAGAATTAATATGTCTTTGGAAGTTCCCTTGACAACGACTATCGCAATGTTTCAGAATAATTTAGACAGGACATGAATAGGATAGGTTTGCAGGGATATAGGCCAAATGCAGACAGGTGGGGTGAGTGCAGATGGGGCATGTTGGTTGGATTGGGAAAGTTCGGCCGAAGGGCCTGTTACTACACTGTATAACTCAATGACTAAACTATTTGACATCAACATCTGAATTATGTTCCATTAAAAACACTTTGTGTTTTCAAATGAAGAACGTATTGAAAGTAAATAAATTGGCTTTTTTTCCTATACCATTTAGGGCGGCAGGGTGGCACAGCGGTAGAGTTGCTGCCTTGCAGCACCAGAGACACGGGTTTGATCCTAACTACAGGTGCTGTCTGTATGGAGTTTGTACCTGTGACCACGTGGGTTTTCCCCGAGTGCTCCGGTTTCCTTCCACACTATAAAGACGTGCGGATTTTAAAGATTGTAAGTTGTCCCTAGTGTGTAGGATAGATAGTGCTAGTGTGCGGAGATGGGACTCGGTGGGCCAAAGGGCCTGTTTCTAAGCTCTAAACTAAACTAAATATTGATTAGCTTGTGGTGCCATCAACATAATTTATGTGGGTCCTTATGATCTAATGATGAGTGACAGTTGCAACATGCTATACCATTAGAAAATTAGAACCACCTGTTTGTAAAATAAGATGGGAAATTTCAGAAGCAAAACTTTTCCTCCATTTGACAGAGAGCAATGAGCGGAATGATCTGAATGTTCAAATGTCAGGCTCTAAAAATCGCATCCATCAGAAGGATTTTAACTGAATGCAGTAGCCTGCAGCTTATACATGCGAGTGTAGAATTATGTTATATGACTGAGAAAAAAGCTACTCAGCCCAGTTGTGGTGGCACAGTGGTAGAGTTGCTGCCTTACAGCGCCTGAGACCCGGGTTCGATCCTGACTACGGGTGCTGTTGTTTGCAAGACCACTCAAGTACCGGTAAAGTCGGGAGCACTGTTGTTGCAGTTGCAGACTACAATCAGTACAAATGGATCTGTTACATTGCTACAAGAGAAAATGTTGCTGTACCGTTAACAATTGAATGACAATTAAACGCTGTTGAATCTTAATTCATGCAGCACCGTGGCGAAGCGGTAGAGATGCTGCCTCACAGAACCAGAGACCGGTGTTTGATCCTGACTATGGGCGCTGTCTGTATGGATTTGTGCGTTCTCAGTATGGATAGAACTGAGGAATGGTAAGGGTAAAAAGACACTAATGGGAGTTGTCTACAGGCCCCCAAACTGTAGCTTGGATATATAGCCCCCCTCACTGTCTATCTTCAAATCCAGTGTTAAAACGCATTTGTACTCCCTGGCTTTTGACCATGCCTGAGGCTTTGCTTCTGTTTGTGGTGTTTTTGATGTTTCTTTATTTTACATGTCTTTTCCTACTATTTCTTTTGATTGTTATTTTTGGTGTGTATTAACTTTTTTTGTCAATGATTAGTGATGTACAGCACTTTGTTGCAGCTATGTTTGTTTTTAAAGTGCTCTATAAATAAAATTATTATTATTATTATTATTATTATTATATAGGGTGCAAGTTGAATCAGGAGTTAAAATTGGCATGTCGCAAAGGTAATGCTACGGTTGTAATGGGAGACTTCAACATGCAGGTAGACTGGGAAAATCAGGTTGGTACTGAACCCCAAGAAAGGGAGTTTGTGGAGTGCCTCCGTACTGGAGCCTACTAGAGAGAAGGCAATTCTGGATTTAGTGTTGAGTAATGAACCGGATTTGATAAGGGAACTCGAGGTAAAGGAGCCATTAGGAGGTAGTGACCAAAATATGATAAGTATTAAGCTACAATTTGAGAGGGAGAAGGGAAAATCTCAGTATTACAGTTGAACCAAGGGGACTATGGAGCCATGACGGAGGCCAAAGTTGAGTGGAAGGATAACCTAGCAGGGATGACAGTGGAACAACAATGGCAAATATTTCTGGGAATAATACAGAAGGTGCAGGATCAGTTCATTCCAAAGAGAAAAGAAGATTCCAAGGGGAGTAAGGGGCGACCGTGGCTGACAAGGAAAGTCAAGGACAGTATAAAAATAAAAGAGAATAAGTATAACATGGCAAAGGTGAGCGGGAAGCCAGAGGATTTGGAAACTTTTAAAGAGCAACAGAAGATAACTAAAAAGACAATACGGGGAGAAAAGATGAGGTACGAAGGTCAGCTATATAAAGGAGGATAGTAAAACCTTCTCTAGGTATGTGAAGAGGAAAAAAGTTAAGACCAAAGTTGGGCCCTTGAAGACTGAAAAAGGTGACTTTATTATGACGAACAAGGAAATGGCAGACGAGTTAAACAGGTACTTTGGATCCGTCTTCACTAAGGAAGACACAAACAATCTCCCTGATGTACTAGTGGCCAGAGGATCTAGGGTGACGGAGGAACTGGAGGAAATTCGCATTAGGCAGGAAATGGTGTTGGGTAGACTGATGGGACTGAAGGCTGATAAATCCCTAGGGCCTGATGGTCTGCATCCCAGGGTACTTACGGAAGTGGCTATAGAAATCGTGGACGCATTGGTGATCATTTTCCAATGTTCTATAGATTCAGGATTTGTTCCTGTAGATTGGGGGGTAGCTAATGTTATTATTACTTGTTACGAAAGGCGGGAGAGACAAAGCTGAGCGGCGGTGTGAACTGTGAGGGGGATGCTACGAGGATGCAGGATGACTTGGACAGGTTGGGTGAGTGGGCAGATGCATGGCAAATGGAGTTTAATGTGGATAAATGTTTGGACATCCACTTTGGTGGCAAAAACAGGATGGCAGATTATTATCTAAATGGTGTCAAGTTGGGAGAAGGGGAAGTACAAAGAGATCTGGGGGTCCTTGTTCATCAGTCACTGAAAGTAAGCATGAAGTGAAGAAAGCAAATGGCATGTTGGCCTTCATAACAAGAGGAGTTGAGTATAGGAGCAAAGAGGTTCTTCTGCAGTTATCCACCTGGGGTATTGTGTGCAGTTTTGGTCTCCAAATTTGAGGAAGGACATTCTTGCTATTGAGGGAGTGCATCGTAGGTTCTTTAGGTTAATTCCCGGGATGGCGGGATTGTCATATGTTGATAGAATGGAGTGGCTGGGCTTGTACACTCTGGAATTTAGAAGGATGATAGGTGATCTTATTGAAATATATAAGATTATTAAGGGATTGGACGCACTAGAGGCAGGAAACATGTTCCCGATATTGGGGGAGTCCAGAACCAAGGGTCACAGTTTAAGAATAAGGAGTAGGCCATTCAGAACAGAGACGAGGGAAAACTTTTTCACCCAGAGAGTTGTCAATCTGTGGAATTCAATGCCTCAGAAGGCTGTGGAGGCCAATTCTCTGGATGCTTTCAAGAGAGTTAGATAGAGCTCTTAAAGATAGCGGAGTCATGGGATATGGTGAGAAGGCAGGAACGGGGTACTGATTGAGGATGATCAGCCATGATCACAGTGAATGGCGGTGCTGGTTTGACGGGCCGAATGGCCTACTCCTGCACCTGGTGTCTATTCTCCCTGTGACCGCGTGGATTTTCGCCGGGTGCTCTGGTTTCCCCCACATTCCAAAGACATGCAGGTTAATTGTCCATAGAGTGTAGAATAGAATTTGTGTACAAATTATTGCTGGTCAGTGTGGACTCAGTGGGCCAAAGGGCCTGTGTCCACGCTGTTTCTCTTTAAAAAAAAGCTAAACAGTTGCTCTCTGTCTATCTTAATATTTCAGACACCTCCCACTTAATCTCTATAAGCTTCTATTAAATTCTCAAATATATACTTACCTTGATTTCCTTGAAAGATATCAATTATATTAGCTTCTGGCAACATGTTGCCCATTCTCTGGGTAAAGTATTAGGATTCATGAACGATTGAGTTACCCCAGAAGTGCAATCATTTCCATAACTAAATGGTTAACCCTCTTTGACATGAAAAGTGCTCCTTTGGTCCTATTTGTGGAAAAGGTGGACCATTTTGTTTTTATTCCCATATTTCACCATTTAGAGGTGTCTCTGGCAATATCTTATTTACCAGAGCACAATCTGTCTCACCTGGAAGGTGGGGTCCCTGGATGGAGGTGTAGGGACAGGTGTAACATCTCTGTCTCACCTGGAAGGTGGGGTCCCTGGATGGAGGTGTAGGGACAGGTGTAACATCTCCTGCGGTTGTAAGGGAAAGTACCTAAGGTGGGAAGGGATGAGCAGTTTGTGTGGGAATGGATGACCCACCTACTACAATCAGTCTGAAAAAGGATCCCAACCTGAAACATTGTCAATCCACGCCTTGCATAGATGCTGACTGACCCACTGAGTTACTCCAGCACTTAGTGTTTTCCTCCATTTAGAGTGCCTTCCTGAAATATATCCTTTTAAAGCAATCATTTTTTTTGTTTGTTTTGGTTTTGTTCTCTTCTGGTTTCAATGGGCAATTGAAACCAGAACTGGACTATTTTCTATTATGGTGCATCCCCAACCCCCATCATTTGTTCCCTCTCAATTCCTCCATTTCATTCAATGCAAAATTTAAAGTAGTGAATGAAAAATAGGAAGTAAAAATAGAAAAATGTGAATCCTGCATCAGACAGCATTTGGGGTGAGCGAAATGTTTCTGATTGAAAATCTTTCATCGGGAAGATCTGATGAAAGGTCAATGACCTGAAATATTAATTCCCTTTCCACTATTCCTCCCCTTCTTCACTTGGTTTCATTAACCACGTTTTTAGACATTCGATCATCCACTCCCAGAACATTTTTCCTGTTCTTTTCTTGCGTCATATTTCTCTTAGGTGAGAGCTACACATTTCCATCATCTTCCTACTATGTTGAAAGGTCATTGAACCCAGAGCATGATGGGGAGTCATAACCCCAAAAACCAAAGGATTTGGATTAGGTGAAAAACAAAAATATTTTAAAGCTTTAATCTGAATTCAACCTTGCTCATAATTTATGATTTATTAAGGGAAATAGACTTGGGCATTGGAGCCAAAAGCAAGTTTAGTTTAGTGTATTATTGTCACGTGTACTGAGGTACAGTGACAAGCTTCTATCCAGTCAGCGGAAAGACTATACATGGTTACAATCAAGCCGTCCACAGTGTAGAGATACAGGATAAAGGGAATGTTTAACGCAAGAAAAAGTCCAGATTGGACAAGATGGCGGCGCCTGTCGGCAGCAGCCTCTGCAGTCCGTCTGTCTTTTTTTTCTTTTTGTCCTGTTAAGTGTGGATGTCTTGGTTTTAGTTTTTATATTATTTTTAGCTGTGTATTTGTGGGGTGTGGGGGAAACTTTTTAATCTCTTCCCTGTACGGGGACCCGACTTTTCTTGTCGAGTGTCCGTTGCCGTTGTCGTTGGGCCTAACCTCGTGGAGCCGGCGGCCTCCAACTGGAATCGACCTGGAGCTCCAGTCGCGGAGCCTGCGGACTCACCATCGCGGAGCTGGCGGACTTCTGAGTGCGGAGCACTGTGGTGGTGCACGGCTGTGACCCAACTTCGGAGCTCGGAGGCTCCGGCTGCAGGCCCTGTGGAGCTTGGGAACTCGCGGGTCCCTTGTGGGAGACCGCTTTTCGGAGCTCCTGCAACAGCAAACTTCGCCCGCCCGAATCGAGCGGTTTAAATCAACCCGGAGCGGGGCCTTACATCGCCCGGCGCGGCTTAAAAGGCCGCGACCATCGCCCAGTGGGAGGGGGGGCCTCTACATGTAACATCAGGAGCCTTGATCGGCTCGATGCAGCAGTTTGGCTGCTTGACTGCGGGAGGGAATGGGCACAGAGAACAGGGAAGAGATAAGACTTTTGCCTTCCATCACAGTGAGGAGGTTTTTGGGGATTCACTGTGTTTTGGGTGGAATTGTGTTAATTGTGTATTTTTATGGGTTTTTTTGATGATGACTGCAGAAGCGCAATTTTGGTTGAACTTATGCTCAAATGGCAATAAACGATTCTGATTCAGTAAAGTCCGATTAAAGGGAGTCCGAGGGTCACCAGGGAAATAGATGTTCAGGCAGGACCGCTCTCTTGTTGGTGATAGGATGGTTCCATTGCCTGATAACAACTGGGAAGAAACTGTCCCTGAATCTGGAGGTGTGCATTTTCACACTTCTGTACTCTTGCCTGATAGGAGAGGGGAGAAGAGGGAGTGACCGGGGTGAGACTGGTCCTTAATTATGCTGGTGGCCTTGCCGAGGCAGCATGAAATGTAGATAGATGCATTGGAAGGCAGGTTGGTTTGCGTAATGGTCTGGGCTGTGCCCATGATTCTTTGCAATTTCTTGCGGTCTTGGATGGCGATGTTCCCAAACCATGCTGTGATGCACCCCGACAAAACACTTTCTACGGCGCATCTGTGGAAGCTGGTGTGAGTTGTTAGGGACATGCCGAAGCTCCTAAGCCTTCTAAGGAAGGAGAGGCGTTGGTGTGCTTTATTGGCCATTGATGGTGATATTTACTCCTGGGAACTTGAAGCTTTCAACCATCTCTACATCAGCACTGTCAATGTGTACCACTTCGCTCCTGAAATGCAGATGCTGGAATTTTGAGCAAAACACAAAGTTCTGGAGTAACTCAATGGGTCAAGCAGAATGAAGGGAATGGATGGGTGATGTTTCGGGTCGGGATCCTTTGTTTCAGAATATTGTTTTTTTAAATGATCCCTGGTCATTCCACAGTGCTTGACATTCACTGGATACGTTTCTCTGAAGTACAACTACTGCTGAACGATATCTTCCCACAAATTATATTAAGAGTTGGCACGGAGCAGACTCAATGGGCTATTTGGCCTAATTTTGCTCCTGTGTCTTAAGGCTTGAACCTACAATGTGCTGATTGAAATGAAAGTGGCCAATGCCAACATGGACTTTGAGGAATCCAGCATCCTCAAAGTTAATCTGTTTATCACCATCCCCTTCCAAACCAATGAGTTTCACTCTCCGTGAATGGAACATCAGAACACACATCTCCGACTCCCATCTCTACTCTCACTCTTTCATTCCCGCAATCTTCGTTCATCCCCAATATACTGCACCCATGCTGAATCCACAGCTGTTCTATAGTGAATACGAGTACATATTTTGTAACTTCCTGATCATCAGAATAGTTTATTCCCCTCCGATATCAGGCTTCCGAATGGTCCTTCCGTAACCTAGGGTACGGTCTAATTCATCTCTACCCCATTGTGGACATTGGTCTGTCTCTGGAACTGATGCGCTACAATGCTGAGAACTATATTCTGCACTCTGTTATCTATCACTTTGCTCTACCTATTGTACTTGAGTTTGACTTAATTATCCAATTTGATTGGATAGCATGCAAGGCCAGTCTTTTCACTGTCCTTCGGTACACGTGACATAATAAACCTAAACCTAATTGATCAATGCACTTGACCTCCATTTCCAAGGTTGAAAAATTACTTACATAAGTGCATTGTGTAAAGTATTTCCTCAAAAGATACTGTGATATCAATTCAACATTCGACACAAACACAACATTGTACTTTCTTTCATACATTCAAGTTAGTTAGCGATACCAATCTAATGATAGGAGCACACTTCCCTGATACGAATCAATGTTATAGGACATTCTATTAATTTTCATCAATGTGAAATAAGACACAAATTCCCTTTTCCTTCCTTCCTCTAAACTCAAAACAATTTTAATTTAGTTTAGTTTAATTTAGTTTAGAGATACAGCGTGGAAACAGGCCCTTCGGCCCACTGAGTCTGCGGCGACCAGCTATCCCCGCACATTAACATTATCCTACACACACTAGGGACAAATTAGATTTGTAACAAGCTAAGTAATCTACAAACCTGTACATCTTTGGAGAGTGGGAGGCAACCAAAGCTCTCATAGAAAACACACGCGGTCACAGGGAGAATGTACAAACTTCGTACAGAAAGCAACACGAGTCAGGATCAAACTCGGGTCACTGGTGCTGTAAGGCAGCACCTCTACTGCTGCGCCACCATGCCGCCCCAAATCTATTGCTGAACAGCAGGAATGGAAGTTCCACACTCTGATCACAACAAATAAGCTTTACCTATATTTCCCAAAACAGTGACAATTGGCAGCCAGTATGCATCTTTGTCTGTTGTTACCTCTCCAAGACGTCAATCACTGACAGGCCTATTTCAGATGTTTAAGAAGGAACTGCAGAAGAAGGGTCTCGACCCGAAACGTCGCCTATTCCTTTGCTCCATCGATGCTGCCTCGCCCCCTGAGTTTCTCCAGCTTTTCTGTCGGCTTATTTCTGATCATCATTTCCTTTATCAGGTAGTTCACTGCCTTCCTCCAACCTCACCAATACCTTAAATCTTTCCTAGAGTGAGTCCTCTCAGGTTTAGTCATTCAATGGGGTGGCACAGTGGCCAAGCGGTAGAGCTGCTGCCTCACAACTCCACAGAACCGGGCTCGATCCTGACTCCAGGTCCTGTCTGTACAGAGTTTGTACGTTCTTCCTATGACCGCGTGGATTTTCTCCGGGTGCTCCGGTTTCCTCCTACATTTCCGAAGGCATGCGGGTTTTGAGGTTCATTGGCTTCCGTAAATTGTCCCCAGTGTCCAGGATAGAACTGGTGATCGTACTGGCATACGGGCGATTGTTTATATTAGTAATACAGCATGGAAACAGGCCCTTCGGCCCACCGAGTCGCGGAATGTTTCCACACTGCATCACTGAACTAAACTAAACTTCACCTGGAGTTGTTTCACCGCTCCGTCCCTTAAATCCGATGATTGCACTGCAACGAAAGCCCCCTTGTCTGTTGCCCGTACACTATCTGATTCCTTTCAAAAGCTCCCGAGCCTCAAGGCATTATCTTCAATCTGCCAACCCTCCTTCTCCAGCTCAAAACTAATATTACTTTCAGATCCAAGCTTTCTGCCACTTCTAGTCTCTTAGAGAGCGGTCCTGACCTCCCATCTACCTCGTTGGAGGTTTAGACTTTACTGGACTTTATCGTGCGCTAAATGCTATACCCTTTATCCTGTATCTGTATATTGTGGACGGCTTGACAGTAATCACATATAGCCTCTTTGCTGACGGTATAGCACACTATAAAAATGCTTTTCACTGTATCTCGGTACACATGACAATAATAATAATGAACTAAACTACTTCACACAGAGGGGGATGGCATATATGAAATGAGCTGCCAGAGAAAGTGGTTGGGGCAAGTACAATAACAACATTCATAAAGATATCAGGACAAGTTTAGCGTAATTATGGCCAAATGCAGGCAAATGAGATTATGCTTAGATGTTCGGAATGGAGGAGTTGGGCTGAAATGTCATATCAAGTGCCTGGAATTGTAGGTAAATCATCCTGTCTTATTTTACACGTTACTTCCACAATGTTCAACACGGTCTACTCAGGGTATAAGTGTTCCCGACTATAGTTTCATTTTCTCCCATTACAATTTGCATTTATCCCTGAAGAGTCTCCCTTCCTGCCCCAACACGTTTACCTTCAAACAACCCGCATGAAGTGTGAACAACATACCAATGGAATCAGAGTGGGACTGAAACACCGTGCCTATCCCTCCATACTGGCCCTACCCCAGTAACATGCTCAGATTGAATAAGCTGTTTCATCAACATTTCCATATACCACATGTTTCATGAATAAGACTGCTAACTTTGATCTATGTATCAGGGTAAGGGTGTCTATGCAAGGGTGTCAGGAGTAATAGAGGGAAGGCAGGAGAATGGGGTTGAGAGGGAAAGATCAGCCATGATTGAATGGCAGAGTAGACCTGGTGGGTCAAGTGGCCTAATTTAGTTTAATTTAGAGATACAGCGCGGAAACAGGCCCTTTTGCCCACCAAGTCCATGCCGACCAACAATCCCAGCATATTAACACTATCCTACACACACTAGGGACGATTTACATTTTTATGCAAAGCCAATTAACCTACAAACCTGTACGTCTTTGGAGTGTGGGAGGAAACCGAAGACCTCAGAGAAAACCCACGCGGTCACGGGGAGAACGCTCAAACTCCCTACAGACAGCACCCGTCGTCGGGATCGAAGCCAGGTCTCCGGCGCTGCAAGGCAGCAACTCTACCGCTGCGCCACCGTGCCGCCCTAACTCTGCTCCTTTAACTTATGAACTTATCATCACCTAACGTACAGCTATTCATCTCCGAACACTTACTTCCTCTGGAGTTTTCCATTCTCTTCCTTTGCTGATCGTTCCTCCATAAATACTAACTCGTGCAAAAGCTAGGTGCCAGTGTTTTGTTCAGCACGTGTTACATCCTACCCAAACTAGAAACTCTCTACTGGTTATCTATACTGCAACTGTTTGCTTGAAATCAACGCACATGCTTACCTTTGCAATAATAAAACATAGAACTGTACAGCACAGGAACAGGCTCTGTAACCCATAATGTTAGTGCCCAACATGATGCCCAGCTAAACTGATCTCATCTGCCTGCACATATCTCTTTATTCCCTGCATTTCCATGAGACTATCCAAAAGCCTCTTAAACGCCACTATCGTATCTGCCTCCACCACCATCCCTGGCAATGCATTCCAGACCCCTCTGTGTAAAAAAATAAATTGCCCAACGCATCTACATTAAACTTTCCCCCTCTCACCTTATAGCTATGCCCTCCAGTATTGATAATTTCCACCCTGGGTAAAAGATTCTGACTGTCTACCCTATCTATGCCTCTCATTATTTTATATACTTCTATCAAGTTGCCCCTCAACCTCTGACGTCCCAGAGAAAACAATCCGTCTGAAACCCTCTAATCCAGACAGCATTCTGGTCATTTCTCCTCAGCACCGTCTCAAAAGCACCCACATCTTTCCTGTAATGGAGCGACCAGAACTGCACTATTCCAAATGCAGCCAAAGTCCTATCAAGCTGCATCTCCAGCCATGCACTCACTTCTGAATTAGATTTTGCGATAATTTAGCCTGAGTTTATCAAACTGTCATCATTCATGGAATTCTTCAGAAAGCCTGAGACCTTTCATTCCTCTTTAAAACAGATTCTTAAATTCTCGCTCTTCCTACATGACGTTAAGCACCTTGCTAAGAACAGCACCAATTTTACTTTGAGAAGTGCATAGATATAGTGTTCAGTGCGTATGTTATTTTGCAATTTAATTTTACTTGACCATATGAGAGCTTTAATACCTATGTAGATTTGATGGTATTACATTCTTGCTTGCAGTATATAATCAGAGATTAGTTTAAATGAAGAAGTAGGCCATATGGCTCTTAAAATCGGCAAAACTCTGGGAAATCTAGTTAATTCCCTCTTCTTCATGCCTTTCTCAATCTCCTCTGACTTATTAAACTTTATATATATTCACGCAATTCCTTTCCTAAAGCTTCTGTTAAATCTATATCCATTAGCCAATCCTTAAGACTCTTTTGGGTAATAAAGTTTGCCCTCATGTGACCTTGGTTCTTTTATCAGTCACCTTTAATGTGTGCTCTCTGATTACTGTTCCAGGTGTGGACTCCTATATATCAGTGCAGGCTCGGCGATTGTTTTGCTGAACTCCTCCGCTCAGTCCGCCTAAACCTACCTGATCTCCCAGTTGCTAAACATTTTAACTCCCCCTCCCATTCCCACACTGACCTTTCTGTCCTCGGCCTCCTCCACTGTCAGAGTGAAGGGCCTGTCCCACTTGATAATTTTTTTCGGCAACTGCCGGCGTCATATCAGGGTCGCCAAAAGATTTTGAACGTTTCAAAATCCAGCGGCGACAATAAAAATGTTGTGACACTTGAAAAAACACCGCGCGTCAATACATCATCACGCCGTGTCACCGCCGCATCACGCCACAAATATTTTGGTTAGTCAATGATGCCGGCAGTCGCTGAAAAAATCGTTGTGGGACTGGCCCTTGAGGCTCATCACAAATTGAAGGAACAGCACCTCATATTTTGCTTGGGCAGCTTACACCCCAGCAGTATGAATATTGACTTCTCTAACTTCAAGTAACCCTTGCTTTCCCTCTCTCTCCATCTCTCCCCCTTCCCAGTTTTCCCACTCGTCTCTGCCCTTCTGATAAAATCTTATCTTTGTCTGCTTTGTTGTCAACTTCCCTAAGCGAACAATGATCTATTCTACATTTCCCTTGACCTTCGTCTCCTTTCACACCTTAGCCTTCCATATCTCTGTATCTTCCTCTCGCCTGACTCTGTCTGAAGAAGGGTCTCGACCCGAAGCGCCGCCCATTCTTTCTATCCAGAGATGCTGCCTGTCCCGCTGCGTTACTCCAGCATTTTGTGTCTATCCTCTGATTATTGTTTTCCCAGCCGCTGAAATAAATCTCCCTTCATTTAACATGATGACTGTGGGCTTGAGAACGTAAAAATGCTTCAAATGTTATAGCTGATTAGAACTTCAGCCACAAAACAATGGGTTAAGCATCTATCAGTTAGAAAAGTACTTTAAAAATAACCTGGTGTGGAGCGGCAGCAATGAAATTCTAAAATGGATCTTGGGCAATCAACCAATATAAACAAAACACACACCAGCATGTTAAAATTGAATGATTGCTCCTGATATTTTGCTCTGGTGCAATATATCTAACTTCCAGTCAAACAATCGTACATCGTCGAAATAAAAAGGCATCTGATTAAAAACAGGGCCAGCTATAGGATGGAATACATTTATAACATACTACTTACAATGTGTTCTGAATTGTTAATGATGTATATTAGTTAATGAATGACAAAACACTTTCAATTGATTTTACATTGGCAGAGTGGTGGAGGCCTGGAATGTATTGCCAGGGATGGTGGTGGAGGCAAGATTCAATTTAATTGTCACATGGACCAATTAAGCTACAGTGAAATTTGAGTTACAATAGTGGCTTTAAGAGGCTTTTGGATTGGCACGTGGAAGTGCAAGGAATGGAAGGACATGGATCATGTACACAGATGGGATCAGTTCAACTTGGCATCATGTGCAGCATAAATATTGTGGGCCGAATGGCTCGTTCCTGTGCTGTACTGTTTGTTCCATGTTCTATGTACTTATTTAAGCCACATGCCCACATTTTCCAAAGTGTTTAGCTTTATTATGTGTGCCAAGAAACAGTGAAAAACTTCGCTTTGCAAGCTATCCAGTAAAAATCAGATAATACACTACCTAAATATAATCGTCAAACTCAAGTACAATACGTAGAGCAAAGAGGAAGATACTGAGTGCAGCATATAGTTCTGAACATTGTTCCATCGACAAAGTCCAATGTCCATAATTGGATGGAGGTGAATCGGACAGTACCTTAGCTCATGGAAGGACCATTCAGAAGCCTGATAAACGAGGGGAAGAAGCTGTTCCTGAGTCACACTGGATTTGTTATTTTGTAACAAGAAACGAGTGCGGGTGATCAGTAATTTTCAAGCATAAATTACAGGTAGTGCAAGTTTAGTGTGTTGGTTTATAAAAGTGTACTGAATTTAGGGTTTTGCCACAAAGACAGCCATGCTTTGCTCAAATTGTTACCACTGGGAGTTTTCATTAATTGTAACTGTTTTGGGGTTTTCAAAGGGGTTGTTAAAGTCGAGGAATTTTATTTTTGGCTCAAGATGAACCAAGACTACATTTTAATTTCGAAGAAACTGACTTTGTTGAAATCAATGCAACTGGAAAATACCATCTTCCTCTCTCTGATGTGGTCTGAAGAAGGGTCCCAACCCGAAACGTTTCCAGAGCTGCTGCCTGACCTGCTGAGTTACTCCAGCTTTTTGTGTCTATTTTGGGGAATTTTTTTTGTAATTTATTTAGAAATGCTCATTTATTAGCCATGAAACTGAGTTAATAATGTTAAATATTTTAAATACGAAATATATCACATTTTGAAAATGTTTCCCACATCTACTGATTCTTGGAAGATTTTGAGTTCAGCAATATCTAAATTAATTTGAGAAATCACTTCTTGTTAAAAAAAGTTACTTTTGAAAACAAATGCAAATTTGAACATAATTTACACCTTTTGCTGAGTGCACCAAAGTGAAAATCCTATTTTATAGTAACCACTTATGAAACCTCAATTTTCATACAAAAAACCATCCTTATCTATGTCAAGACTCCTTGAAGATGGACATGAAATGCTGGAGTAACTCAGCGGGATAAACAACATCTATAGAGAAAAGAGATGGGTGACGTTTCGGTTTGTGATCCTTCTTCAGACTGAAGGAGGATCTTGACCCAAAACGTCACCCATTCCTCCTCTCCAGAGATGTTGCCTGTCCCGCTGAGTTACTCCAGCATTGTGTGTCTATCTTTGGTGTAAACCAGCATCTGCAGTTCCTCCCCACACACTCCCAGGCTATTTGTGTTAAAATCATAAATATCAACTCAGGATCACAATACAGATACATTTCTGTATCAGACTAAGAAGAAAGTTAAGAAACTATATATGTGATGACCTCAAGTTTCTTACAGAATTATTTTCCAATTGAGAAATTACTCTGCTAAGTAAAGATATGAAATACTGAATTTAGTTTAGTTTATTGTTGTAGCGAGATACAAAAGCTTTTGTTGCATGCAAACCAGTCATAGAAAAAACTATACATGATTACAATTCAGTCGTTCACAGTGTTCAGATACATGATATAGGGAATAATGTTTAGTGCAAGATAAAGTCCAGTAAAGTCCGATTAAAGATAATCCGAGGGTCTCGAATGAGCTCAGGACTGCTCTCCACTTGTGGTTCAGTGATAGAGTGGTTCAGTTGTCTGATAACAGCTGGGAAAAAACTGTCTCTGAATCTGGAGGCGTGCGTCTTTTACACTTCTGTACCTCTTGACTGATGGGAGAGGGGAGAAAAGGGAATGGCCGGGGTGAGACTGGTCCTTGATTATGCTGGTGGCCTTGCCGAGGCAGCGTGGAGTGTAAATGGAGTCAATGGAAGGAAGGTTGGTTTGTGTGATGGTCTGGGCTGTGTCCACATCTCTGCAATTTCTTGCAGTCTTTATGGGACCCTCTTAACTAACATTTCACTTACAGTAAACTCACCAATTTTATCTCGACAAACGTCTGATATTGTCCTCATATAACAGACGGTTGGCTTAAGTAGCAGAAAAGCATCAAGGCATGCTATTGGTACAATAATTGATTTCAATCAAAACTTTTAGTAGAACCTTTGTCAGACTGATAGAACATAATGAGTGGTCAAATTTTGATTGTTTTCACTAGAGTGTCAGTCACTGAGAGGTGCTCTGACAGGAGTATAAAAAATGAGACATAAACAGCATAAAAATCAGAGTCTTTTATCTCAGGGTGAAAATGTCAAATACTAGGGAACATTGGTTTAAGGTGAGGAGGGATAAATTTAATGGAGATGTGCAGGGCATGATTTTTTTACACATTGAATGGTGGGTGTCTTGAATGCGCTGCCAGGGATGGTGGTTCACTTACGAGAACGGTGCTTAAGATGCGATTAGGCAGATGCATGCACGGGCAGGGAATAGAGGAATAATCGACCATATGCAGGCTGATGGGATTAGTGGGGATTGGCATCATGGTTGGCACAAATATCATGGGTTAAAGGGTGTCAGAGGTTATGGGGAGAAGGCAGGAGAATGGGGCTAGGAGCAAAAGATAGATCAGCCATGATTGAATGGCAGAGTAGACTTGATGGGCCAAATAGCCTAATTCTGCTCCGATCAATATATCTTACATTACGGTATGTAATTAGTCTATGCAATACTTGTCCTATGAATACTTGAATGCAAACATGAATGCAGACAAATTCATCTCCTTTTGTTTCAAGGGCATAGAGTTGAATCTTTCCATGACCTCAATGGAATAGTTTTCAAGCAGAGTCGATTAGATATGCAATATTAAAACACATTTGTTACGATATTAAAATGCATTCAGTATCAGTATAAGGGAAGAACTCCTAGGTGAGGCATCTAAAGTTTGAAACTGATATCTTTTAGTTTTGAGAATAATGTAAATAACTTTCCTGCATTACAAGCTCAACTTTCACTTTAAGCACTCAAAATTAAATCCAATATAAGTCAGAAGAGACACAAGAAACTGCAGGTGCTGGAATCTCGAGCAAAACACATAGTGCTGGAGGAACTCGGTGGCCCAGATGGCATCTGCAGAGGGAATGGACAGGTGACATATTGGGTCGGGAGCATAATTAGAAAACCTGTGTATGAAGGAATTGCGGATGCTGGTTTACACCGAAGATAGACACAAAATGCTGGAGTAACTCAGTGGGACAGGCAGAGGGAATGGTTGACGTTTTGGGTCGAGTCTGAATAAGAGTCTCGACCTGAAACATCACCCATTCCTTCTCTCCAGAGATGCTGCCTGTCCCACTGAGTTACTCCAGCATTTTGTGTCTATCATTAGAAAACCGATTATTCAGTTACTTTGAATTGTTTATTGTTGGTTGGAGCTTGCTGTGTGTACCTTGGCTGCTATTTTCTATATTAGCACATTGAGTACACCTGAAAAGTGCTTCATCGACTGCAAAGTGTTTTGCAAAACCCCAAAAAGATCTATGGGAACTGCGAGCCAACTTTCTTTGTATCCACAGCAATGTGCATCTTCACCATACCAAGTGCTGGATTGAATAAAAGAGACTGAAAATATTACTCTCTTAGAAGTGAATCAAACAAATTATAGTGAGATTAGGTTGCTCCAAGTTATAACTGTGCCTATTAAATTTAGATGAGCAAAAAGGTAAATTCAGCAATAAAAATATACAAGCATGCACTGTACACTAACTAATATAGTACAAATGTTTCTCGTACCTAATATATCTTAATTACATTTCTAAATGGCGGACCAGAACCATTTTAAACCTGATCTTTTGTGATGAAATGTTAAACATTCAATAATTTGCATTTTTATGCTACTTCCCTAAATGTGCAGATGTATTAAATTCAAGACCAAAGCTCTCTGCGAAAGTGTGATGTGTGACTTCATTTCTTTTCAACATCTGTTTCATGCAACTAATTTCCAGCTCTACACTCTGGAGTTAATGAGTGGCTGAAAGCATGTTACTGTTGGGGGAAAAAAATTCAAAGCGAACAAATTCACATATATTGCTTGCAAGATATGGTTCTATGTATACATTCAGTTTTGATTTAAAGCAGTGTTTTCACTCTCCACATAGTGTATTTTGTTACTGAAGCATATCATTAAAAATCCAATGCTGACTTTGGCAGCCAGAGTCCAGAGTGCAAGAATGTCTTACTTGAAGCAGCTGGGAAATATACACCGGCTTACTCCACAACTTTATATTCACCCTAGTCTAAACAGTGTTCAACTGCATTGTAACTTTAAGTTACTTTAAAGACTGTAAAGCTGCAGCAAGTAAGAATTTCATTGTTCCGGTTCATATCCTGTGCATATTACAAGGGTGGTTTGTTTTGTTTAAGGATAGGTGCGAACACTACTGAGAATGACACGAATTAATGTATACTGAAAATGTCTGAAGAGTTTTCACACATTTTGCTTTGTATATGATTTTTATTCTGAATAAAGTTTATTTTGGGTTAAATAGACTATCCTGTGCAAAAGACAGATAAATACTCTTGAAATCTTAAACTCGCACCATCTAAATAAATTCAACACAGCCTTTTATCATGCTTTTGTACTTGATGCATTTAAGTGTGGAAATTATACAGAAATTGTGGAGGAGGCGTACGCTAGATCGAAAGATCTTGGTTCTTTAGAGATCAGCTAACAATTCAGCCAGCGAGACAGCCAGCCAAAATAGCTAACAGGAAATAGGAAGGCCACATGTGGAACTAATTACTCATGTGTAGGCCATGACAAAGAACATTTCTCCAGACTTTTCATGAGTTTTACTTTCAGGAAGTAGCTATAATTACTGTTCAAGTCTAGGGCATGATTCTTGCACTGACAGTTCCAGTGTTTGAGAGGAGCCCGTACCCTTTTTTATACTGAACGGAAACTGAGATAAAACTGCAACAAATTAAAAACAAATGTCATGTTCACAACGGCTTAGGTATTGACTAACATAGGTGTGGAACGGTATTCCTGTCAGTTAGAAATATCTGTTGTAAACCGCCGCACTCAAATGGTTCATCTTGATTTTACAGCTTTTCCATGGAAGAGGCCTACTTCCTGCCTCGCTCGGAGAGCTGGCTGAAAGATGAAATGACTGTTTAGCATTACACTGAAACATCTGGTACCATTTTATATACAGACCCATGTCTGAGAGCAGGCAATTCTAGCGGTTTCTCCAGCGGCACAGTGCATACCCAATCTCCCTGGGGTGACATCATCCCATATATGGGCTGCTAGGTCCAGCCCACCCCTTTTTTTTTTCTTGTCCTAAATTCATTGCCAGATCCCCGTCTCCTGCAAATGTGCCACGTCAAGGCTGGAAATCACAGTTCTTTTAGAGACTTCAGTGTACGCAGTCAACAGTGGATGGTGAACTTGGTGTGCATGTATAATTTCTTTGATGGCAGAAGACAAGAAAGAGTCAAAAGGTCCTGCTCCGTCGCCCCAGTGTTCAGACTACCTGTTCAGGACAATACTGTTGTACAGTAGTCTGCACATTGGTTAGACTGGGTAAGGGAAGGCAACAGTAAGTTTCTTTCCACACTTTGCAAGGAAGACAGATGAACAGTGCGACAGTAAGAGCAAGTATTTTTCTTCCCTTCACCTTTTTACTTTTTGAAAAGAAAAACAGCAATGATGAGGAACTCTTCCTACAGGAGGCTCTCGCCGCATAGTTTAGCAGCTGGAGACATGCCTAGGCCTAAAGTTGGACAACACCTGGTACATGACCTGCCGAACTTCACTGACTTGATCCACCATCATGAATGGAGATATGTACCATTTGAAAGGAAGGGATTCAACGCTAGGTTTTCGACTGTAAATAACACAGAGGTCCTCCCGTCAATTGAAAATAGTTTCTTGTACCATTTCTTACCTCATGATCAAAAGTTCAGATGTGTCAGTGCAATGATCTAATCCATTCCTTGATTTTGTGTCGTAACTGCAGCTAATTGTATGAAGAAAATTGATTTTTGCTTTAATAATTTAATGCATTCAATGATCATTTTTTTTATCTATGCGAAATTCACTGCAAAATTTAGCTGTGAATATGCAGCTTATGTGAGCATTTTCAATGAGTTAATTACTATTTGAGGAGATAAACTGATTTCAGATTATTTTAAGGTGAGTAGTACAAATTAGGATTTTGAATCAAGAATTTGTATGAAGTATTAATTAATGTGCTTAAAATGTTTGGGTTTTAATGCAGTATGTGAACGTTTATAGCTGATAAAAGTTCCATCTACATTATCGACAACAACAACTCATTCATCTAGGAATGGTGGAGGAAGAACTTTTTTAAAAACTGCACTGTTGGTTAAAAAAAAATGCACGTATGACTAAAATTAATAGCAGAAGAAAAATATTCAGACTGTTTTAATTTGGTTCAGCGTTAAGAATGGAAGAGCCATCAATTTTTCCATAGAGAATTATGAAACATTCAAAAATCAAATCTCACAATTTGAAATGAGAATTTAAATTAATAGATTCCAGAAGACCAGTTTAAAAGGATATTTTGTTACAATTTGCAAATTAATATTTGACTGAAAGAGTAGCCCCTTTTTCAGCAACATCATTTTATATTATATTCAAGCTCGTTACTGAGCTATAACTACAGCTGCTTGGCACATGTTTCAGGAAAAAGGAATGCTTAAGAAATTCAAAATAAAAGGTCTTATCAGCATCCTCAAGGGATTACTGTACGCTGAAGGCTTATTTTCTGTGAGGCTAAATATGTGTTGCTAATTTTACAATCACCCATTCACAGTTATGCTGCATCATATCCACTGACCATCTTGCTCTCCCATTTGACGTGAAGAAGTATTAGTTCCCACTATTTTAGTGCGATAGTTGTTCAACTTATTATTGGAAACACTTTAAAATTATAATTTACATTGCCAATTTAGGAAGTTGCATCATCTGCTTAAAAACAACTCCCAACTATTCTAAAATTATATTCCCATGTATATTTGAGCCATTAATCTTTTTTTTAAGAGAATACCTGCTCGCATTTCACCAATATCCTACGTATGGGTAAGATATTAGATCGAACCTCACGGCATATTTACTGAACTATTAATATTTATGAATAAGGACAATCATTTTGAACAAAAGAATCACCACAAAATATGTAAGTCTTAAGACAAAGTGTGAGATTAGTTCAGTAGTTTGCATGGAATTCGAAGCAACTAAATTTAATAAAAAGTATATCAATCTTTTCCTGATTAAAATCATTTTTGATCAGGAAACGCTGAACAAAAAAAAATCTACTTTTGGACTGGCGTTCAGAGAAATGAATTTTTCCAATTAGACATACATTTCTCAATTGATTTTTAACTTCCACCATATTTTTTTAAATGCCAAAGTCGATTTTCTATGTGCAGAATTAAAATAATAATCGCCAATCTTAAATTTGATTCAAATATAAGAATAATGAATCCCATCGAAAATAAAATGGGAAATAGACACTTTGTGAGTAAGATTGTATCATTTGCAAGATCACTCTTGTGTTTTAATTTTTACTGCTTATTCTTAATCCTGGTGTCCTTACTAGCCCACTAAATTGTTTATATTAGCTACGTCGCAGTTATAGACCACCCAAGCCTCCAGCCGCCTCCACGTAAAGTGGCTACAGTCAGGAAACTGTGCCTTGGCCATTTTTCAAAGAAATACATTTCTGCTGTATCAGGACCAACTTCTCCTTAATTCACTTTTTTTTTAGGTGCTTGGCATATTTTTCAGAAATAAACCTCTCTTCAACTTCATAACACTAAACCATTTAAGAAGAATTGAATTAGCTGTCTGTGACAATTTATTAACTCCACTATTGTTAAAAAACATTTTTTTTTTCTGTTTTGCCTTTTACTTGAGAAGGATTCAGACCTTGAGTAGATTTTTGATTTTTTTTTAATGAATTGCTGTTAAAAGCTATTTATTTAATAATCACGTTTGCTAGTTGCAAGAATTGGTGTTTTCAATAAGGTGTAAGGAATAAAAGTTGTTCAAAACAGAAAACTCAGGGTTTTTTTAGAATGAAACGGAAATGTATCAGTTTGAAAATAAACATGCAATTTCCACAAATCAATGGCTGTGCTTTACGTCAAAACTTTGTACAAAATCCAGGACATTGGCGAAGATTTCATGACTAGATGGGTGTTCAGTTCAAAGTAAATATTTGAAAATATTCATTTCCTGCCCTTCTGCCAGTACATAAAGCATAAAATCCAGTCCATTTTTGTAGTGCTTAAGATTAGGGGTTTGGGCCATCAGTGTGCAGTTTATGTCCCTATTGTATGGTGCTATCTATTCCGTGAAGCAGTACATCAAACCAACTTGCTTGTGAAATTCATTGGAGTCTATTGATCCTAAAATGTAAATATTGGACAAGTGCAATTGGTAACCATTGCACATGAATAACAACTTATTAATATAGAAAATGTTTAAATCACTCTAAAGACTACCTGTATCTATTTCTATACAGTAACATCTCAACAATAACATTGCCCTATATTCAATCAATTAATCTGATATTAAATTGTAGTTCAGATTATACTCATTTCTAAAGTCATAATAATACCTTAAAATATATTGCAATGTTCTGCATTTATCGTTGTCAACTATTTCTCCATTAAGACATTGGAAATTCAATTATATGTCTGCATAATAATCAGTGCATTTCAAATAGGTTTAATTTAAGTACAAATGATTTTGAGATGTTTTAAAAACACTATGCAAAGATTTTTTTTCCCCTTTGCAGTTACAAAATTTATGCAATTTGGGCCACATCCTTGAATGTCAGCAATATTGCTGTATTATTAAATGAACCATATGATAATATGTAAATGGTAATAATTCGATAATATCAAGTGGAATTGTACTGGCCACTCAGACATTCATATATCACCACAGACTAACTGAAAAATATTTTTATTATTCTAAATGCAGATTAATAATCCACTGAATTAATTTTACAATCAATCTACTTGGTGTTCTTTTCCCCATGAATAAGAATCTCCTTATGAAAATCAAAATACAAATCTGAAAGCTGAAATAAAACCAGAAAATGCAGGAAACACTCAGCAGGTCAGGCAGCATCTGTGGAGGGAGAAAGCGATTTAATGTTTCAGGACAAAGACGCTTCAATCCAGCATTTGTTGTGGTTCTAACAAATTTCCAACAAGGCAAAATCAAAATTTATTAATGTTTCCCCGCCTCAGACATGAAAAAAGCAATTTCTACACCTTCTGAGTTTTTTTTTGGAACTGGTTTGCAATTGAAAATATTTATACTATACAATTGGCAGTCATTTGGTGAGAGGCAAAGACGGAAAGGAGAGGATTGCAAAAGGCCAACACCAATTTGGCTACTGAAAATTAACTAAGAGTAATGGTAATTTATCTTCTGTGTCCCAATGTATATTTGTGATTGTTAATACTATTCAACTTTACAAAAGTACAGAATGGATCAATTGTTGGGAAAGCTCATTGCTCGCTACAAGGAAGAACACAGTAACCAAAGACCCTTGAAATGGCTGGTCGGAGTTGTCATGTGTCTGCCTGTCTACACTTGCTGTGCAGAAAATCCTCTCACCTGTACAGCAGGCACAGACAGGCAGTCGCATGACAACCCAGCCTGACTAAGAGCCATTCAGCCGGAAACCTCAGGAACACTGAACGCAAAGACTTCTTGGGAGTGATTAAAATGCCATCTTCAACACTGTCATACAAATACTTTGTAGATTCTTCCGTGACACCGACTTTGTTTTCATTTATGTATGTTTAGTTTTATCACCATGCAGGCATAACAAATAAAGAGTTCTTGTCAATCAGAAAGTTAATTGGATTGGTTTGATCAGAATAAAGGCTGTAAATGTCTTCACAATAAGTAAATTACTCTGAAACAACAGCAATTACATTACCAGGGCAGTAATGTAAAAGTAAAAATCTGCAGTTTTTATGGTTAAAATGTTTAGTCATAAGAACTGATTCTAAAAAATACGTTTACTGACATTTTCACACCTGATCATCTTGCCTCGAAATGAAAACCAAATTTGATGTGCTTTAATTTTACAACTGATTTAATGTTAAAAACATCTATATGCAAGTGTCAATTTAGCATCATACACCAAATATTGCATATTTTAATTGTGTTTTAACCAACCAGCCTAAATATGTAATCATAACATTTTCTTCATTTTTTTTTCTTTAACAAAAGTGGCACATTCTTTACTCAAATCCACTTAATTCATGAAGAATTAAAACATTATGAGAATCAACAGGTTAGTGAAGTGAGTAATGTGATTTTTGAGCTCCAAAATTAACATTCCAGTCCATATGGGTAGACTCAAGCAAAACTGGATTTGGACCTATAATCCAGATGATTCACATAACAAAGGCTGCAGACACAAACGGCTGGAGAAAATAATTTAAACTACAAAGTGAAAGTGAGTGTGAAGAAGAAAGTCATTATGGTGGATCAGATTACTCACTGAATGGATTTTAGACTTTAAAGATACAGTGCGTAAACACCCACTGCGCCAACTAGCAATCACTCATACACTAGCACTATCCTAAACTCTGTACAGACAGCACCAGTAGTCAGTATCGAACCGGGGTCTCTGGCGCTGCAAGGCATCAACTCTACCGCTGCACCATGGTGCCGCCCTAAATTCTGTTACGTGACATTAAGCAGAATGAAAAGACCCAGATTATTGGAGTAGCTCAATGGATCAGGCAACATCCCTGGACTACGTGGATAGGTGATATTTCAGGTAGGAACCCTTCTTCAGAAACTACAGAATCTTGAGAAAACCACAAAGTGCTGGAGGAACTCTGCATGTCAGGCAGGATTCATGGGGGTACAGTTTGGGTCAGCACCAGTCTTCAGACTGAAAAATTGATGACACAAAAAAAAAGGACATCTTCAGATTGAAGAAGGCGTACCGACCAGAAATGTCGTCAGCCCATTCCCTCCACAGCTACAGCCTGACCCGCTGAGTTTCTCCAGCATTTAGTGTTTTACTGATATGGTTCTCAGTCCAGCCAAAGAACAGTCTTTAAAAAACAAATAGAGGATAAAGAAACTTACATAATAATAATAATAATAATTCATAACTGAAAAATATAACCAAGAACTCTTCTCTTTAAGCGAACTGCTGCTACTCCTGTTCCTTGGAGTACACTGGGTAGATTTCCAGACATTGGTACTTCTGGAAATACCACCCCCATTCCCCTGCTAATCTAAAATATTCTCAGCCAAAATATCTTCAAATAAGACATTCAATAACGATGTAGAGTAAAATAAAAATTTGCCCAAACATATAGTATAACCTAGATTTCATAGTGCTCCCTTCCACTTCTTTGCCTACCAACTCGGAAGATGTATACACTGAACATTGGCAGTAGATAATACCATGGTCCAGAAATGGGGCATCACAGTGGACCAACAATCCACATCAAGGAAAGACACAAAATGCTGGAGTAACTCAGTGGGTCAGGTAGCATCACTGGTGAACATGGATAGGTAACATTTCAGGTCAGAGTCGTTCTTCAGACTCAGAGAGGAGGGGAACCTTTTCTAAGTAGGCACACCTTGAAGAGATTTCACAGTGGAGCAGACAAAAATGTAGAAAAAAGGAACAGCAGATGCTGGTTTGCCAAGGAAAGACACAAGGTGCTAGGGTAACTCAACGGGTCAAGCAGCATCGCTGGAGAATATGGATACGTGACGTTTTGGGTCCGAATCCTTCTTCGGACTCTAATATCCTTGGCCATTGAGATTTAAGTACACACAATAACAGTTGGATGATAAACATAGAAAATAGGTGCATGAGTGGGCCATTCGGCCCTTTGAGCCAGCATCCCCATTCAATATGATCATGGCAGATCATCCAAAATCAGTACCCCTTTCCGGCTTTTTCCCCATATCCCTTGATTCCCTTAGCCCTAAGAGCTAAATCTTACTCTCTCTTGAAAATATCCAATGAATTGGCCTACACTGCCTTCTGTGGCAGAGAATTCCACAGATTCACAACTCTCTGTGTGAAAATGTTTTTCCTCATCTCAGTCCTAAATGGCCTATCCCTTATTCATAAACTGTGACCCCTGGTATTGGACTCCCCCAACATCGGGAACATTTTTCCTGCATCTACCCTGTCCAATCCTCTAAGAATTTTATATGTTTCTATAAGATACCCTCTCATCCTTCTAAATTCCAGCGAATACAATCCCAGTCGACCCATTCTTTCATCATACGTCAGTCCTGCCATTCCGGGAATTAACCTGATGAACCTACGCTGCACTCCCTCAATAGCAATCATGTCCTTCCACAAATTAGGAGACCAAAATTGCACACAACACTCCCACTCCTGGGCCCTGCACACCTCCTTGCTCCTAAACTCAAATCCTCTTGCAATGAAGGTCAACATGCCATTGGCTTTCTTCACTGCCTGCTGTACCTGCATGTTTACTTTCAGTGACTGATGTACAAGCACGCCCAGGTCTTGTTGCACCTCCCCTTCTCCTAAACTGACACCATTCAGATAATAATCTGCCCTCCTGTCATTGCCACCAAGTGGATAACCAAAGTAGGGAAAAGTTGGAATGGAGACCAATTAGGACCAGAAAATGTAGTACGGTGCACGAAAGAGACTAACTGATCCAAATTTCTTTAAACATGAACTTCAAGAAATATTTGTGAACACTAAAGAATTCATCAAATAACTGTTTTATTTTATAAGATTTATATAGTTTTATGCCATGCTTTTCGTGTGCACAAAAAGGTATCGATATGCACAATCAATAAACATTTGTGTCCCGTGACCAGAAACCAATATATGACATAAAAATAATGGTTTTGTTTAATAGGTGCCAGTATGCCATACTAATACATGGCATTGTGAAAAAAGCACTGGTATTATTGAAAGTATTATAAAATGTAACAAAAGGTAAAATCACATTTTAAAATTACACAAAAGCAGCCCAGATCCCGACCTGAAACATCACCTATCCATGTTCTACAATGATAAGGCCTGACCCGCTGAGTTTGTGTTTTGTGACCAGCACTTTTTGCCTTTCTTTTTCATGTGAAGTGTTGATCAGTATCTATAATGCAACATTTTGCATTTGCTGAATATTTCGTCGCTCAATCCAGTTCTGGGGAATCTGGAAGTTTACTACAGAAATTAATGCACGAACGCAGCAATGTCTTGAAATTCATAAGGAGGTTGAGTGACTTGCCATATTCACACGATTAGAAGTAGTGCAGCATAAATTTTCCACTTTGCATCTTACATGGGACAAATTTGGAGATGATTTACAATACAATACAAATTTATTGTCATTTGAACCTCAAAAGACGTTCAAACGAAATTTGGTTTCTGCAGTCATACAACAAAAAAAGAACCAAGACACACACCAACACAATTTACACAAGCATCCATCACAGTGAATCTCCTTCTCATTGTGATGGAAGGCAAAGTCTTGTCTCTCCCCTGCGTTCCATTCTATTAAAGCTCCCGGCGGGCGATGGCAAGTCCCGTGCCCGGCGATGTAAGGCCCCGCTGCCGGGTCTTAATGCTGGAGCCCCCGGCAGGCGATGGCAAGTCCCGCGGCTGTTAAAGCCACGTCGGGCGATGCAAGGCCCCGCTCCGGGTCACCCTCAACCCCGCAACTCGGGCGGGAGAAGTTGCCGTTGCGGGAGCTCCAAAAAGCGGTCTCCCACCAGGGACCCGCGAGCTCCCGATGTCACCGTCCACCGGACCTGCAGCTGGAGCCTCCGAGCACCGGAGTCGGGTCGCAGCCGCACGTCACCACAGCTCTCCACGCTCCGAAGCCGTCCAGCCCCACGATGGTGAGTCCGCAGACTCCGCAACTGGAGCCCCCAGGTCTTTCCGGTTGGAGGCCGCTCCTCGCTGCTCGGCCCCAACGACAACGGAGACCCGACAGGGAAAAGCTCGGGTCCCCCGTACAGGGAAGTGATTTAAAAGTTTCCCCCACCCCCCACATATACACAGCTAAAAACAATATAAAAACCTTAACAAACTATACATTCAACTGAACAAAAATTTAAAAAAGACAGACAGACTGCAGAGGTCGCTGCAACGTCGGTCGCGGCGCCTTCACCTCCTATTACACACCAAATACATGCGGATATTACACATTACTTACCCAGAAATATTTTGAACAAAAATTCTATATCATGGACACATCCATGTGGACCAATACTGATCACAATTTGTAACTGTTTAAACTAATTTGAGTAATCGACAATCAATATATTATTGTAACTCTCAAATCAATGAATTGTATCTTTTGGTTTAAAGCCAATCACATTAGACATGTGGAATTTCCAACCTCTTTTCTCAAAGGTGAAGAAATATCTCTCATCGTAAGAACATTATATTCTCGGGGTTGGATTCAATTTAGAATCTGCTGCAACACACAAAATATTGGAGGAACTCAGTCGGTCGGGCAGCATGTGTGGAGGGTAGACACAAAAATGCTGGAGTAACTCAGCGGGACAGGCAGCGCCTTTGGAGAGAAGGAATGGGTGACGTTTTGGGTCGAGACCCTTCTTCAGACTCCAATGGGCCCCTCTGTGGAAAGAATGAACAGATGATGTTTTGGGTTGGAAGCCTTCCGAAATGTCTACTTTCCATTCCCTCCACAGATGCTGCCTAACACAATGAGTTCTTCCAGCACTTTGTGCTTTGCTCAAGATTCCAGCATCCGAACTCGCTTGTGTCTCCATTTAGAAATTGTTGTCTGGAATTAATTATATCAAAATATTAGTGCTCAATCCCTTGCTGCTGTTAATGATCTCATTCCTAGAGTCTGAAACTGATCCAAAAGGCTATAAGGAAAAGGTTAAGCTACAGGCAAGGAAGATGTTTCCTCTGGCTGTCGAATCTGGGATCCAGCAATCACAATTTCAAAGTCAGGACTAAAATTAGGAGAAATGTCTTTACTCGGACGTTGGTGAACCTTTGAAATCCTCTTCCCCAGAGAGGCCGAGAAGCTTAATCATTGTATTCACTCAAAATGCAAATCAATAGCTGTCTAGTCACCAAAGAATCAAGCTTTATGGGGCCCGTGCAGGAAAATAACACTGAGTAGAATATTAGTCGTGATTCTAATGAAAGGCAGGCAGCCTCTAAAAGTCAGAAGTCCGATCTCCTCCCTTACTTTATGCTTATATTATGTGTTATACATTTTAAATAAATTTGGACAGGTACATTGATTGGAAAGGTTTAGATGGATATGGGTCAAATGCTGGCAGGTGGGACTAGTGTAGATTGGGCAGCTTGGTCAGCATGGGCAGAAGGGCCTGTTTCCATGGTGTACGATTCTATTTTAATTCCTTCCACTAATATGCATTAGTGTTTATTTGCTAGTTAATTTTATTTTATTATTGATAATTTTACAAAACAAATACTTTGGCTATATAACAGAAAATAAATAAAATTATTATAGATGCATGAAATCCTAATCTCATAAATATACTTTTATTAGTTTATCTTATAATGTCAGTATAATTGAATTGATTGAAAGATACAGCATGCAAACAGGCTCTTCGGCCAACCAAATCCACACTGTTCACACTGGTTCTATGTTAACACACTTTTGCATCCACCAGGTGGCGCCGCAATGGCTGCCTCGCCAACAATCTGTCTCACCCTTTTATCTCTTTGTTGGTGTTTAGTATGTGTTAAATGCATGTTGTAGTGTTCTTTAGCTTGTTTTATGTGGGGGGTGGGATTGGGGGAAACTTTTTTTAATCTCTTACCTCGACGGAGATGCAATTTTTTTCCTGCATTGTATCCCCGTCAGCTCTACGACCTAACATCGAGGAGCTGGCGGCCTCTTGCTGGGGATCAACTTTTGGAGCTCCAACTGCGGGAGCCTACGGGACTTAACAAACTGGAGCTGCGGTCCCTGTCGGGGATTAACCCCGGTGCTCCAAAATGCAGGAGCCTGTGGACTTAAGCATCGTGGAGCTGCGGTCCCTGTCGAAGACTGACTTTGGGAGCTCCAACTGCAGGAGCTTTGACCGTCCTGATGGGGGGGATTCGATCACCGACTGCAGAAACTTCGATTGCTCCGACTGCTGATGGTTGGACTGCCCCACCCGCGATAGAATAAAGAGTGAAGAAGATTAGACTTTATTGCCTTCCATCACAGTGACGAATCCGGTGTGGTGGATGTTTATGTCGCATATCTATTTTCTCCATAGGTGCTGTCTGACCCACTGACTTCCTCTAGCACTCTGTCTTTTTTGTAAACCAGCATCTGCAGTTCCTAATTTCTACATTAAGGCTGCCTTTAATTTATTTCTCAAAGGAAATCACAAATAGCAGGAAATAGACCTGCATCCTATTTATCTGAACAAATTTGATTTAATAAACAAGAGCCTCTTAAATGTGTCAGTGGTTCCACACATGCTGCTCCCTGACTGTTATAAACAGGTAGTCAGTAACACCCCAGGCAAAGAAGAAATTCACCAATGATACTGAACCAACTCTCTGTTGTTTCTCTCACTTCAAATGAAGAACAACTTCTGTCTTACTGCATTTACTCTGGTAGTGCAGCTGAGATTCTGAATCTGGCCCCTGCAGAACTGTGGTGATGAATCCACAACTGACAAAACACATGGCAAACTTTGATGAATTAAAGCACTACTGTAAATCCTATGCAGCGGCACCCTTTGAGTTTAGTTTAGAGATACAGTGCAGAAACAGGCCCTTCAGCCCATAGAGTCCGCTCTGACCACGATCCCCTTTGGAGTGTGGGAGGAAACTGGAGCACCCAGTAGAAAACCCATGCGGTCACGGGGAGACCGTACAAACTCTGTGTCAGGATGGAACCCTGATCGGTCTCTGTTGCAGTAAAGCAGCAACTCTACCACTGTGCCGCCTCCTATCACTGTGATGACTGCAATGAGATATAGTGTTGCAATGGAACACGCACACCTTTTACACACAGATCTCTTATCTCTTACCTCCTCATCCTTAAACCAACAGAGACTTTCTGTTGTCAGCACAAACCAATATTCCTTGGCACCTCCTTTCATGATGCTGATGTTGCTGATGGTGAGCCAACCTTTTCTGACTACCTACAGGAAAATAAAGATAGACATATGGACAAAATACTATGTAAAGCATCATTTCTAGTTATTCATCAACTTGAATAAGTATAAATGGACTTATAGGCTTCAAAATCAACACCACCACCTTGCTTTTATTTTTCTTTGCATTAGTACCATGGAAACCCCTTGGTGTCAACCCATTTTAAAATGAGAATGGAATCTCAAAAGTAGTGGTATCACAACTATCTGCTGTACAAATTAGAATGCGACAGCAGATTTACCACACCAATGATGATATTTATTTCACGGTACATTACATATTGATGTAATTGTGAGCATGTATGGATGCAATCATGAGGTCCAGCGGGCAAGAAGAACCCAACAAAATTGCATTATTCACCCCATGGGAAGTCAACAGAAAGATCATATACTGTTCCTTGAACTATTACTGTGAGGTTACTTTGAGAAACGGTACGAAAGTGATGCTGTGAGTTTAAAGACAGCATTGACATTGTTACTATGTCCTGCTACACTAAAGAGTAGCATATGAGTAAAGGCACAAACTGCTGGAGTAACTTGGCGGGTCAGGCAGCATCTTTGGAGAGAAGAAATGGGTGACGTTTCGGGTCGAGACCCTTCTTCAGACTCTAATGATTTGTGATTCTTGCAATATTCAGCTCCCTTGTAGAAAAGAAGTTACCATACTTGCTCTTTCTGAAATTCAAATATTCAGTCGCTAGATTAACCTTGCTTGTGCTCATTTAAAACATCGAAATGTCAGTGTCCTCAGATGAATTTTCTAGATCATTCAAATGATTCAATAACAATTTTTTCAAAGCCTTAATTTTATTATTTACTAGACCAAGTGCAGACCCGTTGGGTCTGCTCCCCCAACGCAGCCGTTCCCTACCCGTAGCACCCACGGGAGACGTGGTCCTCCAACTCAAGCCGTTCCCGAACATAAGATTCCAGCACTCAGCAGTGCAGCTGTTTTTAAATGGCGTCTTTGAGGCGAGCGCCAGCAGCCATAATGGCCGCTGGCCAGCAGGAGGCAACAAAATGAGTGAGTGGGGGGGGGGAAAGAAGGATTTTATTTAAAATATGTACATAAACACGACAAAATTTAATGAGGAGTGGATACTTGGAATGAAAAGTGAAATCTCTACCGAAATTGAAAAAATCTCGCCGTTTCTGGGTCTGGTGTTGGCGTAGCAACAAGTCAAAGGCTGGCACCCACAAGTCAGGCAGAAACACACACACACACACACACACAGCCAGCCAGCCAGCCACAGAATTTTAATATTATATAGATTTCAGTTCCAACAATTTATGGGTGTGCACATGACAGTGACAGTTTTAGAAAAATTACATTCTGTAACATCACAACCAAGAAAGCCTAATCAAGAGTGTTATATTGTCATATTCACTGGAATTTAAAAGGATGAGAGGGATTCTTTCAGACACATATAACATCTTAAGGGATAGGACAGGCTACATGCAGGAAAAAAAATTCCCAATTGTTGGGGGAGTCCAGAAGCAGGGGTCACAGTGTAAGAATAAGGGGTAGGCCATTTAGGACTGAGATGAGGAAAAACGTTTTCACCCAGAGAGTTATAAATCTATGGAATTATCTGCCACCGAAGGCAGTGGAGGCCAATTCACTGGATATTTTCAAGAGAGAGTTAAATTTAGCCATTAGGGGTAACGGAATCAAGGGATATGGGGGGCAAAGCAGGAACTGGGTACTGATTTTAGATAATCAGCCATGATCATATTGAATAGCGGTGCTGGCTCGAAGGGCCAAATAGCCTACTCCTGCGCCTATTTTCTATGTTTCTATATGTCCCATAACAGAACAATTTAATTTTTAGTATAGTAGCAAGGAACTATTTATCTTATGTTCCTCAAAGTCTTCCATCAGTAGGAACATATCCTTGTGACTCTTACACGTTCCACACTTCAAACTTCAGAATTAACAGCAGCCCGGGGACAAACATTTTGTGTAATATCCCTGGTTAGAATGAGCTAGGAGAATTAAAAGTTGGGTGGCGTGTTTTAATCTCATTGTATTGAATGCAAGATTTTCCTGGGAGGAAGTAAAGTAACGGTGGGATGACCAATGCAAGATTCAAAGTATATAGTACAGAATTACAAAGAATGGTAAGGGAATGTAATGAACCAAAACCAAGATAAGAAAAAAAACTATGAACGTAAAATAATGCTCCACTAAATGCTCATAAAAGATGGATTTATATTACAGAATTACTGCAGCCTTCTTCACAATACTAAACTTGAAACCAGCACCACACACAGCTTCAACGGAATTGAGCTAGGGCTTGGAGTCTAGAGTTTTGCATTAATTCTACCAATGGGGTTAGTGAGGCATGGTGCCGCAGCGGTAGAGCTACTCCCTTACAGCACCAGGGACCCGGGTTCAATCCTGACTACTGGTGCTGTCTGTACAGAGTTTGTAGGTTCTCCCCGTGACCTGCGTGGGTTTTCTCTGGGTGCTCTGGGTTCCTCCCACACTCCAAAGACATACAGTTTTGTAGGTCAATTGACAAAATTAAAAAAAATTGTCCCTAGTGTGTGTAGGATCGTGTTAATGTGCGGGGATCGCTGGTCAGTACAGACTCGGTGGGTCGAAGGGCCTGTTCTCGTGCTGTATCTCTAAACTAAATTAAACAGTAAATTTCCCTGTGCGGAGAATATAGACATAACATGGGTTATATTCAGCTCTGGTAACCACTTGCAAAATGCTCATTGGTTCAGCTGAAGAAGAATTTTCTCAGGCCAAATACTGAAGTACTGAGTAAACCAGTACTTTGCGTCTTTTTTAGTGTTTTGTGTTTCCTTTGTAGTGTCCCAAAGACTCAACTCCACAGTGAGGAGAGAAAATAGGGAAAATAGCCGATGAATTAGAGGTACATTTCAGTACACTGTGTGTTATTTTGTTTATACATTGGATATACATTGTACTTGTGCAAATAGTATATTCATTACTAATAGGACTCAGAACTGTGGAAATGACGTGTTATATGTTATACATTTTCTATTAACACTGAGGGCAAGATAAATGATCACTTACACTTAGATTGCTGTCTAAATCTGTTCGTTGGACTATTACGAAATCAAATATAGGTTATCCCGGTATCGTTGTCAACGCCCCAGGTCAATAAAGCCCATCCAGCCCAGATCTGTTCACTTGCTAAACCTACCTATCCCTAAACCAATGTGATCTGGGTGAAAACCATGAGATTATAACCTACACAATTCTGATTTTCCAATGCACCCCACAGTAGAACTCGAAACTGAATCTTCATCATTACTGCAAAAGTTAACACAAGTAATACTGTTTACCAGAACAATCAGATGAACACATGATGAGGGTTTGACAGCAAAGTGCCCGTACTCACTGGAAGGATGAAGGGGGAGGACCTCATTGAAACTTACCAAATAGTGAAAAGCCTGGATAGAGTGGTTGGAGAGGATGTTTCGACTAGTGGGAGAGTTTAGGACCAGAGGCCATAGCCTCAGAATAAAATAAAATAAGAAGGATGCACCTTTAGAAAGGAGATGAGGAGGAATTTCTTTAGTCAGAGGATGGTGAATCTGTGGAATTCATTGCCACGGATGGTTGTGGAGGCCAAGTCAATGGATGTTTTTGGCGGTGATTGATAGATTCTTGATTAGTATGGGTGTCAGGGGTTATGGTGAGAAGGCAGGAGAATGGGGTTGAGAGGAAAAGATAGATCAGTCATGATTGAATGGCAGAGTAGACTTGATGGGCTCAATGGCCTAATTCTGCTCCTAGAACCTATGAACGTATACTGAAACTCACTTCCAGCTCAAACTTAACAGATGAACGGAGTCAATTATTGTGGCGTGACTGATCTTGACTAGAGTGCACAGAAAAAGGCTTTTGGCCCGAAACGTTGCCTATTTCCTTCGCTCCATAGAAGCTGCTGCACCCGCTGAGTTTCTCCAGCATTTTTGTGTACTTTAGAGTGCACAGTAGACAGATAAGCAGGAGCAGACACTAAAAACTTCATTGCACTCCTTTCTTCAGCTCAGCTATCAAAAATCAATTCACTCTCAAACTCACGGCAAATTGCTGCAGAAAGAACACCAGAATACAAGACAGTGTTTCCCTTCATACAGAAAGGTGATTAATAAAAAGAAAAGATGGCTAAAACAAATAATAAACTGATGAAAAGTTTACATACGTTTATAATATTTGATTCAAATATTGTTTGTGTCTAGTTTGGTTTATTATTGTCATGTCTGCTGAGGTACAGTGAAAAGCTAAGATGTAGAAACAAAGCACGATAAATGCTGGTTTGCCCAAAGGTAGACACAAAATGCTGGATTAACACCGCGGGTCAGGCAGCATCTCTGGAGAAATAGCATGGGTGACATTTCACATTAGGACCCTCCTTTGGGTTGGGAGTGGGGGGGGTTTGAAGAGATGGAGACAAGAAATGACAGCCTCCGATGAACTCAGGCAGGGTGGTGCCCTGGTGGGCCCATTGTTGGCTAAGGAAGGTGTGGTCTCATGAGGGATACAATGTGGAGAGCTGGACTAGTTAAATGATGAGGAGAGAGGAGAGAGGCAAGGGGAGAGTAGGGAATGGAGAGGAGTGTCGGTGAAAGTTACTGAAATATTTTTTGTTGAGTGCAACCCAGTCAACGAAAAAACTATACATGATTACAATCAAGCTGGCTCTGTACACACAGTGTACAGATACAGGATAAAGGGTACGGTGTATGTACGTGTAAAGCATTGACACTAACATCAATGGGATAAGGTACACAAAAATGCTGGAGAAACTCAGCGGGTGCAGCAGCATCTATGGAGCGAAGGAAATAGGCAACATTTTGGGCCGAAACCCTTCTTCAGACTTTGCATATTTCCTTCGCTCCATAGATGCTGCTGCACCCGCTGAGTTTCTCCAGCATTTTTGTGCACCTTCGATTTTCCAGCATCTGCAGTTCCTTCTTAAACACATCAATGGGATAAGTATTTGATATCTTGGGAACATAAGCAAGCTTGTCTAAAACGGATTAACGCCACAGATCACATAACAATGTCACATTTGATGATAAGGAAACTTTCACTATTATGGCGTTTAGACATTGAATTAGTCGTCCAAGTATTATTTTACATGTTTTATGCACGAGATTGAAGAAAGTACCAGTAATGTTGAATATATTAACGACTTACCCTCATCAGTAGACAGAAAACTAAGGGTTTTTTAATCTAATTTTTATTATAAATTAACCAGCAGAAGTCCATTCAAAGTAGTTTACTGCCATTTTTTGTTGTTTATTATGGGTTTACAGGGTACTATGCTTACATTTCTGTTGTGCTGCTGCTAGTAAGAATTTCATTGTTCCGTTTCAGGACATATGACAATAAAAGCCACTTGACTCTTGAGAGGCCCAGGTTTAGTGCTTGGCGAAGAGTTTGGAGGGCATGATAGTGTTGAATTGCTGCCTGATATATGTGTTCCTGTTATCCAGATGGTGCCGAGCAGAGTGGAGAGCCAGTGAGAAAGCATCTGTTGTTGACCTGTTGCGGCAATAAGCAAAGTGAAGCAATCCAGGCCGTTTCTGATTCATGCCATAAGCAACCTCACAAAGCACTTCATTATGGTAGACGTAAGTGCTGCCGAATGGTAGTCATTGAGACAGGTCACCGTGCTCTTCTTGTGTAGGAAGATGCTGGTTTACACCGAAGTGGCACACAAAATGGTGGAGTAACTGAGCAAGTCAGTCAGCAGCTCTGGAGAAAAGGAATAGGAGACGTTTCGGGTCGAGACCCTTCTTCAGACCATCTTCAGCTGTTCTAGGGCACCGAATGGTACAATAATTGCCCTTTTGAAGCAGATGGGAAACTCAGATGGTAGTAGCAAAAGGCTGAAGATATCTTTGAATACTCCAACCAACTGGTCTGCATGGGTCCTTAGCACTCAGCCAGGTACACTATCTAGGCCAGATATGTTCGTGGGTTCACCCTTGTGATGGATGCTCTGACTTCAGCCTCAGAGACTGGGATCACAGGGTCACCATGGGCTGTAGGGGCTCATGTAGGTGTGTTGGTGCTCTCCCTTTCAAAGTGTACATACAAGGTAGGGAGCTCGTCCAGAAGTGGTACGTCATTGCCACATATGCCTCCCGGTTTTGCTTGTAGGAAGTGTTAGCGTGCAAACCCTGCCACAGTTGTCGAGCACCCGTCTATGACAGCAGCTTGGTTCCAAATTGGCTCTTCATGCTCCTGGTGGCCTTCAGTGCGTTGTACCTGGACTTCTCATACGAGACTGCATGGATAGTATTTCATACACACACTTTTAATCAACAACGTTAAAAACAAAAATATGATATCTTTCCTATCTGATTTATTCAGTGTAAATGAAGTAAAGAACTGAAATAAATCCCATTAATATATAGTAAACCTTCACGGTAACGGACCTCTATACAGCAGATTTTGGTGATAGCGGACCGAGGCTCCCGTTGCACCATCCCCTCACTTCCGCCAGTTACCCAAAGAGTTGGCACCATGTGGCGGCAGCTTCCGGTTGTGGGAGTGGAGAGAGGGAGCAGCATGAAGGCGGCGTGAGTACCAGGCCCGTCCCTGGCGCACCGCTTGTGGGGCCGGGGGCTCTGCGGCTCCCCAGCCTGGGAATTCTCCCGAGTTAACCTCCCCTCCCGATGACGCGGGGGTTAACCTCCCCTCCCCGACGACCTGACCTTACCCCCCTCGCTCGGTTATAGCGGGCAATCGGCAATAACAGACACCATCCCCCTCCGTGGTCCGTTACATCGAGGGTTTACTATGTATCTAAATCAGCTGTTTTATTTATTTGTTAAGTAAAACTAAAAAATCTACTTGAAGAAGTATCTGTCCCATGAGTTGACAAGTTCAGAGTTTTTATGTATCAAAGGTATTAATAGGGCCACGTTTACAAATCTATAAAACAACAACTTTAGATATACACTTTCAGCACGAGAAAGCATATGGCGCCAAAAATACTAAGGATCTGATTACTGAATGTAGACATAAAACACTTACGTTTGAAACACTTAACAAAAGACAGATACTGTATTTCAATAGAATTGTGAGACAAAGCAGGCTGGCAGACTAAATATTTCAAGTCTCATTAAATTAAAACAACGAGCACCAGTTAAAGTGACCGATATAAATCAGAACAGACCAAAAGTTAGGTGCACATTAATTTAAAAAAGACAGAAATTGTCAGTAACTATATACAGTATACACACTAACGTATATATCACCAAACATGCACCAAATTAGGGGCTAATCTTCATTATCCATGTCTTACCCGGATCAGCAAATTTAAAATATTAATAAAAATAAAAATTCAATGAAGGGAAAACAGTCAATAGACCAAAATTGAAACCATTCAGAACTCAGTAATAATGCTATCCATATTGAAAAGGGGTGATATAAAATGTATATATATAACCTGAGACACAATAATGGTCACTAACGGTTGAATTATTTGTACTGTACAGCCACTTAACCAGGTAAAATTTGATTTACTGATTGAGTTTGTACATAACGATGTATTCTCAAAGGATAAAGCTGGCTTAAAACCTGATGAATGAGACTTGGATAATGATATTGACAATTTTTAATATATTATTAATGTAGAGATGTGATCCCCACCAGCTGTTCTATATATTTATTGCATATCTACTTTAATTCTCGAGTGTACTAGTTCATACATGTGCATTAATATAATTATACCGTACAATAGATATAATTTTCCATTTAATTTTTTTGTGCATTAAAGGTGAAAAATCTGTAAATAGGTAAAAATGTTAATTAAAAAAACATGTTATTTAGTAATAGACAAACTGACATTACAAGAACAGTGCTCAGAAATAATTTAGTACATCTTACAAAGCCTTAGCTCGTACAATTTGTCTCAACAGTGGAGGATGAGGATCCTGGAACAGCAAAGCAAAAACAATGCAACTGAGAAAAGCATTGGTAAGACTGAGGACTTGAAGGTACATATTTTAAAAGGTGCCTGTTGTAAAGTTGTCAATTAATAGTTGCCAACATGCCCATACAGAATCACATTGGCAATTGTCACAATTGTCCTGGGCCTCCTCCACTGTCAGAATGAGGCCAAATGCAAATTGTTGCAACAGCACCTCATTTTGCTTGAACGGCTTACACCCCAGCGGTATGAGTAATGATTTCTTTAACTTCAAAGAGCCCTTGCATCCCCTCTCTCTCCGTTCCTCCCCCGCCCCAGTTGCATTGGTTTCACTGTCATCCTGGTGAGCTTTGTTGTCTGTAACTTGTTTTCACCTAGTTCCCAGCTAACAATGGCCTGTTTCCTTCATCATTGTTAATTTTTTGCATATCTTTCATTCATTTGTTCTATATCTCTCTCTATATCATCGTCTATATCTCGTTTCCCTTTCCCCGACTCTCACTCTCACTCTGAAGTAGGGTCTCGACCCGAAACATCGCCTATTCCTTTTCTTCAGAGATGCTGTGTGACCCACTGAGTTTCTCCAGCTTTTTGTGTCTATCACAATGGCAAAGTCAATCTTCAATTGTTAGATCAATCCAACTAATTTTCAATTAAAAGGTGCTTCTAAATCTAAATTACTAAATAATATTTAATTAGGCTTTACAGTCTAAAATGAAACATATTGCCATGGATTCTTATGAATATCAATTGGTGTATCTATTGAAGTACTTAACGTTCATCAAAACCTCAGTGAAACCGACATCTTGACCTCTGAGAAGGCTTTCACTTTAGCCATTAATAAAAGAATGCACATGTCTGAACTAGTAAACTACACTACTTGAAAGCACAGAATAATTACTCACCAATAATTCTTCTGCCAAGCAGTAACAAAACAAAAACAATTGTAAACAGAAGTGCAATTAGTTAAGATGGAGGGCTATCAGTTGGGAAAAAAAAAAAAAACAAAGATAACATGGAGCGTCACAGTGGCGCAGCGGTAGAGTTGTTGCCTGACTACAGATGCTGTCTGTACGCAGTCTTACGTTCTCCCTGTGACCGTATGGGTTTTCTCTGGGTGCTCCGGTTTCCTCCCACACTCCAAAGACTTACAGGTTTGTAGGTTGAAGATAGACACAAAATGCTGTAGCTGCTCAGGCAGCATCTCTGGGGAAAATGAATAGTCGTGACCCCTCTTCAGACTGCTGCCTGACCCACTGGGTTACTCCAGCATTTTGTGTCTATCTTCAGTGTAAACCAGCATCTGCAGTTCCATCCAACACAGGGTTGTAGGTTAATTGGCTTTGGTAAAATTGTCAATTGTCCCTAGTGTGTAGATACAGTGCTAGTGTACGGGGTTATCGCTGGGGCCGAAGGGCCTGTTTCCGTGCTGTATCTCTAAGGTCTAAAGTAAAATTGAATGCAATGCAGCACAAATGGCCACAGAGCAAGAAGGGTAGTAAATTCTTGTGCCATGATTGTCCAATGCATGCTCATAAAAAAAAATTTTAAAATGCAATTCTTCAACACAATCTGAAAGTACATTGCAAAAAAAATGATCATAATCATGCTTTAAATTAGGTTGCAAGAAAAAGATAAGTTAAAACTGCAGATGTTAAATGCATGCACCAAAAATTAACATAATGGGATACTAACCTGATTTCCAGCAGGTTGTTTCTTATAAAGCTGACCACATCTTTGTTGGGCACTATAGAAAAAAGTATAACAAGTTTCTAAATGCAAAAATTGCTTAAGATTACCTAAAATCTTTACATTCCAAGGAACAATGAAGCTTCAAATCGAAAATATGATGTGCCTTTATCAGGATGTCATATCAAAAAGGTAACATGGAGATGAACGCACATTATGTCTTTACTCTTACAAGAATTATTAAAGCAATGTTAAAAGTCAATTGTTGTGAGCAAGAATTGCACTAGAATTGGCCATAACTCACGAATAATTAAACTGACCAGAGGCACAACACCTTTATAATTCTGAATTGTTAACTTGCCGAGTATGTTAGCTTCAAGTATATGGCACACGCATTTTTTATACTGAGAGTGTAAAAGAAAGTGGTGAAATCAGGTAGAGATACAACATTTGAGTCGAGGCAGAGTCGGAAAAAAAGGCACAAGTGCTGAAGCAACTCAGCGGGTCAGGCAGCATCTCTGGAAAACATGGATAGCCAACGTTTCGGGTCATGACCTGAAATTCAGACTGTTTATAATAGGGGGGGGGGGGAGAAATCTGGAAGAGAAATGGGGAGTAGAGAAGGTGGGACAAAGCTTGGCAAGTGATAAGTGGATACAAGTAAAGTGGGGGGGTTGATAGTGGTGTTTAGGAGGCTTTTGGATAGGCACGTGGATATGCAGGGAATGGAGGGATATGGACCATGTACAAGCGGGTGAGATCAGTATAACTTGGCACCATGTTCAGCACAGACATTTTTTGCTGAAGGGCCCGTTCCTGTGCTGTACTGTTCTATGCTCAATTCAGAGCCAGAACTCACTTTGCGTAAACTTTTACGGGAAACTCTCTGGCAAACTTTAGCTGTTGCCCTGACGATTTGTAGAGCCCCTTAATAAAAATAAGATGGCTTCTGTGGGCATGGGTCATCACCAATTTGTTCAGATCTATCTTCCCCACATGAGAACTGTCCCTCCCTTTTCTCATGAGAGTAGTTTCTATAACAGACGGAACAACATTCCCCGGTAGGTAATAGAGGGCTACTTTTAATGCACTGGTTGCAACAGTGACAGCTGCCAGGCTAAGTATAAGAAGCAGTAAGATCTTATAACAGATGAGTAGGATAGTGCTGGAGAAACTGCATGGTGTAGCAATATGCGGGGAAGTCCGAAAAACTGGTTTACTAAACAAAAGGACTCAAAGTGCTGGAGAAACTCAGCGGGTCAGGCAGCATCTCTGGTGAACATGGATAGGTGACATTTCGGGTCGGGACCCTTCTCTCGACTCAAAACATCACCCATCCACGTTCTCCAGAGATGTTGCCTGACCCACTCAGTTACTCCAGTTCTTTGTCTTCTATAACTGTTTCACAATTGAAGATCACAAAAGATAAACACAAATTGCTGGAGTAACACAGGCAGCATCTCTGGAGAGAAGGAATGGATGACATTGGAAAAGGTCTCGACATGAAAGGTCACCCATTCCTTCTGCCTGTCCCGCTGAGTTACTCTAGTATTTTACGTCTATCTTCGGTGTAAACCAGCAACTGCAGTTCCTTCCTATACATTGAAGATCACAAATTATATGGGTGACATACAGTTTATATATTCCTGCCTAATTAAAATTTAAACAATCTGAATATTAATCGCTAAAATGTAATGAGTTGAAACAACTAAAGTTGTTTTCCTGGTCTTGGTGTTTTAAGATATCTGAAATACGTATATCTTCCATGAAGTGAACTCTTGGGATGACAGTATTTGGGCTTCTACCTCTCGATTTCTGAGTGTCCATGTAGTTGCCCATCACCCATCTAGCTCAGACTGCTAATGCTCTTAGCAACATAACACAAACTGAAATGTGACCATCTTGGACTCAGTCATTCTTTGTAGACATATGCAAACTCCCATCCCATATGGAATGGAAGACATATAAAGGCTGCATGGATGAACTACAAAAATTGTTCATACCAGTTTGGCAAAAGAATAAATCAGGGAAGGTAGTACATCCATGGATAACAAGGGAAATCAGGGATAGTATCAAAGCGAAGGATGATGCGTACAAATTAGCCAGAAAAAGCAGCATACCGGAGGACTGGGAGAAATTCAAAGACTAGCAGAGGAGGACAAAGGGCTTAATTAGGAAAGGGACAATAGATTATGAAAGAAAACTGGCAGGGAACATAAAAACTGACTGCAAAAGTTTTTATAGATATGTGAAAAGAAAGAGATTAGTTAAAACAAATGTAGGTCCCTTGCAGTCAGAAACAGGTGAGTTGATCATGGGGAACAAGGATATGGCGGACCAATTGAATAACTACTTTGGTTCCGTCTTCACTAAGTAAGACATAAATAATTTGCCGGAAATAGCAGGGGACCGCGGGTCAAAGGAGTTGGAGGAATTGAGTGAAATCCAGGTTAGCCGGGAAGTGGTGTTGGGTAAATTGAATGGATTAAAGGCCGATAAATCCCCAGGGCCAGATAGGCTGCATCCCAGAGTACTTAAGGAAGTAGCTCCAGAAATAGTGGATGCATTAGTAATAATCTTTCAAAACTCTTTAGATTCTGGAGTAGTTCCTGAAGATTGGCGGGTAGCAAACGTAACCCCACTTTTTAAGAAGGGAGGGAGAGAGAAAATGGGGAATTACAGACCAGTTAGTCTAACATCGGTAGTGGGGAAACTGCTAGAGTCAGTTATTAAAGATGGGATAGCAGCACATTTGGAAAGTGGTGAAATCATTGGACAAAGTCAGCATGGACTTACGAAAGGTAAATCATGTCTGACGAATCTCATAGAATTTTTCGAGGATGTAACTAGTAGCATGGATAGGGGAGAACCAGTGGATGTGGTGTATCTGGACTTCCAGAAGGCTTTCGACAAGGTCCCACATAAGAGATTAGTATACAAACTTAAAGCACAAGGCATTGGGGGTTCAGTATTGATGTGGATAGAGAACTGGCTGGCAAACAGGAAGCAAAGAGTAGGAGTAAACAGGTCCTTTTCACAATGGCAGGCAGTGACTAGTGGGGTACCGCAAGGCTCAGTGCTGGGACCCCAGCTATTTACAATATATATTAATGATCTGGATGAGGGAATTGAAGGCAATATCTCCAAGTTTGCGGATGACATTAAGCTGGGGGGCAGTGTTAGCTGAGAGGAGGATGCTAGGAGACTGCAAGGTGACTTGGATAGGCTGGATGAGTGGGCAAATGTTTGGCAGATGCAGTATAATGTGGATAAATGTGAGGTTATCCATTTTGGTGGCAAAAACGGGAAAGCAGACTATTATCTAAATGGTGGCCGATTGGGAAAGGGGGAGATGCAGCGAGACCTGGGTGTCATGGTACATCAGTCATTGAAGGTAGGCATGCAGGTGCAGCAGGCAGTAAAGAAAGCGAATGGTATGTTAGCTTTCATTGCAAAAGGATTTGAGTATAGGAGCAGGGAGGTTCTACTGCAGTTGTACAGGGTCTTGGTGAGACCACACCTGGAGTATTGCGTACAGTTTTGGTCTCCTAATCTGAGGAAGGACATTATTGCCATAGAGGGAGTGCAGAGACGGTTCACCAGACTGATTCCTGGGATGTCATGAAGAAAGACTGGATAGACTTGGTTTATACTCTCTAGAATTTAGGAGATTGAGAGGGGATCTTATAGAAACTTACAAAATTCTAAGGGGTTGGACAGGCTAGATGCAGGAAGATTGTTCCCGATGTTAGGGAAGTCCAGGACAAGGGGTCACAGCTTAAGGATAAGGGGGAAATCCTTTAAAACCGAGATGAGAAGAACTTTTTTCACAAAGAGCGTGGTGAATCTCTGGAACTCTCTGCCACAGAGGGTAGTTGAGGCCAGTTCATTGGCTATATTTAAGAGGGAGTTAGATGTGGCCCTTGTGGCTAAGGGGATCAGGGGGTATGGAGAGAAGGCAGGTGCGGGATACTGAGTTGGATGATCAGCCATGATCATATTGAATGGCGGTGCAGGCTCGAAGGGCCGAATGGCCTACTCCTGCACCTAATTTCTATGTTTCTATGTTTCTATCACCTAAATCAGGGATAACTACAGTTTTTTTTTACTGCAACCCCAGAACGACCCCTGTGCATTAGTACTAGGGCTTCAAAGGCATTTACAACAGTCATTAAGGATATTAAAGATGATTAGTTAAACATTGTTTACTTTGGTCTTGATTTATTGATATAATATTTTGATTGGTTTTTGCTTTCAATATTATCAGGAAAAAGAGATTGTAATTGAGGAACAGGATCACTATGGGACTGCACGTTTCTCATCCTGTATCATAATACCTGTACTGCCATGCATATTTTTGAGGTCACCATTTATCCCTCACACAGTGCTGTGTTCATGGTTAGAGTGAGGTCAAGGAAAGAACGTTTACGTCGCGGCCCTATTTTTCACCAATCTTTCCACTACCAGGCACAAGAAGCGCAAGACAGACACCATCGTATGCGGATGCCGAGAAATGTGCTCAGCTCTGGCTGAACAACTTCTAATCTTGTGTGTGGACTCGATAAGACGAAGATGGTTAAAGCGCTAGATATTGTTGCTTACAGAAAGCTCCAAAATAATAAATAAATGAACAAATAGGATAGGATAGGACCTCATAACATTTTCATTTAGATATCATAGAGCCATACAGCACGGAAACAGGCCCTTCGGCCCAAAGCAAAAATATGCCCTATCCAGACTAATCTCATCTGCCTGCGTTTGGCTCATATCCTTCAAAACCTTTCCTGTCCATGTACCTGTCCAAATGCCTTTTAAATATTGTTCTAGTACCTGCCTCAACTACCTCCTCTGGCAGCTTATTCCATATACCCACTACACTCTGTTTCCTGGGCCTTGTCCTCAGAAGGCAGTGGAGGCCAATTCACTGGATGCATTCAAAAGAGAGTTAGATAGAGCTCTTAGGGCAAGCGGTATCAAGGGTTATGGGGAGAAGGCAGGAACAGGGTACTGATTGTGGATGATTAGTCGTAATCTCATTGAATGGCGGTGCTGGCTCAAAGGGCCGAATGGCCTCCTCCTGCACCTATTATCTATGTATCTGTGGGCTCAATAGTGAAAGTGAAATAACTGCATTGTGGCCACAGCATTATTGGAAGATTTTTATTCATTACCTGAATTTCAATTTTGTTACATTTTACTAACACTTATATGCTGTAAAGTTGCCTGTGGGAATGAAATCATAAACATTTATTGATTTCCAAACTAAAAGTAATTATTATAAGGCTTTAACTAGATACCTACTTTGCAAACCCTATGAAGTCTTCATGGTTTGTATTGATATAAGCCAACTGGATATCAATCAGTAGCAATACCTAATGAAGATAACATGTTAAAATGTTAACCATATTTTTTTTCATTCAACCTTAGATCTTAGGCAAAGGACACAGACAGGCTAAAACTTATCTATGGCTTTTGATAAGCATATTTCTTTTTTCTTATGGAAATCAAAACCAAAATAAATATTGAAGATAGACACAAAATGCTGGAGTAACTCAGCAGGTCAGGCAGCATCTCTGCAGAAAAGGGTTAGGTGATAGAAACATAGACATCGAAACATAGAAAATAGGTGCAGGAGTAGGCCATTCGGCCCTTCGAGCCTGCACCGCCATTCAATATGATCATGGCTGATCATCCAACTCAGTATCCTGTACCTGCCTTCTCTCCATACCCCCTGATCCCTTTAGCCACAAGGGCCACATCTAACTCCCTCTTAAATATAGCCAATTAATTGGCCTCAACTACCTTCTGTGGCAGAGAGTTCCAGAGGTTCACCACTCTCTGTGTGAAAAATGTTTTCTTCATCTCGGTCCTAAAAGATTTCCCCCTTATCCTTAAACTGTGACCCCTTGTTCTGGACTTCCCCAACATCGGGAACAATCTTCCTGCATCTAGCCTGTCCAACCCCTTAAGAATTTCGTAAGTTTCTATAAGATCCCCCCTCAATCTTCTAAATTCTAGCGATTACAAACCAAGTCTATCCAGTCTTTCTTCATATGAAAGTCCTGACATCCCAGGAATCAGTCTGGTGAACCTTCTCTGTACTCCCTCTATGGCAAGAATGTCTTTCCTCAGATTAGGAGACCAAAACTGTACGTAATACTCCAGGTGTGGTCTCACCAGGACCCTGTACAACTGCAGTAGAACCTCCTGCTCCTATACTCAAATCCTTTTGCTATGAATGCTAACATACCATTGGCCTTCTTCACTGCCTGCTACTTTCTAATAGTCTACTTTCCTGTTTTTGCCACCAAAGTGGATGTGATGTTTCGGGTCGAGGCCCTTCTTTAGATCGACCTGAAGCATCACCTATTCCTTTTCTCTAAAGATGCTGCCTGACCTGCCGCGTTATTCCAACATTTTGGGTCTATATTCGGAGTAAACCAGCGTCTGCAGTTTCTACCCAAGCCAAAAGAAATATTAACAGTCAACTGAGATTTAACCTATTTAGTGGCAAGCAAGTACTAATGGAACCTACTAGTGTTGGAAAGACATAATGCAAAATGCAGGTGCAAAATGTTTTGAACTCTGGAGATTTCTTCAGTGATAGCCCATATTCAGCAGTGCATTGCAGACTGTCAGCAATGGCATGGATTAGTTGCCCGAAATGTATTGGAAGCATTGACATTGATGGTGAAAATATCTATCACCTTGCACATAGAACAGCCCCGGTTTTGGTGCATGGTTGCATTTTCTCATGCAGCTACAAGCTTCCTTGGCAAGGCCACCAGCAGAATCTAGGACGGGGCGCAACCCGGACACTCCCTCTTCACCACTCTCCCATCAAGCAAGAGGTACGGAAGTTTGAAAAAATGCACCTCCAGATTCACGGATAGTTTCTTTCCAGGTGTAATCAGGCAACTAAAACATCCTATCACCAACCAGAGAGCGATCCTGACTCCTGACCTATCAACTACCTTATTGGAGACCCTCAGACTATCTTTAATCGGAATATACTGGAGTTTATCTTGCACTAAACGTTATTTTCTTTATTCTGTATCTGTACATTGTGGAAGGTTCTTTTGTAATCATGCATACTTTCCGCTGCTTGGATAGAACGCAACAAAAAAGCTTTTTACTGCACCTCGGGACACATGACAATTAACTAAACTAAAATGACTCCCAGCAGGCTTTTACAAAATAGGTCCTTTTGATCGGAGCCCTTCTCTTCTTTCTTTGCTCTCCTGAAGAGATTCTCCAGCATTTTCTGTTGATTTTAAAATATTGTATATTAACCTGGGTCTTCGTCCTTCCTTCTCTCTCTCGTATGTAGCTTGAAACTATCCTCTCCGTCACTTCCCGCAGTTTTGGGTATCTGCCCAGCTGTGAAGATAAAGCACGTTCACCTAAGTTCCTAAAGTGAAGGTTCATCCATCTAATGATACCACTCACCTTAATATTGTCCAAAATATGTTTACTATATTCATTAATAATTAGATTCTATGGTTAATCATGTATTTCCTCATAAGAGGTCAATTGCTCATGAAGGGAAAATTCAAAATTAAGATATAAATAATATTAATAATAATATAATAAATTTCTTATAATATAAATACATTAAGATATAAATAGTAAAAATGTCTGAGCTATTTTCTTAATATAATAAAAATATTTCAGAAAAGAGTGATGCTCATAAAGGAATGTTCAACTATATTTATTTGTTAAATATTTTCTATGAAAGAAATGTTTCAGCTATTGCTAGGAAAGATTAGGCTGCTTTTGATAGATACTTTCAAGCTATCTAATATTGAATGTAGTACAGGGTAAATTTAAACTTCCATCTTCCAATAAAAGACAAAAATAAAATTGTCTCTCTTAAGACAGGTTTGCTGAGTTCAAATGTTACCAAGGAGTTTATGGTTATCGCTACATGATATTACATTCCGAACACAAAATAAAAAGATTCCATATGCTGGAAACCTAAAATAAACTCACAGGAAATGCTGGTGATACCAAGCAGGTCAGGCAGCAACTGTTGAGAGAGAAACAGAGTTAACGTTTTAGGATGTTTAGGTCCGATGAATCATTATTGATCAACACACTAACTTTTTCTCTCTTCACAGATGCTGCCTGGTTTATGAAATGCTCTCTTAACTACTGTATATGCCTGATGGCTATTATGTTCAACAATGCAATGGAAATATATAGTCTCTACTATTAGAAGTAGTGAAATTTACCAGATTCACCAGCAGAATATAAAAGTTTAAAGTAGGAAAAAACTTTGATCACATGCTTCCATGCTTTGCTGGTTGTGAAAAAAGTTCTGAATGCCCCGAGTATTCAGAAACATTCAAAACCGACTAATCGGTTAACATTTAGTCTTTTAAAAAAACAAGATAATAATTGAAAAAATAAACATGTTTGCAACAGTACTTGTGATTTTAACTACAACAGGGTTCTTGAACAAACAGCCGATGGTGGTTTATACCAAAGATAGACACAAAGTGCTGGAGTAACTCAGAGGTTCAGGCAACATCTCAGGAAAAAAGGTGAGTGACATTTCGGGTCGGACCCTTCTTCGGACTGATTGTACGTGGGGTGGGAGGAGAAAAAAAGCTGAAGAAGAAAGAAAGCTGGAAGAAAATTCAGCCGGAAGAAGGGTCCCGGCCCGAAACATCACGCATCCATTTTCTTCTTTGTGCCTATCTTCACAAGTACTGGACCCGGCAGGTTAGATCTGGCACAGGAAGAACAAGCGTAAGGAGGATCAGACATCAGAGGGGAATGCAAGGGTGACGTCTCTTATATTTTATGAATCAATTTGTCTGCTCTCATGCTTTTACTTGCTTTGGGGATTTGTGTGTTCATATGGAAGGCCCAAACTTCCTGAGGCATGCAAGGGTAAATGTGGTCAATTCAGTGTGGAACTACTTCCCAACAAATTGCGGCCGACCATACTGGCTGGCAATTCTAAATCCTTTTTATGGTTGCTGCTTATTTTAGAACTGGAAATTACATTTCTTTAAAAATAATTATTACTTACAGGTAACAAAAATATACCTGCACATAAATGCAGCACTTATTCCTTGAAGGAATGTACTCCTCTGACTTCAATTCTGAATGACTTGATCATAAGAACCCTGAGTCTAGACAAGTCTGTTAAAGGAATCATCAACTCTCTCTGGATATGCATTTCTTCTGTCTAGTCATAAATAAAAATTGTGATAAGCACTAATTCTTCTGGACTCAGGAGTATATTATAGAATGGTTATAATACAGCAACTCTCATGTTTCGCTTGGGCAGCTTACAACCCAGCGGTATATTGATTTCTCTAACTTCAAGTAACCCTTGCTTTCCCTCTCTCTCCGTCCCTCCACCATCCCAGGTTCTCCAACTAGATCTACTGTCCTCTTGATTAAATATTACTGATTATAGGCCGCGTTGTCACCATCCCCTCAACTAACAATGAACCATTCTACATTTCCTTGACAGCATCTGCTTTGATCTGTCGTTCTCACACCTTACCCTTCGTTATCTCTAGTCTCCCTCTCCCGACTCAGTCTGAAGAAGGGCATTGCCCATTACTTCTCTCCAGAGATGTTGCCTGTCCTGCTGAGTTACTCCAGCATTTTGCGCCCATCTTCAGTGTAAACCTGCGGTTCTTTCCTAAACAACTCTCTACCAGACCCATACTCTCTCTTTCTGCATTTTTTTCAGAAGTATCATTTATGCTATTTTCTCAATCTTCCTATTAAAATGGATCACCTCATATTTCTCCATGTCTGCCGGCAGTGTGTCTATTCCACCAGCCTCTTTACATCCTGTTGCAATCTATCACTATCGTCTTCAGAGTACACATTACTGCCAAGTTTGTGCTGTCAGCAAATTAAGAAATCGCAACATTATCAAAAGCCGTATTAAAGTCCATTAGCGCGTCATTGACAGATAATTCTCACCAACTGTATTTGTTATCTTATCAAACAATTGGACCAAATTAACTCAACATAATTTACCCGTGACAAGTTTGTGCTGGCTTGTCTTAATCAAGAAATTCACTGAACCTGCCACAGATCAATGTTTCTGAGAGCTCTCTTCCACCAAGGTTAAGCTGACAGGGCTAAATTGCTGGGCGTAGTCTTTATTTATTGAGCAAGGAAGTGATGTCTGCTACTCCTCATATCTTTGTGGTGTCAGGAACCTTCTCCAAGTGTGGGTGCCATGTATCCAAATGATCCATTAGATTAACCTTGGTGAAAGAAAGTGAGCAGCACAGTGAGCAGCACAGCAGCATTCGAGTTACTGCCTTACAGCACTAGAGGTTCAATCCCGATTACGGGTGCTGTCTGCACAGAGTTTATACGTTCTCCCTGTGACATTGTGGGTTTTCTGCGAGTGCTCTGCGTTTCTCCCACAGACCAAAGATAAGCAAAGTTGTAGGTTAATCGGCTTCTGTAAATTGTCCTTAGTGTGTAGGACAGAACAAGTGCATGGGTGATAGCTGGTCACCGTGGACCCGGTGGGCCGAAGGGCCTGTTTCCAGGCTGTATATCTAAATTAACATGCCACACACTTGTGCAGGATATCACTTGCTCTATCATGAGTCATCAATTGCTACTTATATGTTAATAGTAAGAGGAATATTCTGGTTGCCAATAGAAAGCTTTGTGCTAACTATTTGCATTATTGGAATCCATCCATAAAGTGGTACTCCAGCTTCCTCAAAGGGAAAAACTGCAAAGTTATATATTGTCATTTCTTGCTCCTAATTAAGTTCAGTGCATATTCATGCAGCTAAGAACGGTGAAACTACTATCAGATTCAAATGTAGTAAGCTGTCTGATAGCATCATAATTACTGCACAGAGATTTTAGACTGATTACTCCCTAGTGGGCAATTTGACATGAAATGACTCTTTATCCTGCGATAGAGATAAAACACACAATGCCAACTGAACAACAGTCAATACAAAAGTCAATTAAAAGGCACTGAATAAAAATACTGTCAATGGTGGAAATATTCACAGGTTAGGAATAAAACCAATTGTAAGGAAGAGTTAATCTTTCAGGTAAATGAACTTTCATCTGAACTTGAAACATTGGGGATAAACAAGTTTTATTGGTTTATAAAAGTTAACACAAAGTGCTGGAGTAACTCAGTGAGTCAGGCATCATCTATGGAGAACAAGGATCGGTAACATGTAACCGAACTCTACCCCCACTACATCGACGACTGCATTGGTGCAACCTCCTGCACCCATACACAACTCACTGACTTAGTCTATTTCACCACTAACTTCCATCCGGCACAGAAATACACCTGGACCATTTCCGACATTTCCCAACCATTTCTAGACCTCACTATCTCCATCGCAGGTGATAGACTACTGAACGACATCCACTATAAACCCACTGACTCCCATGGCTATCTGGACTACCCTTCTTCCCACCCTGCTTCCTGTAAGGACTCCATCCCCTACTCCCAATTCCTCCGTCTACGCCGCATCTGCACCCAGGATGAGGTGTTCGAAACAAGGGCATCGGAGATGTCTTCATTCTTTAGGGAACGGGGATTCCCCGCTTCGACTATAGATGAGGCTTTCACCAGGGTCTCTTCTATATCCCGTAGCTCCTCTCTCACTCCCCATCCCCCCCACTCGTAACAAGGGCAGAGTCCCCCTTGTCCTCACCTTCTACCCAACCAGCATCACATACAACAAATAATCCTCTGACATTTTCACCACATCCAACGTGATCCCACCACTTGCCACATCTTCCCATTTCCTCCCCTGTCTGCTTTCCGCAGAGACCGCTCCCCCCGTAACTCCCTGGTCAATTCGTCCCTTCCCACCCGCACCACCCCCTTTCCGGGCACTTTCCCTTGCAACCGCAGGAAATGCTACACTTGTCGCTTTACCTCCCCCCTTGCCTCCATTCAAGGACCCAAGCAGTCTTTCCAGGTGCAGCAGAGATTCATCTGCACCTCCTCCAACCTCATCGATTTCATCCGCTGCTCTAAATGTCAGCTGCTCTAAATCGGTGAGACCAAGCGTAGGCTTGGTGATCGCTTCGCCGAACACCTCCGCTCGGTTCGCGATAACCAACCTGATCTCTCGGTGGCTCAGCAGTTCAACTCCCCCTCCCATTCTGAATCCGACCTTTCTGTCCTGGGCCTCCTCCATGGCCAGAGTGAAGACCACCATAAATTGGAGGAACAGCACCTCATATTTCGCTTGGGCCGTTTGAACCCAAGCGGTATGAACATTGACTTCTCTAATGTCAGGTAGTCCCTACTTTCTCCTCCCCTTCTCAGCTCTCCATCCGCCCACTTCCTTTCTTCTCCCCCCCCCCACCCCCCACATCAGTCTGAAGAAGGGTTTTGACACGAAACGTTGCCTATTTCCTTCGTTCCATAGATGCTGCCTCACCCGCTGAGTTTCACCAGCATCCTGCAGTTCCTTCTTAAACATAGGTAACATTTCTCTAACTTTTGATTTAGTTTAGTTTATTATTGTCACATACTGTGAATCCGAGATACAGTGAAATGTTTTTTTGTTGTGTGCTATCCAGACAACAGAAAGACCTTTCTTAATTACAATCAAGCCATCCACATTGTACAGATACAGGATAAAGGGCATAATGTTTTGTGCAATATAAAGTCCAGTGAAGTCACATTAGATAGTTTGAAGGTCTCTAATGTAGATGGGAGGTCAGGACAGCTCTTGAGTTGGTGATTTTTAAGATGTAAGATGGAGATAATAGGAGGAAACATATGAACCAAAGGTAGATCATAGAGTGATACAGATACAGCGTGGAAACAGGCCCTTCAGCGCAAATTGCCCACACCGGCCAACATGTCCCAGCTACGCTAGTTCCACCTGCCTGCGTTTTGTCCATATCTCTCCAAACCTGTCCTATCCATGTACCTGTTTCTTAAACATTGGGATAGTCCCGGTCTCAACTACCTCCAGCAGAAGAAACTGAAGGACTGTCTGTTCCCAACTTCTGATCTCATGCCCGCCTTCTTTCCCCTCCGTCAATGAGTCTCTTTAACGGGGCAGAGAGGCAGAGAGAAAATGAGGAGAAATTTTTACCAAAGATCTTTGATTTTTACGAGAATGTTTCGGTAAGTGGCTTCCATCTCCGCACTAGTATCTTTTATGGCGGACAAAGATGGCGGAGACGGAAGCCGGTTACGGAAATGGGGCCGAAGATTACCCATGTCCGTACTACGTCTTTTTCGTCGAGTGCACTATCTTGTTTGCTATAGGTTCTTTGGTTGGGAATAGGTTATAAATGTTGGCTCTGACAGCTATGCACCCATCTATACTTCACGATGCCTCATGAAAGTAGTTAACATAACAACAACCTTTCCCACCCCGGTCATTCCTTCTCCCTACTCCTGTCGGGCAGAAGGTACAGAAGCTTGAAAGCACACCCACCAGACTCAGGAATACCTTCTTACCCTCTGTTATCAAGCTTCTGAACAGATCTTCCATAACCTAGCACTGTCTGATTCACCTCTACCCCTTGCGGACATTGGATGTCTCTGGAACTGTTGCTCTACAATGCTGATAACTATATTCTGCACTCTATCTTTTGCTTTGCTTTACCTATTGTACCTGAGTCTGGCTTGATTGTAACTATGTGTAGTATTATCTGATCTGATTGGATAGCATGTATAACAAAGCTTTTCACTGGACCTCGTGACATGTGACAATAATAAACCTAAACTTAAACCTAAATGAATAAAATAAAGCATAATTTAAACTTACAAGCTCCAGAATGGAAAAAAAAGGATCTTTCTTTTGCATTTTAATTTATTGTGTTTTATTCATATAAATCATATAAAATTATTTACATTGAATGTTTAATGCAAGCAGTTACGATAAATGTATCTCTTGATAAAAAAAAGAGTACCTAACTATTTCTGCTAATGGCACATCAGATGTCTATCTACATCTAAAGTAACTATCTTACTTTGCGCTAAGTAAATGCAAAGTTGTAAAATGTAACCAGATGAGTTAAAGCAATTAACACACAAAATATTAATATGACGCCACAGAGTTTAAGGGGAAATCTTAAACTAACGCAAACTGACATATACTATTAGCTGTGCATTATTTTGTACTGTTTGAAGAGACATTCACTGTCAAATGAAGTGCAATAAATTAAATCAGTGACAAATTTATTGCATACTCTAAACCTAAATTACTGTACTGTCAAGGATGTGGATTTCAGCGGATGTTAGTACTTTTATCACTCTGTGTGAAACAAATAAAAGTTAAGGAGTTTACCTTGTGACTGCACTGTCTAATGGTATGTATTAATTCTTGAATAACCAGATCCACGCACTTCAGGCAAGGTTCCTTGAGTTTCACTATCTGTTTCTTCACAATAGTTTCAAAAGCCATATCAGGCGTAAACAAACCAGGCCTGAAGACATTAAAGGCAAGACAGAACATCATTCTTGATAACGACCACACTGAGAAAATAAATCTGCATGCATCACTTAGTAAAATATTCAGCATTTTCCACACAAATATATTTTGAACTATTTAATATTGTTTAACAAAGAAGAACAATTATCATTCAAACATAATTCAACTGTTTGAATAATTAAAATAGATAAGCTACCAATTAGATTTAAACAAAAAAGCACTATCATCTGAAAAGTCTATTTATAAGGGAGGTACACACAAGCTCATAACTCATAGGAAAACGTATGTAATAAGTTATAGAAAGTTATATCTACCTTTCCCTCTCAACCCGATTCTCCTACCTTCTACCAGTAACCTTTGACATATATGATCCTAACTTTAAGAAAACTATGCAACCAACATTCAGAGAATATCTTAGTTTTTACATTTAATAAGTTGGTAAATAGTTTTATATACTTATCATTTGAAAATAAATGGGGTGAGGTTGTTTACTGCATTTGTCTGCAAATTACTGACTGGCCTTCAAAGGAGGAAACAAAATGCTGGAGTAACTCAGCGGGAAGATAGCATCTCTGGAGAACATGGATGGGTGACATTTAGGGACGGGACCTTTCTTTAGGCAATTTCAAAAAAGTTTAAAAGTTTCAAATATTGGCAATGAAACAAAACTGGAGCCTATATGTCAAATGTCATGTAGTTATGTAATCTAAACGGCCACAATTTAATTCAAATATGCACTCAATTATGTACATTTTAAAACTAACTAATGGAATGTTGGCATTGCAGTTAAATTAAAATTGTACGCTGTAATTAGATCCAACTGCTAGAGAATGCAGATGGTACTCTCAAAAGCAAAAATTATAAAAAATAAACTTAACATGGCAAGAAAGCCATGAAGTAAATTAACCTAGATGTAGTGTCTCTTTCTGCAAGTTAAGACATCCATCACACAGTGAAGACAGCAGCCTAACAGGTGGTTATTTTAGGAATACTTGATTTGAAGACTGTTTGGAACCAAACACAAGAAAAAAAGGGCTGCAATGAATGAATGACATGAATTATTGTCGAAGATAGACATAAAGTGTAATTGGGCCTGTCCCACTTGCCAATTTTTCCGGCGACTACCGGCATCATTGACTGACGTATCAGGTCACTGGAAAAGTCGTGGCGTGACACGGCGGTGACGCGACGTGATGACGTATTGATGCACAGTGTTTCCTCAAGTGTCGCAACTTTTTTTTTGTCGCCGCTGGATTTGACATTTCGGCGACCCTGATACATCAGTCAATGATGCCGGCAGTCGCCAAAAAAAATAAACGCCAAGTGGGACAGGCCCTTTAGAGTAACTCAACGGGACAGGCAGCATCTCTGGAGAAAAGGGGTGGGTGACATTTTGGGTCGGGATCCTTCTTTGGACTGAAAGTAGATGGGAGGGAACTGGAGGCAAGAAAAGGCAGGGCTGACAACAGATGACCAAGTAAGGGTGAAACCGATAATGGCCCATTGTTGGCTGGGGAAGAGCTGATAACGAAGGGATACAAGGATGCGAACAGTGGAATTATTTTCCTTGCAACTGTGGTGATGGCAAAACGTCCGACAAGTGAAATAAATCAAAATAGTTAATGTATTTTATTTACAATGTTGATACTGCAACATTATTACTTAGTTATGTGTTACAGGCTCAAAGCAGCAGTAAGCATGCAAAGGACGACGTGTAGACTAAATACACAATTTTCATTTCTTCTGTATTACAGGTTAAACTGAAAGATCAAAATCACTCTTTGAAAGCAACTCGCCTGATACCATGGATATTCTTAATAGCGAAGCTAATTTCTCGTCGTAGTTCTTTTTCATCAAACTCCATCTACAGAAATTAAAAATAAATCATTTATTGTCCTCACGCCAGAAGAAGCTGTGACTATGAGGCATTATTAACCTTCAAATTTACGAATGCTTGACGTTGCAGTTATTATATAAGATATCCGTTTGCACATGATTTAATAAACTACAGACACTAGTAACATAAGAATGAAGTCTCTCGATCTGAGCTTCCTAAGCCTTTGAGCTGCAAATGACTTGCTGTTATAAACAGATAATGTTTAACATGCATGTTTTTATACAATTCTGCTATCTTAAGAGAAATAGAGACAGGACATGCATTTACTGTCATTCATCAATTTGTCGATGATTACATAGCCGGGTATCCAGTGGTCCATTATTACTAATATTTAATAATTTTTGTCAATACAAACATTTGCTGATGATTAAAGATTTGGAATCAAATACATTTTTAAGTTAAAAAAAAAAGGCTCACAGTTCTGGAGAACTTAGATAAGAGATATTTGTGTCGGGAGCCTTCTTCAGCTGTCCCAAAATGGCAACTATCAATGTTCTCCAGAGACGCTGCCTGACCCGCTGAGTTACTCCAGCACTTTGTGTCCTTTTCTTTCTAAACCAGCATCAGCAGTTCCTCGTGCCAACATTTTTAAGTTAATTTGTTATGGTTAATATTCTTCTCTTCACAGTATATTTACAACTAAATAAATTACTGTTAATTATTTTTGAAAATGTTTCTTTGTTTCGAGAGACTTCTGGAACCTGGGATGATAGTTGAGTCTATTAGTGCTTTCAGTGCAAAATTAGGTAGGTTTTGATGCCAAGGTTCAAGGCTATCAATATATTAGAGAGGGATAAATGTTTACTTATTCAAGCTAGTAGACAATATAGACAGTTTTCAATGCTGCATATCTCTACAGTTTCTCTACGCTGTCTGCGGAGGGCGCTCAGCACCGCCAAGGACTGCTCTCACCCCAACCATGGACTGTTTACCCTCCTACCATCCGGGAGGCGCTACAGGTCTCTCCGTTGCCGAACCAGCAGGTCAAGGAACAGCTTCTTCCCGGCGGCTGGCACTCTACTCAACAACGTACCTCGGTGACTGCAATCAACACCCCCCCCCCCCCCCGGGCACGGGCAACTTATATTATTTATTCAAATCGTTTGCTATGTCGCTCTTCAAGAGAGATGCTAAATGCATTTCGTTGTCTCTGTACTGTACACTGACAATGACAATTAAAATTGAATCTGAATCTGAATCTGAATCTGAGTTTTATGACATTCAGGAGATTTCCTTGTTACATGACTCAAGGCCCAGAAATCCACTGATCACTTCAATATTTTACTTTTCTGATGGTTTCACTGCAATAACATAAGTAGAATGAGATTGGTAAGAGTTATACCTTTACCAGCTCAAAAGGAAATCGTTCATGGAAAACTTTGTTGATCCTTGCTCCACCTGATAATTCTGCCGTATCCACTTGATTGCCTGATCCTTCGATTTTCTTGTCAAAATCCACGGAAAACTGTTTTACCATCCTGATTGTTAGAAAGGAAGAAAATAATTTCTGATTGGTAGTTAATAATTACTGACGAGTCTATGGCACACTTTTTAAAAGTTTAGTTTAGTTTAGAGATACAGCACGGAAACAGGCCCTTTCGTCCCCCGAGTTCACGTCAACCCGCCATCCCCGTACACCACTATCTTACATATTAGGGACAATCTACAATCTTTACCAGTCAATTACCTACAAACCTGCATGTTATAGGAGGAAACTGGAGCACCCGTGGAAAACCCACGCAGTCATGGGGGAGAACGTTTAAAATCCATACAGACAGTACCTGTAGTCAGGATTGAACTCAGGTCTCTGGTGCTGTAAGGCAGCAACTCTACCGCTGAACCACCGTGCACCCCTAAGCTTCCAAACAGTCTTGGCTAATAAAAACATCTTGCCTGCCTATGTACCACTCTTCTCTATCTTAAGGAAATAAATGAAAACTTGGGTGAAAGCAATCATTTTAATTTAGTTTAGTAATAATGGACACTTATACTGGTGATTGACAGATCTTGTGTTATGCGTGGATATCAAGGTATAGGAACGGTGGCGAGAAAATTAATTTGCTCTGATCTAACCAAGTGAACAAATAGATTCACAGGAACGGAGGTTTCTCCATCCATGCATCATCTTTGACTGTATTGCGCAGAACCTGAAGTTACCCATCCCAAAGATCTGCTGGAACTAGTGGACTGAGATAACATTTCTTAGAGAGCTTTTATGTAATATTAGAATGTCATTTATTTTATGTTGAAATTTGTCTGCAATAATAAATTTCGTTCTTTATTAATTTGGAGAAGTAATCAATATTCCGTTTAAAATATACAGTTTTGAAAGAGGACACAAAATACTGGAGTAACTCATACGTGACGTTTTTGGTCATGATACTTCTTCAAACTGAAGAAGTTCTCGACCCGAAACGTCACCTATCCATGTTCTCCTGTGATGCTGCCTGACCCGATGAGTCACTCCAGCACTTTGTGTCCTTTTGTGTATTGACCAGCATCTGCAGTTCCAGCCACACGTTTCTTTATGATGTGTGTAGCAACTGTGGCGTATTCATTCAGGTCCGTTGCCGAGTCCATGAACATTGCCCAGTCTACAGACTCCAAACAGTCCTGGAGTTGTTCCTCCGCCTTCCCCGACCAGCTCTGTACAGCCCTCACCTCTGGGGGTATGCTCTTCAATTGCTGCCTGTAGGCAGGAAGAAGCAGCACCGCAGTATGGTCAGATTTACCGAAGTGAGGGCGAGGGATAGAGCGATAGGTGTCTTTGATGGTCGTGCAGCAGTGGTCGAGGGTGTTTGATTCTCTGGTGCTGCAGGAGACATATTGGTGGAAGTTAGGGAGCGATTTCTTCAGGTTGGCTTTGTTGAAATCCCCGGCTATGATGGTAAACGCCTCGGGGTAAGCCGTCTGGTTGTTGACCACGGCATGCAGCTCCCCCAGTGCCAGATGGAGGTCTGCCTGAGGAGGGATGTAGGTCGCGGTCAGGATGATGGAGATGAATTCCCTCGGTAGGTAGAAGGGACAGCACTTCACAGCCAGGTGTTCCCTGTGTGAAGAGCAGGAGTTGGATAGGATGGCCACGTCTGAGCACCACGCAAAGTTGACCATGAGGCAGATGCCCCCTCCTCTCCCTTTCCCAGATGCCAGTGTACGGTCCATGCAATGGATGGAGAAACCTTCAGGTTGGACTGTTGAGTCTGGGGAGCTGGGGGTGAGCCATGTCTCTGTGAAACACAACACAGAGCATTCCCTCAGCTCCCTTTGATAAAGCAGCCTTGCCCTTAAGTCCTCCACTTTATTTTCAAAGGACTGTACATTGGCTAGGACGATGGGTAGGGAGAGGTGGGTCAAAGTCCCCTGTGCTTCTGTCTGACCTGAAGTCCTCCCGTTGGCCACGTTTCCAGACACAATGGAGGCCTCTCCATTGTTTCCAGGTACTGTGCTTACTGTACCTGCTGTTTCTGTGAACCTGCGCTGGAACGGGGATTCCCTTGCAGACACCAGCACCAGCTCCGTTGCAGCTCCAGCAGCTCCAGTTCCTGGGAGATCCTGCCCATCGGCACGGGAGGTCTTTCCGGTGTTTCCAGGTACAGTACCTGTGATCCTCAGTCGGGTCGGGTGTTCTCCAGCGATTGAGGGAACGTTTGCAGTCGGGGGCTCCCGCAGCTGCGGGAGATCGCAATATCACTATTGCCTTCAAGTGCACTAGCAGTTTGTCCGTTTCTGCGCCGATTTCTACCGTTTCTCTGATCAAGGTGAGTTGAGAGAAGCTATGAATAATCCTCTTCTGTTGAGCTGCTGGCAAACTGTCACCACAGGCAGGCTCCATCTTTGATGTGTCAATAAATTCTCATTAAATTGAATTTGCAATGAATTTCATTGAATTGAATTTCCTCGTTTCTACTGTTTTGAAAGCATGCAGATTCAAGCTAATATGACACAAGTAGTTCCCAGAATTTTCCCAGACAATCCACATTATACTTCAAACAAAGATGCTTAACAATAAGTTGAGAGCGCGTAACGTACAGCAAGAGAGCCTTGGCTGTTATGGCAGGGTCATCAGGTCGGCAGTCCTTAAACTCTGCCACCTCCTTTTCTAAAGATGATAACTGCCTCCGCAGCTTGTCTCGCAGCACTGGGAGAATCTCCCGAATGTGGTTGGTCAGTTGCTGCAAAATAAAAGACAATGAACATTCAAAACCCTATTGAAACATTAACAAATTATAACATATCTATATATTACTAAAACTCTCATCTTGACCACTTCCTGTTTGCGTTGTAATTAAATTTGCACGAAAACGATCCCCCACAGCGATGCCACCTTACTCACCATTCTCCTCTGCTGCAAGTCAAATAAGTTTTGTTCCGATCGGTGAAACAGTACAAAAGTTATGAAGGTTTTGAAGGTTCCTCCTCCCCCCCCCCCCCATCCCCCTCCCCCCACACATCCCCTCCCGAACACCCCCCATCCCCCACACCCCCTCCCCCCATCCCCCCCCCACACGCCCCCCCCACAAAGCCCCTTACCCTCACCACTACTCCCCAACACCCCCCTCCCCCCACACCCACAACCCCCCCCCTCACCCACACACCCCCCTTCCCCACATCCCCTCCGCAGTGGTGGAACATTGCTTCGGGGGAATGGTTTGCGTTGGAAGAACAGGTGAGTGGTGGAATATTGCGTTGGGGAATGGGTTGCGTTGGGGGGGACCAGGCCTCCCGTGTGACTGGGACCCAACGGGTCCCACGTAGCCTAGTTACATAATAAAGTGGAGGTGCAATGAATGTCTTGCTCTTCCGTTAGAATTCTAGAACAACAATGTTGCAATGAAATTCAAGCTAAACATGTTAATTTAACAAAGATATAGTTGTTGAACATGGCCACGAAAGTAAATACTGTACAGAAAAACTACATGATGCATTACATTTTCATCTTTCTGCACCAGGATTAAATTCAGCCAAAGATAAAGAAAAGCTGCATATGTCTGTGAAAATTATTGGTAGGCTAGCATTAAAAAAAGGACAAATCAGATTTAAAATGAATATCTAAAAAGGTTTCTAAACCGTTATGAAGGGAATTTAATAAAGATAATCTGAGGCTTCTGTCTGATCAGATCACTTGTAGTATTTGTCACAATGATTCAAAGATGGACCCCTTCATCACGCCAAATCGGGTCAAGGGGGATATAATCATTTTAACCTTGCTCACCATTATCTTATTACCCTATCTTAGTAGAATATGCTCCTATAAGAACTGACTGAAGAAAAGTGAAGAAGGTGGATTCTTTAATCTTCAAGCCTATATTCAAGGTCAAAATGTCCAGGATATTTATCAATGACCTGCAACACACTAATAATTCTGCCATGCTTGAACCCAACAAGTGACATCCAGACTATGATGCATCTCCTTACATAAACCAACCTAAGCATCAAATTTTAATCCAACATTAAGAGAAGGGGTCTCGACCCAAAACGTCACCTATCCATGTTTTCTGGAGATGCTGCCTGACCTGCTGAGTTACTCCAGCACTTTGTGTCTTTATGTGCATTAACCAGCATCTGCAGTTCCTTGTTTCTACATTGCGAAGCGAAATAACACTGCACAATTCACCATCAAGGGCTGATGTAGGAACAATTGCTTCACTTATCTCTGCAGCCACAACCTAGAGACTCAGCACGGGATCCAGTGTATTCGTGCCTCCCTTGGGAAACAAATTCAGCACATCTTCTCTGACCATGATCCATGGAACAACACCAAGATATCGACAAAATGGATGATGGCATTTCGGATTAAAAGCGTTTCAAACACATCCATTGCCATATAGTCTCCTTTGGTATGTGGACAGTCAGTCTGATACAGGTATGCAGCTCAATTGTCATCTCTATCCCTTTGTTAAGGATGTGAAATGGGTGATTTTACCAGTATCACCTGAAGAACCTAGTCAGCCGTGACCAATAGAAACATAGAAAATAGATGCAGGAGGAGGCCATTCGGCCCTTCGAGCCAGCACCGCCATTCATTTTGATCATGGCTGATCGTCCCCAATCAATAACCCGTGCCTGCCTTCTCCATAGAAACATAGAAAATAGGTGCAGAATGATGCTGCTTTAAAATCCTCCTCCGCACTAAGTTGGAAGATGAAGCATTAATACAATAATCCTCAGAGATGAACTCCACTGGACAACATATATGCCCAACTCTCAATTCCCCAAATGAGTTTCACGCTTCCAGCTCATTCGTGACCAGAGATCCTATGGTGGTCAAACGAAAAGTTGTAAAAACACAATGAAGGCATATGTCAAGAAAAAACCCGTGGTAGTCATGAACAAGGAAAGCGCGGGTACACATGCACACGCGGGCACAAGGCAGCAAAGAGATAACTAGCTTTGAAAAGAAACTCCTTGCCTTCAAAATGGAATATAAAAAAAAGTAAAAGAAACCTTAACCTGTGGACAGCTTTCCCAATACAGTCTGTACAGGTACACATCAGTAATTTTGATGGATGGATCTGTATATCTAGGACATAATTACGGAGTCACCTCAAGACTCATCAGCGAATGAGAGTCGAGATCATACATATTTTCAATGATTCTCGGTGAAATCAATTTACGATTCATAATACTGGATACATAATACATGATAATTCACTTCATTATTAAAATTTTAAAAAACAGTATCAAATATTTTGGCAGATATGCACAGTGGATTGCATTTACAAACAAGACCTATGCAAACCAAACCATTATCACAATTCTAAATGTCATCCAAACATTAATTCTCACCTCATTGAGGATCTTCTGGAGATATGGAGTTCCCATACGTTCTGCCATGTGTTTATACGCAGGTTGAGAAAGGAAAAAATTTCTTTCCGCTATAAGTGCTGCTTTAATGTCCTTCTTTCCTTCTATATCCTTCTGGCTTCTGTTGACAATACCAATGTATCCTAACAGTCATGAAATTATAAAATGAAAATTGTCAAGGTTCTTTATCATGTGCTTTCGGGATAACATTTACTCTTGCGATATAGTGATCTCCAGATCCTGGCCAATATTTATCCTTCAATTAACATTTCCAAACATTTAAACAGACCATCTATTTTTATCTGTAACACTGCAGCTTGTTGAGACTTCATGTGTACAAACTGGCTGCTATGTGATCGTTTAGGACTGACAGGCTGTGAGCCAAACAATTGTTTTGTACGTGATTTAAATGGTGCTATATAAATAATGTACATGCCTTTTTGTTCCCCTAAGGAGCGTGGCACAGTAGTGCAGAGTTGCTGCCTTACAGCATCAGAGACCCAGGTTCAATCATGACCACGGGTGAACTTTGTATGGAGTCTGTACATTCTCCCTGTGACCATGTGAGTTATCTCTGGGTGCTCTAGTTTCCTCCCACATTCCAACGATGCGTGGGTTTGTAGGTTAATTGGCTTCGGTAAATCTCTCTAGTGTGTAGGATAGAACGGTTGGTCAGCGCAGACTCGGTGGGCTGAAGGGCCTGTTTCCACACTGTATCTCTAAACTGAGCAAGATGTCTTTATTGCCCAGATGTGGTTCCAATTGAAAAAGTAGTGAAGATGAAACTTTAGAAGCTTAGGACTTCAATTCACTCTGGTAAGTGCATAAGGTTTCCTCGAGTGATTCTGCATTTTTAGAACAATCTCAGTCGTTTTTACCGCAAGTTGCTTGTTCTAATTTATTCCTTTCACAGCAAAAGGAAGATACCTTTACAGCAAAAGGGTAAACCTAACAAGTCAGCATGAGAATGTGTTGAGACATCTAGCAGGATCTAAAAGGATTGTAGAAACAAGGAGCTGTAGATGCTGGCTTACAAAAGAAGACAGAGTCAGGTTCAGTCAGCATTTCTGGATAACATGGATAGGTGACGTTTCAGGTCGGGACCCTTCTTTAGACTGATTGTGGAAGAGAGGTGGGTCCTTAATGATGCTGGCTGCCTTTTGAAGCAGCGCCTCCTATAGATCCCTTCAATAGTAGGGAGGTCAGTACCCGTGATGGACCGGGCAGTGTTCTCCTCCTCTCTCTGTAATCTCCTTGTTTCCTGGGCATTCGAGTTGCCCTACCAAGCCATAATGCAACGTCAATACACTGTCCTCCGTACAAAAAAAATTCAAGACATACAGAAACTCCTCAATCTTCTAAACACGTAGAGGCATTGATAGGCTTTCTTTTATGATGATTAAGAAATCAACATCTGAATGTCAGACATGCAGTCTGGCACAAATGAGCTCTGGTGCAACCATAGAGTCTTACAGCCCTTTTGCCCATTGTATCAATGCTGAGGGTCTGTAGTTTTCAATGCCTTTGTAATTTAAGTGCTGATCTGGATACACTTTATGCCTCCACCACCAGGATGTATCACCAATTAGTTTATAAATTATTGACATGTGATTGTTTAGGACTGATAAGCTGCGAGCCAGTTTGAAATCTTTGTAAGTGATCTAAATGGTGCTATATTGGCATGGGCAGATACAGCTTAATTTCTTTAATCAAATAATATTTAATTTTTTTAGTTCAGTTTAGAGATACAGCGCGGAAACAAGCCCTTCGGCCCACTGAGTCCACACCGAACAGTCCACAACAGCCCTGCACATTAACACCATCCTACACACACTAGGGACAATTTACACATACACCAAGCCAATTAACCTACATACGTGTGCGTTTGGAGTGCAGAGGAAACCGAAGATCTCGGAGAAAACCCACGCGCTCACGGCGAGAAAGTACAAACTCCGTACGGACAGCACCCATAGTCGTGATTGAACCCAATTCTCTGGCGCTGTAAGCCCTGTAAGGCAGCGACTATACCGCTGCGCCACCATGGCCACACACGGTGATTGTCATCTTAGCAGCTGTACTGTTGAAGAAAAATTGTATTGGAATGTACTACACTTATCCTCAAACTAATGAGACTGATGTCACTTTAGATATTCAGCACTGAAAATTAAGCAGCAAATACAGTGGCCTATTTATATGCAATACCTCTGCGAAGAGGTAGCAGCTTGTTCTCCAAAACATTCCTGGCATCTGTACCCTCATCCATTAGATCAAGCTTGGTAATCACACCAATTGTTCGCAAACCTGTCCAAATCAGATGAAATATTATTAAATGAGTAATTAATTAAAGTACAGTTTTCAGACAGCAGGAAAATGGAGGCACAGGGAACTGCAGATGTTGGGATCTTGCATGGAACACAAAGTGCTGGAATAACTCAGCAGGTCTGGCAGCATCACAGGAGAACATGTATAGGTGACGTTTAGGGTCGAGACCTTCTTTAGTCTCTGGAGGACATGGATAGGCGACATTTCAGGTCAGGACTCTTCTTCAAACTGGGTCTAATGTTTGCAGTCTGAAGAAGGGTCCCGACCTGAAATGCCATCTATCCATCTTCCAGAGATACTGCCTGACCCTCTGAGACTTCAGCATTTTGTGTTCTTTCAAACAGCAAATTAATTTTACTTTGTTCATGTGTGCTTGGAAGAGGTACATGTGAACCTCTATCTCACATGGAAGGGCTGCTAGGATCCCAGGATGGAAGTAAAAGAGGAGATGAACTGCACATGAAGGGCTGCTAGGATCCCAGGATGGAATTAAAAGAGGTGTACTGATCAGTTTTACATCTTCTGCAGTTGCTGGGGAAGTACCTGGGGAGGAGGTGGTTTGCGTGGGAAGAGATGAGTGAACCAATGAGTTACGGAGAGAACTAGGAGAACGCTCTCTATGGAAAGTGGAAAGGGGTGAAGACTTGAAAATGTGACTGGTGGTGGAAACAAGTTGAAAGTGGCACAAATGTCAGAGAATGACAGTTTGGATGCAAAGGTTGATGGGTGAAAGGCGAGGACCAAGGGAACTCTATCCTTGTTCTGTCTAGGGAGAGGGGGAATGAGAACAGAACTGTGGGACACAGAGGAGATGCATGTGAAGGCTCCATCCACAAAAACATGGGGGGGGGATTCCAGATGAACTAAAGAAAGACGACATCTCGGATCTTCTATACAGAAAGCCTCATCTTAGGTGCCGATGTGACAGAGACAGAGAAATTGAGAGTCCACGCAAGAGACAGAGTGAGAGGAAGTGTAGTTAAGGTTATGGTGGAGGTCAGTGGGTTTGTAATGGATGTCAGTCGATAATCTGTCCCGCGATGGAGACAGAGAGATCAAGAAAGGGGAGAAAGATGACAGAGATAGTCCAAGTGAACTTGAGACCGGGTGGAAGTTAATAGTAAAGTTGATTAAGTCCATGAGTTCTGCATGGGTGCAGGAAGCAGACCTAATGCAACCGCCAATGCAGCAGAGAAAGAGTTGAGGACGGTGCTGGGGTATGTTTGGAACAAAGAGTGTTCTCACAAAAAGACAAGAAAAGCTGAGGCCCATGCAAGTGCCCTGGCTATACTTGAAGCAAGTGAGTCAAGACATTCTGCAGTAGGGACCTTTGTGTTTTGTGTTTAAATGTATGATCCCTTTATCACTATCAAAAAATTAAAAACGTTTTTTGAAGTTTTAAAAGTTAAAAGGGTGGCACGGTGGCGCAGCGGTAGAGTTGCTGCCTTACAGTGCTTGCAGACCGGAGACCCGGGTTCGATCCTGACTACAAGTGCTGCCTGTACGGAATTTGTACGTTCTCCCTGTGACCGCGCGGGATTTCTCCAAGATCTTCCGTTTCCTCCCAAATTCCAAAGAGGTACAGATTTGTAGGTTAATTGGTTAGGTATAAGTGTAAGTTATCCCTAGTGTGTATAAGATAGTGTTAATGTGCGGGGATCTCTTGTGGGTGCGGGCAAGGGCCTGGATCCACGCTGTAACTCGAAACTAAACCAAATGTCTATTTATAAAAACAATAATTGCTAGGCAAGCTAAACGTTAAAAGTTAAGCATTACGGGTGGGGGAAAAAATCTCTTACCTTGGGGATCAACATCTTTCGCTAACTTTAGTGCATCTGAATTGGTCAAGTCTGTGTTAGCTGGTGTTACAGCCAGAATAAGACAGTTTTCGCGACTGATGAATTGCATTATCATGTCCCTGATTTGGTACTCAATATCTGCTGGTTGATCTCCTACTGGCACTTTTGTGATGCCGGGTAAATCAATTAGGGTCAAGTTTAGCACTGTAAAAAAACAAAACAGGAGGATAAATAGCTGTTACTGTTCTTATTAATGCAACAGCAGAACTAAGTTTCCCTTGTTTCAGATCTATATCGTCAGTTGTAATAAAAAGGACTGCAGATGCTACTTTTATACCCAATGTAGCATAACGTGCTGGAGTAACTCAGTGGGTCAGGCAGCATTTCGTGGAAACATGGATAGGTGATGTTTCGGGTCGGGACCCTTCGACAGACTGACTCGAATCATTACCTATCCATGTTCTCCAGACATGTATGATCTGCTGAGTTACTCTAGCATTTTGTGCTTAATTTTCATCAGTTAAGAGTTCCGTATCTTTTTAATTGATACAATTTGCATTATTTCACGTCACTGTTCTATAAAGTTAAGAAACACACAAAATCATAACTTGGTAGAACATTATAACTTGTTTGAGAAGAAGATAAACAAACCACCATCTTAAATGCTTAGAATTTAGCACTTCCCTTACAAATGGCATCATCTCTCCCAAATGTGTTCGTTTGTACAGAATTGTCGTATGGAATCAGTGAGCAGTCATCTTAATGTACATGGGAAAAAAAGTTATACTTCATCTTTCTACACACCATTTGGAGAGTAGATTCTCAGGTTAATGGGTATTGATGAAATCCCTTTGTTTGTTCCAGTTGCTCTGTCCGTTTCTAATTCAATTTCATGGCACACTTCTTCAAAATCAGTAAACCTTTTTCCTTTACAATGTAGAAATTCAGCATATTCTATAACAAAATTAAAATACAGTTAATAGCAAAACATATTTTCAAGTTATATAAGAGAGACACACAATGATGGTTCAATGGTTCATTGACTCCATCTACACTTCACGCTGCCTCGGCAAAGCCACCAGCATAATCAAGGATCAGTCTCACCCCGGTCACTCCATTGTCTACCCTCTGGCAAGAGGTACAGAAGTGTGAAAACACATACTTCCAGATTCAAGGATACTCTTCCCAGCTGCTATCAGGCAACTGAATTGCCTTATCACGAGCTAGGGTGCGATCCTGACCTCCCATCTATCTCATTGGAGACCTTTGAACTATCTTTAATCGGACTTTATCTTGCGCTAAAATGTTGTACCTTTTATCTGTATACTGCACACGGTTTGAAGGTAATCATGTGTAGTACACAACAAAAGCTTTTCATTGTACATCAGTACATGTAACAATAATAAACTAAACTTTATTGTCACCTATACCTAGGTGCACCCAAATCCATTTTTTGCATACAGTTCAGTGAAAATCTGCAGATGCTAGAATGTTGAGGAAACCACGGAGTGTGGCAATTACTCAACAGGTCAGGCAGCATCTGTGAAGGCAATGATAGGTGATGATACCCTTCTTCAGACTCAAGAGGGGACCCAAAAAGTTGCTAATCGTTCTTCCACAGATGCTCCCTGGCCCGCCGAGTTACTCCAACACTTTGTGTTTTGTACAAGTTATATAAATTGCTCTTCGAGTAAAGACGACAATATCAAAATACCGAAAGAGATCATTTTATTTGTAAATTAACAATTGAACCCGTCTGTCTCATAGAAGTGAAGATGTGGAACAAACTCTAAGCAAAGAATGTTAATGCTGTCTCAATCAGTTCCTGAAAGTAAAAGATAATTTTGTCCTTTAATTTCATTTGCTTTCCACCCTTTCACAGACCATTGGCTGCAGCTGAGTCGATTGATGGATACAGCAGTACCTTCGGCACATCGAATCCACACCAACCCCCTCACTCTAGCTCTATGCTATCCCACTTTCGTATCCTCTCCATAAACCGGAACACCCAGAGGAAACCCACACTGTCACAAGGAGAACATGCAAACTTCACATGGAGGTCAGGATCAAACATGTGAAGCAGCAGCACAATCAGCTTTATCTTTTACCAGTTCTGGTGGTCTGCAATACATCTCTCTCCACATGCTGACCAGCTTGCAGAGATTTTCTTGTGTAGCTTTTTTATTTCAAAGTGCGTAAAGCTGTCACCTTCATCTTGATGAGCAATAGGGAGACAAAATCATATTCTAGATTCCAGCCTGCTGGCAATCATTTTGTTGCATCTGGTAACAATCTTGAACTTGACAAAAAAAAGCTAATATTCAATAATAAAACTAATATTACCTGTAGGGGAATTAACCAGTTGCAAAACCAGAGGGCGTCTAGTCACTATGCCTGGTCCTCGAGGAAGAAAATCCCTAATGTTGAAAGAGAATAAAAAAAGATTTTCATTTTACCAGAAAAGATCTTTGAAAAAAATAAAGCTGTAGCAATATTTACACCACCAAGAACTGAGAAGGAAAAGGGAGTGGGGGTTGTTGTTAGAGGATACCTACAATTGGAGAATTCAATGTTAATTTTTTTGCATTCATCACGAGCATAACATTCATGCTGAGTTATTTACCTTTTTAATAAATACAAAAAGTTTCATTTAAAATTTAAAAAATCATTTTATAAAAGGAAAATTGATTTTAAAGGTGTCAGAATATTGAAGGGATTTGTTTCCTCGACTGTGTAATTTACATTTTTGCTGCCCTCATGTGGTCATCTTTATTCTTGTCCAGGCAACATTAAAGTGTGAAAAAGCGGTTTCAATTTGTAGGATTTGACATCCATCCATTTGTCCATCCATCCATGGATCCATCCATCCATCATCCATCCATCCTCCATCCATCATCCATCCATCCATCCATCCATCCATCCATCATCCATTATCCATCCATCCATCCATCCATCCAAGTCTCCTCCGACCGACTGCCGACCGGCGCCCTTCCTGCCTTTCGATTCGTGCCCGATACTCGCAGATGTCCAATCGGAATGGCCGATGCTCGCAGATGTCCAATCGGAATGGATTCATTTGCATGTACGGCTGCCGCCTGCATTTCTTCCTTTGATTCATTGCCACGCCCAATCTAGACGCTCAATCTCCGAGATATTTTCCATTTCGGTAGAGATTTTGCTTTTATTTCTAAGTATCCGCTCCTCATTTCATTTCGTCGTGTTGAAGTACACGTTTTTAATCAAATCCTTCTCCCCCCCCCTCCCGCCCCCAAGTATTTCAAAACTAAACAGGCTTCTCCATTTACATGTCAGCTTCCAACACACTTCGAAACAAAGTTGCAAGACAGGAACACTGAACTTTTCACTGCTGCAGCAGGCAGGGGAGGTGCCATTAGATTTTTTTTTAAAGAGGCAGGGCAGTGCTGGAATCTTACTTTTGAGAACGGCTTCAGTTCCATTGGAGGAGACGGGTGCATGGTGGAATATTGGGTTGGGGGATCACACCATTGGGGGAGCAGACCCAACGGGTCTGCACTTGGTCTAGTTATTATATAAAAGTCTGTGGCTGCCGCCTGCCGTCCGTCCGTCCGGCTGACTTTCTGCCTTTTGATTCGTTCCATCGTGTGATGTCACAATGCCCAATACACTTCTTCCTATCAGCTTCCAACACACTTCAAAACAAAGTTGCAAGACAGGAACACTCTGAACTTTTCACCTCAATGGGATATCACAGCAAGTGCTTCAACAGGAGGGGGAGGGCCAATTGGTATTGCAATTGGAACTGCTGCAGCAGGCAGGGGAGGTGCAATTGGAATTTGTTTTCAATCCACTGCTGAGGGAGGCAGGGGAGTGCTGGAATCTTACATTTGGGAACGGGTTCAGTTCCGTTGGAGACGGGTGCATGGTGGAATATTGGGTTGGGGGATCACACCATTGGGTGTGCACTTGGTCTAGTTATTATATAAAAGTCTGTGGCTGCCGCCTGCCGTCCGTCTGTCCGGCTGCCTTTCTTCCTTTTGATTCGCTGCTCCTTCCTATCAGCTTCCAACACACTTCAAAACAAAGTTGCAAGACAGGAACACTCTGAACTTTTCACCTCAATGGGATATCACAGCAAGTGCTTCAACAGGAGGGGAAGGGCCAATTGGTATTGCAATTGGAACTGCTGCAGGGGGGCAGGGGAGTGCTGGGATCTTACATTTGGGAACGGGTTCAGTTCCGTTGGAGGAGACGGGTGCATGGTGGAATATTGGGTTGGGGAATCACACCATTGGGGGAGCAGACCCAACGGGTCTGCACTTGGTCTAGTTATCTTTAAAAGTAAAATTGCCAAATATTTATTCATTTTAATCTTATATGAGACAAACTACAATCCTAGGCATAGTGAAATAATACCGGGATCGGGGTCCGGGGGGGTGAAGCACCTCGTGTGGGGGTCAGGGGGGTAAATCACCCCGGTGTGGAGGTCGGGTGAATTACCCCGGGGTGGGGGTCGGGTCCGGTGCCAGTGCAACGCGGTCAGTGACTCTGGGAGGACGGAGGGACCAGACTGTCCCCAACTCCGCTGCAGCTGATGGGGACGTTGCCAAGTTTATGTCCCCGTGTGTCTGCTGCCGTTGGAGCACTGGAGTGCCCCTCCCTCCCGGAGTGGGCCATCCTGCCTTGTGAGTGCATTGTGTCGTCATTATGATTTTTTTTTAGTTTTTGGGGCTGTTTTTTAAATTTAAAGGATTAATAGCTTCGAAAATATAGGTGTGATTGCGACGGGAAGATGTTTATTGCCACAACGGGAAAAATGTAAGTAGGATGTGTGAAAATGGGAAGACTGTGGCCTAGCATTTGGAAGAAGATAGGAAAAACAGATTAACACAGAGACACATTCACATTGTGGACACAAACACAAACAATAGGAAGACTTTTAGTATTATTTAGAGATGTTGTGTTGCTAGGTGACAAGATAGATGATAGTGGTGGAAAAGACTCGATGGGCTGAATGGGCTACTTCTGCAATGAATTGTGCACTTAAGAAAACACAAAATCAATAGTCCCTTCTTTTAAGGGAGAAAAAAATTGATCTCAAATGTTCTTATCAAAAGCATTCATTCTGAAACGTTCTCAATGTGAGGTTAGCCATTCTGTGCTGGAGTTTTATACAAAGAAGTTTGTACAAAGAAGGCTCCTGAAAATCTATTCCAGGTTACGTCATGGAAGGGATTACCAGGAAGATAACAATTGAAAGAAGTGCTCAAAGTTTCCTTGAGAAAATGCAACATCCAATGGTTGAATCAATGGATCAATGGTTCTTTGTCACCTATGCACTGCATAGTGGAATTCATTTTTTGCATAGCTCTCACATGCACAGTTGCCATATTTTGGTGCTATTTACAAAAAAGAAGTTCACTTGCTGGGTGTACTGGAGCCCCCCGATCCAGGTAAGTCCCAGGCTGCTGCAGGGTCTCCTCTGCTACCCTTGATCGGCATGGCCCGTGAACCGACATTCCTCTTCTATGTTCTGCAGACAAACTTAAAGGCGATGGAGGCAATACCCTCTCGTGCTAGCCCACTCCTCATGTTCATCGTTGCCAGTAACTCCCTCCTCTTCGACTCTCCAGTCTTTGGGGTCAGGCTCGGCAGCTTCTGAGCTTCCCTTTCAGGCAGTGGCCCACCGGGTCCTCCATTCGCAGCAGCGAACCAGGCGGAGTTGCGGGCAAACCGCGGGGTCCATCCTTGTTTGGCTCTGTGGCGCATTGCCTCACTGAGTCTTGTGAATCCCTGCCACACGACTTCTCAAATGGAAAGAAGATGTTGGAGATAGTTGTGAGAACTTCAAATTCATATATTGGGAAGACAGGGCATCTGCCCTGCAAAAGCAGCAGAAGGGATGCACCACCTCACAAACTACTCATCCGCCCACTCCATCAGTCATGTGCTGCCCCACCTGTGGTAGAGATTACAGCTTCCATATTGGTTCCATCAGCACCACACAATCCACAGAATCAGAGCAGATGCAGGTCATTCTTCGTCCCAAGCAAATGCCAAAGAACAAGAATCCTTTTTCTTCACAGCATCTAATTTATCACCATTCAAAAACTATTCCTATTTATTCAAATTTAAAATAGTCCCCTATAATCAACTCCATCTCCTTTTGTTTTGTCCTGTCAGCTGTTGCCTACAGTAATATACAGTATATTGCAATAAAAATCAAAACCCACAATGAATTTAATATCTCACCAATAAACTCATTTGTCTCTGTTCTACTTTACAGTTAATTAATGATCTATGGTCCTCCAAAATCTATGGAGGGATATGAAAGCAGAAATCAAGATTTCAAATCAAGTAGTATTTATTTATTTATTTATTTGTTTGTTTTTTTTGTTTTTTTAATACTCTTTCAGTATGTATTTAGTGACTCTTAAAAGGGACTTTTGTGTCAAATTAGGTTTGTTGATATCATTTAGATGTAAAGTTTGCTGGGGTGGCCGGTTTTCTTGGGCAGCGGCACAGCCTGGATGTTGGGCAAAACCCCACCTTGGGCAATGGTGACCCCACCCAACAGGTTGAGCTCCTCACCCAGGTGACGGGGGATGATCCTGGTCTTCTTGTTGTCGCGGGCCGCGTTTTCCACTAGTTCCAAAATCTCCGCTGTCAGGTACTCGAGCACCGCCGCTAAATAAACCGGAGCGCCAGCACCAATGCGCTCAGCATAGTGGCCCTTCCGCAACAGTCGATGGATTCGACCAACCGGGAATTGCAAACCAGATCGCGAAGAACGGGTCTTGGTTTTGGCGCGCCATTTCCCTCCAGTTTTACCTCTTCCTGACATCTTCGCTTCAGAAATCGGAAAAGAAAAAAGAAAAAAAAAAAAAATACTGTTTTATTGGGAGTCTGCGTAGGTCAGGAGGTGAAGGTAGATGAAGGAGACAATGGAAGCAAAAACAAGTACAGCACTGTTTTGGGTAACCCCAAGGAGTGCAATGGGCACCAACCAGGTTTGAGTTAAAATAGACATCATTGAGATTATGAAGCATAACCAAATTTGGCTGATGTCACAGAGCAGATCAGGGTGATGGTACGGGTGCAAGGTCTAAGGTATATCTCTGCAGACATTAGGTTGTAAACAATCCGGTTCACCTTCAGATGTTTGACAAACAGAAAGGAAATGTAATGAAAACAATGGATTTGAGCTTCCATTATGAAGCTTACCATCCAGTATAATTCAGACAGTGGAAAAGTCTGGAGAGTTAGCAGTGGAGTAAGTATGGGTATCAACAGCATCAATCCTTTAATTCAGAGCATCCTGAATGTCTTTGCCAAGGTATACAGAGCCATGAGCCCAGCCTTAAATATCAAGAAGACCCAGGTCCTACATCAACCTCCACCCAACCAGCCGTCTACCCAGCCCACTATAAATGTGGACAACACCACTCATGAAAACGTTGACCACTTCCCCTACCTTGGCAGCATTCTTTCCTCAAAAGTTGACATCGACTCTGAGGTCAACCATCGCCTGAGTTGTGCCTGCAGAGCCTATGCCAGACTCAGGAAAATAATCTTTGAAGACCGAGACCTGAAGGCTCAAACAAAACTGCTGGTCTACAGAGTCGTTGTCCTCTCCACCCTGTTGTATGGAGCCGAGTCATGGACCACTTACAGAAGGCACCTGAGAGCCCTGGAACAATACCATCAAAGGTCCTTACAAAAGATTCTGAGGATCAGCTGGGAGGAGAAACGCACCAACATCAGCGTTTTGGAGGAAGCCAACAATAACCAGTATTACCACCACAATAATGCAGCACCAACTTCGATAGACTGGCCATGTCATCCGCATGTCCAACACACGTCTCCATAAACAAATCCTGTACTCTCAATTGAAGGAAGGTCGGCGAGCCCCCAGCTGGCCAAAGAAACGCTTCAAGGACAACATCAAGAACAGTCTGAAGAAATTCCACACCATATCAAGCAACTGGGAGCACATTGCATTGCAGGACAGGTGTTCCTGGAGGAAATCCGTGCAGGAAGGAGCTGCACTTCACAAAATGGAATTACGCCGTGTCCAGAGACAATGCGACAGCACCATAAGGAGAGAGAAAAGGGGGCAGGACGACTACCAACCACCTCCAGTCTCCACTGCCCACGTTGCACCAAGGTGTGTGGATCGCAGATCGGCCTCTACAGACATCTGCAGACCCACAAGTAGACGACCCTATGGAGTGCAGAGGACAGTCATACTCGTTTTGAGTGACCGTCGATGATCCTTAAATTGAGGAATTGATGGATGATGTTGCAAAGAAGCAGTACAGGTATATAGATCAGTAATGAAGCCCAGGGATATGCTTGGAAGATAATGGAGATAGCAGCGAAGGAGTGAGAAAAAATAGGTATTGTTGGAAGGTACACAAAAAAGCTGGAGAAACTCAGCGGGTGCAGCAGCATCTATGGAGCGAAGGAAATAGGCAACGTTTCGGGCCGAAACCCTTCTTCAGGTATTGTTGGAAGTTTGTTTGAAATAACTGGAAGAGATAAGAACAGTTCCAGACTCTACAATATCACCAACTGCATAACAAAGGACAGTTATTGGAAGAGGATAAATTTTGTTTGGCATCAAAATCTCAAACAATTACAAGGAAGGATCTTCATCATAATAGGATCTCATCTGCAATTTGACTAGGACTGCTTTGTTATTGCACAAGACAGAAAAACTAATTAGGGAATACAACCAAATCATTCTGGGTAAATTAGAATACTGCAACCCATTCCACTACTTTTGAGATGAAATGGTCAGGGAAAAGTGCGAGACTGGGGTTAAGGTTGTTGGGAAGATTTATATGTTTGTACAGTAAGAGAAAGGATGGAAGTTAGCAAAGTCAGCAAATCTGATTATCACAATTGAGAAAGTCTGAAATTCTCACTCTTATTAATAGAGGTGAAAATGGAAGAAACTGGGATGAAGAGCTTAAGAAGATGCCTTGCAATAGAGAAAAGAAAACTTGCATTCCATTACATCCAAGCATAAATACTGCCACCACAACAGTGAAAAAATGTAAGTGTGATTCTACAATATAACTGAAATGCTCCCTCAATATCTTGGAGAACATGATAAATCTGCCAACTCTTGAAACAATGCTTCATGTGAGTACAATGTAATGTGAGAACCCCCTCTAGCCCTCTCAAAATGACCTCCCGAGTATGTATCAAATGTGTTGAGTATTAAAATCATTCCTTAAATTAGAAGACCAATATTTCACAAAGTGTATGAACAATTTATATATTTTAGCATAAACAGCCCCAGACTTACAAATGTGCAAAAACCAAGGCCGCTTGTAATAGTTCCAAAAACGTAGACCACGTCTTTTGGAAGTGGTCTGGTTTGCCTGCTAAGAGGAATCTCATCTCTTCCAGATGTAGTGTTTCAAACATATTTGATATCCACGTTTTTATTGTTGGTGTAGGCGCATTTTTCCAGAATTTAAGTATAAGCTTTTTTCCCATTATTAGCCCGTAATTGAGTAAATTCTTCTGAAACACGTTTAGTTCAGGGTTACCCGATATTCCAAAAATAATCCATTCTGGTTTTGGTACCAGTTTTATTTTAATTAATTTTGTAAAGATGTCAAATATTTCATTCCAGAATTTTTGTATTTTTGTACAAAAAACAAAAGAATGTGCTATGGTAGCTTCTTGACACAGACATTTATCACAGATGGGTGAGACATTAGGGAAGAGTTTATTTATTTTAGTTTTTGAATAATATAGTCTACGTAAGGTTTTGAATTGGATGAGAGTATGTCGTACTTTGGTCGAACATTTATGCACCCGTAATAAGTGATTATCCCAGCTCTCTTTTGAAATGTTTATAGCTAATTCTTGTTCCCAGTCTCTTCTAATTCCATCAATTGTGGGTATTTCTATATTTAAGGTGATGTTATATAAGTACGATATTAGATTCGCTGATTCCGCCTTTGTCTTCATTGCTTCATCCAGTAAGTCTGTAGGCATATTATGATACTCCTTTGTGTATTTTTTCAGGTAATCACGAATTTGAAGATATTTAAAATATTGATTATTTTTCAAATTATATTTCAGTTGTAGTTGTTGAAATGATAGTAATTTTCCCAATTCATACAGATCTCCGAGCGTTTTGATTCCCATTCTTTCCCATTGTATAAATGATTTGTCTATAATTGATGGTTTAAACGATGGATTATTAACTATTGGTATTAAAAGAGATAGGTTTCTTAATTTTAGATTCTGTTTTATTTGTTTCCATGTTCTAATTGTGCTATGTATAATTGGATTTTTATTATAATTTTTGTTATTCAGATGTATTGGTGAGAGGAGAGTCGCTCCTATATTACACGGAGAGCAGTCCTCTCTTTCCATTACAATCCAGTCCACCTGCTGGGCAGAATTGTCCAGCAGGTGAATCATATTTTTAATATTTACTGCCCAATTATAATACATAAAGTTAGGGAGCGCTAGACCACCCAACTCTTTTCGTTTATTAAGGTGTGCTCTTTGTATTCTATGGGATTTATAATCCCATATAAAATTTGTAATGTCCGAGTCCAATTTTTTGAAAAACTTTTTTGGGAGATATATAGGTATTGATTGAAATAGGTATAGGATTTGAGGTAAAAAAGATCATTTTTATAGCGTTTATTCTGCCTATTAGGGACATCGGAAGTGTTTTCCAGAATGTAATCAAAGTATTTAGTTTCTTAAGCAAGGGATTATAATTGGCTTTAAACATATGGTAGTTTCTAGTCATTTCAATTCCCATATATTTGAATTTTTCTGTGGCTATTTTAAAGGGGAATTTCCGGAGGTGTGTTGAGTCTTTGGGTTTTATCATAATAATTTCACTTTTGTTCCAGTTTATTCTATATCCTGAGAAGGATCCAGTCCTCAATTAAATTTAATATGTTTGGTATACTAATTTGTGGTTTTGTGATGTACAATAGTACATCATCGGCGTATAAAGATATTATGTTATTTGAGTGTTTTGTATTGTAACCATAAATATCCGGGTGTGTTCTTATTTTTTCAGCAAGGGGTTCAATTACCAAAGCAAATAACAGTGGTGATAGTGAACATCCTTGTCTATTACCCCTTGATAATTCAAATTTCGTGGATAGTATATTATTAGTTAGTATTCTAGCCGTGGGTTTATAACCATATAACCATATAACAATTTCAGCATGCGAACAGTTCTCTCGACCCTGGAATTTTTGCAACACATTTAATCATATAATCCCATTCTACTTGATCAAACGCTTTTTCTGCGTCCAGTGAATAGGTATGTTAAAAACCTACCTGAATCCACCACCGTGGCTGAGCATCTGCCACCACCCCTCTGTGTGTGATTTCCCCCGCATGTTTAGAGGGTCCCTTAATTCTCAAAACGCCTTTTTTACTAGGCTACTCTCATCGAAAATTTTCACGTCAAACTCTGTCTAAATCATTTTAAAAAAAAATCGCTGAAAGACCCCTGTCGCAAAAGGTAAATTATTAGTTTTTATGGCTTTCTCTGTAAAATAGTTAGAGTACATTTAGTAAATCTCCTCTTACTCTCTCACTCCGCATCCTCCTCGCAGGCGCCCCAGGGTTTTATAAAGCAAACAATTAAAGGCCTGTACAATTATTTTTACATTAAAAGGGGCTTCTTAAGACCCCTTTATACAAAGTTTACTATAGAGAGTAGTTCATTTTGGGCTCTTTATATCCCGCAGTATTTTTCTGGGCATTTGAGGGCACAAATCCAGCGCAATGTGAACGTTCTAAACCAGCGCGTTCACAGGAACCCACTGGAAAGCCGATTTAAATGGACTTTAATTTACAGCAATTGAACACTAAATTCCTTCCATTTGGCCTATAAATTGATGTAAATTAGATTTAAAAATCATGTTTATTGTGAATTATTTGTGAATATTATTTGGACACTTGGGCTATTTAAAAATGTTAATCATTTATTAAGAAATGGATAGATGTTTAGATCTAGTAAATTGAAATTTGAAATTAGCTACAATTGGGTAACTAACTAATTATATGTCTTTAATTTCAGGTCCTTCTCAAGTTAGATTATTTTAGGGGCTTTCTTTTCAGAATGGTTCAATCTATGATAACTGAAAATTTCATTCAGTTCTCTTAATTTTTAAGAAGGTTATGTGCTTTTGACTGTCCACGATCACAGCTTTTTTGTTATGTCCATAGAAAATCAATAGGGAACAAGATGCTAATTTCCGAGTATGAAAATGGCCATAACTTTTTTAATGCATGAGATATGAAAGTGAATTAGGTGTCAAATTAAACTTATTGTTATGCTTTATCTGATGGGATAAATTGCAGACTTGATTTTTTAAATCTCAAAATTTTGTAACATTGCTACAGTGAAATGATAGATAACTCTTGGTCATGAGATTTATGTGAGTGCATTATGTTAAGCAAGCGTCTCAAATTATTGAATGAGTTTTTGGAACTATTACAAGCATAAGGTGCAATAGTAATTCTAAAAATAAATAAATAAATAGATAAATAAATAGATAGAAGGTGCCAGGATCTGGCAACGGGGGGGTAAAAAAACAAACAAAAAAAAAACAACAAAAACAGACTTGGTTGGGAGTCCCCTTTCTGCGGAGTTTAGTGTTATAATAGAGCGATTGTTTCTCCTTTCTTTTTCCTTCTTTTCTAGGGTCTTTTTTCTTTCTTTACTTCCTTCTCTAACTTCTTTTCTAAGGGGCTTTCTTTTCTCAACACTCTCCTGCACCATCACGACTCTTGCGCACTTTCTTTACTTTCTTTACTTCTATCTTTTTCTTAAAGCTCGAAAAATGAAGCGGTACAAAAAATGTATTAAGACATATGTGTTGTGTAGTATTGTAATTTACCGTACTTCTAATAAATTAAAAAAAAAAAAAAAAAGGCCGCAAAATGCTAGCTTCTCCACTAAACATGAAATAGATCTCTTAAGAACATAACATTAAAATAAAAAGTTTTACTCATGAAAGAAAATAAAATGTCATGTTGGTTTTATTTTAAATTGATGGTGCAGTATGATTAAATCCCTTAGCAGGTTGTTGAGTAAAAGTCAACAGAGCAACGTATTGTTTAGAAGATGGTGCAGTGAAACATATTCAAATGTAAGAATGATATGTTAGGTCATAAAATAGCTTACAAATGAAAGTCAAAAGAAGTTAATAAAAATGATCAAGTTTGCATTCAAAATTAAAGCAATATGAAGCCTCAAGTTTGTAGGCTGACAAAGAGATCTTCTGAAGATGGGTTTCGACCTGAAACGTCACCCATTCCTTCTCTCCAGAGATGCTGCATGTTACACCAGCATTTTGAGTCAACCTTTGATTTAAACCAGCATCTGCAGTTCTTTCCTACACAAAATCTTTACTCCACATGTCAGATGCTGTTAACAAAATAAAAGATACTTATGAAGCAAATTTCTTCTGATGCCAAAAGTAACTATGCATGTACAGGAAACCCAAGAGACTGCAGGCACTGTAATCTAGATAAAAGTTTGAAGAAGGGTCCCTACCCAAAAAGTCCATTCACTCCCCAGATGCAGCCTGACCCGCTGACTTCCTCCAGCACTGGTGTTTTGCTCAAGTATTTATATTATGCACGTATGGTAGAATGGTAAATATGGAAAAATGGCAAATTAATTTACCAGATATCAAGTGAAGAATTGATGAGCTACAGTTAGTTGGACCATAAAGGAAAAGATAACCTGAACAAAGATATTATGGGTTCATAAAATGGAGGTGGAAAGAGGCTGCAGAAAGCTTTTTGTTCAAGCATGCTTGGTTTACAAAGAAATTCAATAATTTTTAAAAATGAGTCAAAATGTAAAGAAAGCAGACAGTAAAAACACGAATCAATAGAATCTTGTTATTTAACCACCATGCATGATTTTGAAAGCTTTGGATAGTTTGCAGTTTCCTGATCTAATCAAAATAGACATAAACATTTCAACTAGGGCAAAACACCAGGAGATTCCTTTTAGATGGCCAGAACTAATCTCATAGGGAGGGGTTTAGGGCAGCGCGGTGGCGCCGCAGTGGAGATGCTGCCTTACAGTGTCAGAGACCCAGGTTCGATCCTGACTATGTACGGAGTTTGTATGTTCACCCAGTGACCTGCTTGGGTTTTCTCTGGGTGGTGTGGTTTCCTCCCACACTCTAAAGACGTGCTGGTTTGTAGTTAAACTGGCTTCGGTAAAGATTGCAAATTGGCCTTAGTGTGTAGGATAATGCTAGTGAATGGGAATCGCTGGTCGGCGCGGATTCGGTGGGCTGAAGGGCCTGTTTCCGCACTGTACCTCTAAACTAAAGGTGCAACAGTCAATAAGAAACACTTGCCTCAATATTCACATACCAATCATGAGCATTTGTATGTGGTTATGTTGGCCACATAGAAACTCACCCACCTCCCTTTGGAATGTTTAATAACTTCACGTTCACTGCCACATCGACAATGTATTCCAGATGTTAATAATTCTGTGTTTCAGAACATCTAAACCATTTCTTTGCTTCTAAAAATCTCCTAGTCCTTCCTAAAATATTCAGCATGACCAGGATATCCAAATCTAAATGTGTTATTACTTTAATGGCCTCAATTAATACTCATAATCCTCATGCCTGTTCCAACTAAAATATTGCAGCAATCCAAGATTAAATCTGTTCACCTTCTTTCCAGTCCAAATTCTCCAAAATACATGCACTATTTAAATGTTATTAATATATGCTTTGTTATAAAGTGTTACACTTAGCATGCCCACGACAATTTACAATGTAAAAAAAGCAGGTGCTGATATCACATATAATATATATATATATATATATACACACACACAACTCTGGAAAGAAGGAATGGGTGATGTTTCTGGTCGAGTCCCTTCTTCATATCCGAAACATTACCCATTCCTTCTCTCAGGTGATGCTGTTTGTCCCGCTGAGTTACTCCAGCATTTTGTGCCTATCCTCGGTATAAACTAGTATCTGCAGTTCTTTCCGGTAGGGCGGCACGGTGCAAATGCAGCGCCGGATACCCGGGTTCGATCCCGACTACGGGTGCTGTCTGTACGGAGTTTGTACATTCTCCCCGTGACCTGCATGTGTTTTCTCCGAGATCTTCAGTTTCCTCTCACACCCCAAAGACATACAGGTATGTAGGTTAATTGGCTTGGTAAATCTAAAAATTGTCCCTAGTGTGTGTAGGATAGTGTTAATATGCAGGGATCACTGGTCGGCGCAAACCCGGTGGGCCGAAGGGCCTGTTTCCACGCTGTATCCCAAAACTGAAAAAGAAAACTACACATACATAATATGTGTGTATATAAAATATGTGCATATATAAATGTGTTTAATTATATATACATGTGTGTGTATGTGTATATTCACAATAACACTGCATTAAATGTGAATATAAGTGAATATAATGTGAATATTTACATTAACTCTGCATTAAACTTTTATATACTGCTTTAATTGCAGTTTAGTATACCATCGAGCTTCAGAACATTAGTTATCTAATAAAATGTAGTGTTTAGTTTAAAGATGGCCCACCGAGTACACACCAGCGATCACCTGTATAATATCTCTATCCTATACACAAGGGACAATTTGCAGAAGCCAATTAACCTACAGACCTGCACGTCTTTGGAATGTGGGAGGAAATCAGAGCACCTAGAGAAAACCCACTAATTCCGTACAGACAGCACCCATAGTCAGGATCGAACCCGAATCTCTGCACTGTAAGGAAACAATTCTACTACCATTGCGACACTTTGCAGACAACAGATCTTGAGGCAAGTGAGAAAAACATAGTTAAATATATAATAACTCAGAGATATTTTTGAGAAGCCAAGAGGTTCATGGAGGAATTTCCAGACCTCAATATCGAGGCAACTCAATGCATGATCAGCAATGGAGCTCTGAATGTCTGGGAGAACCCAGATACCATTAACAGAGGCATGGAGAAGGGTGAAGATGAAAAAGGTTGCCAATTACAACATTGCAGTGTTGTCACTTTTGGTCTAACATTAAGACTCAGGAAATGATTCATCTCAGAAGTAAATAAAAACTAATTACTACAGTGGAAAACATCTGGATTCTATTTTTTCTTTGGAGTTTCCCAGATCCTTCAATAAAAGTTAAAATGTTCCATTGCAAACACCCATTTTATGCCAGATTTAAGCGCCAATGCCTTTTACATGTCTAGATGGCGCTATGGTAATGCTTTTCAATATTAAATAATCATTATAACTCGCACATACATTTCAGGAGTACACATGATCAAATGTTAAAAAAATATTGGTCCTCCTGATTCTTGAACATTCAGAAATTCCACGCTGGTGGGAATAAACAATTACGACTTAGATAAGACATAATAAACATAAGGAGAAATAGACCATTTGATCCCTTGTACCTGTGGCCATTCAGCAAGATCACGAGTGATAGTTAACCCAGTACTACTTCTGCACTACCCCAGACCCACTGACTTAAAACCTCTGCCTTAAACTTACTTCAACTATGCTTGAACAGCCCTCTTGGTCAGCGATACATTAAGGGCGGCACACTCGCTTAGTTGGTAAATCTGCTGCTTCACAGCGCCAGAGACCTGGGTTCGATCTTGACTTTGGGTGTGTAGTTTGCACTTCTCCCTGTGGCCGCGTGGGTTTCCACCGGGTTCTCCCATAACCTCCCAAAGGCGTGCGACTTTGTAGGCTAATTGGCCTCTACAAATTGTCCCTAATATGTGGGGAGCGGGGAAGTGAATTGATGATCGTTGGTCGGTGTGGACTCTGGGCTGACAGGTCTGTTTCCATGCTTTATTCCCAAAAGCATGTGGGGAAAGAAATTTCTACTCAGTAACTGCTCTTGACAGTTGATTTTGTTATTTTGCGACTGTGACTTTGGTTCTTCAAAGTAAGCTAAATTAATTTGAAGCTAAGGAAGAGAAAGGAGGCAAAAGCATTGGTGGTCGCTGTATATAAAATGGTATGCTGCTTCATGCTTAGAAAACATTAAAAAAAAACAAGAGCACCAATGGAATCAGCACTAAAAAAGGTAATTATAAGGCGTTACTTTAGTTTAATTTCATTTAGTTTAGAGATCCAGCGTGGAAATATGCCCTTTGGCCCACTGAATCCGCTCCGATCAGTGATCACCCGTATACATTAGTTCTATCTTACACACTAGGGATAATTTACAGAAATCAATTAACCTACAAACTGCACATCTTTGGAGTGTGAGAAGAAATTGGAGCTCCCGGGAAAAACCCACACGATCACAAGGAGACACGAGTACAAACTCAATACAGACCACACCCGCAATCAGGATCGAACACAGGTCTCTGGCGCTGTAAGGCAGCAACACCACTGCTGTACCACTGTGCCACCCATGATAACGTTGGTGTGTCAGGAACCTTGCATGCCCTCCTATCCTCCCTGTTCCAACACTGCTGTACCAGGAACTGACACTACCACATCAACAATCAGTCTCATGTGCAGCAGTTACCTGGGGTGGCTGACATGTTGGACAGTCACTATAGTGTGGTGCAGCCACTCACCACCAAGACTTGGTGCTCAGCTGCAATGGAGAAATCTGCATTTTGAAGGCAAACTGTTCCGTAAACACAAAACAGAACAAATTGGAGCATGTTCCCATTTATTTTTGGATGTGAAATCTATGGAAGGAACTGAATAAAACCAAAGAGCATATGCTTGAATTTGCAATTAGTAATTTCAATTTACCCTGAATATGTTGATGATGTAAAGCAACAATTAGAGCATTCAGAAACTTTCCATAATTTCTTACAGTGCTTCATTGGAGGCGGTTCACAGGAAATTAGCAAGGATGATCACAAACTCAGTCGAAAACAAATTCAAATACTTTAACTAGTTCATTGAAGTAACAAGAGAAGCTGATAATGAAATTACTGAAAAGCAAAATATAGTATATAGATAATGCAGATGTAACAAAATACTTTTTTCACAGTAGAGGACTTGATTACTTGAGAACTTAAAAAAAACCTCAAGACTAGTATTGATACAACTTACTAACCTGTTCTTAAAGAGGTTAGCACTCCAGCATATCCTCGTTATAGCAGACTACAGGGTGGGGGGAATGGTCCGTTATTGCCAATCGTCCTCCATAACTGAGTAAGGGGTTACCAAGTTACCCAGCTCTCCCACAGCCACTGTCTCTGCCTTTTCCTTTCTTCTTCCCACCCCCACATCAGTCTCAAGAAGGGTCTTGACCCGAAACATCACCTATCCCTTGGCTCCATAGATGCTGCCTCACCCGCTGAGTTTCTCCAGCATTTTTGTCTACCAAGTAATAGAGTACCATTGTATAAGTAGTAGAAACAAGAAACTGCAGATGCTGGTTAATACACAAAAGGGCACACAATGCTGAAGTAACTCAGCAGGTCAGGCAGCATCTCTGGAGAATATGGATAGGTGGCTGGCATCGTTACAGGGAGCAAGGTGGGAGAAGGTGTAATCCAGGTACCTGTGGGAGTTACGGGAGTGGATATTGGTGGCTAGCGTATCCCTCGAGATGGACAAATTTAGAATGGGAAGGAAGGAATCAGAGATGAAACAAGCAAGATAGTAGGGTGGACGTTGGCTGCAAAAGGGATAAAACTGGAGTTCTGCACAATACGGGAAGCAGCATCATGCTTGACTAATCTTTTTGAATTTTTTGAGGATGTAACAAGTAGAATGGATAAGGGAGAGCCAGTGGATGTGGTGTATCTGGACTTTCAAAAAGCCTTTGACAAGGACCTACACAAAAGATTAGTGTGCAATGCTAGAGCACATGGTATTGGGGGTAGGGTATTGACATGGATAGAGAACTGGTTGGCAGACAGGAAGCCAAGAGTAGGAATTAACGGGTCCTTTACAGGCAGGCTGTGACTAGTGGGATGCCACAAGGCTCGGTGCTGGGACCCCAGTTGCTTACAATATATATTAACGATTTAGACGAGGGAATTAAATGTAACATCTCTAAGTTTGCGGATGACACAAAGCTGGGTGGCAGTGTGAGCTGCGAGGAGGATGCTATGAGGCTGCAGGGTGACTTGGATAGGTTGGGTGAGTGGGCAGAAGCATGGTAGATGCAGTATAAAGTGGATAAATGTGAGGTTATCCACTTTGGTGGCAATCACAGGAATGCAAATTATTATCCGAAAGGTGTCAGATTAGAAGGACGGGAGATGCCACAAAACCTGGGTATGCTTGTACATCATTCACTGAAAGTATGCAGGCAGTGAAGAAAGCTATTGGCATGTTGGCCTTCATTGCATGAGGATTTGAATTTAGGAGCAAGGAGGTCCTACTGCAGTTGTACATGGTTCTGGTGAGAACGCACCTGGAGTATTGTGTACAATTTTGGTCTCCTAATTTGAGGAAGGACATTATTGCTATTGAGGGAGTGCAGCGTAGGTTCACCAGGTTAATTCCCGGGATGGCACGACTGACATATGATAAAAGGATGGGTCGACTGGGTTAGTAGTCGCGGAATTTAGAAGGATAAGTGAGGATCTTATAGAAACATATAATATTCTTACAGGATTGGATAGGGTAGATGCAAGAAAAATGGTCCCGATGTTGGGGGAGTCCAGAACCAGGGGTCACAGTTTAAGAGTAAAGTGGAGGCCATTTAGGACCGAGTTGAGGAAAAACTTTTTCACCCAGAGTTGTGAATCTGTGGAATTCTCTGCCACAGAAGGCAATGGAGGCCAATTCTCTGCATGTTTTCAAGATTTAGGTTTTAGGGCAAAGGGAATCAAGGGATAAGGGGAAAAAGCTGGAACGGGGTACTGAGTTTGGGTGATCAGCCATGATCATATTGAATGGCGGTGCTGGCTCAAAGGGCTGAGTGGCACTCCTGCACCTATTTTCTATGTTTCTATCAATGTAGTTGTGTAGTCCCGATCTCCCAACCTACCTCATTACGCCCCTTGCACTTTTTTGTAATCTACATTTTCTCTGTAATGCTATAACACTATAGTCTACACTCTAATATTTTACTCTGCCGGGTGCGGCTGCAGCAGGCAGTAGATAGGACTTGGGCAATTTGTAACTTTGTCAGCGCCAACACGTTGCGACTCTAGTGTGCTGCCTAGGTTGTATGCAAAAACAAAGCATTTCACTGTACCTAGGTACCCTCGTACCCTCGGTACAATAGACAATAGACAATAGGTGCAGGAGTAGGCCATTTGGCCCTTCGAGCCAGCACCGCCATTTAATGTGATCATGGCTGATCATCCCCAATCAGTACCCCGTTCCTTCCTTCTCCCCATATCCCCTGACTCCGCTATTTTTAAGAGCCCTATCTAGCTCTCTCTTGAAAGCATCCAGAGAACCTGCCTCACCGCCCTCTGAGGCAGAGAATTCCACAGAATCACCACTCTCTGTGAGAAAAAGTGTTTCCTTGTCTCCGTTCTAAATGGCTTACTCCTTATTCTTAAACTGTGGCCCCTGGTTCTGGACTCCCCCAACATCGGGAACATGTTTCCTGCCTCTAGCGTGTCCAAACCCTTAATAATCTTGTGATCATGTGACAATAAAGTTTCATTCATTCATTCTTTGCATTTTCTGTTGCAGTTGTGTATTGCTTGATTGTACTCATGAATAGTATGATTTGACTGGATAGCATACAAACATTGCTCAAAATCACAGCAACTGCAGCTCCTTGTGTCTCTAAGCCTGCAACGAGTCTTATCAATTCAACATGAAACCAACCAGAAAAATGGGTAAAATTAGGCAGCATTCACAATCACCTGGTTTCACAATCACCGGCATTCATAATCACATTCACAGAACACGTGATTATGATGATTATGATATAAGAATCCCTTATGATGAGAATAAGCACAAAATAAGCAGTGGGTTGGGCAGCATCCGAGAAGGATGCAGTCAGGTTTCATCCTGGTCCGGTGGAGCAGGGAGACATTAAAAGGCAAAATATAACCCTTGATGAGACAAGTAAAAGAAAAGTGCACTTCATCAATAAGATAACGGCATGGCTGTCATACTGTCTCTTTCGCATCCATAAAACCAAAATAAATATTCACAAAGGGATACAAAATGATGGGAGGAACTCAGCGGTTCAGGCAGCTTTTTTGGAGAACATAGATACATGATGTTTCAGGTCGGGACCATTCCTCAGACTGTAGGTGAGTGGAAGAAAGCTTGAAGAGGAGAGGCAGGGCATTGGGTGAAAGGTAATAGGTGATGTCAGGCGGGGAGAGGGGGGTTCATAGGCAGAAAGCAGGAACAAAGTCCAGAGATAAAAACAAGAGGTGTAAGCAGACGGTTTGAAGAGTTGCAAACTGTGAAGCCAGACATCCACAAGTTTAAAAGCTTTGGCTAACATCAGGTCAGCCACAAACAATTTCAGTAATATTTGTCATAGTGAATTTGCTGGCATTCATCAGTTGACAGATGCCCTCAACATCTGAGCAAAGATATCCAACACTTCTGTGCTGCATTCCAGCAGCAAGATAAAGCCTTCAAGTGTTGAGGCTGCTGGCTTTACGACAGATAGCACAATGGGCTAAGAGTTCGGCTGGCGACCGGAAGGTAGCCGGTTCAAATCCCGCTTGGAGTGCATACTGTCGTTGTGTCCTTGGGCAAGACACTTCACCCACCTTTGCCTGTAATGGAATGTTACGGCGGCAGGCGCGGGCACACCGCGACGCCCTGTGTCTCCCTTTCAAGGGAGATGCTAAAAATGCATTTCGTTGTCTCTGTACTGTACACTGACAATGACAATAAATTGAATCATTTCATTTCATTTTCCCAAAGTCCAGTGTACAAGTAACAGTACCTGCAGTGTTTCTTCAGCGCCTAAATAAAATCTACCACCCCACAAACTTCAGAAGGTGTGTGATAATATGCAAAGGTTCTTACACATAGGGACATGCTGAAAAATACCACTTCAAAATTCAGTTCTCCCTGATCTTCAAAGTGAATCACAGAAGCAAATATCAAATGGGCATAAAATACCTTGCTTGCACAGAATTTGACCTCTACAAAATAGAAACATGGTTTTGCTATTTAAGCAAACTGGGGGACAAGATATGATTAATATTATTTTGGTGTGGGCTGCTGTGTATTGTACAAGTTTGCTAAATGTTGATATTTCCAGAGCTATGTGATCTGAACCTGAGAATCCCCAATAATTCCAAAAAGAGATATCAAATGTATGTTTTCAGTGAATAATTCCAATTTAATGAAACTTGTTGATCATACCAGAGCTAACCATATTCGTTCCATTTTCAGAGGGCTCTTTGCTCAATCCAATAGCCTAATACATCAAGCAAGTTACTTTAATCTTCTACATAGTACTAATTACTTAAGCCAGCAGCAGAATTATATATTCTTGACTGAATTACTACAGGGTGAATGAACAAAGAAAATATAATTTTATTAACATAATGTACATAGAAAAAGATCCTCATTCATTCCTAGCACAGTGGTTTCCACAGGTGGTCACGCAAGCCTTTCTCCAATTCTTCTTTGTGCAAAATGAATTGCTTTTCCCTCCGGAATTCTACAAAGTTATCTGGAGAAGCTAAGTATAAGTACAGTTTTCCAACAAACTTGCAGAAACAAACCAAGGTTGTAAACAAATTATATCATGAATCAGGTCTGATTTAAATTGTTACACAGAATTGATAAAGTTGATGTTCAAGGCCGTAACATTATCTGTTAGCCAATGAACTGGCCTCGACTACCCTCTGCGGCAGAGAGTTCCAGAGATTCACCACTCTCTGTGTGAAAAAGGTTCTTCTCATCTCGGTTTTAAAGGATTTCCCCCTTATCCTTAAGCTGTGACCCCTTGTCCTGGACTTCCCCAACATAGGAAGATTGCTCCTGATGTTGGGGAAGTCCAGGACAAGGGGTCACAGCTTAAGGATAAGGGGGAAATCCTTTAAAACCGAGATGAGAAGAACCTTTTTCACACAGAGAGTGGTGAATCTCTGGAACTCTCTGCCGCAGAGGGTAGTCGAGGCCAGTTCATTGGCTATATTTAAGAGGGAGTTAGATGTGGCCCTTGTGGCTAAGGGGATCAGATGGGTATGGAGAGAAGGCAGGTACGGGATACTGAGTTGGATGATCAGCCATGATCATATTGAATGGCGGTGCAGGCTCGAAGGGCCGAATGGCCTACTCCTGCACCTAATTTCTATGTTTCTATGTTTTGGGCAAATAAAAGACTTTTGCTGCAATTCCTGTCCTCTTAGCAGCTTCAAATTATTACAATTAACTTTTCTTCTAACCCCTCTTCAAGTATCATGTATGACACCAGAGGAGGATGTCCAATACAGTCAATTATATATATTTTTGGAAAAGGAAATAAAACATGTAATCATTTGTGGTGCATTAATATCAATTCTTCTTCAAATAAGATTAGCATTACATTATCCCAATGCTTCGATTCTTCTCCTGCAAGCAACTTTCTACAGCTACATTTGTTACAATGGATTATTCAGTAAGATAATGAATAGAGCTTTCTTATTTCAACAAATTGTACAGAAATTCCTCATGCACCAGGTGGATGTTAATTTTTTTTAAATAACCTACCAATATTGCTCAGAAAACATGTTCTTTTTATACCAAAGCTTGATTTACGTGCTCATGTTTTTGAAGTAACGTGCTCACTTACCACTGACAGCATAGTGGCGTATATGTTTAATTTATGCATTTTTTAATTATATGCTGCTTTTCAAGCATGTAACCCCACGTAAAACATGAAGTGTCTGAAGTGTCTGTACTATAATATAAAAAAGGGAGATCATGGAAAAACAAATCACGAGTATATTAAAGGTACACAAAAAAGCTGGAGAAACTCAATAGTGAACATTGCCCGGCCCATCAGGGGTACCAACCTCCCCACCATCGATGGGATCTACCGGAGCCTCTGCCTCAAAAATGCAGCCAGCATCATCAGAGAATCAAGCCACCCTAGCCATGCTCTCATTTCACTCCTGCCATTGGGTAGAAGGTAAAGGATCCTGAAAACTGTAATGTCCAGGTTCAAGAGCAGCTTCTTCCCTACAACCATCAGGCTATTAAACACTATAACTTCCAAATATGTTCCAAACTACATAGACTTGGGAGCATTGTTGCTGTCTTTGTACTAGATTTTTTTAAATTGTTCATTATGGTGTTTACACAATACTATGTTTGCATACTCATTGTGCTGTTGCAAGTAAGAATTTCATTGACCCCTTTCGGGAGAGATAACAATAAAACACCCTTGACCCCCTACACCTAAGTTGGGCAAAATTGTTGGGATATTAATACGAACCACATCTAATTGTACAGAAATAAGCCAGTCCAGTACCAAATCATATTGATGTAAGATTATTGGAGTTTTATTGTATACATGCAGCTCACAAAAAGGTGGTTAATAATATTAAGACACCAAGCTGATTAAATATGCTTAAGAAGGAACTGCAGATCGAAGGTACACAAAAATGCTGGAGAAACTCAGCGGGTGCAACAGCATCTATGGAACGAAGGAAATAGGCAACATTTCGGGCTGAAACACTATGCTTCCCAAAGTATGGCTATTTGCTGAGAACAGCCAGATTGCACTCTGATTTGAAGGAAATATAAGATATAATTTATCACCTCACCTGTACCACATACACTACCAAATACGCTATGAACAGAGCTTCACCTTGGAGAAGGAAAATCACCATCTAAGCTTCACGTATCAGGGTAATAGGAAAAGGATGGCACGATGGTGCAGTGGTAGCGTTGCTGTGCCTAACAGCACCAGAGACCCGGGATCAATCCTGAGTACGGGTGCTTGTCTGAATGGAGTTTGTATGTTTTCCACGTGGATTTTTGCTGGGATCTCTTGTTTGAAGGGTAATTGGCCTGATAAAATTGTAAATCGTCCCTAGAGTGTAGGATAGTGTTAATGTGCGGGGATCGTTGGTCGGCGTGGACTCTGTGGGTCGAAGGGTCTGTTTCCGTGCTGTATCTCTAAACTAAATACTAAACTAAAAAAAGTACTTCGGATATTAAATTAGAGAGATATTGAATAAATTTGGCACTTAATATAATTAGTGCAGAGAAAAATAAACTCTTGATAGTGATAGTTAAAAGCTTACACAGACATGATTTGAATGACTTAATTAGACAGTTAACAGCTTTGCATCCCATTTGAAAGTTGCAATGCACAATTTCCCTGTTAAAGTAGCATTACAGAACATAGGGTAGTGAAGAAGCAAAAATGGCTAAATATGTCAATGTTTTAGAGTGTACAAGGCAACATTCCAAAGAAATGACATGCTGGTGGAGCAAAATAGTACAGCGTGCAATGTGGTGTTCATCCATGTTTGCAAATGATGAACCAACGTCCATTTAAAAACAGATTGCCATTAAAATACTGTTGCACTGTTTTGTTTGTTTTTTGAGTATGTGTGTATGTGTGTGTATATGTATATTATATATGTTGTAAGTATATATACAGTATATATACACACTGAGTTCTCTCTCTCTCTCTCGTTTTTCATATCATACTATGTTTGCATATTCTGTTGTGCTGCAGAAAGTAAGAATTTCATTGTTCTATCTGGGACATATGACGATAAAACACTTGAAATGTCAAGCACAAGGCCAAATCCAATCTGCTGTCAAAAGCTAAATTCCAGACGACCAATGTAATTAGGTTTACTGAACATGAAGTACTCATGTTTGAAGACACTGAAGCATTCTCATGCTCAATTATACTTTGTGAGAAAATGGATTTTGAAAATGGAATGCCAGCACTGGCATTCTTCCACGAAGAAACCCTTTTCCACTAGGAAACATTTGACTGGATTTCTTAGACAGAGTGTTTGAAATGGACCAAAAGGAAATGACAAAATGAAAATTATGTATGCGCAGGGAATGACGAGCCTGCAAATGACCAAGATAATTGTGCAGTAAGGATCACTGCTCTACCACAAAGTGCGACTTAAAAAGCTGCAATTATTTATTTTGGACAATACAATACTTGTTGATTTACTGTACATTATCACAAGCTGTCATCAAATGCCTGACGCATTTTGAAACAAAGTTTGACAATGTGTCGAGGATGGTCACAGGCAATGTCATTGTTCCGGACAAACCATGGTAGAGCATATGATGAATTTCTCAAGGAGGCACTTTGCATGTATTTAACACATCGCATGCAAGCTGGAAGTCTGGCTCACAACTGGTAGAATAGTCACTTTGCTGAAGGTGACAAATTCACGACTGCAGTGGAAAGAATGTTCCCACTTTGCCCAGCTCACAAAATGAAGAACTACATTGCAGACATAAGGTATGAAGAAGGGTCTTGACCCAAAACGTCACCCATTCCTTCTCTCCAGAGATGTTGCCTGTCTCGTTGAGTTACTCAAGCATTTTGTGTCCATCTTCGGTGTAAACCAGCATCTGCAATTCCTTCCTGCACAACTACATTACAGAGGTTTTCTTTCCTGAGATTCAATATATCAATCCCAAGAAAATAGCTCCGTGTCCAATGACCAGAAGGAAGCAATTCCTCAGAACATCATGAGTGAGCACCATGAATTAACCAAAGGGAGTTTGGAAATCAATGATTTAAATGATTTTAACCATACCATACTCATGTATCACCTACTCATGTATGACATTTTTTGACAGAAAACACGCAAAACAATGTTTTTCACTGTCTCAGTACATGTGACAACAATAAATAAACTAACTAGTTAGTTAATTTATTGTCATGTGTAAAGAGATACAAAGAAAAGCTTGTATCTCTTCTGCATGCTATCCAGTCAAATCATACTGTAAATGCGTGCAATAGATCCTCTTCTGGAACAGCACGCAGAGAGCTACCAAATTCCTACGCTATCTTGCAGCTTCCAAGTCTCTAAAATGTCTGATCTTGGTCTGAGGCAATTTCTTATCTTCTCACATTAAGGCCCGGTGCCCTGGCGGCACTGCAATCACCCCTCCGTTTCCATGTCGACGAGGGGTCGATGATGATGGGGTGGGTCTGGCCCAGCACAATGCGTTCGGCTCCATCCGCTGCTACCGCAGGCTGCACTCAATCCGCTCGCTCGCCCGGATGCTGTAGGCCCCCCCGCACTCGCCTCCACCAACACCACCATCCATGGCCACTGCAAACCCTCAGCCCATCACCTCCAGCAATCACCCCTCCGTTTCCATGCGACGAGGTCGTCATGTCCTGATTCCAACCAATGGAGACACTAGTGGCCTGAGCCTCATCGACAAGCAAGCAACAGCTTTGAATAGTCGCCGTGGATCCTACAAAAGCAACACACAAAGATGCAGACTGGAATGCAGTCCTTCGAGGAGCGTTCAGGAAAACAGCAGACATAAGTGAATGTCGCTATCACAATTGTGAACAGAGAGGACCAGCCTGAATTGAGCCATTGTTCGTGATGCCAGGCATGAAGACAGTGTGGGTCTGGATTCAATGTGAATCATGTTCAAGCAGAAGCAAAGCACACACTTCCTCTGTATGTGACTGCTTAGGTTGACCATGGTTCTAAAGCACAGCCAACCACATAAAAACATTTTGATCTGTGGAAATGTTGAGATTCATTTACTGAACCGTACATCCAGTCAGCAAGGCACCCTCATAAAACGCACATTAATGGGCTTGCACTGGATGTATTACACTACGCTAGCAACAGCCTGGAAACAGAGTACTCCGAAGCCTTGTTCATCATAGCCGGCAACTTCAACCAGGCCAATCTTGAGTGTGATACCAAAATACTATCAACCTTTCTCCTGTCCCACCAGAGGCCCAAACACCCTCGACCATTCCTACACAAAGATGACTACCGTGCAATTTCCCCCTCCATTTTGGAAAATCTGACCATGAAGCTGTGCTCCAAATCTTGGCTTACATGCAGAAACTAAAGCACAGGATCTTGGACAGAGGGTCGTAGAGTGCTGGTCCGAGAAAACAGATGAGCTTCTATGTGGTTCCTTTCAGTCCGTGGATTTGAAGATATAACTGGATCGGTGGCACAGAAATATGGCAACAACATAAATGAGAAATATTATGACAGAAAGCATGACTGTTAATATGAAGAAACATTTTAATGTAGTTCAAGTTTTTCCTAGAAACAAATCATTATTTTAGTCTGCTCTAATAGGCTTACATCTTTGTTTTTGCAAAAAATATTTATATGGGGTATTGGCAAGTACAAAATGATTGAACATTTTTTTAAAATCAGTTCAGCTATTTCTCTTCTTCCCCAAACACTCTCAGAAAGCACACCTATTGACATTATTAGAAAATCAAACTAACCATTCCACAAGTGTGCCTATACTGGCAATTCAACTGCTATTTTGATAGGGCCTTAGGTGTTGAGTAATAAAATTGGAGATGGGTCATTTGAGATAAATATTCCATTCAGCAGCAGCTCACCCCCAAAAGGCTGTCGATCTTTCTGACTAGGGTTTTCAGATGGAGAATTGGGATGCAAAATAACATCAAGTAAATATAGCACAAAACAGACATGGTCATACATCTGGTGATGTTCATGGTTGAATGAAATTATGTTGAATGCTTTTCTATTGATATATTATGCAGCTACTGAGTATCAGCAGACCATACATTAGTTATGAATCATATTCGCCTGATCTGGGAGGTCTAAAGCAACATTCCAACAGTTTGCATTTCTATAGAAAATCTATGCAAGATAGGATTTTATATTCACCTACAGGTTTAAGGTCCATTGACAATGGATTAACAACTGAGGAACCGTGAGGAGAGGAAACATCAATGATGACAACATCCTTGCTTTTTAGTTTAGTTTAGATAAAGCGCGGAAACAGGTCCTTCGGCCCACCAAGACCGCACCAACCAGAGATCCCCGCACACTAACACTATCCTACACACTGGGGACAATTTACATTTATACCAAGCCAATTAACTGTAACTATGCTTGGCAAATCAAACAGAGATAAACCAAACCTAAATACAGTACTTACAACTGGCAAGGTAGGCAGAGCTAATGAAAGAGAAAAGTAATTATTTTTGAAAACAATTGCTGCGAGCATGTACCTCAAGCAATTTAATAATAAAGTTAATATTTTAATCTAAATGTAAGATTTGGAAGACAAATCAGGACTGGGTAAGAGCCAAGTATATTTTAGCTACAAAATACCATATTATGAAATGCATGTCACAAGATTACAGAAAGACAGGAAGTTCCCAATCTCTACTCTGCTGTTCTGACCACTTGCTTACTGGGGGACAGTTTCTTCTCAGCTGTTATCAGGCAACTGAATCATCCTACCACAAACAGAGAACAGTGCTGAACTACTATCTACCTCTTTGGTGACCCTCGGATTATTTTTGATCGGACTTTGCGGGCTTTACCTTGCACTAAACGTTATTCCCTTATCATGTATACACTGTAAATGGCTTGATTGTAATCATGTATTCTCTTTCTGCTGATTGGATAGCACGCAACAAAGCTTCACTGTACCTCGCCTCGGTACATGGGGCAATAAACTAAACTGAACTGATCTGAAGAAGGATTTCGACCTGAAACATCACCTATTCCTTTTCTCCAGAGATGCTGTCTGACCCGCTGAGTTACTCCAGCTTTTTATGAACTAAACTCAATCCCTTTCCAATGAAACAACTGTGTGTACAACTTCACCATGCAGAGGTGGCAGATCACCACCAACTTCTCAATAGCTAGTAGGCAAAGGCAGGTAATGCTGGACTTGGTAGCAGTGGCTAGGTAACCGTCACTGCAAAAAAATAAAATAAACGGGGCAATAAAATCATAAGATTTTGTAATAACACTCTCACATGTTTCAGACACGTTCTTCCTCTTTCAGTCCTGACACATCATAAAAGACATTTCATTTAAAAAAAAGTAGCACTAAGTTCAATTGTAGGAGCATCAATTAATAAGAAAGGATTCATGATGTGATGCTTTAGTAAGTGATTAAATCTAATGCATGATCACAATCATGGATAGAGTGGGTGTGGAAAGGATGTTCCATGAGTGGGAGAGTCTAGGGCCAGAGGTCACGGTCTCAGAATAAAAGGACTTTCCTTTAGGAAGGAGATGAGGAAGAATTTATTTAGTCAATCGGTGGAATTCATTGCCACAGACAGCTGTGGAGGCCAAGTCAATGGATATTTTTAAGGCAGAGATAGATAAAATTCTTGATTAGTACGGGTGTCAGGGGTTATGGTGAGAAGGCAGGAGAATGGGGTTATGAGGGGAAGTCAGATAAGCCATAATTGAATGGTGCAGTAGACATGATGGACCGAATGGCCTAATTATGCTGCTATCACTTATGAACATGACATTTCATTGCAAGTTTAATCATTAACCACCACAATCAAATACAAAATACAGGGGCGGTTGGGAGATGGTGGGAGAAAGGTGTATATGGCGACCAGAAATAGTTTATAGACAGTTGAGGTCACAGTATGGAACCCTTACATAACCTGGACATTGCCTGGACCATATCACTGCATGCAAATCTGCTAAGAGAGAAGGATGGAACTAACCATTTATTTTCTGGCAGCAACGTACATCACAATCAATAATCACCTTCAACTTGCATCTAAAACCCAACTATGTCACGTGGACTGAATTCATACTACACAGAGCGTTTTACAACTAGGAAATGAGCCTTTCAGCCCATCGAGTATCCACTGACCATCAACCTGACCATCAACCAGCCACAGCTCATTGATGCACTTTCCCTGTAACCAATATCAAACAATATTTTGCACTTTGGTAAATTTCTCTTTGCTTTACCAGTTTCACTTACAAGGAACACAAAGTGCTGAGGCAACTCAGTGGGTCAGGCAATAGCTCTGGGAAACATTGGTAGATGGCGTTTTAAATAGGGACCCGTTTTCAGACTCATTGCAGTAGTGAGGGGGTGTGGGATGGGCATTGGAGTTGGAATGGAGGTATGGATGGGGGATGGGGGAGGAGGGAGTGGGGATGGAGGGGGAGGGAGACAATGTGTGGCTACAAGTGACAATCATGACACAATGCCAGTGAAGCAACAATTGTTGAAGTTTGTGTTTACACTTTTGGTTGCCAACTTCGTCCCAAAACTCTCCAAGTACAGTTCTGGTCATATTGGGATTTGGGGGTGGAGGGAAGGGGATGGGAATGGGGAGAAAGGAAAGAAGAGTGAGGGAGTGGGGAAGCTGCACACAGTAACATCCCACAAATGAACTCACACAGGCCAAGATCCCACAAAAGATTCCATGCAGGGCAGGATCCCAGGAAAGAACCCTCACATGGCAAGTTTCCAGGAAAGATCCCACGAAAGGCAAGATCCCATGAAACATCCCACGCACTGCAGAATCCCACGCAGGACAGAATCCCACGCAGGACAGGATCCCACGCACAGCAAGATCCCACAAAAGATCCCATGCATGGCAAGATGCCACACATGGCAGGATTCCATGCAAGGCAAGATCCCACCTTCAGCTGGATCACGGCAAGTTCCCACTAATGATCCCACGCACGGCAGAATACCACGAAACATCCCACGCAGGGCAAGATCCCACGGAAGAATCCTACACAGGGCAAGATCCGACGCACAGCAAGATCACACGAATGATCCCAGGCACAGCAAGATCCCAGGCGGCAGTGGGATGCGAGACACAGCAGTGGGACACAGCAAGATCCCAGACACAGCGGTGGATCCAGACACAGCAAGATCCCAGACACAGCGGTGGATCCCAGACACAGCAAGATCCCACAAATGATCCCACGCCCTCCCACCTCCTGCTCCCTCACCTGCCCACGAAGTTCTCCAGCACCGAGCTCTTGCCGGCGCTCTGGCCGCCCACCACGGCGATCTGTGGCAGGTCGAGGCGGCAGCAGCGGCCGACAGTGGCCACCGCGTCCTGCAGCCGGTTCACCAGCGGGATCAGCTCCTCCATCCCACGGTTGCCCATGGCGACCGGCCGCCGCCACCACCACGGAACACAAGCGGGGACTGGACCAGGGCGGTCGGGCGGTCACACCCTCTCGCTCCTCACACACGCAGACACATCTCCCCCACGGTGAGAAACGACGTCCTCTTCCCCCACCCTGAGACAGACGGAGCGCATCCCCCGCCCTGCCTCCCTCCCTCCTCGGCCCGTCTAACGGTCCGCTCCCGCGCAGCCGCACTGCGCGCCCAGCGGCGCCAGTCCCGGGCATTCCCCCCGCGCGCCCGTCCCGCACATGTCTGCAACATGCAATGCCCATGCACGCTGCAACCGCAACCGTGTCTTTCCTTACAAAATAACACTACAACTTCACTTCTCCCACACACCTCTGCAACATGCAATGCCCATGCACGCTGCAATAGTGTCTTTCCTGACAAAATAACACTAGAACTTTCCCTGTACATTTCTGCAACATGCAATGCCCATGCACGCTGCAACCGTGTCTTTCCTTACAAAATACAATTGCAACTTCTATTTTCCTGCATACCTCTGCACGCTGCAATCGTCTTTCATTGCAAAATAACACCACAACTCTTCCTGCACACCTTTGCAACATGCAAAGCAAATGCTCGCTGCAGCCGTGAATAGACACAAAAAGCTGAAGTAACTCAGCAGAACAGTCAGCATCTCTGGAGAGAAGGAATGGTTGACATAGAAACATAGAAATTAGGTGCAGTAGTAGGCCATTCGGCCCTTCGAGCCTGCACCGCCATTCAATATGATCATGGCTGATCATCCAACTCAGTATCCCGAACCTGCCTTCTCTCCATACCCTCTGATCCCCTTAGCCACAAGGGCCACATCTAACTCCCTCTTAAATATAGCCAATGAACTGGCCTCAACTACCCTCTGCGGCAGAGAGTTCCAGAGATTCACCACTCTCTGTGTGAAAAAAGTTCTTCTCATCTCGACATTTCGGGTCGAGACCCTTCTTCAGACCAAAGATACTAGCATCTTTGCTTCAGACCGAGTCAGGGAAAAGGGAAACGAGCGATATAGACGACGTTGAAATATAGAAAAAATGAATGAAAGATATGCAAAAAATTAACAATGATAATTTGGCGGATTGAGACGAGAGTCGATTGTTTAAATTAAGTTTTATTCACAAAATAGTTAAACTGACGATGCGTCTCACACAACCAACAAAACAGATCCAGCCACAACGGTGGTCTAGAGCGACTGAAGGGGCATCGCCCAGAAAGGCGCGAAACGCAACCCCTCCCCACATGCCCAAGGCACCCGACCGCAGGGTTGGACTACCTGCAGGTACCGCTACAATAAAGGAAACAGGCCATTGTTAGCTGTTTGCTAGGTGAGAACAAAAAGCGGGTGTGACTGGGGGAGGAGAGGGATGGAGAGAGAAGGTCTTTCCTTATAAAATAACACTACAATTCTTCCTGCACACCTCTGCAACATGCAATGCCAATTCACGCTGCAACCGTGTCTTTACAAAATAACACTACAGCTTCTCTCATCAAAGTAACATCAGTCACAGATTGCATTGTACCATTTTGCACAAGTTTAGAGGGATATGGGCAAAAGGCACGTGGGATTAGTGTAGATGGGATATGTGTGGGCAAGTTGGGCCAAAGGGCCTGTTTCCACACTTTTAGACCTTCAGCCCAGAGACATTAGGGTAGACGAACTAGGTACTAATGTCTAACTATGGGAGTGTATAGGGGATCACCTGAAATGAACGGAATTGGGAGCCTGCCGGGTACTACCAGCTGCGTGTAGACCTGGGGGATCCCCCAAGGGGCCAAAAAATGGGTGCTAAATAGATGAGTGAGGTACCACTTAAATCCACTACCATGGTGTGCTCACTGCCACGCCTATATCAACAACACAAACGACAGACATTTTTCCTGCCGACCCACAAAGGGACTAAAAAATGGGCCAGCATAGACGAGCAAGGTACCACTCAAAAATAATGCCACATGAACAAGTTGAATTCATAGAGTACAAAATGGGTTACGCCAGACAAATAGTCCGATGGACTAAATGTTCCAGACACAGCAAAAATGGACACCCTAGACCCTGCTGTCCAACTAGGCTAGCCTAGATATTGTGGGTACTAGTTGAAACCAAAGTTTAAATGATCTACCACAGCTTGGGGAATATAAATTGACCTATGACAGAACAATTATCTGCTGCATTGTGTCTACCAGACCCCTTAAATGTTATCATACAAAACCTTGCATCAAAAATGTCATTGCCGTCAAAAAAAGATCAGCTGGTCAGAGCAGATGAACCTCTTGCTAAAAAGCCAGAGGCAAGAGAACAAAGCCATCTTCCACCAAGTGATTCAAAAGGTTTGCCAAAAGGATCATGCATCTTCTGTCCCGAATTCAGGAAGACAGTAAACAGGAAAGTAGAGCCACAATCAGATTGTCAGACAAAAGATGGGTGTGAAAAAATAATTGCAGCAGCCTCCTATAGTACCAATGAGCGCATCAAATCATGAGTCAGTGGTGGTATTGATCTAATAGCAAATGAGGATCAGTATCACAAATCCTGTCGTCGAGGGACCTATTCTGCAGGCAAATCAGATGTTCAGAGAGCACATGGAACAATATGAGCAGTTCTTCACCAAGGTGATGCAGGGTGTGATGCAGTACCTTCTATTTGAACCATGTCTTAAACCATCCTATCACAGATGTTCCACTATCCATTGCTCAACCTGATGGTTCACCGGTAAAGACAGAGAAAAGCAAGCTGTTAAACAAGCTGGAGTCGATGCAAGGAGTGGAAAGTCTGCCTCATATTGATGCAACATTGGTCGATGGGGGATTATTGCTTCACTCTTTTCTCTCAGCAATTGGCAACATCTCCTTCTATGGAGATCTTGCAGGGCGTCTATCAGGCCACGTGTGCTCCAACATTGGAAGTGACAATGCATGTCTTATTCGACAAATACATGTCTTCGTCCCTTAAAGAGGGTGAAAGAAGATTACGTGGGGCCGAGGATCAACCCTTCATCATTAGTGGTAGTGAACAAGCACCTAAACAGAGCTGCCAAAAGTTGCTACAGAATGGCATATTCAAGGACCAACTGGCAAAATTGCTTCTCCTACAGTGGCAGAAAGAAAAGTATGGGCCCATCTTGGGCAACAAGACACTGATTATATCTCATGGAGGACACTGCGTTCACATCACTTTCAATCAAATCAATGGTAAGATGAATGTCGACTATCCACACTCATTGCAGGGGAAACAAGAGGAAGTGGACACTCTATTTGCATTCCACACTGCCTATGTTCCTGGAAGTGTACTAATCCGAACCTCTGACACTGATGTGATAGTGATACTCGTAGGCATGCTTGGTCGAAACTTACTGGAGAGGAGACCGATTGTAACGGACTGTGGTTCATGGAACAAGCGCCGTTATATAGACATAACCAGCACTGTCAATGCCTTAGAGAACAAGCAGGCAGGGCTCCCAGCGTCAATGCCAAGTCTACATGCCTTCACCGGCTGTGATTTTACAGCAGCTTTCTACAGGAAGGGCAAGACCAAATCATATGAGATACTAGAGAAGGACAATGATGGGACATTGATCAAGTTCTTTTACAACATGTCATCCAGGGAAGAACCAAACCGACAGATAGCAGAGTATGTGTGCTCCTTGTATGGTGTGAAAGGCATACAAGATGTGAATGAGGCGAGGTACATCAAGCTGGTTCAAATGACAGGAAAAATAAACAAGGTGAGATTTTTTACAGGATAGATTGTGATAAGTTGTTTGGAAAATTAAATGTAACGAGACTAAGTGAGACCTGTTGGGTCCCAGCTTCACACGGGAGGGTTGGTCCCCAATGCAATATTTCACTTCTCCACCAATTCCAATATACACACACACACACACAGACCCACACACACACGCTCACTCACACACATACACTCACACACATACACTCACACATACACACTAGCACACACATACACTCACACTAACACACACACACACACAGACTCACACACACACACACTGATTCACACACACTGACTCACACACCATGAATATGACAGTAAACATTCTTGAATCTACTCACACGGCTGAGCGCAGCCTCTCCACTGTGGGGCTTTCGCAATCAGCATTGATCAGCGCGACCTCTGCACTCACCGGAAATTACGCAATCAGCGTCCAGTAAGCGGAAGTCCACAATCGGACCTAATAAAGCATTTATTCGTTATAAACACAGTCGGACCTAATAAAGCATTTATTCCTTCCAAACACAGTCGGACCTAATAAAGCATTGCAGTTTGAAGTACAAGCAGGGCAGCAGGCCAAACAACTAATGGCATTGCCATTTCATTTCATATAATTTCCAATTAAGCATTGCACTTTCAAGCACAGGCAGGGCGGCAGGCCAAACAACTCATGACATTGTCATTAAGGGCTAATAAATCATTTATTGCAAGTACATTGCAGGCTCACAGTTCAGTTGATTCAAGTCAGTTAGAATGACAGTCGTGGCCTCTCCCTCGCGATCTTGCAGAGTGACTGGTTCACATCCAGGTATCTGGGGTTTTATAGACCTACCCCCCCCCCCCCCCCCCCCCCCCCCCCGGAAGGGGTGTTACCTTCATAGTGGTGATTGACAGGCGAGAGGATCAATCAGGTGATCTCAAGGTTTTTTAAACACTTTTATTTTTCATTGATGGGAAAAATCCTCAGGGCTGGCTCAGCGGAGAAGGACTGTGAGTAAGATGGTCAAAAATCACTGCGATACAGGGTAGCATTTTTTCTAAAATCACTATACAGTACAAAAGTTACAACATTTTGAGATTTTAAAATCAAGTCTGTAATTTATCCCATCACATAAAGCATAAAAAGAAGTTTAATTTGACACCTAATTCACTTTCATATCTTCAGTATTAAAACATTTATGGCCATTTTCATACTCGGAAATTAGCATCTTGCCCTATTGCTTTTCCATTGGCTTAACTCAAAAGATGTGATCGAGGACAGTCAAAAGCCCAAAACTTTCTTAAAAATTAAGAGCTGAAAGAAATGTTCAGTTATTATAGATTGAAGCATTCTGAAACAAATGTGAAACAATCTTACTCAGATGACTTGAAATTAAAGCATATAATTAGTTAGTTACCTAATTGTAGCTAATTACAAAATTCAATTACTAGATCTAAACATCTATCAATTTCTTAAGAATAGGTTAACATTTTTAAATAGCCTAAGTGTCCAAATAACATTCACACAAGAATTCACAATATAACATAATTTTTAAATCTCATTGTCATGGATTTATAGGCCAAATGGAAGGAATTTAATGTATAATACCTGTAAATAGTTGGCCATTTAAATCATCTTGCGAGTGGGATTTTCTGGAACGCGATCATTTGGAACGTTGTGGCTGCGGTGAAGTTAAACCCCATATCAGCAGGAAAAATACTGCCGTACGTATGGGGAAAAATCACCGTTTCACAACGTAAAATGTGAAGTTAAGGCATCTTAAGGTGCACTTTTATACATAAAATAAACGGTTCCTTTACCTGTCCCATACGTGAAATCCGTCCCTGTTGTCGGCGTTGACGGCTTCAGAAGCTGATTTTAAAATTACTCCAGCGCTGAACTTGTCGGGTGATTTTAAAAAAGCCCCACAGAGAACGGCCGTCGGAACAATTCTTCAGCAAAAGCTTGCACTCCAACAAAATATAATCCAGGACAAGGTAGAAGAAAACTGCGTTTTAACTCGCGCATACGACCAGTGGCAGAACTGCAGCGCCACTGAAGGTAAGTGTTGTAACATACCTATATACAGCGCAGACAGGAAGTGGTCAAGATGAGACTTTTCATTAGATAGATATTCGCCTCAATTCAGGAGTTACACTTGCCATTCTTAACAATAATATTGAAATTTGAAGATCTTTTTATTATTTCAGGAAACCCAAAGGCCAATATCAAAAAGGTTAACCGTGCTCTACTACCACAATGTGGAAAGATCCTTTGGAACAAGACACGGCGTGCACATTATATGAGCATTATCTGGGGTAATGCAGACTCCACACAACCCGATCAAGATTTGGATCCACTTAAGTATGGATGGAAAGATGAAAATGGACATTACATGCCCGACTGGTTTCCTGGACCTGCAGTACCAGACAATCTCTTTGAAGATGTTTCAGTAAGTGACAGTACTGAAGACGACAGACACACCGAGGACATAGAAGATACACTTGACATTGATGACACAAGTTCTGGACCAGAATGGAGCGATGACTCGGACAATGAAAATGAGATATAAACATTTAACCATATAACAATTACAGCACGGAAACAGGCCATCTTGGCTCTTCTAGTCCGTGCCGAACACTTACTCTCTCTCCTAGTCCCATCTACCTGCACTCAGACCATAACCCTCCATTCCTTTCCCGTCCATATACCTATCCAATTTATTTTTAAATTATGAAATCAAACCTACCTCCACCACTTCCACTGGAAGCTCATTCCATACAGCTACCACTCTCTGAGTAAAAAAGTTCCTGCTCATGTTACCCCTAAACATTTGTCCCTTAATTCTCAAATCACGTCCTCTTGTGTGAATCTTCCCTACTCTCAATGGAAAAAGCTTATCCACGTCAACTCTGTCTATCCCTCTCATAATTTTAAAGACATCTAGCAAGTCCCCCCTTAACCTTCTGCGCTCCAAAGAATAAAGACCCATCTTGTTCAACCTTTCTCTGTAACTTAGGTGCTGAAACCCAGGCAACATTCTAGTAAATCTTCTCTGTACTCTCTCTATTTTGTTGACATCTATATTACTAAAAGTAAGATCTTGACCGCTTTTGACACTGCGATGTGATTTTCGAAAGAACGCCGCCACTTACGGCCGTCATTTTTGGCCACCTCACTCAGAGCCCCCCACCGCCAGACTGGACCGGAGGATGTTTCCCATCGATGAAAAATCAGAGAGATATTAATGTTTTTTTTTTTAATTGCCATTCTCTCTGCTGCCCCTGCTGGTGGGAGGGGGGAGGGACTATAAAACCCAGAAGTGGTGTGCCTCACTCAGTCTCTGCAAGATGGAGGAAGCGAGAGCGTCACGTCTCTCTGAGCTCTGAATAACACTGAACAAATGTCTACTCAACTGTGAGTGTTCTTGATGTGGTTTGAAAAGGAAAATTTGGTTGGTTTGAAGTAAAAAGGCACTGCAAATGGTTGTTTGGAGGTTTTGGGTTGAAGTAAAAAGGCACTACAAATGCTTGTTTGGGGATTTTGGGTTGAAGTAAAAAGGCACTGCAAATGGTTGTTTGCGGGTTTTGGGTTGAAGTAAAAAGGCACTGCAAATGGTTGCCTGTCTAAACTTGACAACTTCCTGTTTGCACTATGTTGATTTTAGATAAAATGCTACCACTTATGGCTGTGATTTTTGGCCGTCTTACTCAGTCCCCCTCCGCTCATCATGTGCAGAGGATTATTCCCATCAATGAAAAATAAAAGTGTTATTAGTGTTTAAAAAATGTTGAGAATCTCTCTCCTGTCAATCACACCTTTTCTGGTGGGAGGGGGAGAGATTATAAAACCCAGAAATGTGGGTGTGGCTCAGTGTCTGCATGATGGGGGAGGGAGAGGTCACGACTCGTTTGAGCTGTGAATCAACTGAACACACTGAATGTCTACTGAATTGTGAGTGTGGTGTTTTGTGTGGTTTTATGGTGGTTTCACCCTGCTTGAAATGGTATAAAACTGCATTTTAATGTGGTAGCCTTGCACCCTGCATGCAATGGTATGAAACTGCATTTGAATGTGGTGTTGTTGCACCCTGCATGAAATGGTATGAAATTGCATTTGAATTTGGTGGCCTTGCACCCTGCTTGAAGTGGTTAGAAACTGCACTTGAATTTGGTGGCCTTGCACCCTGCATGAAATGGTAGGAAAATGGATTCCAATTTGGTGGCCTTGCACTCTGCTTGAAATGGAATTTCAAGGAATAGAGTGAGTCAACTGCCAGCCCACCTGCCGTGAGTGAGCTGCCAGCACATCAGGCTTGAGGGACAGAGCTGCCACCCCAAGAATCAATTTGGACCACAATGTCCATACTTGCCCTCTGGAGACCAGTAGTCCCTGCAGCCAACAGCACCCATACCAGCGCTCCAGAAAGCCCCCCCCCCCACTGGCCACCAATATTGGAATTGGTGGAGAGGTGGAATATTGCGTCGGGGGACCTGCCCTCCCGTGTGAACATGGGACCCAACGGATCCCACTTAGTCTAGTACACTGTAAATGGTTCAATTGTAATCATGTATTGTCTTTGCGCTGACTGGATAGCACGCAACAACAGCTTTTCACTGTACCTCAACAATAAACTACACTGAAATTGAAGATTATTTCTTTGATTGATGCCACTTCTATTCCAGGGCACCGCAAGCTTTCCCTCCACACTAGACAATGATCTACTTTAGTATAACCCTCATGGGAAACAAAAAACCTCATTCATGGCCTCAACATTTAGAAAGCATCCTTCACAATCTCAAAATGCCCCAAATGTGCTCTAAATGCAGTATAATAATTTGAAAAATAGACAAAGTTTAGTTTTTGCTGCGTGCTATCCAGTCAGCAGAAAGACAATACATGATTACAATCGATCCATTTACAGCGTGTAGAGATGTTGCTGCAGGTATAGAGATTTAAGAGGGTGGAGCAATTGTAATTTGTGATGATTGTAGATATGCTTCTGTGGCTAGGATGTAAATAGTCGCCTGGGTTGGGCTCCATCTTGGAACACAGAGCGCTGGAGTAACTCGAGTAAGCGGGTCAGGCAGCATCTCTGGAGAACATGGATAGGCGAATTTCGGGTCGAGACGCTTCTTGAGAGACATCATCTGTACATGTTTTACAGAGATACTGCCTGACCCACTGACGCACTTTGCCTGTCGCGTTTCTAGTTTGCAATGACAAAAATAAACTTAGTGATATAAAAATATATTTTATTGTTGAAACCCAGTCACAGGGAAAACGTTCAAACTCCACAGACACGTGTAGCTCATCGCCTCTCCATGTTCTCTAGAGAGTCTGCCTGACCCGCTGTGTTACTCCAGCAGTATGTGTCTTTTTTTGTAAACAAGCATCTGCAGTTCCTTGTGACTGAAAAGTAATTTGAAATCTACTTACTGTCCCAGTGTAGATAATTTGTCCACTTCTTCTTCTTCTTGCATTTGAGGCAGCAGAGGTTATGTAACGGCCTCCAGGCGTTGTAGCCAGTTCAATGTGCTGTTGTCGAGAGCCGTGAGGTCTACCCCCTCCACCAGGGGGGGCGGTGGACAGCACAGTCGAAAATGACGTGCTGCGCTGTTTGCTGGCCGGCTCCACACACGCAGGCTGCTGATGAACGCAGCCCCCAGCGATGCATGTTGGCGTTGAACCGGCCGACCCACTCTTTGCGGGGCACGTCCGAGCCGGGCGGCGCTGTGGTGTTCGGTCCAACAGTGAATTGCGGAGGTTGTGAAGTCTGTTCCCAGCTGGTTCTCCATGCTCCTAGTCTGTTGAATCCGGAGCCACAGAGGGTCGCTGCGTGACGGGAGAAGGGGCAACGAGATGACAGGTGTTGAGGTCCCAGATGCTGTGAGTCCCGGGTGAGTTGTGCAAAGGATGTTTGGCGTCCGATGGGGCCTTGCACACCAGCCTGTGAGTGAAATACTCTCTGCAAAGCTTGGCGGGTGCAATACCTGTGAGCACCGGCAGAAGACCCGTCAGAGTAGGACGTAGGCAGCCGGTGATGATCCACATGGTGTAGTTGAGGATGGCATCTAGCTTGCTAGTATGAGCACTGCGGCACCATGCTGGGGCGGCTTACACAGCGGCGCTGTACACGAGTGCAAGAGCACTGGTTCGGAGAGTAGATGTCAACTAATCGCCTGTGGTAAATCCCGCAGAGGGAATCGATATATATATATATATATATATATATCAAATAGATTATGTTGAATCAATATACCTGTATTATTATATTATACTATATTATAGTATAATTATAATATACTATATTATAGTATAATATAATACGAAGCAATGAGATCGATGAATTAGGGGATGCTTTGTATTGCGTGATTTTGATTGGGAACTGGAGAACCACATAAACGTTACATTGGAAATTGGCAAGCAGGGTCCAAATAATCAGTCTGCGGAAGGAAAACTTTTTCATATAACCTCCCTGAAGTAATCAGATGGTATCTTCTCCTAAGAAAACATCCGGTAATTTAACCACCGATGGGCATTGAAATTGACAAGCAATCGCTTCCATTGATACTTGTGTAACAATGCTGCATTAAACATTGTATCATACATATAGTCTTTAGTGTATTTAGCAGTAAGAAAATAAACCTAAAGTTATTTTAAAATAACATTTATTTTTAAAACCCACACACACACACACACACGAGGAGAAGGCGCAAACACAGACAACACCCAAGATCAGGATCGTACCAGACTTTCTGGCGCTGTCAGGCCGCAGCTACCAGCTTTGACCGTTTTGAAAAAAATGAGTGTTAAATCGATGATATTTTTATTAATGCCAGGCCAATTGGAAAATGCAGCATCAGTTTGTCTCCTCATCCAGTCAGATTAAAATCCCGTAGGTTCTAAGGAGATGTGGCGCTTTATATTTACTCTCAATAGAAATTATTCTCTTGGTGCTTTTGATATATTCTACAACAGGAGGAATATACCAACATTGATTATACAAAACTTACTTTTAAATAACTGTTATATTACCAGCACCCTGCAATGGGATAACACATTTAAAACGGAATGTCAGAAGCTCTCTGCATTATAATTAATTTAATCAAGTCTGATCGGGGCAGCAGACTGGAGCTGTTACTTCGCAGCTCACCAGAGACCCGGGTTCGATCCTGACCTCGGGTGCTGTCTGTGTGGTGTTTGTTGGTTCTCCCTGTGATCGCATTGGTTTTCTCCAAGTGCTCCGGTTTTCTCCTACATCCCAAAGACGTACAGGTTTGTAGGTTAATGGGCCCTCTGTATTATTTCCCCTGGTGCACAGGTATTGGATGAGAAAGTGGGATAACAGAACTAGTGTTTCCTTCTCAGAGGTTAAACACAATGCTGGAGTACCTCAGCAGGACAGGCAGCATCTCGGAATGAAATGAACGGGTGACGTTTCGGGTCGAGACCCTTCTGCAGTTCCTTCCTGTACATCCTTCACAGAGGACATCATCTGGGCAACTCCTTATGTGCAATAGCTCCATCTTCAGGCACCTCTCATTTATTGCCGACACTTGCAAGCATTTACTTGCACGCAGTCATTCTGACCCAATTTCCTAATGAGCTGCCATGAACGCACTAAGGATCACATTCTACTGCGTATGGACCTCAATATACGGAACTAGTTGGATCAAGAACAAGGGGCACTTTGAACTGGCACTTTAAACAGTCTTCTGTTTGTGAATCCATGACAACTCGGGAAGGTAATCAATTTTAACATTAAAAAAGAGACAAATTATGTGAGACTTGTTGTGGGGCACCATTTAAATTAAATCTATTACCAGCCAATTTAAAAATATTTCATTTCTATTCAATTGCTCATAACTGAGGGAAAATAAGACACAAAATGCTGGAGTAACTTAGCGGGTCAGGCAGCATCTCTGAAGAAAATGGATCTGTAATGTTTCGGGTTGGGACCCTTCTTCAGCTCACAATTAAGAATCTGAAGAATATCCCCCCCCCCCCCCCCCCACACACACACACACACACACACACACACACACACACACACACACACACACACACACACACACACACACACACACACACACACACACACACACACACACACAACAACACACACATACACACACACAAAAACAGACACACCACTTGTACACACACACACACACACACACACACACACACACAACGTGTAGTTGGTATCTGGGATGAGTTGCTAGTGAAGGAGTGGAGGCAATAACAATAACAATATTTAATAAGCATCTGGACAGGTACTTGTATGAACAGGGCATAGAGGGATATGGATTTAATGCAGGAAAATGGGTTTAGTAGCTGCCTGCAACGTACTGCCAGGGGTGATGGTGGAGGGAGATACAATTGTGGTACTTAGGGGGGGGAAGCTTTTGATGATCCATTTTCCTCCATTCCCTACATGGATATGGAGGGAAAAGAAGTATATGGATCACTTTTTTTTAACTGCCAGAACAATTTGAAAATACAGTATCGATTTAAGATCTCATTGTCAAGTCGGACGAGGATACTGAAATTGCTTAGGTGATGTGGTGCCATATAATTACTTTCAATAGATATTATTCTCCTGGTACTCTTGATATATTGTGTCATTGGTAGACGATACAGGCAGAGAAGATTAGTTTTCATAGGCAATGTGTTTAGCATGGACATTGTGGGCCAAAGGAACTGTTTCTGTGCTGTCCTATTTTCTATGTACCAGAAAGCTTAGATTGAGAATAGAATTTCTATGAGTTTCCTACATCTTAAATTGGATGAACAACAATGATAGTTAAATGGAGACACAAGGAATTGCCGATGCTGGAACCTTGAGCAAAACACTAAGTGCTGGAGGAACTCAGCAGGTCAGGCAGCATCTGTGGAGGAAATGGACAAGTGACTTTTCAGGCTGGGACCCTTCTTCAGCTAGTTGAATGGACTAGACTTAGCTGATCACTTTCACCGAAAATGTAATTTACTGAAAACTGATCAGGTCAAAAGTTAGAATATATTTTTCTCCTGAAAGACATCTAGTCCAGTTGCCCTACATTTCTTGATCAGGTCAATGCTTTAATTAAATCCAATTTAACACATCATCTGAAGTCAATGTAATATTAAGACCAAAACAACAAAATTCCAAAGTTTAATTGGGTACAAGAAGACAACATTGCTCATCTATCAACAATGTGCAGAACCGTGCAATTTGGACACTCAATCTTCTCTCCTTTGCCCATCAATAGTCCCATCATTCCCAATCCCAATCTGACCTTTTTGTCCTGGGCCTCCTCCATTGTCAGAGTGAGGCCCAGTGCAAATTGGAGGAGCAGCACTTCATATTTCGCTTGGGTAGTTTACACCCCAGCGGTTTGAACATTGACCTCTCTAACTTCAGATAGCCCTTGCTTTCTCTCTCTCTTCATCCCTTTCCCCTTCCCAGTTCTCCCACTAGTCTTACTGTCTCTGCCTACATTCTATCCTTGTCCCGCCCCCTCCCCTGACATCAGTCTGAAGAAGGGTCACTCATTCCATCTGTCCATAGATGCTGCCTCACCCGCTGAGTTACTCCAGCATTTAGTGTCGACCTTCGATTTAAACCAGCATCTGCAGTTCTTTCTTACACAATAGTCCCATTATCACTTATTTAAAATACAATAAGCTCCCCTATGCGCCTAATGTAATTTCCCTTTCCTCTCCAAAGTTGCTACAGATTTGGAGTCGCCTTTCAAATCTCTGCTAACTCATTCCACTACTATTTTCAATCTCTCCACTTTTACGCTTTTGACAATGCAACAAAATCTCCCTTACCATTTAAAAATGGCAATCTCTGCGCACAATGCATTATACTTCTTCGTACCCCTTGGTCTTCCTGCGACCTTGAACACGACCTACTGCACCATCCCCACCCCTTGACTATCATCCTCAAAGTACATGCGCACATGCACGCACCCACGCCACCCATGTTGAAAGTAAGATACAAGGATCCGATCTATGGCGTCTTGGTCTGTGCAACTCCTTATATAAATGACAACACTTAAGAGCCACCACATAAGATGACTTCCAGCAAACGCTTGCTACTGCAGAACTGGAGTATTAGTTTATTCCGTTCAAAACATTACCGCGCATCTCAAACACATTTCATTGCAATGTGAATGCAACTCCCAATTTTTTTTCTTTTAAAACAAAGCCTTCCAATGTCTGACATAGACCCATGGTCCTACAGATATTAGTTTACAAAAGAAAAAGCACAAAGTGCTGGAGTAATTCGGTGGGTCAGGCAGCATCTCTGGAAGACATTGACAGGCAACGTTTTGGGTCACGACCAGAACATCTGACAAAGGGTCACAACCTGAAAGGTCGCCTATCCGTGTTCTCCAGAGATGTTGCCTGACCCGTTGAGCTGAGGGCCTGTCCCACTTTCACGACTTAATTCAAAACCTCTGCCGAGTTTAAAGGACCTAAAAAAAAATAATCAAGTTTGTGGTAATCTACGAACTCCTACGACCTTCCACGACTATGTTCACGAACTCCTACGAGGATGTCTACAAATTCCCACGACTATTTCAATGCCTTCCTTACGAGTAAAAAGTTGCAATTTCTTTCACCCCGACCATTTTTTTACTCGTGGACATTTTTTATCGGGCTGGAAAAAACTTCCCGACTTACCTAATGCCACGAGTACCTACGGCTGGCATAATGAGCCGCTACGATATATCTACGAACACCCGCGGACTCGTTACGAACATTCTGCGAGTTTGAAACAAGAGGAAAACTCGGGAAAATTCGTGAATTACCTCGTGAAAGTGGGACAGGCCCTTTACTCCAGCACTTTGGATCTTCCAATGTCTCTTGTATACCGTAGAACACAAGATATACTTTTTTTTAAGAAGGAACTGCAGATGCTGGAAAATTGAAGGTACACAAGGGCTAACAAAATTGGGAGAATTCAATGATCATCTTTTGTTAGCCCTTGCTGTCTCCTCCTCTTCCTCAGCCCTTGAGCTGTCTCCTCCCATCCCTCAGCCATCGGGCTCCTCCTCCTCCTTTTTCCTTTCTTCTCCCTGCCACCCCCCATCAGTCTGAAGAAGGGTTTCGGCCCGAAACGGTGCCTATTTCCTTCGCTCCATAGATGCTGCTGCACCCGCTGAGTTTCTCCAGCATTTTTGTGTACCTACGAGATATACTTTGTTGTTTAAACACAATTTGAGCAGCAGATAATGTACCAGGAGCATACATATTCAGAGTGGTTTACGAATGGTGCAGGAAATTTGAAGGCTTCCAAGTCCAGAATTTATCGACAATAAAAAACAATAGAAATAATAAATATAAATCTTTTCATGTGTATCTTAATCCAGTGATCCAGAAATTGTCACACGATTGTAACTTTCTCCAACATCTCTGCGAGTCTATAGGTTTGGTCCCAGTGTTTGCCAGTTTTCTTTAGATCATCCTCCAATATCTGACCAGCCTCCAGGAGGTCTTTAGAAACAGCTTTCAGCTCCGTGGACAATTGGCAGTACAAAATTTCATTTACCTCGCCTTCGATCTTCTGCAGGCAAACAAGAGGGAAGACCAATTTGATGACCTCCACTGCCTTCTCTCTCAGTGCACGATCTCTGCACACCAGATTTAGAACAAAGAGGCCTGAAACAATGAAACAACCTGCATCAAATCACAAATGTAATTCCTTTTCTGCAGCGGAAGAATATCTTTAAAAAAACCTTTATAGCTTGATCAGTTGTGCAGGTGGCTTGAGGAATGGTTGATGGAATTTAACACGGAGGTGTTGGATTTTGGGAAAACTAACATGGGCAGGACCTGCACCGTGAATGACAGGGTTCTGGGGAGTTTTGTAGAGCAGAGGGGTCTAGGAGAGCAGATACAACGTTCCATAAATGTGGCATCACAGGTAGATAGGGTGGTCAAAAAGGCTTTTGGCACATTGGCTTTCATCAGTTGCATAAAACGTTGGTGAGACCACATTTACAATATTGTATTCAGTTCTGGACACCATGTTATAGGAAAGATATTGTCAAGCCTGAAAGGGTTCAGAAAAGATTTACGAGGATGTTGCCAGGACTAGGTGTGAGCTATAGGGAGAGGTTGAGTAGGCTAGGTCTCTATTCCATGGAGCGCAGGAGGATGAGGGGTGATCTTATAGAGGTGTACAAAATCATGAGAGGAATAGATCGGGTAGATGCACAGAATCTCTTGCCCAGAGTAGGGGAATCCAGGACCAGAGGACATAGGTTTAAGGTGAAGGGGAAAAGATTTAATAGGATTCCGAGGGGCAACTTTTTTACACAAGGGGTGGTGGGTTTATGGAACAAGCTGCCAAAAGAGGTAGTTGAGACTGGGACTATCCCATTGTTTAAGAAACAGTTAGACAGGACCATGGAAAGGACAGGCTTGAAGGAATATGGACCAAGCGCAGGCAAGTGGGACTAGTGCAGCTGGGACAAGTTGGGCCATAGGGCCTGTTTCCACATTGTATCACTCTATAACTCTAATGGGGTAGAGGTGAATCGGGCTGTACCCTAGTTTATGGAAGGACCATTCAAAACCCTGATAACAGAGGGCAAGAAGAATCTGGTAGTGCACGCGTTCAAGCTTCTGTATCTTCTGTCTGACAGGAGCAGGTAGGAGGAGGAATGACCGGGGTGGTGTGTCCTTGATTATGCTGACTGCTTTTCCGAGGCAGTGTGAAGTGTAGCTGGAGACACTGGTTAGGTAAGTTGCAAAACTTACCTTCAGCGGCGCTGCAGTTCTGTCGCTGCCTGTGTGCGCGACTTTGGCGCCTTGGAGAGGGGGCGGGTTTAAAACGCCGTATTCTCTAGGCTATTGAAATCGAGGTTGTTCAGCCTGTTTAGTTGCTGACGAAAAATCGCTGCGACATTCGTTCGCTGCAGTTATTTTTAAACTTAATTGGATTATTTAATTGCTGTAGTAGATTAAAAATCATCCTCTAAAGTCGCGAACGCCGACAACGGGACGGATCTCACGTAGGGGACAAGGCAAGGTAGGCTGTTTATTTTTACATTAAAAAGTGCTTCTTAAGATCCCTTTATTCAAATTTTTAAGTTGCGAGAAGGTGACTTGGGGGCCCATCCGAACAGGCAGTGTTTTTCATGCCGATATGGGGACTAAATCACCGCAATCGCAACGTTCCAAACCATCGCGTTCCAGAAAAACCCACTCGCAAGATGATTTAAATGGCCATTAATTTACAGCAATTAAACACTAAATTCCTTCCATTTAGCCTATAAATTAAGACAATGAGATTTAAAAATCATGTTTATTGTGAATTCTTGTGTGAATGTTCTTTGGACACTTAGTCTATTTAAAAATGGTAATCGTTTCTTAAGAAATGGATAGATGTTTAGATCTAGTAATTGAATTTTGGAATTAGCTACAATTGGGTGACTAACTAATTATATGCTTTAATTTCAGGTCATCCAAGTAAGATTGTTTGTTTCAGAATGCTTCAATCTATAATAACTGAAATTTCTTTCAGTTCTCTTAATTTTTAATAAAGTTATGGCAATTTGACTGTCCTTGATCACAACTTTTGTGTTGTCAATGGACAAGCAATAGGGAACAAGATGCTAATTTCCGAGTATGAAAATGGCCATAACTTTTTTAATACTGAAGATATGAAAGTGAATTAGGTGTCAAATTAAACTTCTTTTTATGCTTTATCCGATGGGATGAATTGCAGACTTGATTTTTTTAAATCTCAAAATTTTGCAACATTGCTACACTGGTGGGGAGTCTGATCTCTGTGATGGACTATACAACAGGAGGTGCAACTCCAGAGCCAACAATATCATGAGAGACCCCTTCCACCTCTGCAACGGACTGTTCCAGCTGCTACAGTCAGGCAAACGCCTCCGTGGCCATGCGGTGAGAACGGAGAGGTTGAGAAGGAGTTTCTTCCCAGAGGCCATTCGGACTGTAAACGCCTATCTCACCAGGGACTAACTCTACTGAACTTTTTTCCTTCCATTATTTATTATGTAAAAGAATATGTGTGTTATGATTGTGTTTATAGTTTGTTTGGTTGTTTGTCTTTTTGCACAAAAGTCCGCGAGCATTGCCACTTTCATTTCACTGCACATCTCGTATGTGTATGTGACAAATAAACTTGACTTGACTTGACTGAGCTACATCTACAACTCTCTGCAATTTCTTGGGGTCTTGTTCCCAAACCAAGATGTGATGTATTCCAACACCTTATGGGGGTCTATAGGCCAGTGTTCAGTGCTTGAAAAGCTAATTCATTAAGTGCAGCAACTTCCCCGTATTGTATTGCATATCCAGAAATTGACTACAAATCGGATGTGTAAAGTAATCCACAAGCAAAAGATTAGTCACCTTGAGGAGCCAAAAGACTTCGTACTTTCTGGAGAAATGCCTGCTCTAGAAAAGCTGGTGGTGGACAACTCATTCCGAGGGTTGTGTCCTTACTGTCCACATCAAACATGACAACATCATAGGAGCCACTCCCTGTAGAAGCAAGAGCAAAAATCTTTAGCCCATCAGAATGGAGGTGTATGGATCACCTGCAGGCAGATGAGACATTGTGCCGAGCGTATTTGGCGCTGCTTACCACTGTCTGCAAGGGTACGTATATAGTGCAAGCCATCAGCCAAAATCACCCGCATCCGATCGTCCTGGGTAAATTCAAACCACTTGGTGGCCACCTCCACTACCTCAGGGTCGATCTCAACGGTGTCGACGGTCGATTGGGAGAAGTAGTCGTGGATGAACAATGGGAGGCTCCCTCCGCCAAGGCCCACCACCAGCAGGGAGACCCCGGCATCTGAAGGAGGTGCGAGAAAAGATAACTCATCCCTACATCCAAAATTGTAGAGTTTAGATTTAATTCAGAGACACCGCGTTGAAACAGGCCCGTTGGCCCACACCGACCAGCGAACACTCCTGCGTTAGTTCAGTCCTTCACACTAGGAACAATGAACCTACGTGGCCTGCATCACTTTGGAATTTGGGTGGAAACCAGAGATGCCGGAGAAAACCCACGCAGTCACAGGGAGAATGTCCAAACACCTTATAGACAGGATCCAACCCGGGACTCTGGCGCTGCGAGACAGCAACTCTACCGCTGCGCCACCGCGCCGCACACATTGACTTCATCTACACCGCGTTGCCCCGGAAAAGCAGCCATCATAATCAAAAAGGTACACAAAAAAGCAGGAGAAACTCAGCGGGTGCAGCAGCATCTATGGAGTGAAGGAAATAGGCAACGTTTCGGCCCGAAACGTTGCCTATTTCCTTCGCTCCATAGATGCTGCTGCACCCGCTGAGTTTCTCCAGCTTTTTTGTGTACCTTCGATTTTCCAGCATCTGCAGTTCCATCTTAAACACCATAATCAAAAACTTGTCCCACTCCACAGTCATTCCTGCTTCTCCCCGATCCCATCCAGAAGGTACGGACGCTTGAAAGTGTGCACCACTAGACTCAGGAACAGCTTCTTCCCCCTGTTATCGGGCTTCTGACCTGTCCTTCCATAAGCGAGGGTACTGTCTGAATCACTTCTACCACATTGCGGACATTGGACTTTGTCTCTGGAACTGGTGCGCTACAAAGCTGAGAACTATATTCTGCACTCTGTATCTTCCACTTTCATCCACCCCTCCTTGTGTTCAGCTTGATTATATTTATGCATAGTATTATCTGATCTGATTGGATAGCATGGAAAACAAAGCTCTTCACGGTACCTCAGTACGTGTGACAATAATAAATCTGACTTCTCTAACTTCAAGTAACCCTTGCTTTCCCTCTCTTCGTCCCTCCCCCACCCTAGTTCTCCGACTAGTTTCACTGTCCTGATTAAATATTACTGTGTGTATGCCTCGTAGTCACCTTCCCCTCACCCAACAATGAACTATTCTACATTTCCCAGATCGTCTGCTTTTATCTGTCTTTTTCACACCTTACATTCTCTTTGTACCCATCCATATCTCCAGTTTCTCTCACCCCTGACTCTCAAGAGCCTGTCCCACTTGCATGCGATTGCATGCGTTTGGCACGACCAAACGTGGTCGCTTGAGGCGTACAGGACCGTATGGCCGCGCGGGGCCAGTCCCACTTAGAAGCGCGGAGTTGTGTGGGACTGGTCCCGACATCGCGCGGGGCTCCGAAAATCTGACAGTGTCCGAAATCTTCGCGCGCCAACGGCCTGTCGGCACGGAGGCGCATTGCGGTCGTACGCAGTGTCTTGACGGCGTATGTCTAGCACGTGGCGTCGCACGATGACGTCACCGCCTGGCATGGCAATGCGTGATGATGTCACTGCCCGACGCCCAAATTCAGTCAGCCCGCCTCCTGCCCAGCTGATTAGTAAGTATGACGCAAATTACGTCACGCGCAAACTTAGCACGTACTTAGCGCGAATTTAGCGCAAACTTCGCATGAACTCCTCTTCCCTTTGGTTGCGCCAAACGCATGCAATCGCATGCAAGTGGGACAGGCCCTTCAGTCTGAAGAAGGGTCTTGATCAGAAACGTCACCCATTCCTCCTCTCCATGGATGCAACCTGTCCCGCTGAGTTACTCCAGCATTTTCGGTCTATCTTTGGTGTAAGCCAGCATCTGCGGTTGCTTCCTACTCAATAACAAATTTAAACCTGAAATAGTTATTGGGCATTCATCCCATCCTTTCCTCTTTTTGCTCCTTACCGGCATGAAAACCACCTTTTCTACGGAGAAAGACCAGGCCAGCAATCATGACTCGATGGTGATCGCAGCAGAGGTAGCTTTTGTCAATAACTTGTCCAGGCATTGAACTCGGAGTTTTCTCAACTTCAGAGCATAATCGCCCTTTCCTCTTGTCTTTCTTTTTCTTTTTTTGTGTTGAATCTGTTTGTGGAAAACAAAATATTACGAGAAAAAGTTCAGCACCTATCTTCAAGTAGTTTGTCCTCAACTAAATAGGAAATGTGCACAATTTCTTTGGCGTTTATTTTTTTTCCCCAAGTCTCAGGAATCAAGAGTGTTTTATTGTCATATGTCCCAAACAGAACAATGATATTCTAAAAGGCCTGTTCCACCAGCATGCGACTGCATGCGCGACCTAATGTAGTCGCTTGAGCCGCACGGCCTCGCAGGGCCAGTCCCACTTCGAACGCTGGAGCAGTATGGAGTTGTGCGGGTCTGGTCCCGACATCGCGCGGGGCTCCGAAAAATTGACACTGTCCAAAAATCCCGTCGGCCGCAGCTGCATTGAGACCGTACGCACCGACTCGACGGGCGTACGCAGCGGCGTCTTGACGCCGTACGAAGCGTCTTGATGGCGTACGCCTAGCGTGTGGCGTTGCGCGATGACGTCACCACCCGACGTCCAAATTCAGTCGGCCTCCTCCTGCCCAGCTGATTGGTGAGTATGATGTCGGGACCAGCCCCGCACAACTCCAGACGGCTCCGCGGTTGGAAGTGGGACCGGCCCCGCGAGGCTGTACGCCTCAAGCCACCACGTTTGGTCGCGCTAGACGCATGCAATCGCATGCTGGTGGGACAGGCCCTTTACTTTCAGCAGCACAACAGAATATGCAAACACAGTACTCCGTGCACAGAGTCCCTACTTTGAGGTGGGGAGGATTTTCAATTTGCTGGAGTTAAACTTAATGCGACGTTCTATGTGCGTGTTATAAAATATAATTAAAACAAGTCCCAAGGAACTGCAGATGCTGGTTTAACCACAAAAAAACCAAAGTACTGGAGTAATTCAGCGGGTCAGGCAGCATCTGTAGAGGGAATGGAGCGGTGACTTTTTTTGGTTGGGACCCTTCTTCAGACATTGTAATGAGGGGGAGCTTTGGTCAGAGGTGGTGAATCTGAGGAATTCCTTACCACAGATGGCTGTGGAGGCCAAGTCAATGGATATTTATAAGGCGGCGATTGACAGATTCTTGAATAGTAAGGGTGTCAGGGGTTATGGGGAGAAGGCAGGAGAATGGTGTTGAGATGGAACGGTATATCAGCCATGACTGAATGGAGTGGACTTGATGGGCTGAATGGCCTAATTCTGCTCCTAGAACTTATGAATATGAATATCGGTTCAAGTGACAGTTTTCCAATCGGCAGGCCGTATTACACCAGAGTTTAGTTCAGTTTTTTGTCATGTGTACCGAGATGCAGCCAAAAGCCTTTTGTTGCGTGCTAACCAGTCAGCGGAAAGACTATACTTGATCCCAAACGAGCCGTCCGCTGCGAATAGATAGAGGATTAAGGGACGGGATAAAGGAACATGATAAATGTTTAGTGCAAGGTAAAGTCTGATTAAAGATAGTTCGAGGTAGATAGTATCTCACGATTAACGAGGGAGATAGTTATCACGGGCCGCAGTCACATCTGGGAACACTACCTGACTTGGAGGCGGGGTACAATAGTTTACTCTCCGACTGCACCACATTGACGTTGCTGAGGAACACCAGGTGCCGATAGTAGTTGCCGTCTTCTCCCTTGACGTCTTCAATGACGTACTCGCCACTGGCGTCACTCACGCCACGATGCTGGACTTTGCGGACCCCTATATCGCCGCCGACGGAAAGAAAAGGGACCTGCAAAGCAACGGAGCCATGGTGACTGGATGCAGACAGTCGCACGGGCGTGGTGATCAACACCTTGTGCTGCATTGTACTGTCCTATGTTCTATGTTGGGACCACCTCTGCTTTGACCACAGGAGTCAGCATCAATCCACTGCAAATACTACTTTGTGTGGGGTAGGTCTCGCTGTATAAACGTGACTGAGGAGGTGACAAAGGTGACTGATGAGGGTAGGGTCATGGATGTTGCCTAAATGCACTTTATTAAGGCATTTGACAAACTCCGTCATGGTAGACTGATCCAGAAGATTAAGATGCACGGGATTCACAGTAACTTGGTAGTTTGTTTTCCAAGCTGGCTTGCCACTAGAAGAGGAAGGATCGTGATGGAAGGTGTTGTTCGGGCTGGAGGTCTGTGACCAGTGTGTTTTATCGGGGTCTGTGTTGGAACATCTGTTTAGTTTCAAGATACAAGATACATATAAGGGTCTGTCCCACCAGCATGCGATAGCATGCGTCTAGCGCGACCAAACGTGGTCGCTTGAGGCGTACGGCCTCGCAGGGCCGGTCCCACTTCGATAGTAATAATGATGAAATTAAAGTGACCAGTTACTGCACGTGTAATATTGCACAAACATTAAATGAAATGATCGAGTGGGGAAAGTATTAACAGAAGCAGAGTATTATCAACTATTGACACAAACGCATTTACCTGTTGACCTGGCGGAAGTCCAGAAGGAGCCAACTCCATCACCTTCCCCGATAGCTCGGACTGAATGGCTTCCATGCTCTGGTAGTGTTGGTCACGATGGAGAGACACCACCAGCAGACGCTTGAAGTCAGCACTTCTGCCGAGCTGTTTGCGACCCTCGTCTGTCCCAAAGATCCACTCGGCCTCCCTGCCCTGCGGAACTGCCAGGAAGCTGCGTTAAACACTGCGCAATGTCCTCCCTCACCTTCCACTGCAAACCCTGCACAGAAGGCAGGCAATGTGCTGATGACTTGACCAAGGTTGCCTTGAACTGCCATCAAAATGATTTTTGACTCCATGCGGAGCCTGGGATTCAAGCCCTATGGCCACGTTCCAGATTTAAACTGACCACTGCAGGTCAAGTTGTACAGTCATACAGCATGGTAGATGGCCCTTAGACACTACTTGCCTGCACGACCAACATGTCCCATCTACACCCCTCCCACCAGCCTGCATTTGGCCCATATCTGTCCTATCCACGTACCTGTCGAAATGTCTCTGAAACGCTACCACCTTTGGCAGCTTGTCCCATACACCCACCACCCTTTGTGTAAAAATGTTACCCTTCGAGTTCCTATTAAATCTTTCCCCCCTCACCTTAAACCTATGTCCTCTTGTCCTCATTTCCCCAACACTGGGCATTTACATGATCTATGCCTCTCATGATCTTATACACGCGTCTATAAGATCGCTCTTCATCCTCCTGCGCTCCCAGGAATGGAGTCCTAGCCGGCCCAACCTCCGCCTATAACTCCGGCCCACAGGTCCTGGCAACACCCTATTGCACTCACCTATGAAGATGGCGAAGTTGTTTGCACGTGCGGGCTTGATGGAGGGCTGATCAACAACGTAGATGGAGTAGCGAGGTTTGCCCGACTGCCGATCGCAGAGGGTGAGGGACAGGCTCTCGCCGCTGCTGGAGCCCTTGGTCAGATGGTTTCGGAGGAGGGCGTAGCGCTGCCGCTCTTTCACCGCCTCCAGCAGCTGCTCCACGCTCTCCAGCCGGAGAGGCTTCTCCTGGTCTCCGCCTTCCCCGCACATCTCCAGGATCCCCTGCCCGCCTCCGGGGAGCTTCTTGAACTTGGTGAAGACGAAGGTGAACATCACGAACTGCCCGCCGCCGGCCTCGGCCCGCTCTCCCGCCACGTGGACCCTGACGAGCCAGCCCTGCTGGCTGAAGTATCTCACCGCCTTCCTGGCGATGTGCTCCTGGGCCAGCGAGATGCACAGGAACCGCCCGCCCAGACGCAGGACCCGCCCGATCTCACCGAACATCTCCTCCACCTTGCGCAGCGTTCCCTCGCTCTCGTCCGTCATGATGGCATCCAGGGTGCCCTTGTCCAGCACCACCTGGAACTGGGAGTCGGCAAACTCCATCTGCCCCACGTCCATCTTGGCGAAGGCCATGGCCGGCCGGCGGGCCCCGTTGCGTTCCTTCATGTGGCTGATCACGGCTGGGCTGATGTCGATATTGGTGATGCTCTGATAGCCCACGTCATACATCTGCTCGCTCAGCTCAGAGTTGCCACAGCCCACCACCAGCACCTGCAGAACAGGTTCAGATTAGTTTAGAGATACAGCGCGGATACAGCCCACCGGGTCCGCGCCAACCAGCGATCCCCGCACACTTACACTATCCTACACACTTTACGGACAATTTACAATTATACCAAGCCAATTAACCTACAAACCTGTACATCTAGGGAGTGTGGGAGGAAACCGGAGAAAACCCACGCAGGTCACAGGGAGAACATACAAACTCCGTACAGACAGCACCCGCAGTCAGGGTCAAACCCGGGTCTCTGGCTCTGTATGGCAGCAAATCTACCGCTGTGCCACCGTGCCGAGTTAGAGGGAGGAGAAAGCAGAGTTAGCACCACGACTGAGGTGACAGCCCCCTGCAACCTGCCCTGCTCTTCAATATGATCACGGCTGATCCCCTGCAACTGCAGCAGATGCAACACCTGTCCAAGACCGACTCCCTCTACTCTATCCAAGTACCCCAACAGTCCTTTCAGGTGAAGCAGAGGTTCACCTGCACCTCCTCCCTCATCTACTCAATCCGATGATCCAGGTGTGGACTCCTATAGGGGGGTTGCACTGGGTCATAGGGCTTGACGCATGGAGCCGCACAATCCATCTGGAGGACATCCATAACTTCCGGTATATGTTATTAACACAAGAAACGCGTACTTTCCTACCTGTTAAAAACCACCAAAATGTTGAATTTTTGCGCTGAAAAAAATTGTGGAAGTCGGGGTAAGTGTGAGAGACATGTACCCAACTTCAGAATTCCAAACGTGAAGCGAAATGAAGGTTAAGAGAAGCGAGAGCTGAAGGGACAACAACAGCTAAAGTGCTTGGTAAACATTGGCTGTGCAGATATCGTAATTAAAAATATTGGGAATTATCGCGTTTGCTCACTGCATTTCATCAACAGTAAGGCATTATTTGTGGTTTTTCTTGATTCCTTTGGTATCTAAAAAGTCTCAGAAGTGATAAATCTGGCTGTAAATTTTTCTTCAGATGCGTTTTCATTTTGTATGTAAAAACCCACGAGAACCATGGGCGATTTAAAAAATTTACAGCCAGATTTATCACTTCTGAAACTTTTTAGATGCCAAAGGAATCAAGAAAAAACACAAATAATGCCTTAGTTGGTGAAATGCAGTGAGCAAACGGCCAAGCACTCTGTCTGTTGTTGTCCCTTCAGCTCTCACTTCTATCTACCGTCATTTCTCCTCACCTTTGGAATTCCGAAGAAGGCTAAATGTCTCTCACGCTTATCCCGATTTCCATAATTATTTACAGCGCAAAGATTGACAATTTCGGCGGGTTTTAACGGGCCCGCTACGCTGGAAACAATGGTAAGTGCCTACCTGCAGTTCATCGCATGTACTCCACTTGGAGTAGCCAATTCATCTATAAACCCGCACGTCTTTGGGATGTGGGAGGAAACTGGAGCACCCGGAGGAAACTCATGTGATCAGTCTTCACCATAGAAGACACAAAAAATATTCCAACGCTGGATAAACAGGGGGCGGTAGGAATGGAGGAGCTAAATACTATTAAGATCACCAAGGAGGTGGTATTAGGGAAATTAATGAGACTGAAGGAGGATAAATCCCCTGGGCCTGATGGATTACATCCAAGGGTCTTGAGGGAGATAGCGGTGGGGATTGTGGATGCATTGGTGATAATTTTCCAAAACTCCCTGGAGGCAGGAACGGTCCCAGTGGATTGGAAAATGGCCAATGTAACACCTATATTTAAAAAAGGAAGTAAACAGAAGGCGGGTAACTATAGACCGGTTAGTCTAACATCGGTGGTGGGTAAAATGTTAGAGACAATTATTAAAGAAACACTAACGGGGCACTTGGATAAACATGACTTCATCGGACAGAACCAGCATGGTTTTGTGAAGGGGAAGTCCTGTTTAACGAATCTGCTCGAATTCTTTGAGGAAGTAACAACCCGGGTGGATAAAGGGGAAACGGTGGATGTGGTATACTTGGACTTCCAAAAGGCTTTTGACAAGGTGCCACATAAGAGACTATTGCTAAAAATAAAAAATTATGGGATTGGGGGTAATATATTAGCATGGGTAGAGGATTGGCTAACAAATAGGAAGCAGAGAGTGGGGATAAATGGTTCATACTCGGGATGGCAACCGGTAACTAGCGGGGTTCCGCAAGGGTCGGTGCTGGGACCCCAGTTGTTCACAATTTATATAAATGATTTGGAGGAGGGAACCAAGTGTAATATATCAAAATTTGCAGACGATACAAAAATGGGAGGAAAAGTAGGGGATGAGGAGGATAGGAAGAGTCTGCAAAAGGATATAGATAAGCAAGGTGAGTGGGCAACAACTTGGCAGATGAAATTTAATACTAATAAATGTGAAGTCATTCACTTTGGAAAAAAAAATGATAGGGCAAGTTATTTTCTAAATGAGGAGGAGCTGCGTTGTAATGCAACGCAAAGGGATCTAGGGGTATTAGTACATGAATCACTGAAAGTTAGTATGCAGGTGCAGCAAGCAATCAGGAAGGCCAATGGAGTTTTGGCCTTTATTGCTAGGGGGATTGAGTATAAAAACACGGAGGTCTTGCTGCAGCTGTACACAGTATTAGTGAGACCACATTTGGAATACTGTGTACAGTTCTGGGGTCCATACTTAAGAAAGGATGTACTAGCCCTGGAGGCAGTGCAGCGAAGGTTTACAAGATTAATTCCTGCAATGAGGGGATTGACATATGAGGAAAGGTTAAGTAGGCTGGAACTCTACTCTTTGGAGTTTAGAAGAATGAGAGGCGATCTCATTGAAACATATAAGATCGTGAGGGGCCTTGATCGGGTGGATGCACCGAGGATGTTCCCAATGATCGGGGAAACTAGAACTAGGGGACATAGTTGCAGAATAAGGGGGGGCTCTTTTAAAACTGAGATGAGGAAGAACTTCTTCACCCAGAGGGTGGTTAATTTATGGAATTCACTGCCCCAGGGAGCAGTGGAAGCAGAAACTTTAAATATATTTAAGACTAAAATAGATGGTTTTTTAGCTGCCAAGGGGATAAGGGGCTACGGGGAGAGGGCAGGGATATGGACCTAGGTATGGTTAGTATAGTAAGACCCGAGTGATCTCCTGGACAAGTGTCGATCGCCTAGATTGGGGTCGGAGAGGAATTTCCCGGATTTTTTTCCCGAATTGGACCTGGGTTTTTATCCGGTTTTTTGCCTCCCCCAGGAGATCACGAGGTTCTTGGGGTGGAGAGGGGTGATAGCGGTATAAAGGGGAGGGTAGTGTCTTGTGTTCTGTGTCTTGTGTCTACTGTTTGTGGGTAAGTGTGTCTGTTTAGTGTTCAGCCATGAGCGAATGGCGGTGCGGGCTCGATGGACCTGGTGGTCTGCTCCACTTACTTTCTATGTTTCTATGTTTCTATCACTGGGAGAACGTGCAAACTCCACACAGACAGCCCCCGAGGTCAGGTTCGAACACGAGTGCCTGACGCTGTTGGACAGCAGCTCTACCACTGTGCTGCCCATAAGAGATGCAAGATATTTGAATTTAGTGCCGAGCTAACTCCCTATTTGCGGCACGGTGGCGCAGCGGTAGAATTGCTGCCTTACAGCACTTGCAGCGCCAGAGACCCGGGTTCCATCCCGACTACGGGTGCTGTCTGTACGGAGTTTGTACGTTCTCCGCGTGACCGTGTGGGTTTTCTCCGAGATCTTCGGTTTCCTCCCACACTCCAAAGACGTACAGGTATGTAAGTTAACACAGGTAGACACAAAATGCTGGAGTAACTCAGCGGGACACGCAGCATAAGAAAGAACTGCAGATGCTTGTTTGTAGGTTAATTGGCTTGGTATAAGTGTAAATTGTCCCTAATGTGTGTAGGATTAGTGTTAATGTGTGGGGATCGCTGGTTGGCATGGACTAGGTGGGCCGAAGGGCCCGTTTCCATGCTGTATCTATAAAATTAAACACTAAAACTATCCTCCGTCCCAATTCCTGGCCCTATCCACAAACTCTATCTCCGTTACATTGATGACTGCATCGGTGCTACCTCCTACACCTATGCAGAACTCATGGACTTCATCAACTTCACCACCAATTTTCATCCTGCACTCAAATTTACTTGGACCATCTTCGACACCTCCCTCCCCTTCTCCCCTTTCTTGATCTCACTGTCTCCATCATAAGAAATAGACTATTGACTGACATCTATTACAAACCCATTGACTCCAACAACTATCTCGACTACACTTCTTCCCACCCTGCTTTCTGCAAAGATTCTATCCCCTACTCCCAAGTCCTCCATCTACGCCACATCTGCGCCCAGGATGAGATGTTCCATACCAGGACATCCGAGATGTCCTCATTCTTTAGAGAACAGGGGTTGCCCTCTCCCATCATAGATGAGCCCCTCACTCGTGTCTCCTCGGTACCCCGCAGCTCCGCCCTTTGCTTCTCCTTGTCGGACAGAGACAGAGTCCCCCTAGTCCTTACCTTCCACCCCATCAGCCGTCACATACAACACATAATCCTCCAAAATTTCTGCCACCTCCAGCCACATTTTCCCATCTCCAACCCTTTCCGCCTTCCGCAGAGACCGTTCCCTCCGCAACTCCCTGGATAACTCATCCCTTCCCAACCAAACCACCCCCTCCCCAGGTACCTTCCCCTTCAAACGCAGGAGATGCAACACCGGTCACTATATCTCCTCCCTCTACTCTGTCCAGGGACCCCGAAAGTCCTTTCAGGTTAGGCAGAGGTTCACTTGCACTTTCCTCCAACCTCATCCACTGTATCCGTTGTTACCAAATGTGGGCTCTTATACATCGGCGAAAACAAACGCAGACTGGGCGATCGTTTAGTGAAACACCTTTGCTCAGCCTGCCTGAACCTACCTGATCTCCCGGTTGCTGGCCACCTGAATTCTCCTTCATATTCCTACACAGACCTTTCTGTCCTTGGTCTCCTCCATTGTCAGAGTGAGGCTAAATGCAAATTGGAGGAACAGCATCTCATATTTTGCTTGGGCAGCTTACAGCCCAGTGGTATGAATATTGATTTCTCTCACTACAGGTAGCCCCGGCATTCCCTCTCTCTCTATCCCTCCCCCACCCAAGTCGCACTCGCTTCTCGTTTTCACCCAACAAACAGCTTTGTTTCCTTTATCATCATTACTTTTTTGCATATCTTTCATTCATTGTTCTTAATCTCTCCCCATCACCATCTATATCTCTCGTTTCCCTTATCCCTAACCAGTCTGAAGAAGGGTCTCGACCCGAAACGTCACCCATTCCTTCTCTCCAGAGATGCTGTCTGTCCCGCTGAGTTACTCTAGCTCGTTGGGTCTATCTTCGGTTTAAACCAGCATCTGCAGTTCTTTCTTACACACTAACTTCCTATTAAAATGAATAATATTGCACTAAGCAAAAATGAGGAAAACCAAGATATATGGACAATAGGTGCAGGAGTAGGCCATTCAGCCCTTCGAACCAACACAACCATTCAATGTGATCATGGCTGATCATCAACAATCAGTTTTCAACAAACCTGTCTTCTCCCCAAATCTCTTGATTCCGCTAGCCCTAAGAGCTCTATCTAACTCTCTTTTGAATGCATCCAGTGAATCGGCCTCCACTGCCTTCTGAGGCAGAGAATTCCACAAATTCACAACTCTCTTGGAGCAATTTAGGGCTCTTAAAAACAGCGGAGTCAGGGGATATGGGTAGAAGGCAGGAACGGGGTACTGATTGGGGATGATCAGCCATGATCACATTGAATGGTGGTGCTGGCTCGAAGGGTCAAATTGCCTACTCCTGCATCTATTATCTATTGACTAATAAGTTTTTCCTCATCTCGGTTCTAAATGACCTACCCCTTATTCTTAAACTGTGGCCCCTGGTTCTGGACTCCCCCAACATCGGGAACATGTTTCCTGCATCTAGCCAGTCCAATCCCTTTATAATATAATTTCTATAAGAATCCCCTCTCATCCTTCTAAATTCCAGTGAATACAAACCCAGTCCCTCCATTCTTTCATCATATGACTGTCCCGCCATCCGGGAATTAACCTCGTGAACCTACGCTGCACTCCCTCAATAGCAAGAATGTCCTTCCTCAAATTAGAAGACCAAACTGCACACAATACTCCAGGTGTGGTCTCACCAGGGCCCTGCACCACTGCAGAAGGACCTCTTTGCTCCTATACTCAACTCCTCTTGTTATGAAGGCTAACATGTCATTCGCTTTCTTCACTGCCTGCTGTACCTTCAGTGACTGATGTACAAGGACACCCAGGTCTCATTGCACTTCCTCTTTTCCTAACCTAACACCATTCAGTTAATAATCTGCCATCCTGTTCTTGACACCAAAGTGGATAACCTCATATTTATCCACATGCTGCATCTGCCGTGCATCTGCGCACTAACCCAACCTGTCCAAATCACCCTGCATCCTCATAGCATCCTCTTCACAGTTCACACTGCCACCCAGCTTTGTGTCATCTGCAAATTTGCTAATGTTACTTTTTATTCCTTCATCTAAATCATTAATGTATATAGGTAAATAGTTGTGGCCCCAGCACCGAGCCTTGCGGTACCCCACTAGTCACTGCCTGCCATTCTGAAAGGGACCCATTAATTCCTACTCTTTGTTTCCTGTCTGCCAACCAATTTTCTATCCATGTCAGAACTCTACCCCCAATACCATGTGCTCTAATTTTGCCCACTAATCTCCTATGTGGGACCTTATCAAATGCTTTCTGAAAGTCCAGGTACACTACATCCACTGGCTCTCCCTTGTCCATTTTACTTGTTACATCTTCAAAAAATTCCAGGAGATTAGTCAAGCATGATTTCCCCTTCGTAAATCCATGCTGACTTGGACCGATCCTGTTACTGCTATCCAAATGCGCCGCTATTACATCTTTAATAATTGACTCCAGCATCTTCCCCTCCACCGATGTCAGGCTAACTGGTCTATAATTCCCTGCTTTCTCTCTCCCTCCTTAAAAAGTGGGATAACATTAGCTACCCTCCAATCCACAGGAACTGACCGAGAATCTATAGAACATTGGAAAATGATCACCAATGATCAGATGACTATACCTTATCGTTACGCTTAATATACTTGTGCAGCACAGCGCAATGATCCACGTAGGTCCCATACCACTCGAAGGCACTTCCACCCCGTTTCTTGAAGAATGTTTCCCAATATTCAGCAGAACTGAACTCCTTTGAGCACTTGGGCAACAGGTTCATTGTCAAGCCTTTAAAAAATAAACACAACTAATTAACACGCCACCTTTCCCCTTTAAATCGCTAAAGGTTTTTCATGTTTACCATTCAGACAGTAACATCGCTAGACATATGAAATTAAAATTCTCAAACCTCTCACCAAAGGACCAAAGGAGAAGAATAGATCGGGTAGACACAGAGTCTCTTGCCCAGAGTAGGGGTATTGAGAACCAGGCGACATCCGTTTAAAGGAAGGGGAAAAGATTTAATAGGAATCTGAGGGGTTACTTTTTCACACAAAGGGTTGTGGGTGTATGGAACGAGCTGCCAGAGGAGGTAGTTGAGGCAGAGACTATCGCAACATTTAAGAAACAATCGGACAGGTACATGGATAGGACAGATTTGGAGGGATATGGACCAAACACAGGCAGGTGAGACCTGTGAAGACGAGATATATTGATCGGTTTGGGCAAATTACACCGAAGGGCCTGTTTCCATGCTGTAATATTCTATATGTTTACAAGGCCTCACCGTATTTTTAAAGTAAAATATAAATATTTCTGCTTGCTGCTTTGGTATAGAAATACAATTAAAAATTCTGACCTGCAAATATTTAAGGGCCATTAAGCCAGACACGCAAATTTAACACTCAAAACAACAGTACTGTACTGTACAAAGAAAGACCCAAGGCCCTAGAGTAACTCAGCAGTTCAGGCAGCATCTCCAGAGGACATGGGCAGGTGACATTTCAGGTAGGTGACATTTCGGATGGGTCTCCTCTCTTTTCCAGCTTTCACCCCTCCTCCACCCATTCCATTAGCCTGAAGGAAGGCCCTGACCTGGAACATCACATATCCACGTTCTCCACAGATGCTGCCTGACCCACTGAGTTACTCCAGCACTGTTTTTTTTGTAACACAGCATCTGCAATTCGTTGTATCTGCATTCTATACTTTACTGTACAGATTTTATTTAATGAACTGAGGGAAACAAATTTGCCATCTTTAAAACCCCTTCCCCATGTCGATACAACGTAAAGCACTTTTTATAAACTGGGATTGTAATTCAAAGGCAAAACACAATGTGCTGGATGAGCTCAGCAGGTCAGGCAACATCTGTGGAGACAATGGGCAGAATATGTTTTGGGTTGGCACCCTTCTTCAGACTGATGGGAGTAGGGGGGAGAAAGCTGGAGAAGAGAGATGGTGGCGGGCGGGGGTCACAGCCTGGCAAGTGATAGTTACAGATAGCAAATGATAGTCTCGACCCAAAACGTCACTCCATGGAGATGCTACCTGTCCAGCATTTTGTGTCCACCAAGTGATAGTTACATGCAGGTTAGGAGGTGGGTGGGGGGTTGGGGGAGTTGATTAGAAGAAGGGTGGAGGTAGTGACAAAGGCCAGAGGTGAAAAGGACATAAAAGGGTGGTAACACGTGGACAGGTAACGATGTTGATAAACTGGAAAGGCTAGAAGATTTACGATGATTTTACGTGGGGAGGGGGAGGAGTTTGATAAACAGATGCTTTACTTTGAACACCTTCTCAGATGGTGTCCGACCCGCTGAGTTACTCCACCGCTTTGTGACTTTTTTTGTAAACCAGCATCTGCAGTTCCTTGTTTCTACTCTACAAACGGATAACTTCCTCGAGTATTTCTGGTTTTTTTCTTCTCCTACATTTTCCGCCGTCAATGCACGGACCCGAAGCGTTTAGTGAGAGGGAAAAGATAAGAAAGATTTCGTTCTGTAACGTCTCTAGATCTGCAATGTCTCAATTACCTGCTCCCTTGTCAGTTTCAGGGCGCGCAATCCCATCCAGTTCAACGTTCCAATGACTCCGATTGGACTGTGAAACAATCTCTAGGCTCATGTAGCAAAGGTCGATGCAATGTAGCAAATTGAACGCCCACCAATCAGCGGAGGCCTTTTCCTACTCTCACCCGGAAGCGTTTTGCTCTCTCTGCAGCACCGCTAAAGGCAACGATGGCTGGCAAACACGTTGGAAGTGTGGTGTTTGTTACTGGTAACGCTAAGAAATTGGAGGAGGTGGGTCGGGTTATTTCATTCTAATATGCAGGAAGGAACTGCAGGTGGTGGTTTACACCTAAGATAGACACAACATGCTGGAATGGGACAACGGGACAGACTTCTCCGGAGAGAAGGAATGGGTGACATTTCGGGTCGCGACCCTTCTTCAGCCTCAGGGGAGAGGGAGACCTGAGATATGGAAGGGTAAGGTGTGACAATGTTAGATCAAAGCAGACGACTATCAAGAACATGTAGAATGGTTCATTGTTAGTTAGGGGGAAGGTGACAACGAGGCGTACAATCAGAAACATTAATTAGTAGGACAGTGAACCACGGTGAGGAGGCAAGGGAGTGAAAGTGACTGCGCAAGCGAAATATGAGGTGGTGTTCCTCGAATTGGCGTTGACCCTCACTCTGACAGTTGGAGGAGGCCCAGGACAGAAAGGTCAGTATGGGAGGGGGAGTTAATGTGTTTAGCAACTGGTTTATTCTCATTTGTTCTAATTGCTTTGCAGTTGCACTATATTTTCACAGTGTTGGATACACATTTCAAGAAAAATGTGTGGTGGAATGCTGAACGCCTAGTAAAACTTCTCAATGCAATATATGGATGGGACTACTCAAAATGACAAATGTTTGGGGACAATTTGTTAGTCTTAAGAAGATTTTCGATTGTTTTGAATCATGTAAAGGCCACTAGATGCTCATACAGCAATTTATCCCACGGAGATACAGGGAATTGCAGATACTCTTTTATCACAAAAAGACACAAAGTGCTGGAGTGACTCGGCGGGTCAGGCAGCATCTCTGGACAACAAGGATAGGTGAGTCTTCAGACTCAATTTATCCCAATTGGATAGGGATCCCATGAACATGTTTAAGATTATTATTGTCATGTGTACTGAGGTCCAGTAAAAACCTTTGTTTTGCACGCTATCCAATCTAATCAGATGATGTATAATCACGCTGAACTCGAGGACAACAGACAGACGATTGAAAAGATTCAGAGAGTTGAAAGACTCCATATACATAGTCTGGAAAACTGCAACATGTCCAAATGGAAGACAACATGTCCACTGGTCCTGTTGTAACTGTGCAGGAGACCAAAGAAAGATCAAGATGGGACCGGGATGGAGAATTAAAGTGGCAGGCCAGAGAAAGTTCAATTGTTCTTGAAAACTGAACATGGCCATTGTTATTGACTTAATGTTGCCACGTGTACTGAGATACTGCGGAAATATTTTTGTACCATGCAGTCAAATCATACTATGCATGAATACAATCAGACCATGCACAAATACAACAGTGCAAAATAAATTGGCAGTGTACAGAATATAGTGTTACAATTATAGTGAAAGTGCAGATATTTATTTTTAAAGTGCAAGCACTGCAATGAGGTAGGTTGGAAGATCAGGGTTGCATTCTTAACTTATGAGGGAACTGTTCAGTAGACTGATAAGTGGAGAATAACCTGTTCCTGGATGTTGGCATGTGCTTTAAAGCTTTAGTTTCTTCCAAAAGTGATCATCTAATTGGTTTGGTTTCTCAATTATCAAGCTGAGCAGATTGTAAACTCTGAAAGGGTTGAGTACACTGGAAAAATGTACCAGAGAGTAACCAAAGGAATGATCCCTTCAGAGTGGTGAAAGGAATACATGTATTTAGCAGGATCTTGTTGGAGCTGGCAGAAATTGTGAAGGATGCTTCGTAAGGTGTAGAGGTATTTGTCATGGAAGGTGAGGACCTGGGGATCTCTATTCTTTCCTGGTGCTGGTTTTTAAAAAAATACAAAGCTCAGTGGGTCAGGCTGCATCTCTGGAGGATGTGGATGGGGGACATTTAATGTTGGGACCCTTCTTCAGACTTTTTAGTAGTGGGGAGAAACTGGAAAGAGAGGTGGGGGGTGGGACAAAACCTGGCAAGTGATAGGTGGATACAGGTGAGGGGAGTTTGATTGGGAGATGGGTGGACAGAGACCAGAAATGAAAAGGAAACAAGGGTATCAGTTGAGGAGAAAAGGGGAGTGAAATAAAGGTGTAGATTATTTTCCAAATGGGGAGAGAATCCAGAAATGTGCAAAGGGACTTGGGAGTGCTGGTATATGATTTCCAAAAAGCTAATCTGCAAGTCGAATCAGTAGTAAAGAAAGCAAACGCAATGCCAGCATTTATTTCGAGAGGACGTATTAAAAAAACACCCATTCCTTCTCTCCAGAGGTGCTGCCTGTTCTGCTGAGTTACTCAAGCTTTTTGTGCCTATCTTTGATGTAATGCCGAGGCTCTATAAGGCGCTGGTCGGGCCGCATTTGGAATATTGTGAGCAATTTTGGGCACCATATCTGAGAAAGGATGTGCTGGCTCTGGGGAGGGTCCAGGAGGTTTACAAAAATGATCCCAGGAATGAGTAGGTTAACATAGGATGAGTGTTTGATGCCACTGGGCCTGTACTCACTGGAGTTTAGAAGAATGAGGGAGAACCTCATTGAAACATGCAGAACAGTGAAAAGCTTGGATAGAGTGGATGTAGAGAGGATGTTTCCATTAGTGGGAGAGTCTAGGACTAGAGATCATAGCCTCAGATGTTCTTTTTGGAAGGAGACGAGGAGGACTTTCTTTAGTCAGAGGGTGGTGAATCTATGGAATTCTATGCCACAAAAGGCTATGGAGGCCAAGTCAGTGGATATATTTAAGGCGGAGATAGATTCTTGATTAGAACGGGTGTCAGAGGTTTGTGTTCGTTTGCTGGAATCCTGAAATCTTTTTTTATTTCTTCTTCCCCTACAGGTTGTTCAAATTCTAGGTGACCAGTTCCCGTTCACACTTGTTCCCAAAAAGATTGACTGTAAGTGTCGTCCTGTTCTTTTGACCTTATTTGTAACACTTGATGAGAATTAGAAGATGTGACGTTTGTGTTTTTAATCATTTTCCTCCAGTACCAGAGTACCAGGGTGAACCTGATGAAATTTCAATAAAGAAATGCCAGGAAGCGGTCAAAGAGGTAAGTGTTCATCACAAAGACTTTAATCATCTGTTCTCGTGTTGTCTTTTGGAGAAGTCCTTCACATGGGCGCGGGCTTTTGAAATTGTATGTTTGGGTGACATGGTCATGCTGCCAGATTATACATCCAGAAATGCTACCTCCATTCAGGGAAAGTTGAGAGTTGTGTTGGAAGGAACTGCATATAACCATATAACAATTACAGCACGGAAACAGGCCATCTCGGCCCTTCTAGTCCGTGCCGAACACTTACTCCACCTAGTCCCATATACCTGCACTCAGACCGTAACCCTCCATTCCTTACCCGTCCATATAACAATCCAATTTATTTTTAAATTATAAAAACGAACCTGCCTCCACCACTTCCACTGGAAGCTCATTCCACACAGCGACCACTCTCTGAGTAAAGAAGTTCCCCATCATGTTGCCCCTAAATTTTTGTCCCTTAATTCTCAAATCATGTCCTCTTGCAGATGCTGGTTTAAACTGAAGATCGGCACAAAATGCTGCAGTAACTGGACAGGACAGGCAGCATCTCTGGTGAGAAGGAATTTCGGGTCGAAACATCTGAAGAAGGATCTCGACCCGAAAAGTCACCCATTCCTTCTCTCCAGAGATGCTGCCTGTCCCGCTGAGGTTCTCCAGTATTGTGTGTCTATTCATAGTTAAGAGTTGATTAGGCCTGCAAACATGAACAGGCCAGACAGAATAAGAATGGCAGATGTCCTTCTCTAAAGGATATTGGAGAACCATGTGGTCTCTTGCAGCAATCTAATAGTTACTCCGGCTGCTCCATGGACATTCAATTTACCTATAGTTCCAGATTTATTTAAAACGTAGAACATGGAACAGTACAGCACAGGAATGAATTTTTCGGCCCACAATCTTTGTGCCAAACATGATGCCAAGTTAAACTGATTCTCATTTACCTGTACTTGATCCATATCCCTCTATTCCTTGCACCGATTTGCCCATCTGAAAGTCTCTTAAACACCACTATCATATCTGCCTCCACCACTACCCCTGGGGTGACCAGAACTACATGCAATATTCCACATGAGGCCAAGCAAAGGTTTTATGGAGCTGAATTCACTTTAATGATCTAAAGTTCACTTTCTTAGCCACAGTAGATTCAAACTTCCATTGCATAATAGGCAGGAATGGGGTACTGATTGGGGATAATCAGCCATGATCACATTGAATGGTGGTGCTGGCTCGAAGGGCCGAATGGCCTACACCTGCACCCATTGTCTATTGCCTAGAATGATGGATGAACAGTACAGTTTAGGAACAGGCCCTTTGGCCCACAATGTCCGTGCCAGACATGATGCCAGGTTAATCTAATCACATCTGCCTTCACGCGATCACTCCAATGCTATATCCTCGATTCATATCATTTATCTAATGCTATTATCAATTTTATACTGCCTTTCTTTCTTCCTTGATCTTCCCTGCATCATGTCCTGTTCTGCAAAGGTCATCTGTTCCTCAGTCTTCACTATACTTGGGGTTTTCGGAAATGGTTGGTGCACCAGTTACGTTACTGTATAAGTAAACCAGAGATCTATATTGAACAATCCAGAGACCCCCCCCCAAGTTCAAATCCCCACTGTGGCAGTTGTGACATTAACATTTTATTAATAATCCGGAGTTTGCGGAAGGGGGGGTAAAAAGTCACCAAATAGTCTAGAAACACGGAACTGCAGATGGTGAATCTGTGGAATTTATGGCCACGCACGGCCGTGGAAGCCAAGTTATTGCATATTTTTAAAGCGGAGATTGATCGTTTTTTGTTTAGTAAATGTGCCAAAGGTTACAGGGAGGTGGAAGGAGAATGCGGTTGAGAGGGACAAATAGATCGGCCATGATCGAATGGTAGAGAAGACCCAATTACCTAATTCTGCTCCGATGTCTTATGATTTTGGGTTAAAGCAAAATTCTAACCCGGGTTTCTGGCGCTGTGAGGTAGCAGCTCTACTATCTATACCACTTTGCCTTGGTGAATAGCTACTTTTTTTATGTTATAAGTTCAATCTTGTTCTTGCGTATAGCGTGCACAGCCTAAAGTTGTACGACAACTTGTTCTATTTGATCTTATTTGATTGTGCATGCCAGGTTGATTGCATTGGTTGAAACAGGGCGGACCACGTGAAGGTTGCAATCTCCCACCCCATAAGTTCAATAAGGATTATTTTATGTAAGCGAACTATGCTTCTAGAGGGCTCTATGCTACGATAAACAAATGTCAATGAATTCTGATCTAAAGCCAATTTGGTCATTGGAGTATAGCTACTTGTTTTGTGAAATTTAACAGATGGCAACTTTATCCCTTTAGGTCCAAGGACCTGTCATAGTAGAAGACACATGTCTGTGTTTTAATGCACTGGGTGGCCTTCCTGGTCCATACATGTAAGTTGCATGTTGCTGTTTCGTTTATTGTTTCCTCTATTCAGCAGATTTACTGCATGGTAAGACTTTTACTGGCGTGCACTATAGCCCAAGGATGCCGCATTGACTGTCTTGTCTGTGCTGGGGCAATTGGCGAGCTCTGCAAACCTTCACTTTATTATCTCCAGAGTTCTAGACCAGTATTCACGGACCCTTCAAAAATCAAAAATGTCCTCGAGGGCAAAACTCAGTTGTTACACAGAGCAGTACATCATGGGGACAGGCCCTTCAATTCACCATAATTCTGATTAATTCAAGACTTCCTATGTGTGGTATGTAGGCTTCCATAAGATCAAGCTCTTAAAGATAGCGGAGTCAGGGGATATGGGGAGAAGGCAGGAATGGAGTACTGATTATGGATGATCAACCATGATCACAGTGAATGGCGGCGCTGGGTTGAAGGGCCGAATGACCTACTCCTACACCTCTTGTCTATTGTCTGTCTGTTCGTGCGACTACCTAAAGGCCTCAAATGCTCATATGGAATCTCCTTCCACCACCTCATCTAGTCATCTATGGCTCTCAGTGGGTGGGTGCGGGGGTGAAACACTTGCCTCGCGTATCTCCTTTAGACTGTCCGCCTCGTATCTTAAAGGTGCCCTCTAGCATTTGACATTTCCAGCGTGCAAAAAGAGGGAGAAGCCAGTAACTTGGTGGCATCCGATTTTGCAAATGTATCTTTCTCAGCAAATATTTTGTAGAGCAGGTCTGAGATTTTTAGGCACTATCTATAATAACTTGGTAAGTACTTCCTTGCCTTTTTAGAATAAGAATCCACTCGGGCAAGCAGCTAATCTATGCTTTAATGAGACTGCATAGTTGATTCACTCATTACATTAATGACTTGTTGATACAAGATGCTGGAATCTTGCACAAAATGCAAAGTGCGAGAAGAACTCGATGTCAGGCAGCATCTAAGGAGTGTTTAAGAAGGAACTGCAGATGGTGGAAAATCGAAGGTACACAAAAAAAGCTGGAGAAACTCAGCGGGTGCAGCAGTCTGAAGAAGGGTTTTGGCCCAAAACGTTGCCTATTTCCTTCGCTCCATAGATGCTGCTGCACCCGCTGAGTTTCTCCAGCTTTTTTGTGTACCTAGCATCTAAGGAGTGATCGGTCAGGCAGCGTTTCAGGTCGGGACCCTTCTTCAGACTGACTTGTTTATAGGTCCCATGGCAAAAAACATAAGGGATTAGTGGAGATGGGACATGTTGGCCGGTGTGGGCAAGTTGGGTGACAGGGCCTATGGCGCTATAATTTCACTGGTTTGTTATGGATTAGAAGGCACATTTGTGGGAAACCAGGGATTTTATTGTGTTGAACATTAAGTTTGTTCAGGTCCAACTGACTAAAGTGCTCATTATCTTTCTCAATGTTTGGGTTATGTTGAACCCGTTTGCGATGTGACACACTACTGGATGTTGCCACTGGGTGGCAGACATTTCACACACATTTCACACCCGCTTCAGTTGACAATATTAAAAAAATAATTTATAGCTGACTGCCTAGAGTATAAATAGACATGTATAGTACATGTGGTTACACCTCTTCATGATTTGATACCTATTCAATTAATTGTTTCTACCCATGAGATATCACAAGATATCGGGTGGTACAATAGTGTAACTGGTAGAGCTACTGCTCAGCACCAGAGACCTGGGTTCAATCCTGACCTCAGGTGCTGTGTGCACAGAGTTTGCATGTTCTCCCTGTGAATGCGTGGGTTTCCTCCAGGTGCCCCGGTTTCCACCCACAAGCCAAAGATGTGTGTGGTTGTAAGGTAATTGGCCTCTGTAAATTGCCCCTAGTGTGCAGAGAATGGATGAAAAGTGGGATAACATAGGATGGATGGTTGGTGTGGCCCTGGTGGACTGAGGGGCTTGTTTCCTTGTAGTACTATATATTCTCGATTGCCTAAAAGATACAACTTCTTTCCAACAGTTAATAAGTAATTGTCTGATCATGGGGCTTATTAATTGGGCCAGACATTAATTACATGGAAAGATACATGGAACTGTGGTCACCGGGACCTTGTGGGGGCACGATGATGCAGCGGTAGAGCGACTGCCTGACAGCGCCAGAGACCCCGGTCCGATCCTAACAACGGGTGCTGTCTGCACTGCGTTTGTACGTTCTCTCCGTGACCTGTGGGTTTTCGCTGAGACCTTCGGTTCCCTCCACACTCCAAAGACGTGCAGGTTTGTAGGTTAATTGGCTTGATATAAATGTAAAATAATTGGCCCTAGTGTTTGCAAGGTAGTGTTAATGTGTGAGGATCGCTGGTCAGTACGGACTCGGTGGGCCGAAGGGCCTGATTCCGCGCTGTATCTCTAAACTAAACTTTAAAAAAAATTAATGGTGCTTGGCCAGTGGCATCTGCGGAGGGACCCAACCCGAAATGTGGCCTATCCATGTCCTCCACAGATGCTGCCTGACCGGCTGAGTTACACCAGCACTTTGTGTTCTATATATTAATTACTAAACCTGCAATGCAGTCATGATAAATGGGCCACTCTTGTTTGAAGACGGCAACAGCAGAAGAAATAGTAATAAAGGCATGGTGGCATATTGTACTGGAACCCATCAGTAATTATGAAGTATGAGTTGGCTGGAGGGAATTAGATTGTGTTCTTTACTTTGACTACAGTTCAAGAATGCTTCCCGAGAGAACATCCAGTGTCCTGTCAGTGAAGGATGTAATTGCCATGGAACTTGTTTTGAACACATTTACAAGACTTTGGCTGGGCTTGCATTTGTGCTGAGTTTGCTGATTTTCAGCCTGGGCTTTGGAAAGATCTGCAGCCCTGGGATATGGATCCAAGGGTGCCGAATAGCACCAGTTGACCCTTGCCATGAACAAGGTGGGGTGTGTATGCAAGAGGCTCCCGAATTAAGATGTTTAAAATGCCAAAAGGATTGGAGATGGAAGATGTCTGTTGCATGAATCCGGAACGAGGGAGAAACACTTATATTAAAATGACTCCTTGGGAAGAAATCAATTGGGACTTTGCCATTTTCTCTATAGAGACACAGCATTGAAACAGGCTAGATGATTCGTGCTGATCAACGATCACACTTTTGCACTAGTTCTATCTTATCCCACGTTTACAACCACTCCCTGCACTCTTGGGGCAATTTACAAAAGGCAAATAACCCACAAACTGGCATGTCTTTGGGATGTGGGTCGAAACCGGAGCACCCGGAAGAAATTCATGTGGTCACGGAGAATGTACAATCGGTACACTGACGACACCTGAAGTCAGGATTTAATCCGTGTCTCTGACGCTGCGAGGCAGTAACTCTTCCCGTTGCTCCACCCTGCTGTGTATCATCTTTTGTATTGATTCTCAAAATGTGTATGCAATCGATCAATGGGCTTTTGCTTGGGTTTAGGGAGAGTCGAGTCCCTGCAACAACAGAGTACAGAGGCAGGATAGCTGGTAGAGAGGTGAGGGAGAGTAATTAGACAGGTATCAGAAGATAGTTTTGCTTTAGTTTGAGATACAGCATGGAAACACTCCTTCAGCCCACCGAGCCCATGCTGACTGTAGATCACCTGCTCACACCTGTTCTGTGTTATCCCACTTTCACGTCCACTCCTGACATCTTAGCAAAGATCCAATAGCGAGCAAGATAGTCCACCCCTGCTAAATGCAATGGGCTGACCATGTAGTATGCAACGGAGCTGAACGTGGGCCATTTCTTCCTCCATTTCAGTAACCCGACCCGACTTTGTATATCCCTCTCGCAATGTAATCAGCGTTGCGGGGGAACTTTCCGTGTGTGATATAGGGTTAGATTCATAATTGTTCAATCATAATTCTGAAAAATGTTGTTAAAGATTATTATGTTAACAAATTATGATTCTGGTAATTATCTTTTTTAATGTTTTTTTTAAAAGCTTTTCTTTTTAAATGGCATATGTGCTGTGTTTGAGTTGATTTTTGTATTACTCTTGCACTCAGTAATTTATCTAATCACACTGTTCACAACTGCGGTATTTGGAAAACAATAGCAATATGAAGATTCCAGTTGCTCTGCTCTTGGAATGTTCCTTAATGTTCCTGTGATTTTGTTTTGGGTCTATGGAATTATTTTTCAACAATAAAATGGGCCTGGTCTTCCCAATAGCCAGAGTGGAATGAGATCTGTCTGTAATGGTGGGGTTATCTAAATTAAATTAAGTATTTAACAAAATAAAATTTATTTTGCGCTAGATTAAAAAACGGTGTATAACTTAAGGATGGTTTTATTCAGCGACCATAAAACTGATCAGATTGTGTGGGAAAGACACACATACACACATATATGAATGTGATATAGATGTATATAATCATAATATATATATATTTATATTTCTCCAGATTTGTATATATAATGATAAACTTTATTTCGGACAGCCCAGACAAGGTACAACATTACATAAAAATACATTGCAAACCTCCCCGCAACTTTACCCTGGCGTCCCAGCCGTGCTGATCCGAGCCAGACTCCCCACACGCTGTGGAAGGAACATAGGCATATTTTTGCTTTTTATTGTGGCAGAGAGGCAGAAAGAAAATGAGAAGATTCTTACCAAAGATGTTTGATTTTTACAAGGGTGTTTCCGTAACCGGCTTCTGTCTCCGCACTAGTATATTTGCTCCGCTATGGCGTACAAAGATGGCGGAGACGGAATCAGGTTACGGAAATGGGGCCGAAAATTTACCCATGGATCTGCCCATACGTCTTTTTCGTCGAGTGATCTATCTTGCTCGCTATGGGATCTTTGCACCTTGGGGTGGAGTAAGGAGAGTTTATTCTTGATGTGTGCATAATGTATTGCTGCTGGCATTCAAAGTGAAGTTGTGTTAGTATCTAAGCCACAAGATGTAAATAAAAAGAATTATCATAATATTTCCTCCCCAACTGTATAATGTCAATGAGTCTTGTATGCGGAAGTTAAATGTTTAAAGCAGGTACACAATTTGACCTGTTATCTTGCACTGGCCTCTCTCTGCTGTACATATTGCCCCAGCAAATGTGAGAGGATGATCATACATACTGGATCATTTTCTAAATTGCATACCCTTCATACTGTTTGGGTGACAGAGATCTTTGTATGCCAGCTACCTTGCGACTTTCCCTGAATTAGTTTAGTTTGGAGTGGGTCTCGACCCGAAATGTCGCCTATTCCTTTTCTCCACAGATGCTGCCTCACCCGCTGAGTTTCTCCAGCATTTATTTGTCAACGTTTGATTTTTCCAGCGTCTGCAGTTAGCGCAGAAACGAGCCCTTCGGCCCACCAAGTCCGTGCCGATCAGCGATCCCCACACACTAACATTATCCCAGCACACACTAGCATTAACACACACTAGAGACAATTTAAAATTACACCAAGCCAATTAGCCTACAAACCTGTATGTCTTTGGAGTGTGGGAGGAAACTGGAGATCCCGGAGAAAACCCACGCAGGTCACGGGACAAACGTACAAACTCTGTACAGATACCACCCGTAGTCAGGATCGAACCTGAGTCTCTGGTGCTGTAAGGCAACAACTCTACCACTGCGCCAGTGTGCGGAAAGGATTCATCAGGATGTTAGGGGTTGCCAGGGGTTGCCTTGCCCCCACCTCACTTCCAGCTTTCTCCCCTCCTGCCCTCAACTCCAATCTGGAGATATTTACCCACCCAAAACGTTACCGGTCCATTCCTCTCCAGAGATGCTACCTGACCAGCTGAGCTCCTCCAGCACTTTGTGTTTTGTTTAAGATTCCCAGCAGCTGCAGTTCCTTGTGTCACCAGAATGTTGCTTGGACTTGAGGGTTTGAGTTAGTGAGAGGCTGATTAAGTTGGGACTTTTTTCCTTTGGAATGTGAGGGCCTGAGGGATGACTCATTAAAGTGTACATGTTCATGAGGACCTTGGATGAAGTGAACACTCAGTCTATTTTGTGTAGAGGATTCTAAAACTGGAGGCCATGGGCTTAAAGTGAGAGGCGAGGGAGTTTGAGAACCACCTTTTCACTCAGAAGCTAACCCGAAACTGGAACGCACTTCCAGAAGAAGTTCTAGAAGCAGATTTAATTACGACTTTTGAAAGACATTTGGGCAGATGTATGGCCAGGAAGGGTCTAGAAGGATATGGGCCAAATGCAGACAAATAAGACTACCCCAGTATGCCAGCTTGGTCAGCCCAGACAAATTGGGCTTGTTTCTATGGTACATAACTCTACGACTATGAATTTCTTAAAGGACTGCTATGAATCTGCTCTGAATTTGTGTGTAGGTCCCAGAGATTAAACAGTAGGACACCCAGTCCCTTAAACCAAGATCTTCGGATTCCCTCTGCTCTTGCCTCAAACCTTCAGCTCCATTAATCAATAGGAAGACCGTTTTCATTCGCACCCCGTTTTCTGTGGTCCAGATATATGCTGGAGAAAAAACTGAATCATTCTTTCATTCCTTGGTCTACCGGCCAATCTCCGGGGGAGGGGGGGGTGCGGTCGGGTTTAGACTTTCATTTGTGCTTAAAATAACAAAATACTTAGTGGCATCTGTATTTCTCATTTTAAGATCAGGTTTTGAGTTCCAATCATATTTTAACTCGTCATTATGAAAATGTGAAAATATGTTTACCAAATCCTGAACTTTCATCACTGTGTTTCTAAAGTAAGCAGATCGTAGTTTTGGTGAACCATGAATCATTGATTCGGGTTATTATTGTCATGCGAACTGAGATCTGGTGAAAACTTTTTGTTTCATAAGATCGTAGGACATAGTTCGGCCACTCAGCCCATTGAGCTTGGTCTGCCATTTAATCATGGCTGATCCATATTTCCCTCTCAACCCCATTCTTCTCCCCATAACCTTTCACGCCTCTGCTAAACAAGAGCCGGTCAATCTCCACTTAAAAATACCCAATGACTTGGCCCCTCAACCATCTCTGGCAATTAATTCCACAAATTCACCTCTAAAGAAATTCCTCCTCGTCTCCATTCTGAAGGTACGTCCCTTTATTCTGAGCCTGAATGCACAGTCTTTTACACAGAGTTGTGTAACCAAAGACAAGAGGACATGGGTTTAAGATGAGAAGGTAAAGATTTAATGGGAAGCTGAGGGGAAACTTTTTCACAGAGGGTGATTGAAGCAGTGCAGCGAAGGTTCACGAGATTGATCCCTGGGATGGCGCGACTGTCATATGAGGAAAGATTGAAAAGACTAGGCTTGTATTCACTGGAGTTTAGGATGAGGGGGATCTTATGGAAACATGTAAAATTATAAAAGGACTGGACAAGCTAGTTGCGGGAAAAATGTTCCCAATGTTGGGCCGTCCAGAACCAGGGGCCACAGTCTTAGAATAAAGGGGAGATCATTTAAGACTGAGGTGAGAAAAAAAATTTTCACCCAGAGAGTTGTGAATTTATGGAATTCCCTGCCACAGAGGGCAGTGGAGGCCAAGTCACTGGATGGACTTAAGAGAGTTAGATAGAGCTCTAGGTGCTAGTGGAGTCAAGGGATATGAGGAGAAGGCAGGCACAGGTTAGTGATGGGGGATGATCAGCCATGATCACATTGAATGGCGGTGCTGGCTCAAAGGGCCGAATGGCCTCCTGCATCTATTTTCTATGTTAGGGTGTTGGCTATATGGAATGAGCTGCCAGAGGAGGTAGTTGAGATGGGTACTATAATAATACTTGAAAGACATTTTGGCTGGTACATGGATAGGAGAGGTTTAGAGTGATGTGGGCCAAATGCGGGAAGGTGAGACTAGTGTACATGGAACATCTTGGTCAGCATAGGCAAGTTGCGCAGAAGGGCCTATTTCTGTGCTGTATGACACATAAATCATAACATTTGAGACCATGGTCTAATGATGGGAAACCTTTTTGAAGTACTAGAATTGTAAATTAACCAATTAGAGAGGCAATCTGAATTCAAAATAAGTAATGGTTTGAGATGTTTAAGAAGGAACTGCAGATGCTGGAAAAACGAAGGTAGACAAAAGTGCTGGGGAAACTCAGCGGGTGCAGCAGCATCTATAGATCTATATATTGCTGTTTTGCAAGGTTTGTCACAAATCATAGTGGAATTACAAGAAGATCAATGGGGATATAAAGTTACATGACTAACATGTACAGAGTTATGACTAATGGGTATTAATACTGAGTAGGTTAGAAATGTCAAACACAGGAGTCGGTACTAGGTGCATATACTAAAAGCAAGAATTTAACAGGTTTGAATCTAATGTAAACTGACAGCAGGAAATGTTGCTGCTTGTCATCTGTCTGTAAGAGTTAGCAAATATGTTCATCAGTGGTAAAGGCAGCTCAATCGCCAAATATGAGTGGTGATGAAGTTGTGTTTGGGAAAAATTTGGGTGAATGGAGAGAATCCTTAGAAGTGGAGGTAGAAAAAAATAGAACAGAAGGCAATAGAATTTTAGGGCACAGCGTCGAAGGAAAGAGAAGACATTAAGATGTTAAGGTGTATCATTTGCAGAAACGCGGAACTGCAGATGCTGGTTTACCAACGAAAGACACAATGCTGGAATAACTCCGAGGGTCGGGTAGCATTCCTGGCGAACGTGGATAGGTGACGTTTTGAGTCCGGACCCTGTTTAAAGAAGGGTTCAGACTCAAAATGTTGCCTATCAATCATCTCCAGGGATGCTGACCCGCTGAATAATTCCCGTATTTGTGCCTGTATACTTTGCAGTTTTGGGTAACCTGTTATTGGAAAATACATTATTGATGCATTACAACACTGGGAACTGTATTCTGCATTCTGTATCTTCCCCTTTGTACTTGGGTTTGGCTTGATTGCATTTATGTGTAGACTTTTCTGTTTGGATCGAATGCTTTTCGCTGTGCCTCGTTACACACGACAATAATAAACCTAAACCCAACTTTGCAAAGTAAAAGATAACCAAGTCCATTGATGGAAATGTATAAACACAAGTTGAAACTCGAGATTGCTGTGCTCTGACAGAGTATTTAAGGGGCTTTAAAATCTTAGGAGTTTGGCGAGTGAAGAGGCAAATATGGCTTCCCAGGGCTTAGTGGGTCCATGGGAAAGGGTGTCGGGAATTACGCTCATGCAGGGAGCGGAATTAGTTTAATTACATAAATCTAGACTGGACGATAGTCTCAGTAATGGTAATCGTGATGCTATGATCCAACTAAAATATGGACCGCGTTGGTTGCACTCGGGACTTTTGGCTTTTAGTTTTTTGCACAGTCCGGCAGCAGTAGAGTTTTGGGAATCAGTGATAAGCAGTCTAAATAAATAGAGGATCTTATGATTCATTAATATTTCTAAATAACAAACTTTTTCTTTCCCACCATCACCGTCTAGAAAATGGTTCCTGACAAAGTTGCGACCTGAAGGTAAGTGTTGAGTTATAAAGTCTAGCAGATGGGAAAGAGACTCTTCGGCCCAACCCGTCCATGCCGATCGTGATGCCCCATCTAACCTAGACACATATCTCTCTAAAGCTTTCTTGTCCATGTACCAATCCAAATGTCTGAAACTTACTGAATAGTGAAAGGCTATTGAGTGGATGTGGAGAGGATGTTTCCACCAGTGGGAGAGTCTAGGACCAGAGGGCACAGCCTCAGAATAAAAGGACTTGCCTTTAGAAAGGAGATAAGGAATTTCTTTAGTCAGAGGGTGGGGAATGTCTGGAATTCATTGCCACAGGCATCTATAGAGGCCAAGTCTTTGGGTATTTTTAAAGTGGAGATTGACAGGTTCTTGATTAGTAGGGGTGTCAATGGCATCAAAAGGCAGGTGAATGGGGTTGAGACGTTCCACCAGCCCGGCGTGAGGGCCTGAACATCGGGCCACCCGGGGCGGCGACTGCGGGTGCTTGGAAGGCCCCGTCCACGGATGAACACGGAGGGGAGGCTGGCTGGACTATGGTGCCGTCCTCACCTGGGTGCCATTTATGTTATGTTGTGTCGTGGACTTCTGTATTTGTGCTTTTTTAAAAAATGTTAATTCAATTTCAATTTTATTTTTAATATGTTTTATTATTTATTTATTATTTATTTTTATAATTTCTTTGTGATTTTTTTTAATGATACTGCCTGTAAGGAAAATTCATTTCGTTGTCTCAAATTGAGACAATGACAATAAATTTGAATACAATACAATACAACAATACAAAGACGCAAAGATAGATCAGCCATGATTGAATAGCGGAGTAGACTCGACGGGCCGAATGGCCTAACTCTACTCCCATGACTTATGAACATATGAAATGTCTATTAAACGTTGTTGATGGTGCAAATTGTAGCAATGGGTAAGAAGGTAATGGAAATCATGAACCATTTGACATTTGAAAATGGTTCAACAATCTGTCTCCTTAATTGAAAGAGTTTAACAGATTGAGAGAAATGATTGAAAAGGATTTGGACGGAGAACGTGGGTTCAGTCTAGATTACTTTTCATTCCTTTGAATGATTAAAGATGGTGCCAGCCCAAACATAATACAGGCGCAGACTGAGCCATGATGTCAACCACTCAAACTATCCTCAAGTTCAGTTACATCGTGGCAAAACTTTGCTGATATTCTCCCAACCCCATCCACACGTCAGTAAATGTCCAAGAGTCGAGTGTTCTGAACATTCCCTTCTGCTGAGCAGCCACAGAGCGATCGGGGTGGAGAACTCCAAAGAGAGACAACCCTTCTAGATAGCTCTTAGTCTTAGGATATTTAATCCTAAGACTAAGATCCCTTGCTCTCACCTTTTCAGTTAAAGTCATAGAGCAAGGAAACGAGACCTTAGGGCCTACTCATCCATGCTGGCCAAGATGCCCTATCTATACTGGTCCCGTTTACCCACATTTGGCTCAAATCCCTCTAAATATTTCCTACCCAGTGTCTATTAAATGTTGTTATTGTACCTGCTTCAACTGGCAGCTCGTTCCATTATCCCATCACCCTTTGTGTGAAATACCCAGTGTATAGATAATTGATGTGCGAAGAATGAGTTGGAAATCTCAGATTTGTTAATGAAACTGGCCGTAGAAGCAGGGCCTTTATAAAATATACATTTTTTGCTCTCTGCTCTTAATAACTGCAGTAGAATTTTACAGCAGACTCCGCTCCAGTATGCAGTTAAAATATATCGACAGATAATGTGTTTTCAGTTTTTTCTTTCTTCTGCCTCTGTATATTTTTCCAGACAGTTTGCCAGCTCATATCCTCCTCCAACTAAGAGAGAGAGATGGTCTGCTCCATAACCATCAGCCGTACTACTTTACAAGAGCTTGTCAGAGGTGTGATTCAAATCCAGCGCTTCAGCTGCCCAGAAATATTTGTGAACGGATTTGCTTGCGTCCCTTGCAGTGATGGAGAAGTAATTGAAATAGACTTGACTGGCTTGTGATTCAAAACATCACAACCTTGGACTTTTAAGATTGCTCAAACTCTTCACTGTTTTCTTGCAGTGAAGCGGATTATATCATTGGTTTTGCAGATCAAATATGTTCATAAAACCCAGGATCAGAATTGGGCCATTTGGCCCATCGGGTCTGTTCTGCCATTCGATCATGGCTCAGCTATTTTTACCTCTCAACCCCATTCTGCTGCTTTCTCCCCGTAACCTTTGACATCCTTGCTAATCAAGAGCCTATCCAACTCTGCTTTAAAAATACCCATTGACTTGACCTCCACTAAAGTCAAACTATCCTTTATTGTCATTTGGACCTTTTGGTCTGAACGAAATTTAGTTGCCTTGCAGTCATACATATAACAAAAACACACAATAAGCACAAATTTAACATTCACCACTGCTGTCTGTGGCGATGAATTCTTCAAATTCACCATCCTCTGGGTAAAAAATTCTTCCTCAGCTCCATTCTCTAGGTACGTCCTTTTATTCTGAGGCTGCGCCCTCTGGTCCTAAACTCTCCCACAACTGGAAACAGTCTGTGTAGAACATTCAACAAAAAAAAATAGACAAAGTACTGGAGTAACTTCGCAGGTCAGGCAGTATCTCTGGAGAACATGGATAGGCGATGTTTTGAGTTGGGACCTGTCTTCAAGCTTTCACTGCTTCACTGCAAAATCTGTCTCTCCATTAGAACATTTAACCCATTGGTTGTGTTCCATTATTCAATCAGATCACTGTTGTATCTCGATTCACTTTTACCTGTGTGGATTCAACAGCTCCTAGTACTCTTGAGCAAAACAAGCTAATTCTTTACATTTTCAATCGACTTTATCTGAACTGTTCAGAGCAGTTGGGCTTTACCTCACAGCGCCAGAGACCCGTGTTTGATCCTGACTTTTGGGGTTTGTAAGTTAATTGGCTTCTGTAGATTGCGTGTGGGGTGTGTGGGGAGTGGATGAGAAATGTGGGATAAAATAGAACTAGTGTGAACGGGTGATCGATTGACAGCATGGACTTGGTGGGCTGAAGGGCCTGTTTCTATATCTCTTCTTATCGAGTCCACACACAAGACTAGAAATTGTCCAGCCAGAGCTAAACACACTTCTCGGCATCTGCATACAATGGGGTCGGTGTTGTGCTTCTTGTGCTTGGTGGTGGAAAGATTGATGAAAACAGGGCTGCAACGTGAACGCTCTTTCCATGACCCCTCAATCTCTAAACAAAAGTAAATATGTGTCTCTGTAGGCATGTGGCACTGTTGCTGCTTTTAAATGCAGTACATAATGTGATGATAAGCAGTAAAGATTTAGAGTTCTATTTCGTGTCTTGATAGGTGATCTGGTCTATGCTGGGATGAAGGATGGTGATAACAAAGGTTTTGGACTAGAAAGTAGTTGTTTGGGAGCAATCAGTCAGGATAATTGGTCTTAGTTTAGTTTAGAGATGCAGCATGGAAACAGGCCCTTTGGCCCACTGAGTCCATGCCAACCATCAATCACCATTACACTAGTTCTATATTATCTCACTTTTGCATCCTACATGCTACGGGCATTTTACAGAAGCCAATTAACCTACCAACCTACATGTCTTTGGGATATGGGAGGAAACCAGGGACACCTGGGGATAACACATGCGGTCACAGGGAGAATGTGCAAACTCAAGTTCAAGTTACATTTATTGTCACATGCACCAATTGGTGCAGTGAGATTAGTTACCATACAGCCATACAAATAAAAGAACACAACACAATATAGGATTTAACATGAACATCCCCACACCGCGGAATCAACGTTTCCCACTGTGAGGGAAGGCAATAAAGTTCAGTCCACTTCCTCTTTGTTCACCATTGGCCGGGGCCATTGAGCCCTCCGCAGTCGCCGCTATGGGCGGCCCGATGTTTCAGGCCCTCTCGCCGGGATGATGAAATTCCGACGTCGGAACGGAAGAACATTCTCAGTGGCTTGCAGTTCCTGAATCGGCCACTTCTTACCGGAGACCGCGGCTCCCGAAGTCCACAGGCCGGGCTGGACGGAGATTCAACGCTGGCGATCCCCGGCAAAGGATCCCAGGACTCCACGATGGTAAAGTCAACGCCGCCCGTGGCTGGGAGCTCCGCAGACCACAGCCCCACGATGTTAAAGCAGGTGGCCCAACACTCCGGAGCTCCACACGGCGATCCTTGGTAAGGCATCGCCCGCTCCATGATGGGATTCAGTGCTGAGCCGCTGCTGAAGCTCTGGTCGGTCTCCGGCGGGAAAGGCCGCCCCAATCCAGGTGGTAGACCGAGAAGAGGGGGCGAAGGTGCGACCCAGAGAAAAGACACATCTCCGACCAGGAAGCGACTGAGAAAACGGTTTCCCCTCTTTCTTTCCCCCCATCCCTCACATAAAAAAGACCACAAAACCTTATAAAACATACTTTTAACACTAAAAAATAACAAAAGGGTTAAATGACGGACAGACTGCTGGCAAGGCAGCCATGCGTGGCGCCACCTGATAACTCCACTATTCTTCAACTCTTTTAAAGATATAGCATTTTCTTGTACCATTCCTCTGGGCAATGCCATTAGAACATAAAGTAGATTCTAAAGATAGACAAAATGCTGGAGTAACAGCGGGACAGGCAGCAACTCTGGAGAGAATGGGTGACATTTTGGGTCGAGTCCCTTCTTCAGACTCGACCTGAAACGTCACCCATTCTTTCTCTCCAGAGATACTGCCTGTCTCGCTGAGTTACTCCAGCATTTTGTGTCTATATGTTTGGTTTAAACCAGCATCTGCAGTTCCTTCCTACACATATTCTACAGGCAAATTCTACTTGTCGCCCCTTGTATGTTTTTTTTTTGTGCCAGTTGGCTTAAATCTCTTAAATAGCAGTCTGAAGAAGGGTCCCGACCTGAACAGTCATCTATCCGTGTTCTCCAGAGATGCTTCCTGAACTGCTGAGTTGCTCCAGCACTTTGTGTATTTCCTGTTCTCTTGGATCAGTGTAAATGATCTCATCCCATCTTCACCAGAATCCATCACAATTCCGAGGACCTTTATTTTGGGAACTAAAAATGAAATATTAAAGAAAGCAAGCTTACAATCTTCCAGTATTTCATACTGGGCTGAGTCCCAGGAAAGTATTTGACCTAGGAAAATCTACCCTATAGCTTCAAGGATCCGTTCACTCATTAGTTCTAATTTGGGAGAAGATGCCATGATCAGAAAGACTTTGCAACATGTTTCACAATAACATCTGCTACTTTGAACCATTCGGAGTGTTATCTCTTTCCAGGTTTGTGTAAAATGCTGGCAGGCTTTGAAGACAAATCAGCTTATGCACTCTGCACCTTTGCATATAGCACAGGAAATCCAGAAGATCCAGTGAAGCTGTTTCGAGGGAAGACTCTGGTAGGTATTTACAAAGGGGATGTGTGAGAAGGGCCACAATCTCTTGGCAAAGAGTACAACTGCCCGCACTATCTTTGTTTTTTTATGGGACACTAATAGGTGAACAATCTTCTTCCCATTACTGTGGAGTTTGCCTTTATTCTTTATCCTAAATTAGGAGATATTGGCCCACTGTAGGGCTCTGTAAATATCAACATGCAGGTCTTTTGTGGAGGCACAGGAAGTGTTGTGAATATTTCTCATCTATATTTACTGTGTAGAAAGACATGGTTCTTGGGGAACTGAGGTTAATAGTAATATCTTGAAGATAGTCCACCCTACAGAAGAGGAGGTGCTGGAGATCTTAAAACATGAAGGGAGATACATCGCTGGAATCGATCAAATGTATCCTGGGACATTGTGGGGAGCTAGGGAGAAACCATGTTGCCACTGGCAGAGATATTTGATACTGATTTCCTTGGGTAAGGTGCCGGAAGACTAGGGTGGCTAAAGCAGTGAGGAAAAGCTTAATATTGGTGAGTCATTGGGAGGGATTCTGAAAGTTAGGTCTACATGTATTTGGAAAGGCAAGGACTGATTAGATAGAGATAGCATGGCTTTGAGTGGGGAATTGTGTATCACCGCTTTGACTGAGTTCTTTGATGATCAAGAAGATTGAGGTCAGTGCCTTTAGATGTTGTCTACATGGTCTTTAGTAAGACCTTGACATGGTTTGGAAGGTTAGATCGCTTGGGATCCAGGATGAGCTAGATATGAAATTGGCTTTAAGATTGAAGGGGATGGTCGTAGAGGGTTGTTTCTCAGACTGGATGCATGTAACAAATTAGTTCATTGTTAATTAATAATTGATCCATAAGGATTGGTGGCAGGTTCCGCTGTGGTTCGTTGTTTATATTAACAATTTGGATGGGAATGCAGGCGACATGGTCAGTAAGTTTGCGGATTACACTAAAACTGGTATAGTGGACAATGAATGTTATCCAAGATTACAATGGTATCTAGTGGTACAACTGGGCCAAGGAATGGCAAAAGGAGTTTAATTCAGATAAACGGAAGATACTGCATTTTGCTTGGACAAAGCAGGGTGGGGCTTGCATAATAACTGGAAGGGCCCTGGGAAATGTGCAAAAAAGGCTGCTGGAAAGGATCCAAAAAGGTTTTAAATATGTGACTGGCTCTGGAGGACTGGGTCTTATTTTTATCCCCTAGGATGTAGGAGGCTGAGGAGTGCTCTTGTAGAGGTATAGACCATTAGGGGCATGGATAAGGCGAGTAGCCAGTTTATTCCATAATGCAGTGGAGTCTAACACTAGAGGATATGAGTTTAGGTGACATGGGAAAGAGACACTCGGAGAAATTTTTCCACACACACGATGGTGGTTATATGGAATGAGCTGCCAGAGAAAATAGTAGAGGCGGATACAATTACAACATTTAAAAAACACTTGTATAATATATGCATGGCAACGATTTGGAGAAGTATAGGCACGAGGGGCTAGTTCAGTTTTGGATTTAGAGACACGGCGAGGAAACGGGCCCTTCGGCCCACCAAGTCCATGCTGACCAATGATCACCTGTGCACTAGTTCTATCGTACACGCTAGGAACAACTTACAGAAGCCAATTAACCTACAAACTGGTACGTCTTTGTAATATGGGAGGAAATTGGAGCACCCAGAGAAAACCCACGTGGTCACATGGAGAACGTATAAACTATATACATACAGCACCCATAGTTAGGATCAAACTCGGATCTCTGTCGCTGTAAGGCAGCAACACGACCACTGTGCCACAACTTTGGCGGCATGGACAAGTTGGGCTGAAGAACCTATTGCCATGTTGTATAGCAGTCTATTGGGATTATTTTATCTTGCAAATCCACATGGATGTTGTAAATTCCACTTTTAAAAAGTGTTTATATTTAATTGACTGCAACACTTGTGAAAGACACAACAGAATGGGAAGATTTTCCTTTCTTTGGCATTGGTCGATTGCCAACTGAGAGTTAAAAGAAACTGGTCAGAAACTGATGAGCAGCGACTCCACTCTTAAGGCTTGGCACCCTCGGGTGTTGTTGCAACTAGTGCTGAAGAGGAACAGCCTTCACTTTTCTCTCCGTGAGAAAGTGGGAGAAGTTAAGCTGAGAGGTTTCCTCCATTGAAACCCCACAAACACAAAACATACAAAAAAAAAGCCAGCAAAGAACACAGTGATATGTACATTCAAGTCGGGTAATTCGATGAAGACAGGCAGCATTTTTGCATTTCCTGGCATGGAAACAGAAAATTGAGGTGAGGTATTTATCAGGAAGATTTACTGCTTCCAGTCACTATCATATTACAGCAAGTGGAAGTACGAGTATTTGGCTTATTCCTGAGGATGTGGCCCAGCAAAAGTGGACATTTGCTTTGTTTAATTGTTTATGGATATTAATCCACTCCCATTTAAAATTATGAATGACTACCTTCAGGTCAGGCTCCGCTGGGGAACGTTTAAAAGTTCTTCACGCCACACGCAGAACACACAGATGCTTGGGCTGCACAGCTCTGCTTGAGAGAAGATTTACAAATATATTTAGGAAAGCCCTTCCCTTTGGAGGAAGGCAGGAATAAATTAATGAAATTGCGGCTACATTCTAGTACAGTTAATACATGGTGACAATTTGGCCATTCTGACTGCAGACGTTTTTAATAGGATGCGAGTGTCTTAATTGCACATTTATGCTATTTTGTATTCCTTCAATAATTAGATTTATTTTCTGTTGTTTAGGGCAAAATAGTTGATCCTCGGGGACCCCGAGACTTCGGTTGGGATCCTTGTTTTCAACCAGACAACTTTGATCAAACGTAAGTGCTCGAATGTGTTGTAGTTTATCTAACTCATGGTTTCATTTTACATTTGAGAATAGTTCTCATGTCGTTAGGGCAAGATGGCACCAGAGTGTGTCCACCGTTTGTTTGCTGGTCCCAGAGGAGGATGTACTAACATCCAATACAATTGCCTTCCTCTTTTAAATCTCCTTCCGCCTGTAAATCTAGCACCATTTCCAGTTGTTCTCATTGTACTCTCTGCACTCTGCATCTTTCACTTTGCTCCACCTATTGTACTGGGGTTTGACATGATTATATTTATGTATTAAAAAGGAAGTGCAGATGCCGGTTTCTAGCAAAGACGGACTCAAAATGCTGGAATAACTCAGCGGGTCGACAACTTCTGCGGAGAACATGGATAGGTATATTTCGGGTTAGGGCCCTTCTCCAGTCTGAAGAAGGGTTTCGGCCCAAAACGTCACCCATCCATGTTCTCCAGAGATGCTGCCTGACCCGCTGAGTTACTCCAGTATTTTGTGTCTTTCCTACCTTAAATCTATGTAAATGATTCCACCCTATCTTCATCAGAACCTACTATTTTGTGTGTATTTATGTATAATGTGATTTGATTAAACAGCATGCAAAACAACCTTTCACTGTATCTCAGTGACAATAATAAATCCGAATCTATACCAAAAGATATTGTGAATGATTTGCATTAAAAGTCTTGAATCTTAAATTTTCCCCAGATATGCAGAAATGCCCAAAACAATGAAGAACACAATATCTCACCGCTATAAAGCACTTCATGAATTGGCAGATTATTTCATCCAGAAAAACGATTCTTCAAAAAAAGCCCGGCTAGAGGAGGAAAGCTGTTAAAAACTGTGGTCTCGTCTTTTGTAAGCAAAATAATGTCATAAATATATCAAATAGAAGGCACTAAATATTTGGCACATTTTAAAAATGTTATAAAATAAAGACATTTTTCCACTATTTGTTGCGTTGTCGATTTGATGCTTTCACGTTTTGATTTAGCATTCAGATTTTAAAAAAGACACAAAGTGCTGGAGTAATTCAGTGGGTTGCTGAACATGGATGGGTGAAGCTTTGGGTCGGGGGGGAGAAAGGTGGGGGGGGGGGGGGGGGGGTGCTTGGACAAAAGTTTGTCAAGTGATGGGTTGGTACAGGTAAGGAGGTGCTGTACCTCCAGTTTGCATGTGGCCTCACTCTGGCATTGGAGGTGGCACAGTGCAGTATGGGGAATCAGAAGGAGAGTTAAAATGGTTAGCAACCAGGAAATCCAGCAGCCCTTGGAGGCCCAAGCACCAGTCGTTCCTTGTGGCCACCTGACAAAAACTAGTGGATGGTCTAACTAGATGGATACTTCCTTGCAGAAAATTACCAAGTTTTCTTTGTTACCCCTGTTTAGTGTTGATACAATAGGTTCACATCCAAAATGTTTAGATTGGAGATATAGCATGGAAATAGGCCCTTTAGCCATACTGGCCATCAATCACCCGTTCATACTAGTTCTATGTTGTCCCACGTTCTCATGCACTCCCTACACGCTAGGGACAATTTTAGAGGCCAATTAACCTACAAACCTGCAGGGGAGGAATCCGGAGCACCCGGAGTAAAGTCACGGACGTGCGAACTCCACTCAGGTATGTTGCAGCTAACACAGGAATTAAATGGCATATCGCTTTAATTTCTACCCTGCATTTTTGCTGACCTTTTAGGAATTTGTCCTCTGAGGGTGGTCCAATATGGCTGATTTGATCATCAATTGAACTCTTCTGGGGCCATTCCAATCTTACGCCATGAGTTTTCCAACAGGCTAATCTACCTAATCTGCCTAGGGCCAGATCACTGTATCTGTAGCTCCTTCCTACCTGGTGACTGAAGATTTAGATACTAAGTTCTTTAGTTTTAGAGATACAGCATGGAAACAGGCCCACTGGGTCTGCACTGCACTGCACCCTGTATACTAGTTCTATCCTACACAATAGACACAATTTACAGAAACGTATAAACCTGCAGCAGAGACTAGTGGGGCGCCGCAAGGCTCAGTGCTGGGACCCCAGTTATTTACAATATATATTAACGATTTAGACGAGGGAATTAAATGTAAATTATCCAAAGTTTGTGGATGACACAAAGCTGGGTGGCAATGTGAGCTGCGAGGAGGAGGCTGCAGGGTCACTTGGATAGGTTTGTGAGTGGGCAGATGCATAGCAGATGCAGTATAATGTGGATAAATGTGAGGTTATCCACTTTGCTAGCAAGAACAAGAAGGCATATTATTATCTGGATGGTGTCAGATTAGAAAAAGGGAAGTGCAACGAGCCCTGGGTGTCCTTGTCCATCAGTCACTGAAAGTAAGCATGCAGGTATAGCAGGCAGTGAGGAAAGCAAATGGCATGTTGGCCTTCATAGCGAGAGGATTTGATTTTATGAGCAAGGAGGTCCTGCAGTTGTACAGGGCCCCGGTGAGACCACACCAGTTTTGGTCTCCTAATTTGAGGAAAGACGTTCTTGCTATTGAGGGGGTTCATCAGGTTAATTCCCGGGATGGTGGGACTGACATATGATGAAAGAATGGGTCAATTGGGCTTGTATTCACTGGAATTTAGAAGGATGAGTGGGATCGTATAAAATTCTTAAGGGATTGGACAGGCTATATGCAGGAAAAATGTTCCCAATGTTGGGGGAGTCCAGAACCAGGGGTCACAGTTTAAGAATAAGGGTTAGGCCATTTAGGACTGAGATGAGGAAAAACCTTTTCACCCAAAGAGTTGTGAATCTGGAATTCTCTGCTACAGAAGGCAGTGGAGGCCAATTCACTGGATGTTTTCAAAGGGAAAGTTAGATTTAGCTCTTAGGGCTAACGGAATCAAGGGATATGCGGGAAAAAGCAGAAACTGGGTACTGATTTTGGATGATCAGTCATGATCGTATTGAATGGCGGTGCTGGCTCAAAGGGCGGAATGGCCTACTCCTGCACTTGTTTTCTATGTTTCTATGCACATCTTTGTAATGTGGGAGGAAACCGGAGCACCCAGAGAAAACGCATCTGGTCACAAGGAGAACGTACAACCTCTGCACAGACAGCACCCATAGTCAGGATCGAACCATAGTCTCTGGCACCATACGGCAACAATAGTACCGTTGATAGATACAAAAAGTTGCGCAGCGGGACAAGCAGCATCTCTGGAGAAGAATGGGTGACGTTTCGGGTCGAGACCCTTCTTCACACTGCTTAGGGATAAGGGAAACGAGTTATAGACGATGTTGAGAGATAAAGAACACTGAATAGTAGATATGCAAAAAAAGTAACAATGATAAAGGAGACAGGCCATTGTTAGCTGTTTGTTGGATGAAAACGAGAAGCTAGTGCGACTTGGGTGGGGCACGGGTAGAGATAGAGGGAATGCCGGGGCTACCTGAAGTGAGAGAAATCAATATTCATACCACTGGGCTGTAAGCTGCGCAAGCAAAATATGAGATGTTGTTCCTTCAATTCGCGTTTAGCCTCACTCTGACAATGGAGGAGACTTAGGACAGAAATGTTTGTGTGGGAATGGGAAGGAGAATTAAAGTGTCCAGCAACCGGGAGATCAGGTTGGTTCATGTGGGCTGAGTGAATATGTTCAGCGTAACGATTGCCCTGTCTACGTTTGGTCTCACCGATGTATAAGAGTCCACATCTTGAACACTGAATATAGTAGATGAGCTTGGAGAAGTTGCAAGTTAACCTCTGCCTAACCTGAAAGGACTGTTGGGGACCCTGGACAGGGAGGAGGTATAGGGACAGGTGTTGCATCTTCTGCGGTTTCAGGGGAAGGTTCCTGGGGAAGGGGGTGGCTTGGGTGGGAAGGGATGAGTTAACCAGGGAGTTGTGGAGGGAACGGTCTCTGCGGAAAGCGGAAAGGGGTGGAGATGGGAAAATGTGGCTCGTGGTGGGGTACCCTTGCAGGTGGCGGAAATTTCAGATGATTATGTGGTGTATGCGACGGTTGATGGGGTGGAAGGTAAGGATTAGGGGGACACTCTCTGTTGCAACTAGGGGGATGGGGAGCAAGGGCAGAGCTGCGGGGTACCGAGGAGACATGAGTAAGAACCTCATCTATGATGGGAGAGGGGAACCCCCATTCCCTAAAGAATGTGGACATCTCGGATGTCCTTGTATGGAACACTTCATCTTGGGCACAGATGCAGCATAGACGGAGGAATTGGGAGTTGGGGATAGTCTATGCTGGAAGCAGGCTGGGAAGAAATGTAGTCGAGATAGTTGTGGGAGTCAATGGGTTTTCAATAGACGCCAATCAATAGACTATTTCCTGTGATGGAGACTGAGATCAAGAAAGGAGAGGGAATTGTCGGAGATGGTCCAAGTAAATTTGAGTGCAGGATGAAAATTGATGGTGAAGTTGATGAAGTCCATGAGTTCTGCATGGGTGCAGGAGGTAGCTCCGATGCAGAAGTCAATGTAACGGGGATAGAGTTTGGGGATAGGGCCAGTGTACGCCTGGAACAGGGATTGGTCAATATATCCTACAAAGAGGCAGGCGTAGCTGGGGCCCATGCAGGTGCTCGTAGCCAGCCTTGCACTTGGAGGAAGTGGGAGGAGTCAAAGGAGAAGTTATTAAGGGTGAGGACCAGTTCCACTAGGCGGAGTAGAGTGTTAGTAGAGGAAATGGCCACCGGGTGGTGCCAGCAATGGCTGCTTCACCAACAGTCTGTCTGTCCCTTCTTTCTTCATTGTTTAAATAGTATGTGTCAAATTTTTTTTTTTTAGAGTTCTTTCCTTCCATCACAGTGAGGAATGTGGGGAATCTGCTGTGGTGATTATTTATGTTAACTTTTATGTAGTTGTGTGTAATGTCACTTCCCCCCCCCCGTATGACTGTATGGTAATTCAATAAAAGACAATATTGACTATAAAAGACCTTTGAAACCTTTGACATCTTTGAAATTGAATGGTTCTGCGGTCAAGGAAGAAATGGAGGGCTTTAAGGCCTTCCTGGTGGGGGTGGAGGTGTGGAGTGACTAAACGCCCATAATAAAGATGAGGGAGTGGGGGCTCGGAAAGCAGAAGTCATTAAAGAGAGGAAGGGCTTGTGAAGTATCTTGGACATAGGTCGGGAGAGATTGGACATGGGATAGGATGGAGTCGAGGTACATGGAAATCATTTACACAGTTACATAGACAATAGGTACAGGAGTAGGCCTTTCGAGCCAGCAATACCATTCAATGTGATCATGGCTGATCATCCACAATCAGTACCCCATTCCTGGCTCCTCTCCATGCCCCATGATTCCACTAGCCCTAAGAGCTCCATCTAACTCTATTTTGAATGCATCCAGTGAATCGGCCTCCATTGTCTTCTGAGGCAGGGAATTCCACAAATTCACAACTCTCTGTGTGGAAGGCGGCGCGACTCTGGTCAGCAGCGGCCTCTGCAGCCCGTCCGCGTTTTTTATTATTTTCTGTCTATGTTTCTATGTAGTTTTTGTTATTTTTTGTTGGGGTGTGTGTGTGGGGGGGTGTGAGGGAGGGGGCAACTTTTAAATCTCTCCCTGCACGGGAGACCCGACCTTTTCTTGTCGGGTTTCCGTTGTCGTTGGGGCTGCAATGAGGTGCGGCCTCCAACAGAAGAAGCCGGGGACTCTGGTGCCAACGACTCGCCGTCACCGTCGTGGAGCTGGCCGAGTCCGGAGCGGGTGGAGCGGTGGTGGAGCACTACTGCTGCTGCTGCTGCTGCTGCTGTGGCCCGACCTCTGGAGATTATGAGGCTGCAACTGCGGGTCTGCGGACGGTGGCACCGGGAGCCCGCGGGTCCCTGGAGGGAGACCGCTTTTCAGGGCTCCTGCAACGGCGACTTCTCCCGCCCGAGTTGCGGGGTCGAAGAGCTCCTGGAGCGAGGCCTAACATCACCGCCCCGCGCGGCTTGGAATGGCCGCGGGACTCTGCGAGCGCACGCCGGGGGCTCTAACACCAAGACCCGGTGTGCGATCTTGCACCACCCGGCGTGGCTTTAATGGCCGCGGGACAATCGCCATCGCCAGCCGGGGGCTTTGACTTTGACTCTGACATCGCGGGGGGGAAAGTGCAGTGGAGAGATGTTTTTTTGGCCTTCCATCACAGCAATGTGATGGATGTTTATGTAAAATGCAAATTATGTTGTGTCTGGGGTCTATTTGTTTGTAATGTATGGCTGCAGAAACGGCATTTTGTTTGGACCTCAAGGGGTCCAAATGACAATTAAATTGACTACAGGTGCACAACCTTTTATCCGACAGCCTTGGGACCAGACACTTTTCGTAATTTGGAATTTGTCGGTCTTCGGAATGGAAATTTTTTAACGTAGATTTTAATGGCTGGCTCAGTGGTAGAGTGCTCGGCTCATATCCGCAAGGTCGCGAGTTTGCGCCTTGATCCCGGCAGTTCCTCGGTCGCGAGTTTGAGTCTTCAGTGTAGTTTTTTCTTGCAGAATAAATGTCTGTATGAAATGCAGTGTGTTGAATGAGTTCCTGAATTTGTAAATGTGACCGCAGCATTGAATCACCTCTCACACTCATGTCACCCTAGCGGGGCTACATGCCCTAAGGCGGCCTAAGGCGACATTTTCACACTATTATATCCGTGTGCAGCAGAGGCGACGTGCATTTGGCACTAAACGTGAGCTTTGGTGTGCAGACATCCTGGAAAAAATGTCTGGTTTCTTCCAGGTAGGCGATATACCCTCCCGCGCAATATACCCTCCACTTCTCTTTTTAGTTCCCCTTTCTTCCAGGACCGACCTGAGGTTCCGCTGTCACCTCTGCGGGCCGCCCTCGGTGAACGTCCTGTTTCCCTGTCCTGGGATAGATAGCAGGGGGCGATCAAACAGCACAATACCCCCTCCCCCTCCCCCCCCCCCCCACCCCAACTCCAGAGGAATCCGCTCCCCGATGGGCCGCTACGGCGACAAGTGGCAGTTCGCCCACAGCCCGAGCTGCGCGACCTCAAGAACAAGACGACCACCTTACGCACCATCAGTTTCTGCCCATACGGGGAGCGTGTTCCTCTGGAGTTGGAGCGGGGCTGGGCTGGAGTTGCTGATCTGGAATCTCCGTGCTTGCAGTGGGCCTGGGGGTCGGTGTCCCGATGAGGGGGCACAGCTCGGGCTGTGGGCGAACTGCCACTTGTCGCCGTAGCGGCACATCGGGGAGCGGCTTCTGGTGGTCCTGACGTCTCCCGCTAGTTCGCAGTTTTCCTCTGGAGTTGGAGCGGGGCTGGGCTAGAGTTGTTGCTGGCTGTGAGTCTCTGGGATCTCCGTGCTTGCAGTGGGCCTGGGGGTCGGTGTCCAGCCCAGCCCCGCTCCAACTCCAGAGGAACCCGGGTGGCAGATGAGGGGGCACAGCTCGGGCTGTGGGCGAACTGCTACTTGTCGCTGTAGCGGCCCATCGGGGAGCGGCTTCTGGTGGTCCTGACGTCTCTCAGCTCCTGTCCAGGGGGATGGCCGGAGACGTCAGGACCAACAGGAACCCGCTCCCCGATGCGCCGCTACAGCAACAAGTGGCAGTTCGCCCACAGCCCGAGCTGCGCCCCCTCATCTGCAACCCGGGTTCCTCTGGAGTTGGAGCGGGGCTGGGCTAGAGTTGCTGCTGGCTGTGAGTCTCTGGGCTCTCCGTGCTTGCAGTCGGTGTCCCGTTGGTCCTGAAGTCTCCGGTCACCCCCCTGGACTGGAGCTGAGACTGGGAACTGTACCGCCCTTGCCCCCTCCCTCTGCAACTGCAAACAACCCCACAGTTCCCAATCTCAGCTCCTGTACAGGGGGTGGCCGGAGACGTCACAGCCCGAGCTGCGCCCCCTCATCCGCAACCTCAAGACCAAGACGCACCTTGCACACCATCAGCTTCGGTCCCTACGGGGAGCGTGTTCCTCTGGAGTTGGAACGGGGCTGGGCTGCTGCTGGCTGTGGGTCTCTGGGATCTCCGTGCTTGCAGTGGGCCTGGGGGTCGGTGTCCCGTTGGTCCTGACGTCTCCGGTGATTGGCACTAGCTCCGACGTGAAGGCAGTGCAAAGCCCCCGCGCCGGTGCAATGGGCGGGGAGCTGGAGAGGGGAGGGAAGGGGTCACACACATGGCCGGGAAGCAGAGGGGTGTAGGTGGGGTGAAACTGAAGGGAGCGACAATCTACTGCTGCCTGCACGCTGAGTTAAAAAGTTCCCACGCAAGACTCACGATACACTGTGTATCGTGAGTCTACCGTGGGAACTTTTTAACTCAGCGGGCAGGCAGCAGCAGATTGTCAATTATTAACCCTCCCGCGCAATATACCCTCACCTTCTCTTTTATGGATGGGGATTTAGTTTCCCTTTCTTCGAGGACCGACCGGAGGTTCCTCTGTCACCTCTGCGGGCCGCCCTCCGTGAACGTTTTCAAGGACCTTTTTTCAAGGACTGAAAAAATGTCGCTATTCGGAGGTTTTCGTTATTTGGATCTTCGGATAAAAGGTTGTGCACCTGTATTGACTATTGACTATTGACTATTGGAAACGTTTTTCCTCATCTCAGTTCCAAATTGCCTTCCCCTTATTCTTAAACAGTGGCCCCCTGGTTCTGGACTCCTCCAACGTCCTGTACAACCGCAGAAGGACCTCTTTGCTCCTATACTCAATTTCCGTTGGACAGGAGCAGGCAGAAACAATGGGTCTGCCATGGCAATTGTGTTTATGGATAAGGTAAAATTGGGCTGTGCAGGGCTGGGAAACGATAAGGTTGGAGGCTGTGGAAGGCAGGCAGCCAGAAGTGATGAAATCAGACATGGTATGTGAGATTAAGGCCTGGTGCGCGTCTGTGGGATCATGGTCCAAGAATAAGTAGGAGGAGGTGTCCGAGAGTTGGCGCCTGGCCTCAGTGCGCTCTGAGAGTTGGCGCAACTGTACCGTACTGGGCTTCCCAAGTGGCTGATACATGACCATGTATTCTACCCTGATACCTCCTAATTCTAGTGAGATCATTTTGTCATCAGAAAGAGTTCAGTAACACAAAGGAGGAAGCTTTTAAATAATTACCCTAGACATGAAATTCCTGTATACTCTGCAATGTTTGGTTTTAATCCTTTACATTAAACTACCTACTTTTACAATGCAATTTATGATTTGTTTTTCCTATGTTCTTACCACATCTGGCGAATTTTGTATGTTGGTAAAACAATGTTATAACACACGTGGGATCTCTTGGAACATAGCATTCTTGAATTGCATAATATTGCACTTGTTATGAAAGAATGATTAACCCTGTGCTTGGTGTTGAAGTAGATTGCCTAATTGTAACACATATAGATACCTAAAAGGAAATATAACTATTACAAGAATGTAAATCTGAGTGTTCATTATTTTCAATATCTATAACTCCAATCAACTCCCACTTATGCTCATAAAAACTTTAAAGTTCTTGTAAGTCCAAAGTCAAAGCATGTTTTGTAATTCCTCAAATTCTTTCTGGTTAAAATAATTTTGGAATTTGTTGGGTTTTTTAAATTTGTTTCTCCTTTAAGTTTTTAATGATTGAGACCAATGTCATTGAGTGCATGAAAACCTTTATTGTGACTATCAACTGTCTGAACTTTATGGGAAGGTTTTACCATTGAATGTCTTCATAACCAAGTTTCTTCCCAGCTATTATTAGGCAACTGAGCCATCCTATCAACAACTCGAGAGTGGTCCTGAGCTACCATTTTCCTCATTCGAGACCCTCAGACTATCTTTAATCGGACTTTACTGGATTTACCTCAAGTTGCACATGCATCGGGGTGGGAGATAGCAACTTCCACGTGGTCCGCCCTGTTTCGACGAATGCAATCAACCTGGCGTGCACAATCAAGTGAGATCAAATAGAACAAGTTGTCCTACAACTTTAGGCTGTGCACACAAGAAGAAGAAGCACATGCATCCATACACTAAACATTATTCCCTTTATCTCTGTGTCTGTGCACTGTTTTTTTGTGTTTTTTTTAATATAATCAAAAATATTTATTCAAATATTAAAATAGTATTTACAATACAATAAAACAAAACACCACCATAATACAAGACGAACAAATATGCTAAGCAACTGCTAAACAACTATATTGCAATCCTTGTCCAGGATCCATACAACCCCCCTCGGTGCCCAGCGGTCGCGGAACGCCCTCAGGGGGCCCGTAGACAGGGTGTATTCCCTTTCCATCCGCACCCGGGCACGGACGTATCCCCGGAAAAGGGGCAGGCAGCCGGCTCGGGTAGAGCCCTCCACCGTCTGGCGCCTTGACTCGCGGATGGCCAGCTTGGCCAGGCCCAGGAGCAACCCAACCAGGACATCTTCAGCCCTACCCTCTCCCCTACGCACAGGGTGTCCAAAGATGAGGATGGTGGGTGAAAAATGCAGCCAGAAGGCAAGGAGCAGCCCCTTTAGGTATTGAAACAGTGGCTGCAGCCTCACGCACTCCATGTACACGTGGTACACAGACTCTTCCAGCCCGCAAAAGTGGAAGGCGAGTCTGTGAACCGCGAGAGAAACAGGTTGCAGGGAACACCTCAGTGCAATACCCTCCACCCCAGGTTCCCAATGTAGAGGGGGAGAATCCCTGCATAGAGGGTCCTCCACCGGGGGCCCCCCTCACGACCAGAAGGCAACACCGACCGCCACTTGGTGTCTGGACGGTGGACCAGGGCGAGGAAGTGCAGGGTTTGGAGGAGGTGTGTCTGTGCACTGTGGGTGGCTCAATTGTATCAAGTATCAAGTATCCTTTATTGTCATTCAGACCCAGTTGGAGGCCGCCAGCTCCGCGATTAGGCCTCAGCACAGACGGAGACGGGGGATATGACAAGAAAAGGTCGCATTCCCCCGAAGGAAGAGACTAAAACAAGTTTCTCCCCCCCCCCCACACACATACACAACTAAAAAATTATAATCATAATATGATTGTAATCATATATAGTCTTTCCGCTAACTGGATACCACATAAAAAAAAGCTTTTCACTGTATCTCGGTACACGTGACGATAAACTGAACTGTGTTCTCATTTTTTTCCTTTTTAACTCATTTAGATAATTGTTTTCACATTCTCTGTTTATCTCATAGAGCCTTAAAAGTGACGGATTATACACCAACAACAGAGTTTCAAAAATTACCAAGCCTCACCCTAGGCAAGCAACTTGCACTCTGTCCAGCAAGGCCTCGCCACCATTTTAACTCCGCTTCCCCATAGTGTTACATCTGGCTGACCGTGACTTCTGGGTCAGAAACATCAGACTGGCATCGGCTTGGAAAAGGAATAATAACGGCTGCACCATTTCTGTTATTCTTATTGCTCATGCCATGAACATGGTGGCCAAGTCAGCCGAGGTGGAATTCAGAGGCCCCCTAACCAGGTCTGGTGTCCGACAGCCCCCAATAAGAGCTTTTATGGACGACCTTACCATCACCACAACACACGATGACCCCAGATCACATCACTGAAGATGCGGCCCAGCGCATCTAGAAGATGTATATTTCACACAAACTCTGTCAGTTTAATAACACTAATTCGGGGGGGGGGGGAATACCATTGCAACATAAAATTTGAAAGATACTAAAGCCGATTTTGCATGTCAGAAATCGCACCAAAGAGTTAAGAGTTATATTGCCAAGAGGCTATAATTTTTATTTGGATGCAAAATTAAAAATACTTTGACTATTGGGGAAATTAATGCCTTTGAAACAAAATGCAACTGAAGAAAGCCGACATGAAATGTTATAGTTTGGCCCAAATTTCTAAAATACAATCTAATCTGAACATCCTTGCAGAAAAGAACATTAATTATGATCCTGTCTCCAGACGATATAAGTAGGTTGTCAGGCATTCAACAAATCATAAAATAATCATGCATCCTAAATTTATAGTGCAAACACATGGCATGGGAACAGCAGTGTTTATGTACTTGATGTTAATTGAATCTGACCTTCTATTTCATTGGATGGCGTCATTCTTTCCATTGAAGAATTAATGGAATCACGGGTGCCTCTGAATCACTCTTGCTCCCCTTCATGTCTTGACATCCAATGTCTGAGTAACACTTTCAAATGATAAAACAGATTAGCAGAGGGCTCTCTGGGGATATGTGTGGTCCCAAAAAATAACCAAACAGCCGCTGCCTGATTTTACAACTCCACAAAACACACTCAACACACTCAAATAAGCACATGTTCCTAAATGCTTAGACCAAACAAATCTTTGCAAACTGGGTCTTATGAAAATGACCTGGAAAATAGAACAGTACAGCACAAGAACAGGCCTTTACGGTCCACAATATCTGTGCTGAACATAAAGACCATCTCGAGTATTTAATAGTGAATGGCAAATTGTAGTTTGTGTGGAATGACTAACCGGGTAAGTTTAGTAGGTGTTACTTAAAACATACTAAAAGGTACAAAATTTCATGGAGAGAGAAAGGAGCAATTGAACAATGTTACACTGCCCACTGTTTTATTAAAAGCTGACAGTTGCTATTTATATATAATCTATGACAGAAAGACAAATTAATGCAATGACATACACCACTATGTAGCAGTGGTTAAACATATATATTACTTATACATTGAAAGTGTAGACTTAATGTTTTAATTACAATGTTAATTTAATCCTGTTACATAAATGTATTTTATGCAGAATTTTCAATTTTAAAAATCTTTAATAGATTTCAAGTCAAGTTAAGTCAAGTCAAGACAAGTTTATTTGTCACATACACATACGAGATGTGCAGTGAAATGAAGTGAAAAGTGGCAATGCTCGCGGACTTTTGTGCAAAAGACAAACAACAAAACTGCTCTCACCCCAACCATGGACTGTTTACCCTCCTACCATCCGGGAGGCGCTACAGGTCTCTCCGTTGCCGAACCAGCAGGTCGAGGAACAGCTTCTTTCCGGCGGCTGTCACTCTACTCAACAACGTACCTCGGTGACTGCCAATCACCACACACCCCCCCCCCCCGGACACTTATTATTATTTATTCAAATCGTTTGCTATGTCGCTCTTCAATGGAGATGCTAAATGCATTTTGTTGTCTCTGTACTGTACACTGACAATGACAATTAAAATTGAATCTGAATCTGAATCTGAAAACAACCAAACAAATTATAAACACAATCATAACACACATATTCTTTGATTTGATTTTTATTCTCTCTATCTCTGTCTCTCTATCTGTCTCTCTCTCTGTCTGTCTGTCTGTCTGTCTGTCTGTCTGTCTATCTATCTATTCCTCTCCAGAGTAGTATCTTGGAGGAGATGTTGGAGACTCACTGTGATGGATGTTTATGTAAACTGTGTTAAGTGTGGGTCTTGGATTGTTTTGTAATGTAAAAAACTGTAGAAATTATATTTCGTTCAAACCTAGGTTTCAATGACAATAAATTGCATTCTATTCTATTCTATCTTCAATTACTTCCTGGTTCTCCTGAGGATAACCTCGCATTTGTTTCCTTTGGTCACTGACCTTTCTGCCAATGAACCTTCTGCCAATTGCTTTCTCTAGAAAAATACCTCATGGTTTTGAATACCCGCATTCAGTTTCCCCTGGAGACACAAGGGAACCACAGATGTTGGAATCTTGAGCAAAGCACAGAGTGCTGGAGAAAGTCAGTGGGTCAGGCAGCATCTCTGAAGAACATGAATAGGTGACGTTTTGTATTTGGACCTTCATCAGACTGATCCCTTGTATCTTCTTACTATTTCAATATCTTGTAGCTACGTTAAATAAGATTTCATTGAAATACGACTATTGTCTGGACAACCCACCATGTACAGAGCCATGCAGACTATCCCTAATTAACCCATTCGCTTCCAAAAGGGGAGTTAATCCTAACCTGAAGCATCCACTCCAATAGCTTCCCTACCAATAACGTGAGGCTCACCGGCCATGAGTTATCTCTATTTCCCTTCTTGGACAAAGCAACGACATTAGCTACTCTCCAGCCCTCTGGGACCTCGTCTGTGGCTAGAGAAAATGCAAAGATCTTCATCAAGGTTCGCGCAATCTCCCTCTTACCTCTCAATAACCTGGGATAGATCCCATCAGGTCGAGGGGATTTATCCACCTTTATGCTCTTCAAGAGCCCCAATTTAGTCATTCTTAATCTGAAACTGAAAAAACTGCCTCCATATTAATAATCTTCACATTGATTTCAGTGTCCTCCATGTCGTTCTCATTTAGTACATCATCTGCATTCCCTGACTGCAAGCAACAATTTTCCTCCTTTATCCTCAAGTTGGGAATTATTTTCTAGACTAATTAATGTTCACCGTACAAATTGGCTTGTCATGTACATCGCTGATTAATAGCATAATCCTGGACTCTAATAGCTTGCACATCTGATTTGAGTAATTATTGATTTGCTCTTTAAAGATCTCTGTCACAACATTGTCAAAGCAAGAAATGATTTGCAAAGGACAATATCATTATTTTTTTATTACTGTTCTCCTGATTTACTAAATGATATTGGTGATCTTTCACCACTGACGAGCCAGTATCCTTATTCATTCACCTGAAAGATCTCAGTTTTTCTCTTGTCATTCTGCTCCAGAGTAATGATACTTCAAATTCTTTATCACAGCTAATGAACCAAAGTTTTTCAGTGTTTCTACATGTGCTCCTCTTTGGCCTAATTACATCGAAATAACCTGAGATTCCACACAATACCTCAGCACGATTCCAACGTTACTTTACTTTGGAGATACAGAGTGGAAACAGCCCCTTCGACTCACCGAGTCCGTGCCGACTAGCGATCACCCCGCACCCCAGCACCATCCTACACGCCAGGGTCAATTTACAATTTTACCAAAACCAATCAGCCTACAAATCTGCACGTCTCTGGAGTGCGGGAAGAAACCAGAGCTTCTGGAGAAAACCCACGCGGTCACAGGGAGAACATACAAACTCCTTACCCGGATGGAACCTGGGTATCTGGCGCTATAAGGCAGTGACCCTACCGCTGTGCCACTGTGCCGCAGTTGGGCTGAAAATTGCCAAACAGGCTAGTCTAACCGACAATTCTGGTGCAAATGACAATGAATCACTCTTCATTTAGAATGAAGTGTTAAATTGGCCACAACAGTTGGAAAGGTAATCTCTGTTTATAACGTTCTTGTCAACCACCGTGTCTGGGGCCATCTGTCTCTCAAGGCACTTAGCCCATGAATTTTCAGCAGAGGAACCCAACAAACAAAGATCCTGGATTTCCGTCCCAAGGGATCAGGCACACATAAACAGCAAAGGAAAGGATGTCACCTTGGCAATCATAAGTCATAGGAACAGAATTTGGCCCATCGAGTCTACTCTGCCATTCAATCATGGCTGATCCATCTCTCCCTCTCAACCCCTTTCTCCTGCCTTCTCCCCCAAAACCTTGACACCCTTACTAATGAAGAATCTGCCAATCTTCACCTTAAAAGTACCCAATTACCTGCTTAGTTTAGTTTAGTTTAATCAATTTTCATAAGTACTGAGGTACAGTGAAAAGCCAAAATGCCCAATCCTTGCTGCTTTCAGCAACCCTCTCAATTTATTCAGTGCCGGGCAAAGTTTAAAGAGCTCTCTGGAGAAGTAAGGGTAACATATCATAGAGCTGCTTGTTTCACACATGTTTCCCACGTTCAGCTGGAAGTGCCAAGTGGATTGTGTATTTTTGCTTCCACCTGCGATCCCTGCCATTAAAGAAGACAATTTGATCCACACCACATTATATCCTAGGACGGCCAGGGACACAGCTGGTAGAGCTGACATTTGGTTCGATCCTCACCTTAGGTGCTGTCTGTGTGGAGTTTGCACATTCTTCCCTGTGACCGCGTGGGTTTCCACAAGGTGTTCTGGTTTCCTCCCTTATCCTAAAGATGTGTGGGATTTGTAGGTTGATTGGCCTCTGCAAATTGCCCTTAGTGTGTAGGGAGTGGAGGAGTGGGATAACATAGAACTAGTGGGAATGGGTGATCGATGGTCGACATGGACTTGGTGGGCCAAAGGTTTCCATACTGTACTTTTCAATCATTCAGTTATACAGCAATGCACCACATTGATTGCTTGTTTCAGACATGATTCCCTTACATCCATGTTCAGCTGGAAGTGGATGATCTCATTTTGTTTCTTCCTGAGACCCCCAGCCATTGCAGAAGTCAATTTGATTACCTCCACATTATGTCAAGCAATATCTACGAGCTCTGGAATCAGCAAATGACAATGCCAAGTCTCCAGGTGAACAGTGCCAGTGGAATTACAACACTAGCACAAAGCCAACAAAGTGAAAAAAGTCCTGTTCACACCAAAAAAATCAAGACCGATCCAATCTAGCTAATTACTGCCAAATCAATGGCATCTTGCTCATTATCATCAAAATGGTGGAAGATTTTATCGACAGTAATGTCAGATGGAACTTACCAATAATTCACTCACTGATTCCCAGTTAGGGTTTCACCAGGACCACTTTGCCCCAGATCTTCTCAGAAACCTGGTTTAAACGTTGGCCAGCAGCTGAATTCCAGAGCTGAGGTGAAAATCTTTTTCTTGCCTGCTATCCAGTCAATGGAAAAACTATACATGATTAGTTACTGCCCATGATATCGAGGCAGCATCTGATCAAGATACAAGATACATTTAATTGTCATTTGGACCCCTTGAGGTCCAAACGAAATGCCGTTTCTGCAGCCATACATTACAAACACATAGACCCAAGACACAGCATAATTTACATAAACATCCATCACATGGCTGTGATGGAAGGCCTAATAAACTTATCTCTCCACTGCACTCTCCCCCCCCCCGATGTCAGAGTCAAAGTCAAAGCCCCCGGCTGGCGATGGCGATTGTCCCACGGCCATTAAAGCCACGCCGGGTGGTGCGAGGTCGCACACCGGGTCTTGCTGTTAGAGCCCCCGGCGTGCGCTCGCAGAGTCCCGCGGCCATTCCGAGCCGCGCGGGGCAGTGATGTTAGGCCCCGCTCCAGGAGCTCTTCAACCCCGCAACTCGGGCGGGGGAAGTCGCCGTTGCGAGAGCCCTGAAAAGCGGTCTCCCTCCAGGGAGCCGCGGGCTCCCGGTGCCGCCGTCCACAGACCTGCCGTTGGAGCCTCCGACTCTCCGGTAGCAGCAGCAGCAGCAGCAGCAGCAGCGCTCCTCCACCGCTCCACCCGCTCCGGACTCGGCCAGCCCCGCGACGGCGACGGTGAGTCGTAGCACCAGAGTCCCCGGCTTCTTCCTGTTGGAGGCCGCTCCTCGTTGCGGCCACAACGACAACGGAAACCCGACGAGGAAAAGGTCGGGTCTCCAGTGCAGGGAGAGATTTAAAAAAGTTTCCCCCCCGCTCCCACCCCACCCCCACCCTCCACACACACACCCCAACAAAAAATAACAAAAACTACATTTAAACACAGACAGAAAATAATAAAACGCGGACAGACTGCAGAGGCCGCTGCTGACCAGAGTCGTGCCGCCCACCGGATCACATGTGGCATCAAGGAACCTTGATAAACTGAGCATGTGGGCATCAAGGGGAAAACACTCCAGTGGTTGGATTCATATCTTGCACAAGGAAAGGAGGCTGTGGCCATCAGGAATCATTCGTCCTGGCCTCAGGACAAAAGTACAGATGACCCAACCATCCTCAGCTCTCCCTATCATACAGTCAGAATTGTGGATGTTTGCAGTTGATGATCCTTAATCCTTTTCGCAACTCCTTACCAAATGAAGATAGATACAAAATGCTGGAGTAACTCAGTGGGTCAGGCAGCATCACTGGAGAGGAGGAACAGGTGACGGTTAATATTGAGACCCTTCTTCAGAGCAATTAGAGGCAGAGAGCAGGAGGAATCACAGAGGAGGGAGCAGCGAGAGAGGTCATCTTTAACCTCCAAGTCAGGAATACTTGCCTCCAGTGATGGCATACTTGCTTGCTGTGTGCCTCTTCAAAACTGCACAAGAAACTGACACCATACAGGACAAAGCAGCCCACCGGATTTGTGACCTGTCCTCCACCCAAAATATTCATACCATTCAATGAGCGGAGCGCATAGACGGCAGTGTGTGACGTCTACAAAACGCACTGCTGTTGCATAGCTAAACTTCACCAAAACCTCCTCCCAAATCCAAGATGTTTATTATCAAGAAGAACAAGGGCAACAAGCACCTGGGAACACCACCACCCTCAGGTTCCCATCCAAACAGTCTCTAGAAAGGTCCCAATCTAACACAAGCACTGAGTTATTCTGGCACTTTGTGTCTTATTTTGTAAATCAGCATCTGCAGTTTCTTGCATCAACACACCGATAAGACTTGGAAAAACATTATCGTTGTTGGATACAAGTCCTGGAAAATTCTCTCTCTCTCTCCCAGCATTATGAGGGTGTATTCACCAGAAGGACTGCAGCAGTTCCAAACCATGGCTCACCACCACTTTCTCAAGTACCATAGAGATCGTCAATAAATGATTCAATTCAGCTTCCGTGATCATGGCTTGGAGTGTAGCTCGAATCCTCAATGCCCTGGCTCACAGATAAAAGTGTTGATATATAACTAAGTTCGACATGGTAATACATAATACTTTCCAATTGGGAGTCTTGGGAATCCTAGAGGCAAGTTAACTCCCTGAATAAACAAAGGGGCACATTGATAGCAGGACATATTTGGCATTGAGCTTGTATCCACTGCAGCTGAAGGTTTCCTATGCAAGTTGATCCTGCTGCAATCTAGCTGTTGGCACCATTTGGATATTATTACCCAAGGGAAGTCAGGGCATTTCCAGGTCTATTTCCAAATTATTCATTCAATAATATGCAGAGCTCTTTGGAATGTTCTATGACCCAGAAAGACGATATGGAAATGCTTTTCCTTTTCATCCAAGCAAGCACTAAGCAATTCCTTGCAACAAGGACACACTTTATTTCCACCGTCAAGAAAATGATGTTGGTGCATTCACAGTCCCCAGTGACTCTGGTTGAATCCTGACCTCTTGTGCCATTTATTTGGGCATTATTCCTACGATACCATGGATTCCAAATCCTAACAGAGTACAGGTTAGTAGGTTAATTAATCACTGCAAATTGTTCCTCGTGTGTAAGAGTCTAGAATCTGGATGGCCAAAACCATTAGAGTAACTCAGTGGGTTAGGCAGCATCTCTGCAGAGAAGGAATGGGCGACATTTCGGGCTGAGACCCGTCTGAAGAATGTCACCCATTCCTTCTCACCAGAGATGCTGCCTGTCTCGCTGAGTTACTCGAGCATTTTGTGTCTATCTATGGTTTAAACCAGTATTTGCAGTTTCGTCCAACACATCTCTGTATAGGTGATGTTTCAGGTCATGACCCTTCTTCAGATAGAGCTGAAATCTCACCATGTTCTCCAGAGATGCTGCTTGACCAGCTGAGTTACTCCAGCACTTAGTGTCCTTTTTTGTAAACCAGCATATAACTGTCCCTTGTTTTTAGATTCTGGAAAGAGTTGATGGGAATGTTTGGAAGAATAAAATGGATTTGTGTAGGATTAGTGTAAATGAGTGCTTGAAGGTTGGCAAGATCTCAGTAGGCCAAAGGGCCTGTTTGTTTCTGTCTGATTCTATGACAGTTCTATTAACAGGAACAAATATTTCCCTTCATCCATTACACAACAAAATCCTCTGGGGGTCAAACTGTTCGTGTAAATAACTTTGTGTTTGTTGGATGAATGGATGGGAAGTTTGAGTCAGGCAATCTGCTATTCACAACACTGCCAAGCAATAAAACTTTAAAGGGAATCTTGAGACAAGGTGCAGCTTGTTTCTTTCACACAATATTTTTTTCAGGAGACTTTAGAAGAATTTACTCCCTTATCAAAAAAAAATTGGAGCTGATATTCTCACTATTTCTATAAACGAAAAATACACGCCTTCACTGTTCTGTTTGTGCGATTGTACCTGCTGTCCCAGAGAACCTTCTCGACGTGACCCAAAGCACTTCCACAACAAATATTTGGTGGTTTGCACTGTGTGCCTTCTCACATTCTTTGGCACGCCGTCCAGTAATTGTGAGTGATCGACCATAAATTCTCACTGTAACATTGCCAAATCACTTTCCTTTTACATAAACACAATGTTGCTTAACTACTGTTTATCCAAACCATGCTCCCTGCTTCCAGCGTTCCATGAGGTAAAACTCCTTGGTATATCCGTCAGACAGATAGCTGTAAACACTTGTGCGTGGAAATTCAATTCCAGGACGTTGTTGTTTTCCACAAAGTGCAATTGAAAATCAATTGCTTTGAGGGGTGAAATAAGGTAATGATTAAGTCAATTTTGGTTCATGCTGCTTAAAAAATACAATCGGGCAAATGGAGGCTGCATTCATCCTGACATGATTTCCACTTTAGACTGGCAACTAATGATATCATTCCCTCGGCAATGCACTGAATTGGAAACAAGACCACATTGTATTGAAGCATGTGTAGTTGGCGTTTCTGGAATGATATGGTCTTATGCCCCTGTCCCACTTAGGAAACCTGAACGGAAGCCTCTGGAGACTTTGCGCCCCACCCAAGGTTTCCGTGCGGTTCCCGGAGGTTGCAGGTGGCTGTCGGAGATTGCAGGTAGTGGAAGCAGGTAGGGAGACTGACAAAAACCTCCGGGAACCGCACGGAAACCTTGGGTGGGGCACAATGTCTCCAGAGGTTTCCGATCAGGTTTCCTAAGTGGGACAGGGGCATTTTGTGATCCCTCTTGAACATAATTTCATCCCAGTGCATCTCGGCCCAGTTGCTGCTTTACAGTGCCAGAGACCCGGGTTGGATCCTGATTACAGGTGCTGCCTGTACAGAGTTTGTACGTTCTCCCTGTGACCACGTGGGTTTCCTCCAGGTGCTCTGGCTTCCTACCACATTCCAAAGGCGTACAGGTTTGTAGGTTAATTGGCTTCTGTAAATTGTCCCCAAGTGTGTAGGATAGAACTGGTGAATGAGCGATCGCTGCTTGGCAGGGCCTTAGTGGGCTGAAGGGCCTGTTTCCGCGCTGTATCTCTAAACTAAACTAAGACAGAGCTCGGAACAGAATGGCTGGTTTGGAAGTCTGACATCAGTCATTGTGACTGCTGCCACTTCCCCAAACAAGCCACAGTCTCCAAACCTCCCATTCCTATCCACAGTGGCCCCAAATCAAATCTCCCAGGCACAACCTCAGAAAAATAAAACCAAGTGGCATATCCTCACATGAAAGAAATGTACAGTGCTAGGTCACAACTGAAGCTTGATGCAGTACAGCAAAACAACCCGAATAATGGGTGCAGAAGAAGACATAATGAACTGCTGATGTTGCAGTAGTGGCATTAGGTGATGCTTCAGGGTGGAACCCTTTAGACTGACTGGGTGGGGGGGGGGATGGCTTCCGTGACATTGGTGGAGGCAGGTTCATGGTATCATTTAAAAATAAATTGGATAGGCATATGGATGAGGGAATGGGGTTATGGTATGAGTGCAGGCAGGTGGGACTAAGAAAAAAAAGTTGGACGGACTTGTAGGGGAGGGGCAGGGCAGCGCGTGGCAAATAATAGGTGGTTCTGGTGTGACCAAGTGGGTCAAGCAGCATCTCTGAAGGACATGGTAAGCATCCTTTCGGGTTGGGACATTTCTTCAGGCTTGTGAAGGTCCCAACTTGAAAGATCTCCTATCCATGTCCTATGGCGATGCTGCCTGACTCACTGAGTTACTCCAGAACTCTGTGCATTCCTAATAACGGGTCCACTGGAATTCTAGGCATTAATTATTTGCTTAGGTTAAAATTAATGTAAAAATGTTTCCCAAAGGCCTCATTTTTAAATATTATCGGAATTAAATTATGAGCAGATATAATTTTTATCAATTAAAACTTAATTGTGAAGACAAACAATACAAATTGCTCTTGTCGTATTTGAAGATGTTCTTTGACGGATGTGTGCTGATCTGCTACATGAATCCTACTCCCACTCTGTTGTACCATTAGAAGTGTGGCATTCATGTACAACAAAGAGCTTACAAGCCATGTAAACAACACAGTCCCTCAATCAGACTGACCCTTAGAGCCAGTGGGTTGGGTAAGATCAACATTGTAGAAACAAGGAACTGCAGATGATGTTTTACAAAAAAAGACACAAAGTGCTGGAGTAACCTTTGTCTCACACTTTCTATCTTTTCATAGAAAAGACACAGTGCTGGAGTAACTCAGCGGGTCAGGCAGCATCTCTGGAGAACATGGATAGGTAGTGTTTAAGTAGGATCTGCAGATGCTGGAAAATCCCAGGCACACAAAAATGCTGGAGAAACTCAGCAGGTGCAGCAGCATCTATGGAGCAAAGGTGTCATACCTCTTGAAATTTGTGCTATTTGCAGATGACACTAATATTTTCTGTGATGGGGACAATTTGCAGCAGCTTTTGGAGGTGGTCACAGCAGAAATGAGAAAACAAAAACATGGTTTGATTTGAATAAGTTATCATTAAATTTAAACAAAACCAAACTTATGCTGTTTGGAAAACGCAAAATAAATACACGTAAAAGTAATGATAAATAATGTTGAAATAGAAAGAATGTATGAAAATAAATTTCTGGGTGTGATTCTTGATCACACAATCTGCTGGAAACCCCATATAAAACATGTGAGAGCAAAAGTAGCACGGAGTATTGGAGTGATGGGGAAAGCAAGGCATGTTTTGAATGAGAGAGCACTGTATATTCTGTACAGCTCACTTGTGTTACCGTATTTAAATTACTGTGTGGAAGTATGGGGCAACACATACAAAACCACCTTACAATCACTAAGCACACTACAAAAAAGAGCTATTCGTATAGTAAACAATGTAGGATATCATGAACACACCAATATACTGTATTTAAAATTACACACCTTAAAGATTAAGGATCTGGTAGAATTTAAGACTGCACAAATAATTTATAAAGCAAAAAATAAACTGCTACCTGTAAACATACAAAAACTGTTCAAAGACAGAGAGGGGGGTTATAACTTTAGAGGGAAACTAAACTTGAAACAGCATTATGCTCGGACCAATTTAAAAAGTATGTGTATTTCCATTTGTGGGGTGGTTTTGTGGAATGGTCTTGACGAAACGATTAAACAAAGTATGAATATAATGCAATTTTAAAAAATGTACAAAAGATATATGTTTGAAAATTTACAGTAATGAGGAAGGAGAATGTAAATCTCACAGATGTTAATGGTGATTGTTCTTTTTGTTCTTTTCTTTTTTTGGTCTTTTTTTCTTAATAGCTTGATTGGAGTAGTTTTAGTTGAATTGTCTGTTTAGTTTATTTTATTGAATTTGGTGAAGAATGGGGGTAGGACTTGACAAGCATAGGCTTCTTCCTATCCCTTTTCGAACGAGTCTAATGTGTATTATGTTGAAATTGGCTTTTGATTTTTTAATTTATGTATGTACATATATGTTATGTATATGTGTATGTGTGTATATGTATGCATGTATATATGTACATGTATATATGTATGTGTGCATGTATTTATGTATATATATATATATGTGTATATATATAATTTTCCTTTTATTTATTCTTCATCTCTTCTTTTTTTTTTTTAATCGTTCGAAATAAAAATAAAGATATCATTCATTCATAAAGATATCATTCATTCAAATAGGCAACATTTCGGGCCGAAACATGAAAGGGGAGGAATCAATAAGGGCTACCGGAAATTGGAGAAGTCAATGTTCATGCTGCTGGGGTGTAAACTGCCCAAGCGGAACCTTGACCGAAACGTTGAAGAAGGGCTGAAGAAGGGTTTCGGCCCGAAACGTTGCCTATTTCCTTCGCTCCATAGATGCTGCTGCACCCGCTGAGTTTCTCCAGCATTTTTGTGTACCTAGGTAGTGTTTCAGGTTGGAACCATTCAGACTGATTGTGGTAGGGGGTGGGAAAGAAAGCTGGAAGAGAGGAGGGGCAGGGCAAAGAGTGGCAGATGATACACAGGCGAGGGTTTTGTTTTGTTTATTTGTTTAGTTCAGAGATACAGCCCTCTGAGTCCGCACTGACCAGCGATCACCCGTACACTAGTCTATCCTACATACTAGAGACACTTAACAGAAGCCAATTAACCTACAAACCTGTACGTCATTGGAATGTGGGAGTAAACCAGAGCACCCGGATAAAACCCACGCAGTCACAGGGAGAACGTACAAACTCTGCACACGGGCATTGCCCGCAGTCCGGATTGAACCCAGGTCTCTGGCGCTGTAAGGCACCAACTCTACCGCTGTGCCAATGTGATAGGCAGATGGTTGGGCAAAGGCCAGAGATGAAAAAACACAAGGTGTGTGACAAAAGGATTGAAGTGTTACAAATTGTGAAGCCAGAGGAAGGAATGTAGATGGAAGTGGAGGGGTAGGGGAGAAACTGGTGTGAGCGGGTTCTGACCAGGACAACAACGACCACAACCAGTTAAAACCAGATCTGGAATGATAATCCATCAGCCCAAGTATTCAGAAAACTCTATGCCAAAGTAAATACAGACACTGGACTGTAATTTAGATGTTTGTTTCCCCTTTTTTTCTTTCATTATTAAAGCATGCCTGGCACTCCTTTAAGGAATGTTCCATGCAAACCAACTGCATATCACGTAGCAAGCAGTGTTTGGAGACAGAGAGTTCTTGAAACAAGTTGTTGGAACTCAGCAACTGAAAGAATGCCGACTGACACCATAAAATACAGTTTCATGAATTGTATCTTTATTGTTAGTTCAAATTATTGACAACTACAGGTATTTTGGAGGGTGGATAAGGAGATATTGAGAACTTGGCTGGTCTGATATTTGGCTTCAATTCCATTTACTAAATTGAATCCCGTAACCCCCTGATTTCTCCTGCAGCTCTAAACCCAAGTACTTTAGTTGTGAATATATCACCTCTGTACCCAGTGAACCCTAAGCAAATGGAAGCTCCTCCTATTGAGAAACAGAGTTGGTTTGCGATGAGGTACATACAGTGTGATTCTTGCCTCTGATAATCTAAAATGGCTGGACGCCAGCAATGCAGGCAGGTCTCTGTGCTTTCTGCTTGTTTAATAGCTTCCCCGATTGGGAAGAGAGTCAAGAGTGTTGCACTGTCATCCGCACCAAGAACAGAAGGTCATAAGTGATTGGAGCAGAATTAAGCCATTCGGCCCATTAAGTCTGGCTGATTTATCTCTCTGTCCTAACCTCATTCTCCTGCCTTTTCCTCATACCTCCTGACACCCATACTAATCAAGAATCTATCTATCTCTGTCTTAAAAATATCCATGGACAGGCTCCACAGCCATCTGTGGCAATGAATTCCACAAATTTACCACCCTCTGACTAAAGAAATACCTCCTCATTTTCCTAAAGGAACGTCCTTTAATTCTGAGGCTATGACCTCTAGTCCTAGACTCTCCCACTAGTGGAAACATCCTCTCCATGTCCACTCTATCCAAGCCTTTCACTATTTGGTAAGTTTCAATGAGAAGACCCCTCATCCTTCTCAACTCGAGCGAGTACAGCCCCAGTGCCAACAAACGCTCATCATATGTTAACCCACTCATTCCTGGATCATTCTTGCAAACCTCCTGTGGCATAGTGGCGCAGCGGTAGAGTTGCTGCCTTAAAGCGATTACAGCGCCAGAGACCCGGGTTCGATCCCGACTACGGATGCTGTCTCTACGGAGTTTGTACATTCTCCCTGTTCCACACTCCAAAGATGTGCAGGTTTGTAGACTAATTGTCTTTGGTATAAATGTAAATTGTCCCTAGTGTGTGTAGGATAGTGTTAGCGGGGATCGTTGGATGATGCGGACTCGGCGGGTCGAAGGGCCTGTTACCACGCTGTATCTCTAAACTAAACTAAATGAAAGAGCAAAGAGTTGGAAAAGATTCTGTTCATTTTAGAGAGGGGATCTTATTGAAACATATAAGATTGTTAAGGGTTTGGACACACTAGAGGCAGGAAACATGTTCCCGATGTTGGGGGAGTCCAGGACCGGTGGCCACAGTTTAAGAATAAGGAGTAATCCATTTAGAACGGAGACGAGGAAACACTTTCTCACTGAGAGTTGTGAGTCTGTGGAATTCTCTGCCTCAGCGGGCGGTGGAGGCCGGTTCTCTGGATACTTTCAAGAGAGAGCTAGATAGTGCTCTTAAAGATAGCGGAGTCAGGGGATATGGGGAGAAGGCAGGAAAGGGGTACTGATTGTGGATGATCAGCAATGATCACATTGAATGGCAGTGCTGGCTCGAAGGGCCGAATGGCCTACTCCTGCACCTATTGTCTATTGTCTATTGGCTTTGCTGTAATTGTTATATGGTTATATTGGTATGAGTGCAGGCAGGTGGGACTAAGGGAAAAAAAGTTGTTCGGCACGGACTTGTAGGGCCGAGATGGCCTGTTTCCGTGCTGTAATTGTTATATGGTTATATGGTTATATGGTTATATGGTTTGGTATAAATGTAAATTGTCCCCAGTGTGTGTAGGATAGTGTTAATGTGCGGGGATCGCTGGATGGTGTGGACTCGGCAGGCCTTCTCCAGAGCGAGCAACTCCTTCCTCAGATATGGTGCCCAAAATTACTCACAATATTCCAAATGCGGCCTGTCCAGTGCCTTATAGAGCCTCAGCATTACATCCCTGCTTTTGTATTTGAACTCTCTTGAAATAAATGCTAGGATTAGAACAACGAGATTCTCATGTTCCCAGTGCCTAAGACAACCAAACATGCTTGATTCAGAATAAGAAGCTAATGAATTGCTGGCCCTGGCAGAAGGTTAGCATCGAGATCTTGCTAGGACTTGGTGTTGGTTGCAAACACCTCAGCAATACAAAAGTAAGACACAAAGTGTTGGAGTAACTCAGCGGGTCAGGCAGCATCTCTGGAAAAGGTGGGTAGGTGACATTTCAGGTCAGGGTACTGGTCAGACTAAAGAGGAACCCCTTTGTGATTCCTGCTTCTCTCATTCTCTTCAACCATATATTGACCCAGACTTGCTACCACATCCAAGTGTGTTTCCTCAGAGCTTGCCTGCGTCACCATCTTGTGCCATCTGGTTTACCAGGCCTCCTATTCCGGGCCCAACGAGAATTGAATTGAATTGAATTGAATTGAATTGAATTGAATTACCCTTTATTGTCATTCAGACCTTTCGGTCTGAACAAAATTTTAACAGTCATTCATATAATAATAAATATCAAAAACACATAATAAACACAAATTTAACATCCACCACAGTGAGTTCACCAGGCACCTCCTCACTGTGATGGAAGGCAAAAGTCTTAAGGTCTCTGTCTCTTCCCTCCTTGTTCTCCCTCTGCGCTGAGACGATCCAGGCTTCAGATGTTGTGACTCCACCAGGTGATGGTGAGTAAGTAAGTCCCGTGGTTGAATCCAAGCGCCGCAAATGGGCCGGTTCAAACTCCATGGCCCGGAGCAGTCGAAACTGCCGAAGCTGCCATCCTCTGGTCCAGCGGACAAAGCTGTTGTAGTGGGAGCTCCGGAAAAACAGGTCACCAACCTGGGACCTGCGAGCTCCCGATGATGTCGTCCACTGGGCCCGCGGCCGAGTCCACCGGGCCCGCGGCCGAGTCTCCGAAGTCTGGTCGCCGCCTTCTAAACGCCGGAACACCGCCCCAGCTCCGAAGTCGAGCCGCCGCCGCCGCCGTATCGCTGGAATCCTGCCACAGCCCCGAGGCCGCCAGCTCCGTCATTAGGCCTCGGCGCAGACAGAGCCAGAGACGGGGGATACGGCAAGAAAAGTTGCATCCTTCCCGAAGGAAGAGACCAAAAACATGTTTCTCCCCACCCCCCACACAGATACACAACCTAATAAACCAAAATTAACTAAAACAGGACAAAAGAACAACAAAAAAAAGAAAAAAACAGACGGACTGCAGGCAAGCCGCAGCTGCTATGGCAGCGCCGCCATCTTGAATCCAAGATACCTACACTCATTAGTCTGAAGAAGGGATGAGAAGCACTTTGGGTTTTGCTCAAGATTTCAGCATCTGTAGTTCCCTGTGTCTACAAAGGTTCTATTTGTGCAACGTGCTTGGTGTGTGACACGTAAGTATGATATCTTAGGAGTTCATACGCATGTGCATTTATGGTATGGAATGTATCCATTTCAGTATGGGAGAAGAACATCAAGGACAAGACTTCATCTGAAATGCTGTCGTTTACCTCTTCCTGATTAACAAAAAGTGGTTCTGCATTTGGTTCAGGGCTGGCAAAGCTGAATGCTTCTTACGGAGTGATTGGAAGATGATTAACATACAGTATGCAAGAAACGACTCCCCAGGGGGCAAACATTTATAGGCAGTCAAACTTGGTTTGAAGCTGATGAAGAAATTGCAGATACAAGTAACTACAGATGCTAGAATCTTGAGCAAAACACAAGGAGGGTCAGGCAGGTGGAGGGAATAGACAGGTGACGATTTAGTTCTGGACCCTTCTTCAGACTTATTGTAGTAGGGAGAGGAAAGCTGGGAAAGAGAGGTGGGAATGGGCAAAGCCAGGCAAGTGATAAGTGGATATAGATGAGGGAAGGTTGGATTTATTGACAGATGGGTGGAGTAAGTGACAACGGCTTGAGATGAAAAGTAGACAAAGGGGTGTCAGTCTCTCAGGCTGAAGAATTGGACCCGAAATGTCACCCATTCCTTGTAGCCAGAGATGCTGCCTGTCCTGCTGAGTTACTCCAGCAGTTTGTGTCTATCTTCGGTGTAAACCAACATCTGCAGTTCCTTCCCACACAAAAGGGTGTCGGATAAGGAGAAGAGTAAAATGTAAAGCCAGAGGGAGCGATATAGATGGAAAGGGATGGGTGGATGGGATGGTGGGGGAAATTGCTGCTCACTGGAATGGGGGAATACAGGAAGAGAGGGAAGTGGTGGGGAGAATTAATATACAAGGAACCGCAGGTGCTGGAAGTCTGAAGAAGGGTTTCGGCCCGAAACGTTGCCTATTTCCTTCGCTCCATAGATGCTGCTGCACCCGCTGAGTTTCTCCAGCTTTTTTGTGTAACCTTCGATTCTCCAGCATCTGCAGTTCCTTCTTAAACGCAGGTGCTGGAATCTTGAGCAAAATACAAAGTGCTGGAGTAACTCAGTGATATAAGGAATTGGGTTTGTACTGAAGTCACGGAGGATAGGCTGAAAATAAAATTATCCACATGTTCCTTCTGCTTGTACCACATCATATTTCTTCCTTCCAATTCTAAATATTGATTTAATATTTCATTCACATTACAATTTGTAGTGGAGAATTCCATTGTTATGGCACGTTAAAATAAAATGCATTTTTCAAATGTGCTGGGCAAAGTTTGTTAACAGTGTGGCCAAACAGATGGTAAAATCTTTTTGGTTATTTGAAGTAGTGTCGAGCACAGTCCCGATGAATAGTGATACTTCTGTGATATTCATTTGACAGGCGCACTGCAAAGATTTTACCATCCAATTCACATTGAATTCATGAAACCGGAAATTCTGGAATCTCAAGCAAAAAAGAAAGTGCGGATTAAATCAGTGGGCCAGTCTGAAGAATGGTCCTAATCTGAAACGTTGCCTGCCTATTTCCCTCCACAAATGCTGCCTGGCATTTTGAGTTCCACCAGCACATTGTTTTTTGAACATTGAGGTCTCGACCTAACCTCGAACTAGACAGCTTCTTCCCAGCTGTTATCAGGCAACTGAGCCAACCCCCCACAACTAGAAAGCAGTCCAGAACTACTATCTACCTCATTGGTGACCCTCAGACTACCTTTGATCAGACTTTACCTTGCACTAAACGTTATTCCCTTATCATGCATCTGTACACTGTGAATGGCTCAACTGTAATCATGTATTGTCTTTCCGCTGGTACACAAAAAAGCTGGAGAAAGTCAGCGGGTGCAGCAGCATCTATGGAGCGAAGGAAATAGGCAACGTATCGGGCCAAAACCCTTCTTCAGCCCGAAACGTTGCCTATTTCCTTCGCTCCATAGATGCTGCTGCACCCGCTGAGTTTCTCCAGCTTTTTTGTGTACCTTCGATTCTCCAGCATCTGCAGTTCCTTCTTGAACATTGTCTTTCCGCTGACTGGTTAACAGGTAACAAAAGCTTTTCACTGTACCTCGGTACACGTGACAATAAACTAAACTGAACTAATCTGAGTGATGCTACCCAGGCGTAATGTTGGGTGATGCCATCGAGAACTAGGCTCCACCACCGGTCCCCAAGAGGATTCCGGTGTCGTAGCCAACAAATAGATACCGTGGCATAGTGGCTTCCAGAGACCCAGGTTCGATCCTCTCCTTGGGCGCTGTCTATACGGAGTTTGTACGTTCTCCCTGTGACTGCATAGGGTTTCCCCCGGTGCTCTAGTTTACGTCAACACTCCAAAGACGTACTGGTTTGTAAGTTAATTGGCTCTGTAAAAATAGTTGCTAGTGCATAGGATAGAACTACTGTAGGGGTGATCACTGGTTGGCACGGACTCGGTGGGCCGAAGGGCCTGTTTCCAAGCTGTATCTCTAAACTAAAGTAAAAACTAATTTGGCCTTCCAATGTGTCAGTATGAACGGGAGTTCTGCAATCCACAGCTTCTGCATATTTTAGGTTCAGCAGCTGATCACAAGTACATTTGTTACTTGACAGTAGAACATGATTTCTAGGGACCTCAATCATGGAAACTGTAACTAATTTAACTGCCCCCTATTGACCAACTCACTGATAGTAAGGTAACTAAAGTTGAAACTGTGTTTCTGGACAATGACAGAGGTAAACAATCTGGGCAGACTATGCATCAGAGGTCACGAGAGGAAGATGTGTAATCTGCAAATGAAATAACCTTATCACACAGCACGTTCACCATTTTTGTTTTTCTCCAAAGAGAGAAGCCCACATGTGATTTGCAATATCCAGCAAGATTGACGTGGATTTATTGTGGATCAATCTATCATACTACTGGCCTTTGGCAGTGAAGATAAATCTCAGATCGTAAATGTAATGTGCATTTCAAAGATAAAAAAGAAATCGCACAATCTTGAGTGAGACTGGAATGTCAAGTAGCTTTATGAGTATTGATAAAACCATTAAAAAAAACAGTTTCTAGCTTGAGTCTCAATTGCTGTCTGGCCAGGATTAGAGTATTCTGGCTAGATTTTGACATTGCACACATCAGGATGAAGCAACAAAACTCAGACTGTACGTCAAAAAGGCACCTGAACAATAACATAGGCTAATAAAATCAATTGCCTCATGTTTCTTATTCCACCAAATCAGGTTCTTATAAACTAGCTTTACGAATGGTCCCAACCCGAAACGTCACCTAGCCATGTTCTCCAGAGATGCTGCCTGACCCATTGAATTACTGCAGTACATTGTCTTCATTTTTGTAAAACCAGCGTCTGTAATTCCTTGTTTATACAGTCATTGGGGTACATCGCACAGACTTTTGAAATTCAACTGGATGCTTTCCAGATTTAATCACCCTTTTAGAATCATAATATCATGGAATTATTACAGCAGTAGGTTATTTAGCCCCACAAGTCTCTACCTGCCCTTCAGCCCAACTTGCCCACAACGGCCAACATGTCCCAGATGTCTGCATTTGGCCCATATCCCTCTAAACCTCCTATCCATGTACCAGTCTAAATGTTTCTTAAACTTTGTGATAATACCTGCCTCAACTACCTCCTCTGGCAGCTCGTTCCATAGACCAACCACCATTTGAGTGAAAAAAATATCCCTCAGGTTCCTATTTAATCTTTCCCCCCCCTCACCTTAAACCTATGTCCTCTGGTTCTCGATTCCCCTACACTGGGCCAGAGTACTCTGCACCCTTTCCAGCTTGACAACATCTTTCCTGTAACGCGGTGCCCAAAACTGAACCCAATACTCCAAATGTTTAAGAAGGAACTGCAAATGCTGGAAAATCGAAGGTAGACAAAAATGCTAGAGAAACTCCGCGGGTGAGGCAGCATCTATGGAGCGAAGGAAATAGGCAATGTTTCGGGCCGAAACCCTTCTTCAGACTCTAAATGTGGCTCACCAACATCTTATACAACTGCAACTTGATCTCCCAACTTCAATACTCAATGTTCTGACTGATGAGGGCCAATGTGCCAAAAGTCATATTGACCACCTTATCTACCTGAGATACCCCGCGGTATTGTCTATTACCATGTGGGGGGGGAGTAGGGATTGTGATGGTGTGAGTTTTGGGGAGAGATTATGTGGGCATGCGGGTAAAGACGGGAGGAGGGTGTGTGGGCAAGGTACTGCGCTGGGTCGTTGGGGGATGGTCTTAGGGTGTTTTTGTGTGGTTGGTGGTTGACTTAGTTGACTGGGGAAGTCCCTTTATGTCGGTCTGTGTTGCACGGTTTGTGTCAGGTTTGTGGCTATTGTTTGTGAATGTGGTTTGTTAGTTATTTCTAACAAGTGTATGTGGCTGTGGGTAAGTTTTTTTGTGGATTTTTCTCATTAGGCATTGGTTTCGGTACCTTTTTCGGTTCTGTCTGGGTTTGGTGGTTTAGACGCGCGGTTTTTTTTGTGTTGTGTTGGTTTGTGTTGTGGTTTTGTGGTTCGTCTTGTGAGAACAGGGTGGACGCGTGTCGTTTGGTCTGAGGTGTTTTCTTTTGTGATGTTATTGATTTTAGATGTTTGCTTGATATTGTGTCTTGTTGGTTGTTTTGTGGTGGTGCTGTTTGGCAGTGGGCTGTGTGTGGTTTGTTCTTGTGTAGGGTGGGAATGAAGGGTTTGGTGTTGTGACGCGCGGCAGAGACCGGCATGTTGTTTGCGGCGGTGGGTGTCGCCAGCCCAGTACGCGTAAAAGGCCGGGGCCCGTATGGGTGCCAGCAGTCGGGTTGTTGCCAGGCCGAATGAGCGCGGTGGTCGTGTTTTAGAGCTAAACGCTTAAGGGGGGGGTGGGTGTAGGTGGCTCGGGTAAGGAGGGGGAGGGTGAAGTGCGGGGGGTGATCCATATAAGGTGGAAGGCAGATGGAGCAGGATGGGGCTGGAGAGGGGGAGAAAAGACGCAGAGCGCAATAAAGCTAAAAAGTAAGAGAGAGAGAGGAAGATGAGGATGGAGAGAGACTGGAGAGTAGGGGAGAGGAGAGAGAGGAGAGTGAGTGAAAGGGGGGAGGATGGAGAGGGGGAGGGGGATAAAAAAAAAAAGGCGAGGGAAAAGAGGAGGGAGAGAAAAAAGATAGAAAGCGAGAGGTAAGGGAAAAAGAGGTGATGGAAAAGAGAGGGAGAGAAAAAGAGAGACAAAGGAGAGAGAGAGAGAGAGGAGAGAAGAAGAAGAGAAAAAAAAGGGGGGAAAAAGAGGAGGAAGAGAAAGGGAGAAGAGAGGAGAGATGAAGAGAGAGGAAGGAAAAAAGGGGAGAAGAAGAAGGGAGAAGAGAAGAGAGAGACGAGAGAAGAAAGAAGAAGAGGGGGAGGAAACAAAGAGAGAAGAGGGACGGAGAGAAAAGAGAGAGGGAAGAGGAGGAATCAAAGAAGAGAAGAGAGAAGAGAAAGAGAGAAGAGACTAGATGGAGAAGAGAGAAAGTGGAAGGGGGAAGAAGAGAAAGAGAGAGGTAAAGAGAGAGGAAAAGAAAGGGGGGGGGAAGAGAGATGGGTCGTAAAGGGAGAAGAGAGAGGAGAAGGAGACACACAGAAAAAGAGGAAAAGGAAAGACAGGAGAAGGAGGAGGGAGAGGAAAGAAGAGAGAGAGGGAGGGGCGAGAAGAACAGAAGAGGGAGAGGAAAGGGTAAGAAAGAGGGAAGGAGGGCAAGAGGAGGGAGAGGGAACAGGAACGGGAGAGGGCAAGAGGAAGGGAAGGGGGAAGAGAGACAAGAAGAGAAAGGGCATAGAGAGAGAAAGGAGAGAGAGGGAAGAAAAGGAAAAAGAGGAAGAGCGAGGGAGAGAGAGCGCAAAAAAGAAGGAAGGAAGCAGGGAGGCCAGTGTAAAAACCGGCCTAAAAAACGGGATTGGAACAGCGAGTGGGAAAAAAAGGGAAAGAAGACGGAGAAACCAAGGAACCTCAGAGACGAAAGGGGGAGAAACGACGGAAAAAGAGAAGGAGGAGAGCAGGAAAACAACAGAGAACAGAGAACCAAAACACCAAGCGCCCAGAAAGAACAAAAAGACAGGAAAAGGAAGCAGGAACAAGGGAAGGAAAGAAGGAAAGGTAAACACGAGGTGGTGTGAGATCAACAAACCCTGCACGAGACCAACCGCCCCGACGCAACCGACAAGGATCAACCCAACCGAGGCACGGGCAAGCGGGGCCAACGGCGCAGGGCCAAGGCACCCCAACGGCGCACCCACCCGGCCGCCAAGCCGGGGGACCCGGTTCCCGGAGTAAAGACACCCCCCGGAAACCAGGCCACCGCAGCCGGCAGAAACCGCAATCAAAAGTGAGTCAGAATTGAGATAGGGGGAGGAGGGGAAGGGGAGGGGGGGAGTTAGGGGCGGCGTGGGTAGTGGAGCTAGAGATAGGGTGGTGAAAGGGTAGAGAGGGGTGATGCAGGGAAAAATAAACATAACAATATTAATCTTGTTCGCTCGAAGGAGTACGAGTCCGGACACACTAGCAGGCTCGCCGAGGTGGCACTATCTTTGCGTACAAAGAATAAGCCATGCCGACCCCGGAGCAAGTTTAGCAAGCGCGACCCGGGTACGACTGCAACTCGTTGCGGTAAACGGGTATTGCTCGTGGTGCAAGTGGAGGCTCCTACGCAATCAGTTGCCCCCAACGGCCCCCACCCAGCTAAAACGTCACATCCAGGACCCGCGCGCCACCCTAACCGGCCGCAGGTCACTGGGGACCCGGGGCCGTGGTTGAGGTGTGTGGTGTACTGTCGTGGGGTGGAATACAGAGAGAAGGTGGAGGGAAAAAGACCAGCCTATAGGTGTATGTGAGATATTTAGAGCGGATGCCAGGGCCTGTTGCGTCCTATGAAGCTGAAGCCGAGCGAAGTGTACAGTTGTGTCGGCCGGTCATTGTAGCAAGACGACCCTCTTGGGTGTCGTGGGTGGTCCAAAGGCATGGTGGTCGGCGCGTGGTGCCGATGGTTTCAAGTCTAGCGTACGCTGGTGGGGACGCTGCGGGGCGAGATGAAGTAATTAGGGAAGTGAGAAAGGATGAGTAGGGGGAAAACACAACAAAGACAAAAAATTCTGAGGTCAAAAAAAAAAAAACACGAAAAACGAAAGAAACAAACAAGAGAAAACAAAAAAAAAAGAAACAGGAAACAAAGACAAAAAAAAAACAACCAAAAATCAAAGGAGACCAAGAGCACCACAAAGCACCACAACGCAGCACCAGCCGAACATGGCGGACCAACAACCAACACCAGAGGACTGTAAAATACCTCCGTGGACCCGCCCCCCTATCCACACCCCACGCCCACAGGAACACGACCCTAACCACTAAAGATAAGTAACCAACCAGAACCTACAAATCTTTGTTTTATTATAAAACCAAATACAAAAACCCACAGGTGACAGGAGAACTACAACCCGACAACACACCTTTCAACACACTCAGCGCCCCTTAAGGGCAGTAACTCTAACCTACCATAACCGACTAAATAAAGTACTGTGCCTCAGTACACATGACAATAATAAACCAATGACAATACCAAATGCGAAGTTAGTTAACTAACTTTGTTAAGCATTTTGCACCTGAGCCAAGTCTTGATAAGTCTTGCATGTGAGCCAAGTCTGAAGAAGGGTCTCGACCCGAAACGTCATCTATTCTTTTTCTCCAGAGATGCTCTCTGACCCGCTGCGTTACTCAACATAGCATTTTGTGTCTATCTTGATATCATACATCCGGTTCACCAACATGTTCTGCATACTATACTTTTAGAGTTTAAGATGGACAATTATGGTGCATAATTTACAAGTTGGAAGCTAGATGATGTATTGACGAAGCTGCTATTAGTTTAGTTTTGTTTAGATTAGAGGTACAGCGTGGAAATAGGGCCTTCGGACCATCTTCTTGTGTATGGCGTGCACAGCCTAAAGTTGTAAGATAACTTGTTCTGTTTGACCTTCTGTTTGTGCACGCCAGGTTGATTGCATTCGTTGAAACAGGGTGGGCCATGTGATGGTTGCAATCTCCCACCCCTTCAGCCCACCGAGTTCACGCCAATCAGTGATCATCCCATACACTAGCGCTCTCCTACACACATGGGACAATTGTACAATTTTACCGAAGTCAATTAGCCTTCAAACCTGTACGTCTTTAGAGTGTGGAAGGAAACCAGAGCACCCGGAGAAAACCCACACGGTCACAGGGTGGAATGTACAAAATCCATACAGACAGCAATCCCTTAGTCAGGGTTGAACCCGGGTCTCAGACGCTGTAAGGCAGCAAATCTACCACTGCGCTACCTACCATGCTGCCCTAATACCAGAATTAATTTGGACATGATCAAAGAAGATGGAAATTGATGCGCAATTTCACATGTAAAGACACAAAGTGCTGGAGGAACTCAGCTGGTCAGGCAGCATCTTTGGACAACATGGATAGATGACGTTTCAGGTCGGGATGAGAATCGTCCTGACTCAAAATGTACCTATCCATGTTCTCCAGAGATACTGCCTGACTCACTGAGTTACTCCAGCACTTTGTGCGTTTTATTGTATTTCCAGTTCCTTGCGTCTACATTTCACATGTATCTATTCAGCTCGGTGTGATCTTTTGGCAAAGCAGGCCATATGACCAACTGCTGCACCTACTTTTAATGCTCAAGTCGAAAGGTAATTAGTAAAAGTATTAAAAATGATTTTACAGTGGTTGGAAATTTACTGCCGTGGTTTTCAAATTCAGATTAGTGATGAAGACAGAGTCTTTTGCTGACATTAGCAATTTTCTGGATGATTTCAAGACCTCTAACTAACAGACAAAATAGAGAATTTCCCAGATGTCATATCAAGTCTTCCAAGTATAGAAATCCATTACAAACATACATCTGTTGATCATATTTCCATATAAAGTGATGTTCATGTCAAATGCATTCTGGAACACAGAGATCACTGCAGGTACAGAGGAACCAATTTATAATACAAACCTGTCAACTTCCCACTGTTGATTACACCGAAGAGATTAAAAGTGATTTTACTGATGGCAATGAAGTCTTCCGACACAATTAAGATCATGACCTTTCTTAATCTGAAATATTTCTTGAACCTTTTTTCTTTTTGCAGTTTTTATTGCATCACGAAAGCAGTTCACGCATGCAGCCAAACTCAAGTTGGTCTTCCAGCTGTTCGTTTCCCCTCATAACAAAACCATTGTGCCTCGAAATACTCCCTGAAGCCCCAATGTTGCAATGGTGATGTCCCAAACCATTTTTCACACAACTGTATTCCTTAGCTTAGTGTTCTTGCAGCAGTTATCAACATTCTGTAGACACTTTGTTTCAGGACAGCCAGTGCTAAGGTAATTTAAGAAGGAACTGCAGATGCTGGAAAATCGAAGGTACACAAAAATGCTGGAGAAACTCAGCGGGTGCAGCAGCATCTATGGAGCAAAGGAAATAGGCAATGTTTCGGGCCAAAACCCTTCATCAGACTGAAGAAGGGTTTCGGCCCGAAACATTGCCTAGTTCCTTCGCTCCATAGATGCTGCTGCACCCACTGAGTTTCTCCAGCATTTTTGTGTACCATTGCTAAGGTAGTCTTCATTAGGCCTTATTCACCCACCGCCAGCTAAAAGCAGTTATCAAAATAGTCTAGCAACAAACCAAGAAATACGTGGGCAGAGGTTTTCTAGTGCTGAGGATGACTTCCAATCTAGTTCCGTGGATTCACCAACAGGTGGTTGGTGAGGCCTTTGTGGAATCTGGTGACTCAGACATAAGTGAATGAGGTTGTGCTTGGCGTCGCAGATGAGCCAATTGCTGGGGAGGTGGTACATTCCTTTCACCATTTTCACTGGACCTCCGTAAGCTCCTGACAACACTCCCTTGAAGTTCCTAGTGCCTTCCAGGATGGTGCTACTCCCTAATTATTCAGGAATTACCATAGGTTGATCAGGAAGCTTTGTCTTTGCCAACGATGCTTTGAGAAAATTCATGAAACATTTTCTTTATCCTTTTGGAAATTTCTTGTTGCAGAAACCAGAGTAGAGTGTCAGTTTTGGAAACATGGTGCTGCGCATCTGAATAATATGGCCTACCCACATTGAGTGGTCGGTATATGGAACGATAGGAAGTAGCTGAGGCAGGTACTATGACAGCATTTAAAAGACATTTGGGCAGGTACATGGATAGGAAAAGTTTCCCCTGACTCTCAGTCTGAAGAAGGGTCTCGACCCGAAACATCACCCATTCCTTCTCTCCAGAGAAGCTGCCTATCCCGCTGAGTTACTCCAGCACTTGGTGTCTATCTAAAGGTTTAGAGGTATTTGGGTCAAACACAGGGAAATGGTTTGATGGGGCATGTTGATCGTCATGGACAAGTTGGGCCGGAGGGCCTGTTTCCATTCTGTATGAGTCTCTGACTCTACCGATCAAAGTTGGCCGTGTGCAAATAGAATCTCAGTGCTGGGCGATGATACAAATGGTGGTCTACTTATCCTGCTACAGTGTTTCCACTTTGAAGGAAATTACCAGAAATTCAGGAAATTCTGGTTGTCGTCGTTGGTATCATTTAAAAATAAAGTGGATAGGCATATGGATGAGAAGGGAATGGAGGGTTATGGTATGAGTGCAGGCAGGTGGGACTAAGGGAAAAAAAGTTGTTCGGCACGGACTTGTAGGGCCGAGATGGCCTGTTTCCGTGCTGTAATTGTTATATGGTTATACGGTTATATGGTAATTTTAGGGAAATGGGATAATTTCGGGAAATTTCCGCAACAGCCCCATGAAGGGTGTAAAGGTAATACACACAGCACTGCCGGCTTGTCGTTCAAAGGATTAAACAGAATGTTGTCAGTTTAACTCGTGGGAATTTAAACAAAGAGCTGTCGGCTGCAGTGCTATGGGTTCTAAATATAGCGCTATCGGCTGCAGCATTATGGACTTTAAACATAGCACTATGGCCACAGCTCTATGGGCCACAGACTGTTCGGGAAAATTCTCGTATAACAATGAATCTTTGGAATTCTCTTTCTCAGTGGAAGTTGAGCCTTTGATTATTTTTCAGGCAATAGTAGAATTCTGGATAGGCAGGGAGGGAGGTAGGAAGAGAGGGAGAAAAGAGGAAGGGGGAGAGAGAGGGAGGAAGAGAGAGAGAGGGAGAGAGATGGAGAGAGGGACGAAAAGACGGAGAGAGGGACAAAGGGGAAGAGAGAGAGAGAGAGAGAGAGAGAGGAAGGAGAGAGGGAGAGGAAGGGAGAGGGAGGGAGAGGGAGGGAGAGTGGAAGGAAGAGAGCGAGGGAGAGGGAGAGATGGACGAAGAGAGGGAGAGAGGGAAGAAGGGAGGGAAAGGGGAGGGGGAAGGGGAGAAAGGGGGAGAGGTAGGGAAGGAGGGAGGGAGAGAGGGAGAGTGGGAGGGAGAGAGAGCAGAGACTGAGACACATGAGAGCAAGTTGAAAAAACAAAGACAACTAAAGCTGTTGGAGGCAATGAAAGCTGTCTTGCATAACACTGTACAAGTGAGTAACAGAAGCAGGCAGATACAGTGTAGTTACATAGATCTGTTTTCCTTTGTTCTCCTTTGTGTTGTTAACGTGTGCCCGTGAAAAAAAACAACAACTAATAGCTCGCAGGAAGCATTTTTGAAAATTTCAGGAAATACCATCAAATTCCAGGAAAGTTGGGATTCTATTTAAGGAAAAAAAAATTTGAGGCGTGGAAGCACTGTCCTGCAAATGGATTTGAAAGATTACGTAGATGCAGCAATGTTCGTTTATTTCCAGTGCTTTTGATGTGTCTGTAAATCATCTGGGCTGTATCTAATAGCATGTAGTGAAATGCAGTCAATGAACACACACCAAGGCCAGTCTCAGATGAAGAGTTATTTGAAACGTTCCTTCTTATGGCCACAAGTAACTTTTCTGATTTTAAAAAGGTTTCCACCATTTTTTGGTTTTCCCTTGGTGTTTGGACCCCACATACCTCTGCAAACTTTAGCATTGATGATTCTATCCATGTTGTAATTATCACATGTCAGATGTGTAATTTCATAAGATCATAAGTGGTAGGAGCAGAATTAGGCCATTTGGCCCATCAAGTCTACTCCGCCATTCAATCATGGCTGATCTATCTCTCCATCCTAACCCCATTCTCTTGCCTTCTGACACCTGTACTAATCAAGAATCTATCGTTCTCGGCCTCAAATATATCCATTGACGGCCTCCACAGCCTTCTGTGGCAAAGAATTCCAGATTCACCACCCTCTGACTAAAGAAATTCCTCCTCATCTCCTTTCTGAAAGAACGCCCTTTAATTCTGAGGCTATGACCTCTAGTCCTAGACTCTCCCACTAGTGGAAAAGCCGTTCCATATTCACTCTATCCAAGCCTTGCACTATTCTGTACGTTTCAATGAGGCCCCCCTCATTCTTCTAAATTCCAGCGAGTACAGGCCTAGTGCTATCAAACCGTCATCATATGATAACCTACGCATGCATTCCTGGGATCATTCTTGTAAACCTCCTCTGGATCCTCTCCAGAGCCAGCACATCCTTCCTCAAATTTCAGTTAGTTACTGAATGTCCTGCACTTTTTCCACCCACCATCTTATCCCAAGGTCACGTATTTTTTGTTGGACCTTGGCTGTCAAACCTTGACATGTGATGGTTTCTAATCCAAGAATGACTTGTTTTTGTGGATAATTAGCTATTGGTTATTCTCATCAAACCTCTTCTGGTGTTATCTGATGGGGAAGCAAACAATCACTTCACATGCGTAGGTTGACTACTGCAAGGTAGTCAAGTCCAACACAGACCAGAGGCTGCACTGGGAGTTTGCCATTATGTCTTGAACTTCTCTCCGTTGGAGCAGGATGATGCTTATGTCAAGACTTTCTTCCAAGAATTTCATGAGGACAATACTCCACTAGAATTAGTTTTCACTTTTCCGCCATTCTCATCTTTCAAAGGTTTATATTCTTTCTGACCATGAAAATGTCAAAGTTAAAATTGTTAGGCAACAGTATAAAAGTACAAGGTGGACACAAAATGCTGGGCTAACTCAGCATCTCTGGAGAGAAGGAATGGGTGATGTTTTGGTTCGACTCCCTTCTTTAGTATAAAAGTACATATTGGAGTAAGATGCAATTCAACCATGATATAATACAATAGACTGCAAGACCCAGTCCATTTGATCCCCTAATTTGAGGAAGGACAATCTTGCTATTGAGGGAGTGCAGCGTAGGTTAATTCCTGGGATGGCGGGGCTGTCATATGCTGAGAGAATGGAGCGGCTGGGCTTGTACACTCTGGAGTTTAGAAGGATGAGATGGTATCTTATTGAAACATATAAGATTGTTAAGGGTTTGGACACGCTAGAGGCAGGAAACGATGTTGGGGGAGTCACAGTTTAAGAATAAGGGGTAAGCCATTTAGAGTTGACACAAGGAAACAGTTTTTCTCACAGAGTTGTGATTATGTGGAATTCTCTGCCTCAGAGGGCAGTGGAGGCCGGTTCTCTGGATGCTTTCAAGAGAGAGCTAGATAGGACTTTTAAAGATAGTGGTGTCAGGGGATACGGGGAGAAGGCAGGAACGGGGTACTGATTGGGGATGATCAGCCATGATCACATTGAATGGCCGAATGACCTACTCCTGCACCTATTGTTTATTATCTATTGCCATTTCTTGAAGTAGAATCAGAGATCAGCATGGAAAATGGTCCTTTGGCACATTTAATCTATACTGACCATCATGCAAAGGCATCTATACTAATCCCACTTACCTGCTTTAATTCCATATCTATCCGTGCTTTGTTCAATCAGGTACATGCCCGATGCCTCTCTCTGTTGTTACTGTTCCTGCCTCCACCCACACCTCTGGCAGCTTATTCCAGATACTAGTTATTCTTCATGTGAAAGATTCATCCCTTGTATCCCCTTTAAACCTCTTGCCTTTCATTTAAACCTACACTCTCCATTTTTAGACACTGTACCATAGGTTGCCCCATTTCTCCATTGCTCCCCTTCCTTTCCCATTGCCCCATTCCCTTGCCATTCCCCCCTACATTCCTCACTATTCCCAACTCCTCCCATCCCATTCTTCCCTTCTTCACCTTTTCCTCCACCCTTCCCCATCCCCCCTCCCTTCCCCATCCCCCCTCCCTTCTACCCCAAATTTCCCACCTTCCTTCCCCATATTGCCCCTTTCACTTCTCCATTGCCCTTCCCTGTCCCTTCCCCATTGCTCCTGCCTCTTCCCTATCCACAACTCATCTCCTGTCCCATCCATTCATCTCCCCTCATCTCCCCCTCTCATCTCCCTCCCCCTCATCTCCCCTCCCCTCCTCTCATCTCCCCTCCTCACCCGTTATCCCCCCTCCTCCTCACCTCCCTCTCCCCTCACCTCATCTCCCCATCCAATTTAATGATGACAAGACGGAGGTAATGATCTTTGGTGGCACCTCTGGGGCCCCCCCTGTTGATCTAGGCTCTTTGTCTGCATATCTCAAACCTAACATCACGAACCTGGGGATTAAAGTCGACCCTGAGCTTAGATTTGACTGTCAGGTAAGGGCTGTTGTTAAATCTGTTTTTTTCCATGAGGCAGCTGGCAAAAATAAAGCCGATTTTGTCGAGGCAGCACTTTGAGACGGTAATCCACGCCTTAGTTACCACCTGGCTGGATTACTGCAATGCACTGTATCTGGGGGTTAGTCGGTCCTCCATCGCCCGTCTCCAGATGGTACAGAATGCAGCTGTTCGTCTCTTGACTGGCACACGAAAGCATGATCATATTTCACACCTTTTGGCCTCTCTCCACTGGCTGCCTGTTCAGTATAGGATTTGTTTTAAAATTATTTTATTTACTTTTAAATCCCTAAGTGGTCTTGCCCCGTCCTACCTATCTGAGCTTCTTCACCCTTATACACCCTCCCGCTCTCTCAGGTCAGATGATCAGCTGCTCCTGATTGAGCCAAAAACTAAGCGGAAGCTCAGAGGGGACCGTGCCTTTGCTGTGTTGGCTCCGAGATTGTGGAATGAATTGCCTCTGCACGTTAAAAAGGCACCTTCTCTAGCTGTTTTTAAGTCACTCCTGAAGACATATCTATTCTCCGTGGCCTTTGTAGACCAGTAAGGTGTCGAATTATTTATTTACTTTATTTGCTTGGTTTTGCTGCGTGGTTCGTACTCGTGCTTTATGTATTTTAATTTATTGTTTGGATTTTCGTATGTAATTTATGCGCCTCGTGTTAGCTGTATGTTCTGTTGTTCTGCCTGTTTTATGATGTCTTGCTTGTTTTCTTTTTTTCTGTACAGCACTTTGGTCAGCTTTGGTTGTTTTTTAAGGTGCTTAACAAATAAAGTTATTATTATTATTATTATTATTATTATTATTATTATTATTATCCCCTTACCTCCCATTATCCCTCCCCTTCTCCTCTCCCCTCATCTCACCTTATCCCTCCTCTCCCCTCCCCTCATCTCCTCCCCCTCACGTTATCTCCCCTCATCTCCTCTCCCCACCCCTCATCTCCCCTCATCTCCTCTCCCCTCATCATCTCCCCTCCCCTCATCTCCTCTCCCCTCACCTCATCTCCCCTCATCTCCTCTCCCCTCATCATCTCCTCTCCCCTCATCTCCTCTCCCCTCATCTCCTCTCCCCTCATCTCCTCTCCCCTCATCTCCCCTCCCCTCATCCCCCCTCCCCTCCTCATCTCCTCTCCCCTCATCTCCTCTCCCCTCATCCTCCCCCTCATCTCCTCTCCCCTCATCTCCTCTCCCCTCATCTCCTCTCCCCTCATCATCTCCCCTCCCCTCATCTCCTCTCCCCTCACCTTATCTCCCCTCATCTCCCCTCTCCTCCCCTCATCTCCTCTCACCTTCTCTCCTCTCCCCTCCTCTCCCCTCCCCTCATCTCCCCTCCCCTCCCCTCACCTCCTCTCCTCTCCCCAGGCCGGTGGCTGCCGGTTGCCATGAAAGATACTAAGAGGAGCTCCTCGGGTCTATTTGGTTGCCATGGGGACGGGTGCGGATGTCGCGAGAGCAGGGAGAGGAAGGGGAGGAGGAGGCGGCCCGGTTGCTGTCAAAGATTACAGAGCTCCTCTATTATCTTTGGTTGCTGTCGCCGCCGCCGCCGCCGCCGCTCATCGTCCTCGGCTCCGTTGGACGCGGGGCCGCCGCCAGCACCGACCGGGACACAAGGTAAGCGCCCGGCCCATCCACCCAGCCGCTCCGATCTCCCCTTCAGGCGAGGTCTCCATCGAGAGAGGAGGAGGAGGAGGTGGGGATGAAGGCCGCATTGTTACTCCGCGGCCCTCGGCCTGGACAGTGGCGCAGCTGCTGCCTCACAGCGCCACAGACCCAACCTGGGCTGCTGCTGCCCGTGTGGAGTTTGCACGTTCTCCCCATGATCGCGTGGGGTTTCTCCGGCTTCCTCCCACATCCCCAAGACGTGATGATTTGTACGTTAATCGGCCCTCAGTAAATTGCCCCTAGTGTGTGGAGGATGGATGAGAAAGTGGGATAATATGGAACTAGTGGCATGACCTGGGGTTGTTTCCATGCTGTATTTTTCAATGTCAATCAAAGCACTGTTACAAAGACTTGGGTGGCTGAGGAATCTTTCATCTCTGGTCTTAGCCCAATCATCTACCTATCAACCCCCTCCTAACCAGTACCCACCTATCACTCGGCCTTCTTGTCCAGCCCCTCTTTTCCACCTTTCCCCCACTCCCAACTCAGTCAATAAGAATCAAGAAACTTCAAGAAGGCCAAGCACTGCCATAAGCTCAGGATTGAGGAGCACTTCAATAACAACTCCGACCCCCGACGCATGTGGCAAGGCATCCAGGCCATCACAGACTATAGACCCTCCAACAACACCCACATCCAGTGACGCCTCCTTCCTTGAGGAGCTTAATCACTTCTATGGCCACTTCGATAGGGACAATCTAGAGACAGCCATCAAGGCTGTACTCACTGCCGATCACCAACCCCTCACACTCACCCCCTACGACGTATACGTGGCACTGAGCAGGACTAATGCACGTAAGGCTGCTGGCCCTGATGGCATCCCCGGGCGCGTGCTCAGGGCCTGTGCTGCGCAGCTGACAGACGTCTGGACTGACATCTTCAACTTGTCACTTGCACAAGCAGTTGTCCCCACGTGCCTTAAAACCACCTCCATCGTGCCAGTGCCAAAACACTCCACTGCGGCAAGCCTCAACGACTTCCGCCCAGTTGCACTTACCCCCATCATCACCAAGTGCTTCGAGAGGCTGGTCCTGGCACACCTCAAAAGCTGCCTACCCCCACACTGGATCCCTATCAGTTTGCCTACCGCAAGAACAGGAGTACGGAGGATGCCATCTCAACGGCACTTCACTCCGCCCTCTCCCACCTCGACAACAGAGACACTTACGTAAGAATGCTGTTCATCGATTACAGCTCAGCATTCAACACCATTATACCATCTAAACTGATCACCAAACTCGGTAACCTGGGCATCGATCCCTCCCTCTGCAACTGGATACTGGACTTTCTAACCAACAGACCACAGTCTGTTAGGTTAGACAAGCACACCTCTTGAACCCTCACCCTGAACACCGGCGTTCCACAGGGCTGTGTGCTGAGCCCCCTCCTCTACTCCCTCTTCACCTATGACTGCACACCTGTACATGGTACTAACACCATCATCAAGTATGCAGATGATACAACGGTGATTGGCCTCATCAGCAACAACGATGAGTCGGCCTACAGGGAGGAGGTCCAGCACTTAGCAGCATGGTGCGCTGACAACAACCTGGCCCTTAACTCCAAGAAGACCAAGGAGCTCATTGTAGACTTCAGGAAGTCCAGGGGCGGCACGCACACCCCCATCCACATTAACGGGACGGAGGTGGAACGTGTTTCTAGCTTCAGGTTCCTGGGTGTTAACATCTCCGATGACCTCTCGTGGACCCACAATACATCAACTCTGATCAAGAAGGCTCACCAGCGTCTCTTCTTCCTGAGGAGACTGAAGAAGGTCCATCTGTCTCCTCAGATCCTGGTGAACTTCTACCGCTGCACCATCGAGAGCATCCTTACCAACTGCATCACAGTTTGGTATGGCAACTGCTCTGTCTCCGACCGGAAGGTCTTGCAGAGGGTGGTGAAAATTGCCCAACGCATCACCGGTTCCTCGCTCCCCTCCATTGAGTCTGTCCAAAGCAAGCGCTGTCTGTGGAGGGCGCTCAGCATCGCCAAGGACTGCTCTCACCCCAACCATGGACTGTTTACCCTCCTACCATCCGGGAGGCGCTACAGGTCTCTCCGTTGCTGGACCAGCAGGTCCAGGAACAGCTTCTTCCCGGCGGCTGTCACTCTACTCAACAACGTACCTCGGTGACTGCCAATCACCCCCCCCCCCCCCCCGGACACTCCTCCCACAGGAAAAACACTATGTCTGTATATATGCTAATGTAAATATTTATTCAAATCATATGCTATGTCGCTCTTCCAGGGAGATGCTAAATGCATTTCGTTGTCTCTGTACTGTACACTGACAGTGACAATTAAAGTTGAATCTAAATCTGAATCAGAATCTGAAGAGTCATGACCTGAAACGCCACCCCAGAGATGCTGCCTGGCCCGCTGAGTTACTCTAACACTTTGTGTCTTTTTTTGTAAACCGGCATCCGCACTCATCTGTTACCTTGCCCTGAGACAACCCGGAAAACAAAGGTGGGCTGAAGGGCCTGTTTCCGTGCTGTATGTCTAAAACTAAAAACATGATTGTTTACAGGGTTCAATCAATCTCCAGGAAAACACAAATGAGGGAGGTGATCAAAAATAATGGTAACGGTCTTCCCTATATTTGATTAAAGGAAATATCTTACAATCTAATAGAGAATGTCAGGCATAGAAAACTAGTTTTACCTCCCCCCTCGACTCCATTCAAGGACCCAAGCAGTCGTTCCAGGTGCGACAGAGGCTCACCTATATCTCCTCCAACCTCATCTATTGTATCCGCTGCTCTAGATGACAGCTGATCTACATCGGTGAGACCAACCATAGGCATGGCGATCGTTTCGCTGAACACCTCCGCTCGGTCCGCATTAACCAACCTGATCTCCCGGTGGCTCAGCACTTTAACTCCCCCTCCCATTCCGAATCCGACCTTTCTGCCCTGGACCTCCTCCATGGCCAGAGTGAGCACCACCGGAAATTGGCGGAGCAGCACCTCATATTCCGCTTGGGCAGTTTGCACCCTAGCGGCATAAACATTGACTTCTCCAATTTCCGGTTGCCCTTGCTGTCTGCTCCCCTTCTCAGCTCTCCGTCAGCCCACGGGCTACTCCTCTTCCTTTCTCCTTTCTTCTCCCCCCCCCCACCCTACATCAGTCTGAAGAAGTGTTTCGGTACGAAACGTTGCCTATTTCCTTCGCTCCATAGATGCAGCTGCACCTGCTGAGTTTCTCCAGCACTTTTGTCTACCTTTGATTTTCCAGCATCTGCAGTTCCTTCTAAACAAGTTTACAACCCCTAGCAGGCAAGGGAGTAGAGTAAAGTGTAAGTGGGGAGAACATCAGCAATTCCTCCTCCTTCCCCACCACTCTCAAGTCAAGTCAAGAGTCAATTTAATTGTCATTTGGACCCCTTGAGGTCCAAACGAAATGCCGTTTCTGCAGCCATACATTACAAACAAATAGACCCCAGACACAACATAATTTACATTTTACATAAACATCCATCACATTGCTGTGATGGAAGGCCAAAAAAAAACTTATCTCTCCACTGCACTCTCCCCCCCCGATGTCAGAGTCAAAGTCAATGCCCCCGGCTGGCGATGGCGATTGTCCCGCGGCCATTAAAGCAACGCCGGTCGCAAGGTCGCACACCGTGTCTTGATGTTGTAGCCCCCGGCGTGCGCTCGCAGAGTCCCGCGGCCATTCCAAGCCACGCGGGGCGATTGATGTTAGGCCCCGCTCCAGGAGCTCTTCGACCCCGCAGCTCGGGCGGGAGAAGTCGCCGTTGCAGGAGCCCTGAAAAGCGGTCTCCCTCCAGGGACCCGCGGGCTCCCGGTGCCGCCGTCCGCAGACCCGCAGTTGCAGCCTTCGCATCAGCAGCAGCAGCAGCAGCAGCGCTCCACCACCGCTCCACCCGCTCTGGACTCGGCCAGCTCCGCGACGGTGAGGTGAGTCGGCACCAGAGTCCCCGGTCTTCTTCTGTTGGAGGCCGCACCTCATTGCAGCCGCAACGACAACGGAGACCCGACAAGAAAAAGTTGGGTCTCCCGTGCAGGGAGAGATTTAAAAGTTGCCCCCCCACCCCCCCCCCCCCACACACACACCCCAACAAAAAATAACAAAAACTACATATAAACATAGACAAAAAATAATAAAAACGCGGACGGGCTGCAGAGGCCGCTGCTGACGAGAGTCGCGCCGCCTACCTCCCCTTCCTATACACACACTGAATTCCTCCAGCAGTTCCTTATTTCTTCAGTATACATAACTTTAGTGAACATATGGTAGAGTATTTGGAAGTAATGTCGAAAATTAATAACTAAACAAGTGTAAATAACTGTAAAGAAGTGTTAATTTCTTGTAAATTTATCGTATACTTGCTGCTAAATTTTGCATCTCGGCAGTGATAACATCGTTTTTTTCAAGGTTTTGTAACTGCAGGCTGGCCATAAAGCAGAAAATGTTGGAAATGATCAGTAGGACAGGCCACTACTTCAGTTTAGTTTATTGTCTCGTGCACCGGGGTATAGTGACAAGTTTTTGTTGCGTGCTAATCAGTCATTTTACAGTTGAGTCACTCACAGTGTGCAGATACAAAATAAGGGAATAACATTTAGTGTGTGATAATGCCCGTAAAGTCCGATCAAAGATAGTTGAGCGTCACCAAAGAGGTAGATAGTAGTTCAGGATTGCTCTCTAGTTGCGGTAGGGTGGTTCAGTTGCCTGATAACAGCCTGATCAAAGCGAAAGAAACTGTGTTGATGCTTGAAATTATTTACTTTTCATCAGAATTGGCAGAATGCTGCCTGGATAATGGGCCTGTCCCACCTAGGCAATTTTTTAGGCGACTAGGCTGTCGCCGGGGTGTCGCCTGTATGGTCGTGAGTTGTCTCCTCAGTCGCCCAAAGAGTCGTAGCGTCTTTCTGGTCGCCGCTGGAATTTAAACATGTTGAAACATTTTCGGCGGCAGTGGCAACCGTGGGATTGACGCCAATGAGCGTAGCTTTACTGTCGTAGGTGCTGTCGTAGGTTGTCGCCAGGTGACGTAGGTTGTAGCTGGTGAATTCCATTGTTGTAGTCGCCTAAAAAAATCGTCCAACTTTGCCATTTTTTCGGCGACCTGCTACGACTATGACAGTCGCCCGCAGTCACCTAAAAATCGCATGAGTGGGCGATCCATTAGATGGCAATAGCTATTAGGAGAGGTTGAACAAATTTGTTTTTTTTTTAATGGAAGGCTGGAGGTTGACAGGAGATCCGATAAAAGTGTATAAAAATGATGAGAAGCATAGATAAGATAGACAGTCTGAACCTTTCTAACAGGGTGGAAATAGGGCATAGCTTTAAGGTGAGAGGGGCAATGTTTAAAGGAGATGAGGGAAAGGTTTATTTTTTACAGTGGTGGGTGCGTGAAATGCACTGCCTGGGCTGTTAGAGGAGGTACGTACAATCATTTAAAAGGCTTTAGATAGACGCATGGATGTGGATCTCATGCAGGCAGATGAGGTTAGTCATTTCTTGTCATCACGTTTGGCACAGGCACGGTGGGTTGAAGGACATGTTCCTGTGCTGTTCTGTTCAATGTTCTAAGACTTTACAGATTTCATGATATGGAGAAGGATATAGAGGAGAAGAGACCAAAAGGAATGAAGTGAACTGAACTGGAAAGTGATTGTGATAGTTGGGATGGTAGTTGTTCAAGTGAGCTAACACTAAATTGGATGTGAGATGACAGCCGGAAAGGCAGAATCTTATCTGCAGTTGCGAAGGAAATGCACTCAGTTTGCCGGACGTCTGGTGAAAACAGAGTGCATTTTCAGTTTCAGTCTCCGTCAATGGTGCCTGACCACGAATGGTATTGTTTTGCTGAACTTGTATAAAACAGAACTTGTAAATTGTGCACCATTTGCTTTTTAGTTTAGTTAAATTATTGTTCCTGTACTGCAGAGCTACCTGTAACCATGCTAAATTAGAACCATACATTATCTGCATAAAACCTGCTGATGCTTTATAAGGCACTGGTCAGACCGAGTAGATTTTAGTCCCCGTGTCTGAGGAAGGATGTATGTGCTGGTGTTGGAGAGGGTCCAGGGGAGATTTAAGAGAATGATCCTGGGGATGATTGGGTTAACATGTGATGAACTATTGATGGCATTGTGCTGGAGTTAAGAAGGATGAGGGGAGGGGACCTCATTGAAAGATAAATCAGCCATGATTGAATGACAGAGTCGACTTGATGGGCCAAATGGCCTAATTCGGCTCCTATGATTTTTGAACCTGCACACAAAAGTTTGGTCTCAAAAGTGTAGATTTGTGAAACTTTCACTTTTTTGTTGCACTATTTTTTTCCAGGGACCAGTTTACTTGTTTCACAATAATTGTTCAGCAGACGTTATTAATGAAATGATGGCAATCACCTGTACATAGAAACATAGAAAACATAGAAAAATAGGTGCAGGAGTAGGCCTTCCGGCCCTTCGAGCCAGCACCGCCATTCAATATGATCATGCCTGATTATAGAAGCTGGGATGTAATGTTAAAATTGTACAAGGCATTGGTGAGACCAAATCTGGAGTATGGTGTACAATTTTGGTCGCCCAATTATAGGAAGGATGTCAACAAAATAGAGAGAGTACAGAGGAGATTTACTAGAATGTTGCCTGGGTTTCAACAACTAAGTTACAGAGATAGGTTGAATAAGTTAGGTCTTTATTCTTTGGAGCGCAGAAGGTTAAGGGGGGACTTGATAGAGGTCTTTAAAATGATGAGAGGGATAGACAGAGTTGATGTGGACAAGCTTTTCCCTTTGAGAATAGGGAAGATTCAAACAAGAGGACATGACTTCAGAATTAAGGGACAGAGGTTTACGGGTAATATGAGGGGGAACTTCTTTACTCAGAGAGTGGTAGCGGTGTGGAATGAGCTTCCAGTGGAAGTGGTGGAGGCAGGTTCATTGGTATAATTTAAAAATAAATTGGATAGGCATATGGATGAGAAGGGAATGGAGGGTTATGGTATGAGTGCAGGCAGGTGGGACTAAGGGAAAAAAGTTGTTCGGCACGGACTTGTAGGGCCAAGATGGCCTGTTTCCGTGCTGTAATTGTTATATGGTTATATGGTTATATGATCATCTAAAATCATTACCCTGTTCTAGCTTTTTCCCCATATCCCCTGATTCCTTTAGCCCTAAGAGCTAAATCTAACTCCGGGCCACATTGGAGTTGTGTTTGGTGTTCAGTTCTTGGCATGGCATCTGTATCACTCTGTGGGACAGCATCACTCCTTTCGGTCTTAGATAGGATGATTTGCAGATTTCCTAGAATGACACCTAAGCACAAAATTATTAGGATATGCTGTATAGTTTGGTTTATATTCCATAAGGCATATGGTTGATCTGATCGGCCTATTTAAATGTTGAAATGATTCAAAATTTATTCCAAAGTGTGAAGAAATATTGAAAGGGGTAATTTTACAATTAGATTTTAATTGTAGGTCATACATAAGCAAAATCAGGGAAACACCTTATCACAAAGGGAATGGTAGATATATGCAATTCTCTCCCAAGAAAAGGCCCTGGATGCTTAAGCCAAATTAATCTTTCAGAATTGAAAGTAATAGATTTTAGAATAAGTAAGTATATCGAGTAAAAGGCAAGTAAATAAGGTGAGATACAACCTCCCCCTCCCCTGCGCCCTGCTTGATCTTTCACCTATCTCTCCCCTTATGTGTCTCTCCGCATTTTGTGTCTTTCCTTGGTAAACCAGCATCTGCTGTTCCTTTTGTTCTCCAAGTTGAGATACATTTCTGCCATGATCTGATACAGTGATTCCCAACCTGGGGCCATGGTAAATTTCAGGGGGGGCCACAGAAAAAAATGGGGATTTAGGGGGCCACAGGTTCAATGAAGGGGGCCACAGAAAAATTAAAGAGCCCAAAGGGGCCATGAACTAAAAAAAGGTTGGGAACCACTGATCTAATAGAATGATGCAGCAGGCCTGAGGACTATTTGGTCCTTTTCGGAATAAGTGCAATAATAATGCACTTTAATTTGTTCTAGGTTGATCATTTGTTGCTCTCCAGTCTGGAGGGAAGGCTACATTCCACCCGACAGTAACGATGCCACCCAAATTTAAACGGCATTTGGATGACGATGATGTGACAGGTTCTATCAGAAGTGAAAGGGTAAGTAAATCTCTGTAATGCTGGCTTTACACAGATTAAACACCATTAACAATGAACCACTGAAGAATTGTGAATGTGATTGGTTTGTATTCCACCAACCACTAAAAGGAATTTGAATTTTGAAAGAGCCAATAGATGCAAGCATTTTGAGCTTAGCATTTCAAAATTTCAACAGTGGTGCAGCGGTAGACTTACAGCGCCAGAGACCTGGATTCGAACCTGACTACGGGTGGTGTCTGTATGGAGTTTGTACGTTCTCTCCGTGACCACGTTGGTTTTCTCTGGGTACTCCGGTTTCCTCCCATACACTAAAGATGTACAGGTTTGAAGGTTAATTGGCTTTGGTAAAATTGTAAATTGTCTCTCGTGTGTGTACGAGGTAATCACTGGTCGGCGCAAACACGGTGGGTGATAGTGCCTGTTTTTACACTGTATCTCTAAAGTATGTCTAAAAGAAATCTTGCAGAATTCTGCAGAAGTTGAAGCTACTTTGAATGAGAGATCAGTGTGGTTTTTGTTTAAGATCCCAGCTGCCAACGTGCTTATCAAAGGTTTGCCATCATTTCTGTTAAATTTATACTCTATTAATTACTAAAAGCACGGTTGGTTTTTCAATTAAATTCATGGGAGGTTTTCGGTAATTTAATCCCCGAATTTGGTAGCATTAAGTCCAACAGCAGAGGGTACTTTATGATAAACAAGACAAAGTGCTGGAGTAACACAGTGGGTCAGGCAGCATCCCTGGAGAACATGGACAGGTGACTTTTCGGTTCAGGACCCTTCTTCACACTTTATGGTCCTTTTTCAGCAAATGCTGGACCATTATTTTAATGAATCTCAATCTATTTAGTAAACTGAAGACCGTCATTGAAATGAAGGAATAATGTGATTATCTATAGTCAAGCTGGGTTTAGTATGATTATCTATGATTTCTACAATACAACCATGTGAAAGAGACAATATAGCACAAATAAATTGACTAGCCACATGTTACTATAGATCTTCAATCTACCATAAAGACAGAGTTTAATACATGTGATGGTGTGGTTTGCAAAATTAACCTCCTAAGGATTCTCAGTACCTGCCGCTTATGATAAACATCTCTCATCTATTTTTCAGCGGAACTTATTGGAAGATGACTCTGACGAAGAAGAAGATTTTTTTCTGTGAGTTTTTACTTTTACTTTACGGTTGTGGTTTTGAATTCTATGGTCCAGTTAACTGTTAACATTATGTCGGAAGGAACTGCAGATGCTGGTTTACACCGAAGATGGACACAAAATGCTGGAGTAGCTCAATGGGACAGTTAGCATTTCTGGAGAGAAGGAATGGGGGACCCTTTAGTCTGAAGAAAGTTCTCGACCTGAAACATCACCCATTTCTTTTCTTCAGACATGCTGCCTGTCATGCTGAAGTTACACCAGCATTTTGTGTCTAACTCTTAACATTGATGTTTTTGCGCAGTCCGTCAAAGCAGCTTATTTTCAGAGATCACCATACTGAAGCTTGAGCCAAATCATGAATTAATATGATCATTTTTGACAAATTTCATTCTGACAATTACCAAGTAGGTTGTACAAATATCCATAATATTTTTGCAAATTAACAAATATGAACCTTCCTGACGTTCAAATAAAAAATCAAACATGTAGTAGTTTGATTGTCTCAACCGTCCGCTTTGGTTGTACCATCATCTCATCCATTAGCCTGCATCCGAGCCATGAACGATTCCTGTTGGAAATGTTTGATATCCTGCTATTTCCATAGCAAAGATGCCATAAGGATGTGAAGATGGGGGGGGGGGGGGGGGGGGGGGTGAAACTGTTTTTTAAAGTTTTTTTTTTGTAAAGTGTTAGTTTAGTTTCCTGTGAAATTTGCCATTTTCAAAAGCATTTGAGGACAGAACTAGGTACACTGGGTCATCTTGTTATCTTTGTGATGACATGGAACTTTTGTTAACATCATTGTACCACAGAGATCCCGAAGAAAAATATATAGATTGTATATTCAACTTCTCCAGGATTTCATTTGGGCAGTTCAGCGCTAACGTTGAACTTTCCAACAGCATCTCAGGACAGGGACTTCATTTAATTTTGGTTCACGGAGAGTTGTACGCCCATGCAGAAGGCAGGTCTACAATTCACAGTGTGCAGTGCAGCCTGAGGCTGTCACCAGGGCTGGTACTATGCAATAAAGGCCCTGGAACAGTACAGCACAAGAATGGGTCTTCGGCCCACTATGTTTGTGTCGAACATGATGCCACGTTAAACTGATTTCATCTGTCTGTACATAATCCATATCCGTCTATTCCATGCACTTCTATGTACCTATCTATAAGCCTCTCAAATGCCACAATAGTATATGCTCCACCACCACCAAGGGCCATACATTCCAAGCCCCCATCACTCTCTATGTAAAAAAAACAATTGCCCTGTACATCTCCGTTAAACTTTCCCCCTCTCACCTTGTAGCTTTGCCCTCTTGTCTTGGATAGTTCCACACTGGGGGAAAATGTTTTGACTGTCTGCCCCATCGATGCCTATTTACTTACAATTTACTTATGATAAGAATCCAACCACACCAATATTATTTGTAACAAAACACGCTTTGCTGGAGGAACACAGCAGGTTAGGAAGCATCAGTGGAGGGCATGGACTGTCAATGTTCCGGGTCGTGAGCCTTCTTCGCACATTATGGTAGGGGTTTGAAATCTGGAAAAGAGAGGTGGGGGTGGGACAGCCTGGCAAGTGATAGGTGGATAAAGGTGAGGGGCAAGGGGGGGATTGACAGGTGGAATAAAAAGTGAAAAAGAGACAAAAGGATGTCAGATAAGGGGAGATGAGGAGGAGTTACCGTATTTCCCGGCGTCGAAGATGCTATTTTTTACCCTAAAATAAGGCCTGAAAAATTACCTGCATCTTGGAGGCTGAAGGTTAGGTTGTTCATAGGCCTATAGGAAGCATTTCGATACTATACGGCAATCCAATAATTTGTTTTAACGAGAAGCAACAACATGCTTACGACAACAGGCACGCGATTGATTTTCGCCAATTCAAACACCTGGTCTAAGGAGGAGCTCTGTAAATTCTGTTTAAATTGTTTAACACTGTAAATTGTTTAACACTGCCCATATTATGGCGTCTGCAAAAAAAAAATACGTTCTTACACCATTGGCTACAAATTGCAATTGGGTGGATTAACTTGCCAACTTCAGCCTTTGGACGTATCCATCAACAAACCCTTTAAATCGTTTATGAAAGAGGAATGAAATCAGTGGATAAAGAGCACAGACCATGATCGAACACCACCAGGTAGTTTGAAAAGGCCAACCATTGCTCAGGTGTGCGAGTAGGTTTTAAAATCGTGGAACTGTGTTAAGACTGAAATTGTTGACAAAACTTTTTTTTTAAATGTGGCATCAGTAATGCGTTAGATGGCTCGGAAGACGACATTCTATTTGATGATAGACAAAAATGCTGGAGAAACTCAGCGGGTGAGGCAGCATCTATGGAACGAAGGAAATAGGCAACATTTCGGGTCGAGACCCTTTTTCAGACTGATGTGAGGGTTTGGGGGGGGGCAGGAAGAAGAAAGGAAGAAGCGGGGACAGTGGGCTGAGGGAGAGCTGGGAAGGGGAGGAGAAAGCAAGAACTACCTGAAATTAATGAAGTCAGTGTTCATATCGCTGGGGTGTAAACTGCCCAAGTGAAATATGAGGTGCTACTCCTCCAATTTATGGTGGGCCTCACTCTGGCCATGGAACAGGCCCAGGACTGAAAGGTCAGATTCGGAATTGGAGATGGTGTTAAAGTGCTGAACCACCGGGAGATCAGGTTGGTTATTGCGAACCGAGCGGAGCTGTTGGGCGAAGCGATCGCCGAGCCTATGCTTGGTCTCACCGAGCAGCTGACACTTAGAGTAGCGGATACAATAGATGAGGTTAGAGGAGGTGCAGGTGAACCTCTGCCGCACCTGGAAAGACTGATGATAGTGATATTTCAAACAGCAGTGATGACCCTGATGAATTGTTATACTTTGAAGGTTCGGATGATAGTTGTGAATTTTTCGGATTTGAAGATTAGAATGTTTTTCGTTTTTGTAATCTTTCTTTCGTGCGTAATAAAATGTTATTTAATTCCGAACGCTGTATTTTTTTTATTACCAAGTATATACAATATCTTTGTTTTATATGAACACAATACGTAATGCAAATGGCCGTCACCACGGCGAATGTTTGTTTTAAATTTAACGACTCAAAATGGGGGTGTGTCTTAGTTGCCGGGAAATACGGGGTAAATGCAAAACCAGAGGGAGGGATATGGTGGAAAGGGACAGGTGAGGGACTTAATTGAGTTGTATACAAATTATTTAGATAGCATGAACAGCAAGAACCTATTTTCTATGCAGAGAAACCAGAAGCAATGGAATGTAATCAAAGTTGTACTAAGTTCTTGCTTTTTGTGAGTACAAGTCCACCATCGTTTTAAGACAACCCTGGTTCCAGAGCCAGGCCATATTATCTGTTTTGCCAGAGCAACAATGGTCACGGCCTGAAGGAGAGGCAAGATACCGGCCCGCAAAGTTGGCAATGAGAACAGATGTGCCGGCTCCGGCCAGGCCGAGTTCCAGAGCCCAGGTCACTGGGGGCAAATTCGACATGCCAATTGGCCGCGCAAGTCCCTCTAAGCTTGAGATTGGCCGCCTCAACTGGCTTGGGCATTGCATTTTGGGGAGGACTACCGGACCGGGGGGGGGGGGGGGGGGGTTCGAGTGTGCTCTTGTAATTTTGCCCGGATTAAAGGAGGTGCCGGACCACCAGTTGCCAGGAAACTGGTGGCATACCTGGAATTGGGCATGGCTTGCTCACAGTTAACGAAAGTATGCAAGGGAGCGCTTGCAGTGACCTCTGGATATATTTTTGAAGAAGTGAGTGGGGTTGTAGATATTCTGGAACTTAACAGTAGAAAGTGATAGGAGCAGAAACGTGTCATATTTAAAGAATATCCGAGTATTTGCGAAACTAAACAATGTCTATAGCCTGTGAATTGGGGTTCATTAGATCTTCTAACACATTTTAAGACTGGTGATGGATGCCAGGCTAAGTGCTTCTCCTCTGCTTCATTTATGTTTTCATGCTATTTCCCATGCCGCCAATCCAAATTAGAAACTTAGTTTAAAAACTTTATATTTATATTGTAGCTAAAACTATTTAACCACCTCCTGTGAGCAACAGCATTCAGTTTCTGAGGCTGCACCAGTTTGGTAGTTTATTCTGTGCATTACAATTCCATCAGTGTGTTTGAGATCAATCGGTTGCATTCTATTGTCCCCCAATAAAGACTGTGACTGTAGAGAATAAGATGGGACAACATGTCAAGTAACATTGTCGCATTATGATTATACTTTTCTGATTTTGTTTTGTTTTTACAGGAGGGGCCCTACTGGACCTAAGTTTGGACCAAAGAATGACAAGATCAAACAGTATGTGCTTTAGACTAATTCCAATGTTAATTTTCCTTTGAACTACTTTTTTTTTAAATTTATTTTGATTGCTTGAAAGGTACAGCATGGAAACAGACCCTTTGGACCACTTAAGTCCTTGGTAACCATCAATCACTTGTTCACATTAATTCTACGTTACCCCACTTTTGCATCAAATCCCTACACATTTGGGTCAATTTACACAGGGCAATGATTCCCTACAAACCCACATGTCTTTGGGATATAACCATATAACCATATAACAATTACAGCACGGAAACAGGCCATCTCGGCCCTACAAGTCCGTGCCGAACAAATGTTTTTTCCCCTTAGTCCCACCTGCCTGCACTCATACCATAACCCTCCATTCCCTTCTCATCAATATGCCTATCCAATTTATTTTTAAATGATACCAATGAACCTGCCTCCACCACTTCCACTGGAAGCTCATTCCACACCGCTACCACTCTCTGAGTAAAGAAGTTCCCCCTCATATTACCCCTAAACTTCTGTCCCTTAATTCTGAAGTCAGGATGTGGGAGGAAACTGGAGCACCCTGAGGAAACCCACACGGTTACAGGGAGAGCGTGCAAACTCCACATGGACAGTACCCGAGATCAGTATCGAGCCCGGGTCTCTTGCGCTGCGAGGCAGCAGCTCCATTGGGTAACCTTCAAAAAATCTTCTTGTATTGCAAATTGTTTTCTAACTATGAGTAATTAAATATTAGTTAACACCAAAAGCTATTAGTCCGTAGGTGAGTCCAAGAATGAGAAGACCCGGGCCACACATTATAACAATATCCGTAGTTACCAGACCTGTGGGATGTGCAAGAAAGCAATATGAAATATAGATTCAGTTTTGCTTGTTCTGACATTTTAAATGCATTGTTTTGTCACAAAGTTTCAGAAGCTGTTTCCACTTAATTACCAAAAAAATATAAATCAAACAAATATAGCAGTACAACATGAGAAATAATGGCTAAATGGTTTTCCAATTAATGATGGTAACAATATCCTATTTGCATTGGATTTCTTTACAATATGTTCAGGAACAAGGCTGTTAAAATTGCAATCTCACGTCTGTGCCTTTTTGTACTGGTGTGCCCTTTGACTTGTACACGTTCCATCAGCTGAGTTCAGCACTCTAATCTTTATGTGCAGACGTGTGATAGAGGTTGATTCATTTGGGAGGTTAACTTTGGTTCCAATTTGTATGCTGCCTTTCACACAACCAGGCCTACCAATGCCCATGTATTTCTCCAGTTTTCTCTGGTGCTGTTGAATTCTCCCTGATACGTGGTGTGTTTGGCTACACAAACTTTTGTTAATCTGGAACACTTCGAACTTTGGTGATGCTGCGTTGGCATATCTTCTGGACTATTGGATCCAGTTCTGATTATTAGTGTTCAGTTTAGTTGTAGTTTATTATTGTCATATGTACTGAAGTATAGTGAAAAGCTTTAGTTTGCATGCTATCCAGTCAAAGAAAAGACCATACACAATTGAGCCGTCCACAGGATACAGATAAAGGGTATAACATTTAGTGCAAGGTAAAGTTCGTTTTAAAGATAGTTCAAAGGTCTCCAACGAGATAGATGGGAGATCAGGGCTGTCCTCTTGCTGATGAGAGGATCATTCACTTGCCTGAATACAGTACAGTAGTCTAATATATTTTTCAGTGAGCAGGAAATAGATCCAAGTGAGTTCAAAGTGAATGTGCTACTGGGGCCCAGGTAGTTTAAAGAGAGTGTGGGAACTGGGGACTGCATGCACAGGAGGGAGGTTGGGAATCAACATGTGATGAGCCTACAGCCAAACTATCAGGACTCCTGAACAATTCGCTGAAAGAATGATTTCCCAGAGAAACCCCACGCGGTCACAGGGAAAACATAGAAACTCAGTACAGACTACACCCGTAGTCAGGATCGACCCCGTGTCCCTGGCGCTGTAAGGCTACAACTCAACCGCTGCTCCATTGTGCCGTCCACCACTGTTCTCTGGATTGGTATGTTCTTCTTCTTCTGCCGTATGTCTTTTAGACCTGCAGCTCCGTTGAGGCGAGCCAGGCCAACATGTCATCGGCCAGGTCACGTTCATTATTCTTATAATGAACCGTTAATCCTTATTAAATTGTCTGAAGAAGGGTCTCGATCCAAAATGTCACCCATTCCTTCTTTCCAGAGATGCTGCCTGTACCACTGAGTCACTCCGACATTTTGTGTCTATCTTCATCTTAAAGTTGTTGGTATTCTGGCATTTGCTTTTGAGATCTGCACGTGGAAAGTGGAAATAGCTTTCTTTGCTTAAAAACGAAAGGTCATAGATTTCCACCTTCGTGCACACTGATCCCTGACTTTCTGCCATTAAAGTTAGCCAATTGACAATGATCGGTTACTAAAATCCTCTCCATCATCAGAAATAAACCATTGTTGAACTCCTGATAGTATAAAAGAGATTTAAACTGATTTTGGACTACCGTAGGGAGAGCTTTTTGGATATTCTGGGGTGATCCCACATTCAGTCAATGCAGAAGTAAAATATCGAAATATGACATGCATAATTTTGTATAAAAGTGAAGATGGACTTTCATGGTTGACACATTGGAAGAGGAAGGATGAGAACCGACAATCCTGTTGGAGAGAGCGAAAATTTTCAAATTCCTGGGCATGCATATTTCCGACGATCTTTCCTGGACCCAGAACACTGATGCAATTATAAAGAGTATATCAACGCCTCTCCGGAGATTTGGCATATCAAAGAGGATTCTCTTGAACTTCTACATGTGTACAGTAGAGAGCATATTAACTGGTTGCATCACGGCCTGGTTCGGCAACCAGAACGCTCAGGAGCGAAAAAGACTGCAAAAAGTTGTGAACACTGCCCAGTCCATAACTGGCTCTGACCTCCCCACCATCGAAGGGATTTACAGGAGTCGCTGCTGCAAAAAGGCAGCCAGCTTCATCAGAGACCCACACCACCCTAGCCACACACTCATTTCACTCCTGCCATTGGGAAGAAGGTACAGGAGCCTGAAAACTGATATGTCCAGGTTCAGGAACAGCTACTTCCCTACAGCCATCAGGCTATTAAACACTACAACCTCAAATAAGCTCTGAACTACAATAGACTATTATTGTTATTAATCCACTACTTTTTGTGTATATATATTTGTGTGTGTGTGTGTGTGTGTGTATGTGTGTGTGTGTGTGTGTGTGTGTGTTGGACACATAATGCTGGAGTGACTCGGCGGGACAGGCAGCATCTCTGGAGAGAAGGAATGGGTGATGGTTCGGGTCGAGATCCTTCTTTGACCCGAGGCGACGCGCAAGCACGCCTGTCTGCCTGCCTCAGGGGCATGGGCCTCCTTTAACTTCTCTCAGCAATGAAGCTTTTGGCACATAACATTGTTCAATTACATTAAATAAGAAGTGATTGTTTATGAAAATTTTTTGTTGAGGTAGCAAATGTCAGGAAATGTATGTCAATACTTTTCTAGCGAGCTGGAGGACTCGTTATATTAAGAGCTCAGTAGCGCCTCCTGACTGATCTAAGATCATAAGGAATAGAAACAAGGGTTATCCATATCACAATCACAATAATACTTTATTAGCCAAGTATGTTTTGCAACATACGAGGAATTTCATTTGCCAAGTCAATCATACAAATAAAAAGCAACGGAACACACAAAATACATTTTGACATAAACATCCACCACAGTGACTCCTCCACATTCCTCACTGTGATGGATGGTGAAAAAAAGTGCCTTGGGCAAGCTACATAGTCTCTATCATTAAGTAACAGACCGGCTGAACTTCTGCTTCATAACACAGATTTCCTGTACTATCCCAAGATCACTTGATGCCATATAATCCGTTTTCAGTCTGAAGAAAAGTCACCCATCCATGTTCTCCTGACATGCTGTCTGACCCACTGAGTTATTCCGGCACCTTGTGTCCTTTTGTGTAAACTAGCATCTGTGGTTCCTTGTTTCTACAGTCTTGGCCTTTAGCATCTATACCTCTTGCGGTGAATTCCAAATTAAAAATTTGCTAATTAGAGAACAGCTAAAGTTCTAATGTAATTATATCATCCATTCAATCTTTCCCTCGTGACTGTTATGAATTCGGATTTGATGTAGAAAGATTTTCTTTACTGATTGTTAGTTAATGAATGCTAACTTGTCACTGCAGGAATTTAAATTTAAGCTTAATTTAGATTTTAATTGCATTTAAATATTCTTTCTTCGAGTACTGAGTTCCTTTCAGAATTTCTGTGCTAACATTTGACTGTTTTCTATTCATCTTTATATTGCTATTTTTTAACGTGACAATGTTAACATAAACAGTCAAACAGGAAACTTATTTAGTACGATATAAAGGGAGTTATTTTAACCCAGTTCCAGCACTGTATGCCAGTCTGCAAGATCTCCATGTGACAGGCTGTCTGATTTTGAATGATTGTGTCATTTGACTGAGTCCTCAGAAAAAAGGAATTTCAGTGCTTGCTTTCATTTCCATGTTGATGCAATCCAGCCTCCTCGAATGAGTATGTAGTTTCGATCCAGTTTATTTTGATTAATATGAAAGCATTTCTTTTTGTAGTAGATGACGAATGATAATCTTTTGAAATATTAAAAAAACATTGCGCATAAGTCTGAATCAGCCATCATAAAAGCTACAAAATGAGCCATTTGGCTCCATTAGTCCGTCAGCCTTTACACTTTGCATGAGCAAACATTTTAAATCAGATTTACCCATTCTGTTTCCATCTCTCTTTTAGCTCCTATTCTGTCACCTGCCTTGCTTTTGTTTATTATTCAGTTTTATCTTGAACCTTGCTGTAACTTCTGCCTCAGCTGTTCAATCTAAAGGTAAATTGCCTTCCAAACTTTCTATGCAAAGAAATTTCTCTTTCTCCCAAATTACTCACAATTTATAGGTCCTCATTCTTGCCATTTTGGTTTCTGATGTAGTCTTCCTCTACCTTTTCCCATCCTTAGATAATCTTTAAAACAAATCACACTCAGTAAAGCGCAGAATAACAAATTACATCCATGAGTGTCAGGTTTATCATTAACATAGAACATAGAGGCAGTATTTTTAGTCATTCTGACCTGTGTCTTCTTGAAGTCACTATCATATAGTAACAATGCTGCACGTAATATTCGGGGTTCTAAATGGGATTTTGTTATGGCTAATCATGGGATGTGGTTTATCATGCAGACCACCACTGTCTAATTTGGGAAATTGAAATTATCACAAAATAACAGGTTATAATAGGGCAGTGGTAGAGTTGCTGCCTTACAGCGCCAGAGACCCGGGTTCGATCCCGACTACGGGTGCTGTCTGTATGGAGTTTGTATGTTTTCCTCGTGACCTCATGGGTTTTCTCCGAGATCTTTGGTTTCCTCTCACACTCCAAAGACATACAGGTTTGTAGATCAATTGGCATGGTTTAAGTGTAAATTGTTCCCGGTGTGTGTAGGATAGTATTAATGTTTGGAGGTCTAGACTTTTTTATGTGGGGGGGGAAGGGGGAAACTACCTTTCAGGGTCCCTACCTGGTCGGAGAGGCAGCTTTTCTCCAGGCTGCAGCTTCGACCTGTCCTCGCGGCCTACCAGCAGGCCTGGAGCGGCGTTTCCTGTCAGGGACCGCCCAGAACCTCGGTTTCGGCGGCGGCACAGCGCTGGAGTGCTATCGCGAAGCGGGCGATGCCTTGCCCGGGTCGCCGCGCTGGAGCTCCGGTGAGCTGAAGATCGCTGAGGAAAACATCGCAGAGCTGCGGGACTGTGGAGCGGCCAGCTGCGGGCAGCCGCGCTGAACTTTACACCGGGAGCCTGGGATCTCTAGATGTGATCGCCAGTTGTGGAGCTCCAACCGGCGCTGCCTTGTTGGCTTTGGAAGCCGCCGCCTCCAGTACGGAAGCGGCCATTCCAGGGTTCCCAAGCCGCTGAGAGGACTCTCCCGACGCCGGAGCAACATCACCCAGCGAGAACGGCCTGGAACATCGGGCCTCCGTAGAGGCAACTGTGGAGGCCTCAATGGGCCCGACTATGGGTGAACTGGGGTTGGGGACTGGACTTTGTGCCTTCTCTCATAATGGGAACCATTGTGGGGGGATGTTCTTTATGTTTAAAACTCTTATTAATGTTATGTCTGTATTCCTTCTTTATGTGCTGCAAAATGGCAAGAAGCATTTCACTTCACTACACCTAGGTGTATGTGAATGTGACCAATAAAATACCTTTGATACCTTTGATGTTTGGGGGATCACTAGTCAGTGTGGACTCGGTGGGCCGAAGGGCCTGTTTCTGCACTGTATCTCTAAACTAAACCAAAAAAGAGATAGATGTCTGAATAAAGGTCGCAGTCCGAAACGTTGCCTACCCATGTACTCCAGAGATGCTGCCTGACCTGTTGAGTTACTTCAGCATTTTGTACTTTGCATTAGGGGTCAAGCTGGCCAGACAGGGAAAGCCACCCTGCTCTTCAGGAAAACATAATCATTTACGAAATGTGAGCATTTGATGCACTCTGTGGGGAACGGATAGATAAGTTATTCAGATAAGAATTGGACGGCATCATGTTCGGCACAGACAGTGTGCATCAAAGGGCCTATTCTTGTGCTGTATTCCCCACATGTTCTAAGTGGGGGAGTAAATTGACTGCTTCACGTCATCTAGCTGTCTAAGCAAGGTGCAAGATTTGACCCATTCGTGGATACAGTTGCTGGTAATATAGTCAAGATTTTACAGTTCGGGTTTTTAAGATTGATATTTGAGTCTTTATTGTGCTATCTAATTGCCATCATCTCTGCATGCAGTGCTGCGTGTTACAAGTTCAAAAGTTTATTTGCTGTCCTTAACAACAAAATAAAAGTTCTGGAAAAATATGTTTTGTTTGGATCTTTGCAGTTTAGGTTAGATGTGTTGGATTTTATGGGGGGTGGGGGGATGAGAAAAAGTCTGTATTATAGTGATTCCTTAAAGTTGTGGTAATCAATTGACTATCTATATTACTAAAAGTCTGTTCTTGACTGGTTTTGGCCATCTGTGCTGCGATTTCCAAGAGAATGCCGCCACCTACGGCCGTCATTTTTGGCCACCTTGCTCAGAGCCCCCCTCCGCCGCATGTGTGCCGAGGATGTTTCCCGTCGATTAAAAATGACAGAGATATTAATGTTTTTACAAAATTCCCCATTCGCTCTGCTGCCCCTGCTGGCGGCAGGGGGGAGGGACTATAAAACCAGGAAGTGGTGTGCCAAACAGTCTCTTCAAGATGGAGGAAGGCAGAGGGTCACGTTTCTCTGAGCTGTGAATAACACTGAACACATGTCTACTCAAATGTAAGTGCCCTTAGTGGTTCTAAAATGCTTGCAGAATGTGTCTATTGGTTCTAAAGCTGCAAACAAAATGTCTATTGGTTCTAAAGCTTGAAAAAAAATGTTGTCTCTATTGGTTTTAAATCTTGCAAAAAATGTCTATTGGTTCTAAAGCTTGCAAAAAAATGTCTATTGGTTCTAAAGCTTGCAAAAAAAAGTCTCTTGGTTCTAAAATGGTTCATACTAACGCTCCAGAAAGCCCTCCCTTCCCCGCTCTTCCCCCCTCTTCCCCCCGGTTGGCTTGGCTTGGGTATGTCTTGAAATTGAAAGGCACTATGGTGGCATGAAGTTGAAAGGCACTACTTACTGCAAATGGTGGTGGCTTGGTTGCTTTGGCTTGAAGTTGAAAGGCACTACTTACTGCAAATGGTGACTTGGGTGTGGCTTGAAGTTGAAAGACACCACTTACTGCAAATGGTGGCATGAAGTTGAAAGGCACTACTTACTGTAAATGGTGGCTTGGGAGCTTTGGCTTGAAGTTGAAAGGCACTACATACTGCTAATGTTGGCTTAGGTGCTTTGGCTGGAAGTTGAAAGGCACAACTTACTGCAAATGTTGGCTTGGGTGTTTGGCTGGAAGTTGAAAGGCACTACTTACTGCAAATGGTGGCTTGGGTGTGGCTTGAAGTTGAAATACACCACTTACTGCAAATGGTGGCATGAAGTTGAAAGGTACTACTTACTGCAAAATGGTGGATTAGTTGCTTTGGCTTGAAGTTGAAAGGCACTACTTACTGCAAATGGTGGCCTGGGAGCTTTGACTTGAAGTTGAAAGGCACTACTTCCTGCAAATGGTGGCTTGGGTGTGGCTTGAAGTTGAAAGGCACTACTAACTGCAAATGGGGGGCGTGGGTGCATTGGCTTGAAGTTGAAAGGCATTACTTACTGCAAATGGTGGCATGAAGTTGAAAGTCAGTACTTACTGCAAATTGTGGCATGAAGTTGAAAGACGATACTAACTGCAAATGGCGGTTGGGTGCTGTGGTATGAACTTGAAAGGCACTACTTACTGCAAATGGTGGCTTGGGAGCTTTGACTTGAAGTTGAAAGGCACTACTTACTGCAAATGGAGGCTTGGGAGCTTTGGCTTGAAGTTGAAAGGCACTATTACTGCGAATGGTGGCTTGGTTGCTTTGGCTTAAAGTTGAAAGGCACTACTTACTGCAAATGGTAGCTTGGGTATGGCTTAAAGTTGAAAGACACCACTTACTGCAAATGGTGGCATGAAGTTGAAAGGCACTACTTACTGCAAATGGTGGCTTGGTTGCTTTGGCTTGAAGTTGAAAGGCACTACTTACTGCAAATGGTGGTCTGGGAGCTTTGACTTGAAGTTGAAAGGCACTACTTACTGCAAATGATGGCTTGGGTGTGGCTTGAAGTTGAAAGGCACTACTTACTGCAGATGGTGGCGGGTGCAATGGCTTGAAGTTAAAATGCATTACTTACTGCAAATGGGGGCGTGGGTGCATTGGCTTGAAATTGAAAGGCACTACTTACTGCAAATTGTGGCTTGAAGTTGAAAGGCACTACTTTACTGATTTGGTTGCTTTGGCTTGAATTGCAAATGGTGGCTTGGGTGCTTTGGCATTTTAAGTTGAAAGGCACTACTTACTGCAAATTGTAGCTTGGGTGCTTTGGCATTAAGTTGAAAGGCACTGCAAATGCTTTGGCATGAAGTTGAAAGGCACTACTTACTGCAAGTGGTGGCTTGGGAGCTTTGGTTTGAAGTTGAAAGGCACTACTTACTGCAAATGGTGGCTTGGGTGCATTGGCTTGAAGTTGAAAGGCACTACTTACTGCTAATGGTGGCTTGGGTGCTTTGGCTTGAAGTTGAAAGGTACTACTTACTGCAAATGGTGGCTTGGATGCAATGGCTTGAAGTTAAAAGGCATTACTTACTGCAAATGGTGGTGTGGGTGCATTGGCATGAAGTAAAAAAGGCACTACTTACTGCAAATGGTGGCTTGGGTGCTTTGGCATGAAGTTGAAAGGCACTACTTACTGCAAATGGTGGCATGAGGTTGACAGGCACTACTTACTGCAAATGGTGGCTTGGGTGCATTGGCTTGAAGTTGAAAGGCACCTCTTACTGCTAATGGTGGCTTGGGTGTGGCTTGGGTGTGGTTTGAATTTGAAAGGCACTACTTACTGCAAATGGTGGCTTGGATGCAATGGCTTGAAGTTAAAAGGCATTACTTACTGCAAATGGTGGTGTGGGTGCATTGGCATGAAGTTGAAAGGCACCACTTACTGCAAATGGTGGCATGAAGTTGAAATGCACTACTTACTGCAAATGGTGGCTTGGGTGCTTTGGCTTGAAGTTAAAAGGCACTACTGTAAATGCACTTACTTCCTGTTTGCACTGTATATTGATTTTAGATAAAACGCTACCACTTACGGCTGAGATTTTTGGCCATCTTACTCAGTCCCCCTCCACTGAGCAGGTGCAGAGAATTCTTCCCATCAATGAAAAATAAAAGTGTTATTAGTTTTTAAAAAAATGTTGAGAATCTCTCTCCTGTCAATCACTCCATGAAAGCCACACCTTTTCCGGTGGGGGGGGGGGGAGGGGTTATAAAACCCGGAAATGTGGGTGTGGCTCAGTCTCTGCAAGATGGAGGAGGGAGAGGTCACGACTCGCTGTCTTTAGTGGCTTTGCACCCTACTTCAAATGGTATGAAACTGCACTTGAATTTGGTGGCCTTGCACCCTGCTAGAAGTGGTAAGAAACTGCACTTGAATTTGGTGGCCTTATACCCTGCTTGAAATAGAATTTCAAGGATTAGCCGTGAGTCAACTACCAGCCCACCAGCCGTGAGTGAGTGAGTTGCCAGCACAACAGGCTTGATTGACTGAGACGCCAGCCCAAGAATCCATTTGGCGCACAATTTGCATACTAGCCCTCTGGAAACCAGTCCCTTCAGCCCACAACACCCATACTAGCGCTCCAGAAAGCCCCCCCCCCCAACTGGCCACCAATATTAGAATTGGTGGAGAGGTGGAATATTGCATTGGATGACCAGCCCTCCTGTGTGATGCTGGGACCCAACGGGTCCCACTTAGTCTAGTATCAAAATACAAATAGCCACAGCACCATGGCGCAACTGGTAGAGCTGCTGCCTCACAGCATCAGAGACCCAGAGTTCGATCCTGACTATGGGTGCTGTCTGTGTGGAGTTTGCACGTTGTCCCTGTGACCACGTGGGTCTCCTGTGGGTGCTCCGGTTTCGCCCCACTACCCAAAGATGTGCAGGTTTGTTGGCCTCTTAAATTGCCCCTTATGTATGGAGCGGATGAGAAAGTGGGATAACATAGAACTAGTGTGAACGGATGATTGGCATGGAGTCGGTGGGCTGAAGGGCCTGTTTCCATGCTATATCTCTATACCAGGGGTCGGCAACGTACGGCCCCCGGGCCGAATGCGGCCCGTAACCTGAAATCATCCGGCCAGCAGGCAGATTTTTTTTGTGTAATCATCCGGCCCGCCGGGCGCCTGAGCAGCGGCCGAGCTCTGGCTGTACCGCATCCTGTGCAAAGCCGCCGCGCACCTTCTGTGAACATGTTTAAGAAAGAACTGCAGATGCTGGAAAAATCGAAGGTAGACAAAAATGCTGGAGAAACTCAGCGAGGAGACATGCAAGGACTGCATGAGGCTGCCTCACCTGCTGAGTTTGTCCAGCATTTTTGACTACCTTCTATGAACACGTGATTTGATGCCTGCCATCCGGGGCGGGATCCATGTGTACATGTGATAAATATGGCCCGCCTTCCGCTCACAGACATGCGTCCTGGCCCCTATGCAGAACAAGTTTGCTGACCCCTGCTCTAAATTAAATTCGATTCTCCATAATCATTTCACATGGAAGGGGAGGGTTGAAGGACTGGTGCGGCAAGGTGTTCTCATTCAATCCAACACTTCTATGCAATCACATCGTCCTTCTTACTACTGTCTGTACCTTGTCAGATATGTGCACTAGATAACCTCTCATCACTTCCTTTATGTTTCCACGTTTTGGATACATTTTTGGCTGTAGAAGTAATCATAAACATAATTATCAACAGCTGGAAATCCAGATTGCAAGTTTTTACATTTTTAAAGAAGCCTTTCATTCGTCCATTTATAAATGTTGACTATTCTTATTTCTAACTGCAATATTTTATACTGTAGAATTTCAGATAATGAACAGTTCTTGCTACCAAAATAATGGAGACAAATGTTGCTTATTTATGCATGAATTGTGCAGTAACTTTAGATGAGCTGAAGCTTGGGTATCCACAAATCACCGACAAATCCTCTGTTTCTTAACGTAATTATCTAATGGCTTCGCCTTTGACCTGTGTTCAGTGTAAGAAAGATAACTAATTGCCCTTGATATTAAAACGAAAGCTCAAGCACCATTAGGGCAGGTAATTACCAATGCATGGTAGATATTAATTGTTGTAATACTATATTGCTTTGAGTCTCATTCATGAAAGTTTACATTTAAGGACGGCACAGTGGTGCAGCTGCTAGAACTGCAACCTCACAGCACCAGAGACCCGGGTTCCAACCTGACTTCGGGTTTTGTATCTGCAGAGTTTACGCACTCTCCCTGTGGCCACGTGGATTTCTTCCAGGTGCTCCGCTTTCCTCCCACATCTCAAACACGTGGAAGTTTATGTAAATTACCTTGAGTGTGTAGGGAGTAGATGAGAAAGTGGGATAACATAGAACTCGTGTGAAGGGGTGATCGATGGTCAACATGGACCCTAAGCTGAAGGGCCTGTTTCTATGCTGTATCTTTAAACTAAACTAAACTAAAGGGGAATTAGAATGGTAGCGGGATGAACTGGATGGTTATTTTGAAAGATAGCGCCTACATTCTTGTATGGATTATGCTGCAGTATATTTTTACAGTTTAGCCTTTAGCTTGTCCATTTAAAATGCGCTCATTTACTGTTATATAAATAATGTATGACTTTCCTTGCCCAGAATCATTTTGAGGTGATTTAAGTTTCCAGATATTGTAGGCAATTGCTATTAATTTTATCTTGCTATATAAATAAAATTCTGATTTATAAAAAAAAATAAAAAAATAAAAATGTTTAGCTTGTCCATTTATAAGGTACTAACTTTCAGTTGTGTAATAATTTAAGATTAGCACTGTATTAGCACATCATAGTAAACATGTGTTAACTTTGAAACAAAAAAAACAAATGAATTTGAGCACTGTTTGAGTAAAACAACAACAAAATCAAACGATGCGCTGGGATGGACATGGGATTCAAAGCATTCGGACAAATTAATGAACTAAATCATGAATACAAAACTAAACAAGTATGGACGGAAAAAAGTCTCAAAGCTGAGTACTATCTAGTCAGAGACAATTACCGTTAACAGTTACAAATATAAATACAGCATGAATCAGGCTCTTCGGACCACCGAGTCCACGCCGACCAGCGATCACCCCATACACTAACACTCTCCTACACACTAGGGACAATTTTCAACAAACGCAATTAACCTACAAACCTGAACATCTTTGGAGTGTGGGAGGAAACCTGAGCACCCAGAGAAAACCCACACAGTTACAAGGAGAGTGTGTAACCTCCGTACAGACAGCACCCATAGTCAGGATCGAACGTGGGTCTAAGGCAGCAACTCTACCGCTGCGCCACTGTGCCACCCCAAAAATGTCATGATATCCTTTAATCTGGGCAATTGGAAAATATGACTTAAATTGTTGGAGTAACTCAGCAGGTCAGGCAGCAACCCTGGAGATTATGGAGTGGTGATATTTTGGGTTGGGACCCTTCTTCAAACTGATCGATCTGAAGAAGGGTCCTGACCCGAAGCGTCACCTATCCATGTTCTCCAGAGATGCTGCCTGGCCCACTGAATTACTCCAACACTTTGTGTCTTATTTTGTAGATCAGCATCATCAGTTCAGTTGTGCCTTTTGTATCTTTTTTCCTTTGTCTTTTTTGTAAACCAGCATCTTCAGTTGTTTCACACAAAAAGACTGGTTCAGTTACAACTTTAGTTTTTAATTTTCCGTACCATCTTAATAAATTTGGCCTTGTATCACACAAAGTTTCAATGTTCTCACTACGTGCTGACTGTCTTTGGCATTGTAACAGGACTGGTAATTTATGCTTGTCTTTTTTATAACTGCATCGGGATCTATTTTGCGAATTTTCCAATTACTGCTGTCTGCAAGCATTGCAAGGATTTTTTTCTGCTTCTGTTAATAATTAGGGTGTACAAAGTTCAGATCGCATTAATAGCCCTATGACACTTTACAAGGAAGCATTTGCTGGCAAAATTGCATTTCACACGCACACTGTCGGTACCAGCTAAACACTGCAAACCACCAGTCATGTGTGTAGGGTAACATCTCCCCGGTGTGTATCTGTACAGTGAGGTACAGGTACAATGTAAAATCTAGTCTGTAGCAGCATCACAAAAACATAATTAGAAAAAGACGCAAGTCTGTGGTAGGGAAGGGCTCTACCTAGAAACAGAATCAGTAGCAGTAGCCCATTCAGCCCTTCAAGCCAGCACCGCCATTCAATACGATCATGGATGATCATCCAGAATCAGTACCCTGTCCCTGCTTTCTCCCCATATCCCTTGATTCCGTTAGCCCTAAGAGCTATATCTATCTCTCTTGAATACATCCAGTGAATTGCCCTCCACTGCCTTCTCTGGCAGAAAATTCCATAGATTCGCAACTCTCTGGCTGAAAAAGTTTTTCCTCATCTCAGTCCTAAATGGCCTACCCCTTATTCTTAAACTGTGACCCCTGGTTCTGGACTCTCTCTACATGGGGACCATTTTTCCTGCATCTAGCCTGTCCAATCCCTTAAGAATGTTATATGTTTCTATAAGATGCCCTCTCATCCTTTTAAATTCCAGTGACTAGAAGCCCATTTGATCCATTCTTTAATCATATGTCAGTCCCGCCATCCTAGGAATTAACCTGGTGAACCTACGCTGCTCTCCCTCAATAGCAAGAATGTCCTTCCTCAAATTAGGAGACCAAAGCTGCACACAATACTCCAGGTATGGTCTCACCAGGGCCCGGTACAACTGCAGTAGGACCTCCTTGCTCCTATCCGCTTGCTATGAAAGCCAACATGCCATTAGCTTTCTTCACTGCCTGCTTACTTTCAGTGACTGGTGTACACAGTCACTGAAAGTTTCACCCTCCCTTTTCCTAATCTGACACCATTCAGGTAATAATCTGCCTTCTTGTTCCTGCCACCAAAGTGGATAACCTCATATTTATCCACACTATACTACATCTGTCATGCATCTGCCTCCTCATGCAACCTATCCAAGTCACCCAGCAGCCTCATAGCATCCTCCTCGCAGATCACATGACCACTCAGCTTTGCGTCATTCGGCACCTGTGGCGCACCTGGGCTGAGCCACCACTCTCAGCAGCCTCTTGCGTTCCTGTGGGTTGGAATTACCAGACAAGGCCATGATACAAACAGTAAGGAGACTTTAAGACATCTGTAGAACTTTGTTTTGAGTATTCAGACACATACCAAATCTCTATAACCTTCAAACAAAATAGAGGCGATGACCTGTGTTTATGGTCTCAGAACAGTTTATCCAAGACGTTAAAGCCTAGTAATTTGAAATAATTTTAGGCTGCACCACTCTCTACCATCGATCCACCAGTGAAAACTGGCATGTGGTCTCCCAATTTCTCCTTTCTTAAGCCAGCCATTAGTTTTATGGTCTTGTTGACATTTAGCGAGAAGTTTTGGTTAACAGTCAACCAGGTGTCGATCTCTCTCCTATTGCTGACCCATCTTCACTGATGATTCGGGCAACCAAAATGTTATAGTCAGCGAGTTTATAGATGGCATTCGAGCTGTGCTTGGCCATTAGTTTATTTGTTAAAGGTTATTTCTTAAAATTCTTTAAAGATATTTTAATGTACAAAGAACCAAACACGTTGAATTTCTATTGAAGTGTCAATTTACGGAGACCAAGATAAAGTGTGTAGGGGGGGGGAGAGATCTTTCTTTTTTTGCATACCAACACATTTGCTGATCAGAAATAATGCAATATATGGAAACAAGGAACTGCAGATGCTGGCCTAAACAAAAGTACACCATTACCAAAGAAAGACACAAAATGCTGGAGCAGCTCAGCAGGTCAGGCAGCATCTCTGGAGAATGTGGATAGGCAACGTTTCAGGTTGGAACCCTTCTTCAGAACATAACGCAACATATGGTCTATCTCAACATAACTCGATAACAAAAGCACCATTGTTACCAATTAGTAAATATGTTCAATTTTGTACAAAGCTCTGGCACTGTATTGAGATTGCAAGTTGATTAAGTATGTTTCAATGGGGGTGGGGGAGGGGGCTGGTTTCTAGCTGGTGGTTGGATGGGTAGTTGTGTGATTATAGGATTGGGGGGGAGGTGGGGGTTGTAGAGATAGTGTAAAATCCATCATGCCAGTCTGGCAGAGTGCAAAAACTAATGCTAAAGTTAAATGGACATCATTTTTAAACTTTAGACCATCTCATCTTTAGATGTTCAATGATTCTAATATTGAGAAATTGTATATTTAAAAAAAGCTTCCAAATGGGAAAAAAATGGAAATATAAAGAGACTGTCAGAATTAAAAGTGATTTTGTGGAATAATGGGCATTTTACTCCACAACTTTCATACCTACTAAAGTGGTGAATAAAATTAAATTGGTGAATCGTAATTGTCAGCAATTAAAGAACCATTTACATTTTCACCATATAAGCTTCATTGATTCAAATGTAATGTTAGCTGACTTGTGAAAATAAGAGCATGGGAATAAAACAGGCCATTGAGCTGGTCATGTTGATTTAGGTCCTTGTTGCTAAACCTACTGAGATCATTTTCAGCTTCCTCCTTCTCTGGCGTCGAGCTTCTCCCCCATGCTGAATGTGAAATGTTTCCATTTCCTTTCTTGAGTGCTTCAACTGAGTCCACATTCACTGTGCCACATGGCAGTCTATTCATAACCCAACAATTCTAAATGTGGACAGGTTACAGCAAGTCAACTTTTCTATGATCCATTGTTGATTCGCTGTGCATAAACCACTTCACACCTGCCTGTTGAATTTCATACCTACATTTTTAAAAACCTAGATCATGTACAATCTTTTCCCTCATGATCAGACCTGACACTTCGAAGAAAAGTGAACAAAAATCTGTGCCCTCTTTCCATTGTTTTCATAACCAAGGTTATTGGGAAATGAGGATATAGAATATTATTTGCTAACTCTCTCATGCTTTATTGAAAGAAGCTCTCATCGCCCTAAGATTGCTATCAAATACATAGCTGGCTGTCAGAAGGCAATGGTTCTTTTCTGTTATAATGCATGATACTCTAATCCCTGTTAATTTAATGAAATATATCTTTATTCCATGAAAATATTTGAGTGTTCGACTTTGTTATTCATTGCCGAGTGCTCAATTGACATTTCATTTATCCAGTTGCTGTAACAGAATTCTATTGACTTTATCATGAAGTCATACAGCATGGGACTGGCCCTTTGACCTTGCTGACTAAGATGCCCCATCTAAGCTAATCCTACCAGCCCGGGTTGGGCTCCTATCCCTCTAAACCGTTCCTATCCATGTACTTCCCCAAATGTATTTTAAATGTTATTATAGTACCTGCCTCAACTACCTCCTCTGGCAGCTCCCCTCTGTGTGAAAAGGTTGCCCCTCAGGTTCCCATTACATTTTGCCCCTCTTACCTTAAACCTATGTCCGCTGCTTCTTGCTTCCCCAACTCTGGGTAAAATACTCTGTGATTCACCCCATCTCTTCGTATCAAGATGTTTTATCATGCAGTTGGTGCAGGGTCTGCATGGTGGCACATGGTGCTGCCTTACAGCGCCCGAGAGCTGGTTTCGATACTGACTATGTCTGTACGGAAATGGTATGTTCTCCCCGTGACTGCATGGGCTTTCTCCGGGTGCTCAGTTTCCTCCCACACTCCAAAGACGTACAGGTTTGTAGGTTGCCTTCGGTAACTTGTACCTTGTGCGTCGGATAGTGTTAGTGTACGGGCATCGTTGGTCGGCACTGGCACGGTGGGATGGAGGGCCTGTTTCCACGCTGATTTCTAAACTAAACTATGGTACGACATTTGCAATGTACTCAACAGGATAATTCAAAACCGATAATTAAGGACTAGTGGTTAATTCATCTGATAGCAAAGCACTCTTGCCTCTGGGTCATGCTTTAGGTTCAAGCCCCATCTTCAGCTATCTGAGCACACAAATCTAGACATGCTCTCATGCTGAGCAGCACCAACATGTTATTAAATTGACACTCAGTTCAGTCCTCTCAGTGATGGAAAATATCCCATGGTGTTATTTTGAAGATCCATCACCTGTGTCCCAGCTAATGTTTATTCCTTGGCACAACGCTCTTAAAGTTAGATCAGTGCTGGGTATCGCATTTGGGAGCTTGCTGTAAACAATTTAATCATCATGTTTTCTGCGTTAGACTTGCAATACCGCGCAGAAACAGGGCCTTCTGCCCATCAAGTCCGCGCTGATAAGCAATCACCCCGTACACTAGCACTGTACGCTTTGGACAATGTACAATTTCACCGAAGTCAATTAACCTGCAAACTTATAAGTCCTTGCAGTATGGGAGGACCTGGAGAAAAGCCATGCGGTCACAAGGAGAACGTACAAACTGTACACAGATAGCAGCCGTAGTCAGGATGGAACCCGGGTCTCTTGCGCTGCAAGGCAGCAACTATACCACCGCACCACTATGCTCTGCAACCCTAATCTCTCCAAAGTGTTACTTTGACTGTAAAGCTCTTTGAATCACTCTGATACAGTTGTGAAAGGTTCTATCATTTTTTAAAAATCTTTTATAAAGCAGTGGTATTGAAAATGTCTGTGTAAATAATAAATTTTGCTAGTGTGGGGCATTTTTAAATAGTCTACATTTATAATTATAGTTGAGAAAAAAATCAAGTGATCTTTTTTGTCCGCTTGGGGAAAAGGTTGTGTGCATTCACCTTATTTATGCCCATGACTATTTTATCCACCACTGTAGGAATAAAGCCCTCCAAGGAATAAAGTATTAGCCTGCCCAAGCTTTCTATAACTTAGTCCATTGAGTCCTGATCCCAAGGAATGTTGCCTGAACTGGAAAGTTTTAGCGAAGGAGAGATTAAAGTGTGTAAAATCAAAGGGCAAAGTTACATTAAGAAGGAAGGGATGTTTTTTGCATTTTCCTGTGCAAAGGGATCAAAACTAGGGAGTATAAATATAAAGTGGACGGAAGTAGAGGAAAAGCTTTTCACCCATACAGTGGAAGGGATCTGAAGCTTGCTGGCTGCAAGGCTTGTACAGATGCAAATTCTCATCACATTTAAAATATGAAAGACAAAGGCTATGTGCATTCATCATATCTATGCCCCTTATTGATTTTGGACACCTCTATAAGATCACCCTTCTTACAAGTGACGTACAGATGAACCATAATTTGTAACTCCTTAGACCTGCTGCTGGAAGATAGAAGTAGGGCAATTAGCTCTTTTTCCAACCAGCATGCACATAATGGGCCAGATGATGTTCTCCGCCTTGTCTATGATCCCGCAGGCTCAGAAAGGGTACATTTGAAATCAAAGGCATGTCCCTCTACAGATTGCAGATCCTTCCAAAGGCTTTAAGGAAATTGATATTTTATCTTCTGTCACAATCTTGCAAACCAGTGCCTTTACTTTCAAAAGACAATAATTTTTAGGAACTAATTCCAATACCTAAATACAAGGTTGCTTAGATCATTTTGTGATGTTACGTGCTGGTATCATGATGACGACAATACTTCATGATGATGACTTAATACTTCATGATTCAAGAGATTTTTATTCCAAATGTCTCCTATTCGTTCTCGAGGATTAATTCAGAATTTTCAAGCACAACTGTGCTAGCGTCTTTTGCTTTCACGTTTAATCATGCGATTTGGTCTGCTGTCTCTTAGCCAGCTCCAAGAGCATTCACAGACACAAAGTGCTGGAGGAACTCAGCAGGTCAGGCAGCATCTCTGGGAAAACATGGACAGGTGAAGATTCAGTTTGGGATCCTTCTGAAGAACCTGAAACCTCACCTATCTGTATTCTCCAGAGATATGTTTTTTTGTAAACCAGCATCTGCAGTTCCTTGTTTCTACACTTTCAGTATATATCTCTTTATTTCACCCAGTCGCTATTTGATTTTCCTTGTTCTATATTTATTTCTCAGGACACGACCCAAAACATCATCTTTCTAATCCCCCTTGCATGGGATTAGAATGCATCTGGCCCATTGAGTTCCTCTGGCACTGTTTTTTTTTGTGCTAAATTCTAGCATCTGCACGTTTTTGTGTCTTATTTTTGTTTCCTTCCTTCCTTTGTTTGTTCAGAAAGTAAATGATCTGGTGTGACATTTGAGATTCCAGTTGCTCTGCTGATACGGGTGCCATTATCAATTCATAGGTCCAGCTGATGACAGTAAAATTGGACTGTGATCGAGAAGGAATAGGGGTAATGTTCAGTTCATAGTCATAGAGTCCTACAGTGTAGGAACAGGCCCCTACAGCCCAACCTGCCCACACCGGCCAATATTACTTTGCTGCAAGATGTGCCATCTACCCATTTTTAGCCCACTTTAAGCGACCATTGAGTAAGATATTATTTGGGCCGGACAATCAATTAATTTACTATTTCCCTCTTTTCCTTATGAACATTCACTGTAGCCATTTGTTTCTTGATAAGTGTATTAAAAATCCTTTTGAAAATCCAAATGTCATGCATCAAATTTGGTGACTGTTTATCTCTCTGTTAGAGAGAAGTTTATTGGCAATATTCTGCTCTAAACTTTTATAATTACTCTCAAAACGCAATGGATGGTTGTGATGTCACCTGGTGACAGTGTGTAGCGAATGAGCTAACAATGGTTGGCAGAATATTGGCTTTAGACCTCCAGAAAACATAGTCTGCAGTGAAATAATGTACCAGGTAAGTTGAATACAGAAACTACTGCAATTTGGTTGAAGTATTTGGCATACAGATGGTTAATGTAGCTCCGTGGGATACTGAGGGATATTCACGTGTGCATTTTCAATAGCTTTTGTCATAAATGGCAGAGATAATGTGCATATCTATGAGAAGAACCACAGGTTTTGGTTTACATGAAAAGACTCAAATTCTGGAATAACTCAGCGGGTCAGGCAGCATCTCTGAAGAAGGGTCTCGACCCGAAACGTCACCTAACCATGTTCTCCAGAGATGCTGCCTGACCTGCTGAGTTATACCAGCACTTTGTGTCTTTTGGCTTATGAACCAGCATCTGCAGTTCCTTTTTTCTACATGTCTGGAGAACATGGATAAGTAACGTTTCGTGTCAGGACCTTTCTTCAGACTTTAGATACTTTTGAAGAAGTGTCCCGATTCTAAACGTCACCTATCCGTGCTCCCCAGAGATGCTGCCTGACCTGCTGAGTTACTACAGCACATTGTAACTTTTTTTAATATATGAGCAACATTGAATTTTCTTTTTCTGTCTTTGTTAGTGTTCAGAATCAAGTAGATGAAGTCATTGATGTGATGCAAGAAAACATCACCCGAGTGATTGAACGAGGAGAGCGTCTTGATGAACTACAAGACAAGTCTGGTTAGTGTCTAACTTCTTGGTTTATTTACATTGTTAATGCCTAAATTAACCTTTTTTTTGTATCGTGAGTGCATTTTGATAACCCTGCTGAACTCAAGTAGGGACCTGCCTTCCAATCTCAGTAAACACCAGAAAACACTTAAAAAACACCCAAACATTTACATATATTTAAGTCAAAATACATCAACATTCACTTGGATAAATTACGAATGAAAATTACATGTACAAGAACCCCACGTTTTACACTGGGGTCATGGGCTTGAAAAATAGCACGTGAATCAAAAAATGCCAGGCATTGCACACGACTACGCTGCCAATTGAAATAAATGTATGTAAATGACAGCATACAACATTATAGCTTTATAACCTGTACAGTGCTTGACCTGAAATGCACGATGTTAACCGTTAACTAAGAAAATTACCCATTTATGCTCTATAATTGGAATAATATATTCCAAAGGCATTTAAACATATAATCGAATACCTGCGGGCAGTCATTTGCGTTTTCTTTCTGTTAAGCAAAACTAAACTTACAAGATAACTGTGAAAGCTGGTGTGCGAGTTTGCCAGGTAGAAATTTGAGCTACTACTAAAATAGGAGCGCATAAATTAAACTTCGGTAATAATTAGACAGGTGCGTTATTCTAAAAGCGTGGAAATCAACCAGGCGTAAAGCGCAAGATGCCCGTACAGGTAGACTTTAGAAATACAGCGTGGACACAGCTCCATTGGCCCACCTAGTCCGCGCCGACCAGCGATCACGCTGTAGACTAACACTATCGTACACACTAGGGACAATTTACAATCTCCAGTGAAGCCAATTAACTTACAAACCTGTACGTCTTTGGAGTGTGGAAGGAAACCAGAGCACCTGGAGGAAACCCACGCGGTCACAGGTAGAACGTACAAACTCCATACAGACAGCACCCGTAGTCAGGTTTAAATCCAGGTCTCTGGTGCTGTAAGGCAGCAACTCTGCTGCTGCGCCACCGGGCCACATAGTTCGACTGTAATGTTGTTGTTGTATTTAAAACAGCCAATGAGATACAATTTCGTAATTTGGGATTAAGAAAGGAGGAGGAAATCTGTGTTCCATTTAGAAGAGGAAAAAAACCTTATAAACTCTGCATGTTTTGAAAGCACCAACTTTGCTATATATTAAAAAAAATCATTGTACATTCATCTAAGAAATTGTTGATTTCTGTTGTCTGGGAAGGGAAGGGAAGTCAATTGAAGTTGTGATGCCAGTTGATTCACTAAATCCTGTTTTCCAAAACTGTACTGCAGGGGATAATTACCTCTTCAGAACAGTCAAAACATGCTTATTGTCACATTTTTATGGACACAGCAGTCACTAATCACTGTGTTGGATTCCTCAGAATGAACTAACCCATTAAAATATTTTTAGCCATGGAGCAGGTATTTTAAATCTGTTGTTGAGCTGTTTGTGGGTTTTTTTAATGTTTGCTTGCTTCTCTATGCATTGGGGAAATTGAAAGGAACTTAATGTCAACATTTATCTTGGAATAATTAAATATTCCAAAATTATAGATGTACCTTAGATTAGCCTTGTAGTATTTTAGTTGTAAAGACTAAATTGGTGTTTATAGAAACATAGAAACATAGAAATTAGGTGCAGGAGTAGGCCATTCGGCCCTTCGAGCCTGCACCGCCATTTAATATGATCATGGCTGATCATCCAACTCAGTATCCCGTACCTGCCTTTTCTCCATACCCTCTGATCCCCTTGGCCAACTTTACAACTACCCGTATTTCCCTCTGCATTTGGGAAATCCAACCATACTATAGTATGGAGACACAAGAGACTTCAAATGCTCCAATCTTGAGCAAAACATTCAGAGTTGGAGGAACTGAATGGATCAGGCAGCATTTGTGGATTGAATGGATAGGCAACATGTTGGGTCAGGAGCCTTCTTCAAACTGAAACGTTGCCTGTTCATTCCCTCCCCAGATGCTGCCGGGCCCTCCAGCAATGTGTGTTTTGCCCATAGCCGTCTGGAACCTGTGCTGCTGCAAGTGTATGAAAGCAATTGTTCAAGTTGCCGGTCACTAGATCTCTGGGCAACTGCTCAAATGATCCACGCCCTGGAGGGCAAAGGCTTTATATCAAAACTAAATCAATATGGACAGTTCTCATCTGGCCTATTTGTCCAGCTTGTGCCTCAACTTGTCACCAGAACTGCTGGTCAGACATTAATATTGGCAACAATCATGGGGAAATCTGTCTCTTAGATTGTCCCATCCTCCCAGCTGAGAAAGATGACCAATAGCTTTCTTTAACAAGCACTCACTACAACTGCTTATTATTTTCGTACCTTTCCAAAACTGTTCTGACTCATGTCATCAAAACAGGTAATCATGAAAGATCAATAGTGGTCAGCTTCAGACCTGATGACATGTGTAGAAGTAATATATATGGTTAACTTCAAAGGAGGCTGTATCATAAATACTACAAGATATGAAACTGCTTCTAATAATTGTCTGTAAAATCATGAGAGGAAAAACAAAATTATGAGAGGAATGGATCAGGTACACGCACAGAGTCTCTTACCCACAGTAGGGGAATCGAGAACTGGAGGACATAGGTTTACGATGAGGGGAAATGATTTAATAAGAATATGAGGTATCACTTTTGCACACAAAAGGTGGTGGATATATGGAACGAGCTACCGGAAGTGGTAGTTGAGGCAGGTTCTATCGCAACGTTTAAGAAACATTTAGACAGGTACATGGATAGGACAGGTTTAGAGGGATATGAGCTAAATGCAGGCAGGTGGGATTAGGGTAGTTGGGACGTTGATTGATGTGTGCAAATTGGGCTGAAGGGCCTGTTTCCACACTGTGACTCGATGACTAATTATGAAGCTCTGAAAAGTAAATGAGCAATGTAAAATGGCATTTGGTCTTCCTTTGAAACTCCAAAAATTTCACGTGGATTCCTACTGTGAGTATCCGCAGATGTGGAGCTGTTTCTTCAGATGTACTTTATTGTAGTGGTTTTTTATTCTTTTTTAAGTCATAGTCTTTCAGCACAGAAACAGGCCCTTTGGCCCAACCCATCCATGCCGCCCAAGGTGTCCCATATAAGCTGGTCCCGTTTGCTCGCTTTTGGCCCATATCCCAGATCAGACTTAAACTGATTTGCTGACTTTTACAATGCCTTTTGCCTCCAAACATTTTTTTTTTAAACGTGTAAATGTTTGTTTTTGCAGAAAGTTTATCTGATAATGCCACGGTTTTCAGCAACAGAGCAAAGCAGTTGCGACGTCAGATGTGGTGGCGAGAGTGTAAGGTGAGTGACGTGACTACTGCGCTGATATTTTAAATCAACTTGGCAGAGATAATTGGCAATGTCAAGAAAGCCAGGATAGCAATTACTGGGCCATAAAGCTTAAACCGAAGTGAAGACTGTGGAATTAGTACGTTCCATTGACCTGCGGGTCCTGCCAGCTATTAATTTTAAATAGTCTATTTTTTCAGACTTCTCTGCTTTATACTTTCTTCAGCAAATAGAATATATGGCACATAATAACAATACATAGAACTGGTTATCTTGATGGAAGTTCACCATTCTACCAAGCAGTGCAGTACAATGCCCGAACGGGCTATTCAGCGCACAATGTCTATGCTGAACATGATGCCAAGGCCATCACTTATCTATCTGCACATAACCCATATCTCTCCATTCCCTGCACATCCATATGCCCATCCAAAGGTCTTGATGTATCTGCTTCAACCACCACCCCAGGCAACACGATCCAGGCACCCTGTGTAAATAACCTTGCCCCGTACATCTCCTTTAAAATTTGCTCCTCACATTTTAAAGCTCTACCCTCTGGTATTTGATTTTTCCATCCTGGAGAAAAATATTCTGACTGTCTACCCAATCTATGCCTCTCATAATTTAATATACTTCTCTCAGGTCTCCCCGCAATCTCTGGCATTCCAGAAACTACCCATATAATTAATTATGATGACATTGTCTTTATCCGTTAGCAATAAGATTCATTTTAGTGTCATATTTGTAAATATGACTTTTCCGATCAAATGTTTTCCACTGCTTTGGACTTAACAGTGTAGCATTTAAAAGTATTAAAACATTCCTGTGAAAAAGTTGTTTGGCACGGACTTGTAGGGCCGAGATGGCCTGTCTCCGTGCTGTAATTGTTATATGGTTGTTATATGGTTAAAATAACTACATGGAGTAAAATGGACACCAAAAGAAATAAATGCTTTAAATGTTGTAAAGTATGTGTAAATGTTAACAATATTTGTTGTGCCCACTTATTATATGTAACTTTGAACTTGAACCAAACAGATGAATCAAATTTATTTTGATAAAAACAAACAAACTTCAAAATTGACCCCGGTAATTTGTAATTTAGTTGACCTGTCATAAATAACCTGTAATTGTAGGTCCTGTGTCGTAATGGATAGTTCTGTATCATAATGGATGGTGTTAGACAGCATGCAGCTGGTGAAGTGCATGTAAAAGCATAGAAATCCTTTTCGGAGCACAATAGCTGAGGGCTATACTGGTTTGCAATCGGTATAATGGAGTGCTAAGTGTACCCTGTAAAAGATTTATGAGTTTGACTGATGTTTTTAATGTCACACAAATGATAGCATTTCCAGAATGTTTTCTTTTTAAAAACATGGACATGAATATTTTAATAATTTTGAATGCCCAACTCAGCGTACAGACAAGTCATATTTACAAACATGACACTAAAATGAATCTTATTGCTAAGGGATAAAGACAATATCATCATAATTAATTATATGGGTAGTCTCAGGAATGCCAGAGATTGCGGGGAGACCTGAGAGAAGTATATTAAATTATGAGAGGCATAGATTGGGTAGACAGTCAGAATATTTTTCTCCAGGATGGGAAAAATCAAATACCAGAGGGTAGAGCTTTAAAATGTGAGGAGCAAATTTTAAAGGAGATGTACGGGACAAGGTTATTTACACAGGGTGCCTGGATCGTGTTGCCTGGGGTGGTGGTTGAAGCAGATGCTTCGGTGGCATTTAAAAGACTGAACAGGCACATGGATGTGCAGGGAATGGAGAGATGGGGGTTATGTGCAGGTAGATAAGTGATTGCCTAGGCATCATGTTCAGCACAGACATTGTGAGCTGAATAACCTGTTTATTTTTTATAAGTAACAGAGTTAAATCTGCTGACAGAATTACATGCCTTTCTAGAGATTTGTGTTTTTTGCTTAATGAATGAAATGGAACGATATTAGATTGGTCAGCAAGGTTGAAATAAATCAAACTTGTTTTTATACCGCACAATGCAGGTGAAATGCTTTCAGACATTGAGTCTGGGATGTCACATACAATGCTCTCAGACATTCTACACTCGTTGCCTGAAAACATTTCACATACACTGTGGTATTTTTCAATCACAGTCACTCTTGTAGAAAGCAAAAGAGGTAGAGGTACTTTTTTGATGGCATGTTTTTGGAACATCAATGTGATAATGGGACAGAAGTTCAGAATTAAGGGACAGAAGTTCAGAATTAAGGGATTCAGAATTGTCATTGTCAGAATTAAGGGACAGAAGTTTAGGGGTAATATGAGGGGGAACTTCTTTACGCAGAGAGTGGTGGCGGTGTGGAATGAGCTCCCAGTGGAAGTGGTGGAGGCAGGTTCATTGGTATCATTTAAAAATAAATTGGATAGGCATATGGATGAGAAGGGAATGGAGGGTTATGGTACGAGTGCAGGCAGGTGGGACTAAGGGGAAAAAACATTTGTTCGGTATGGACTTGTAGGGCCGAGATGGCCTGTTTCCGTGCTGTAATTGTTATATGGGTTATATGATCAGCTAAACTGATTTTGTTGAAGAAGGGTCTGACACCCCAAACATTGACCCATTCTCAGCCAGAGATGTCTGCCTCGCCTAGCTTCTGCCCTATCTGCCCAGACAAGATTTTTTTGTCACTTTCAATTTGTCAACCAGCATTCTCTACAGTTCTGTCTTACACAATCTATTTTTATGTTGGTTGGGGGATAATTTAACCTTGGACAATGGGAGACAGGAGTGTGGAGAGAACAGGTAACAAGGAAAATTAGTGGGGTAATGAGGTGTTTGTATGCCAGCATATATCTGTTGAACGGAATGACCTCCCCCTATGTTGTTGAAAAATACTCAATGCCTTTTACCCGTTGAGTGAGTAGGTCATGGAAATTAATGGTCCAGAATTAGCCATTTAAGGGTCTTTACCTCAAACATTAACATTACATAATTTGAAGACCCAGTTTTTGTTCAGCTTTCAAACCGTTTTGACACACACCTTTTAAGGAAATAATGTTTACACTTTACCTCGCCTTTCCCCATTCTTCCTCCCGATGCTTCATTTTTATTATGTTTATTTCTGCATTATCTGGTATTCTATACTTTATGTTTACTTCTCCATTACCCCTGCTCACAATATCCTTTTTGTAAATGGTTTGAAAGTTAAGGTCCAAAGGTTGATATGCATTTTCATTCTGCCTCGTTATTGAGGCACATGAGTGATTTTGTTGCCTCTGTGACATGACAACCCAAACTTTGACCAGACGCTTTAGCTGCAGAGAGGTCAAACCCATAGCTTCTCTGCCCTGATCATGCCCAGACAAGATGTGTAACATGGGACCATTCATAATTTGTCACAGAGAAACACATTGACTCATTACAAAATTAAGATTCTGAAATGTGAATGAATAGGAAATATTTTGCCCTGTTCGTGATTTTTGTACAACATGAGTTGTAGAAAATTGTGAAAAATGATAAGCAATTTCTTGGGGTATTTCACTCATGGGTAACTGACCTTTTGTTCACCGTTCAGAAATGACTATTGGTGCATTCTGGCACCGACCAATAAATCATTCCATGCATGAAAGGGATTAATTAAATATCTTTAAATGGTTGTCTAAAACATCATAATAGTGGCTCCTACTTGACAATTATACATACCACTAAAATAGTCTTGTTATCCTCCTTCCTAGTTCTATTCATTTTCTTGACAAAATCTGTTGCAACTTGAGTTGAAATATTTTAAGACATTTAATTATTTTGGATTTTTGATCCCACATCACCTACTGATGATCAATAAGGAGTTGATTGAATTGATAAATAAAACTGTTTTAAAGGCTTTTAAAACTTTGCAAAGATTTTCAATTAGCAAAATATGTTTTGGGCATAGGGGGGTTGCACGTAAGGTCACTGGGTCATAGGGCTTGACGCACGGAGCCGCTCAATCCATCTGGAGGACATCCGTAACTTCCGGTATATGTTATTAACACAAGAAACGCGTACTTTCCTACCTGTTAAAAACCGCCAAAATGTTGAATTTTTGCGCTGAAAAAAATTGTGGAAGCCGTTGTAAGTGTGAGAGACATGTAAGTGTGAGAGACTTCAGAATTCCAAAAGTGAAGCAAAATGAAGGTAAAGAGAAGCGAGAGCTGAAGGGACAACAGCAGCCAAAGTGCTTGGCGAACATTGGCTGTGCAGATATCGGAATTGAAAATATTGGTAATTATCCAGTTGCTCACTGCATTTCATCAACATTAAGGCATTATTTGTGTTTTTTCTTGATTCCTTTGCTATCTAAAAAGTCCCAGAAGTGATAAATCTGGCTGTAAATTTTTCTTCAGGTGCATTTTCTTTTTGTATGTAAAAACCCACTTGAGAACCATGGGCGATTTAAAAAATTTACAGCCAGATTTATCGCTTCTGAAACTTTTTAGATGCCAAAGGAATCAAGAAAAAACACAAATAATACCTTAGTTGATGAAATGCAGTGAGCAAACGGCCAATGTTCGCTAAGCACTCTCTGTTGTTGTCCCTTCAGCTCCCGCTTCTATCTACCGTCATTTCTCCTCACTTTTGGAATTCTGAAGTGGGCTAAATGTCTCACAAGCGGTTCCCGATTTCCATAATTATTTACAGCGCAAAAATTGACATTTTCGGCGGGTTTTAACGGGCCCGCTACGCTGGAAACAATGGTAAGTGCCTACCTGCAGTACATCGCGTGTAATCCACTTGGAGTAGCGTAGCCACAGTACGGGTCATGGGTCGTGACCCGACTGCCGTGAAACCTCCCTATAACTGATTTTGAATTTGAGAATTTTATTGGAGAAACAGAAAACTGGCTGCTGGAATCTTGAGCAAAGCATAAAGTGCTGGAGCAACTCAGCGGTTCAGGCAGCATCCCCGGAGATCATGGATAGGCACGTTTCTGAAGAGGAGGGGTCCCGACCTGAAACATCACCTATCCATGTCCTCCAGAGATGCTGCCTGACCCACTGAGTTACTCCAACGCTTTTCATTTTGCATTTCGGTCTGCATACATTTATTTGTTATTTAAGCAAATGGGTTATTTTTAACAAATCCACAGAACCCCTCCAATCTTGCCAGTGGTGTGAGTGAGTCTCTGGATCCACTTTGATTTGTTCTAGTCTGTGTGGCAAGCAAATGGGGCTTCATAATATACTACCGGGTGGTGCTTCAATGGCAGCCTCGCCTACAGTCTGTCTGTCTTTTGGTCTTTTTTTTGTTAGTTTTAGTGTGATTTAAAAGTTTGTGTTAATGTCCTCTGGTTTGTTTTATATGGGGGTTGGGGGAAACTTTTTTTTCAATCTCTTACCTTGCCGGAGATGCGATTGTTTTCCGGATCACATCTCCAGTCGCTCTGCAGCATAACATCGTGAAACTGGTGGCCTTGCTCTGGAATGATTTTGAGCCTCAACGCGGGCCGTGGACTTACCATCGGAGCTCGCAGTCTCGGGTTGAGACCGACGTCGGGAAGCTCCAAAAGCCACACGACGTTCGACTAGCCCCGACCCGGGGTAGATCACCCGACATGGGGGAGCTGAGATTCCCCCCCCCCCCCCCGATGCAGGAGCTTGATCGCCCCGACGAGGAGGCCCGCCGCCAGCTTCGGGAATAAGATCGTCCCGTCAACGGAAGGTTAGAGGCCCCAGACCGCCGGAGAACAAACAGTGAAGATTTAGGAGGGGTCACTGTGGTGGATGTTTATGTTAAAATGTACTTTGTGTTCTGTTGCTTTTTATTGGTATGACTGCATTGCAAATGAAATTCCTCGTATGTTGCAAAACACACTTGGCTAATAAAGTATGATGATGATGATTATTATTATAAAGGAGGTTAGATGCACCTTTGTTTCAAGGTGTGAAAGGCTTTATCAAAACTTGAGGCATCTGAACTACACAAGTGTGCTAATATTTTAATCCTGGATAATTAAACCTAGGTTTGAAATGTCAAATATTAGTGGGCATAGCCTAAAGGTGAGTAGGCAGAGTTTAAAGGAGATGTGCGGGGTGAGCCTAGAATACATTGCTAAGGGTGGTGGTGGAGGCAGATATGATAGTAGCATTTAAAAAGCTTCAGGATAGGCACATGGATTTGCAGGAATTGCTTTGTATCACATGTTTTGACTTTGTTAACTTTCCCGTTTCAGATGAAGGTCATCATATCAGTGGTTGTCGTAATTGTCTTGTTAGTTATTATAAGTAAGTATATTTAATATCCTAAAATTAGCTACAGCCTAAGTTCTGGAGTAAATACTAGTTCCTAGCCTATTATTCTGAAATATAAATATCAAGGGAGAAACTATATTGCCAAGTAAGAAATAAGGTAAATGTATATTTTGAGATATAGAGGTAAGGATTTTCAAATGCTGGTTTACAAATAAAGACACAGAGTGCTGGAGTAACTCAGCAGATCAGGCAGCATCCCTGGCGAACATGGATGGGTGACATTTCGGGTCGGGGATGATGATGATCAGTCTGAAGAAAGGTCCTGACCTGAAACATCACCTATCCATTCTCTTCAGAGATGCTGCCTGACCTGCTGGGTTACTCCAGCACTCTGTGTCTCAGAATGTATATTTCATTGCATTGTTTCAAGTGTCCGTTGTCTTTATACAAACCAACTCACTTAAATTGGGGGGAAAAGATTAATAGGCAAGATGAAAATAATACCACTGGATAGATTCTCTTATTTTATTAATATTTCTAAAGAGCTAATGTCATCTTTGTTGTAGATATTTTGAAGTAAGAACTAGGTTTGTCGATGCTAACTGATTGAGCCTTTGTTAATACTTGGTATAATGCATATTTTACTGAGCAAGCAAGGAAACATTAACAATGATTATCCTTCTCCTTGTAGTACCTGTAATTTTGAAGAATCGTTCCTGATAATGAGACACGCACAGCGACAACGCAGAAAAGTTGCTGCCTCCGTCTCCAAAAAACAACTTGAGATACATGTAGAATATCTCCGTTGCGGTTCTATCAACATTTTACAGAAGAAATCTGCACTTATGAGCACTCACCTCAATGAATTCCTTTCTGGAATAGGGAGCCAATACATTACCTAACTGCTGTCTACAAGAAGGGTAGTCTGTTTCCTTATAAGCATATTGCATCATTACCATGATATATTTTGTTTTGTAAACCCTTCACTGATAATTTGATTTTGGTGAAATCTGGTATCTATGTCATCTATTTCACCCCCCCCCCCCCCCCCCCCCCCCCCCCCCCCCACCCCCCCACCCCCCCCCCCCCCCCCCCCCCCCCACCCCCCCCCCCCCCCCCCCCCCCATATTATTGAGGGCAATGGCTCACATTGGGGATTGAAGTTCCACAAATACATATTGCTCAAGTTAGCATTCTTATTGCACAAGTCTGATGGATGAATATTGGTATGCTCTTTGTTTTATGCATTGACGGACATCTCCAGAAAACCCCACTCCTCTTTGCTCTACTCAGGTGCGTAGATGTGTGGGTTGTTCCAGGAAGGTCAATGGGAAGGCACCAGGAGTAGGCAGCCAAGCTAACGTTCCATGGCTCATACCATACCAAGCCTATTTGCACCCAATTTCCCATCCACGCTGAGATGGAATTATCCACCAACCCAACCTCATCCTGGGGGTGACTCACGGGCTTTCTATGTGGTTTTAAAGTGCACCAAGTGGTGCAATAATCAACCAGACCACAAGGGAAACTTGTAGAAACAAAGAACTGCAGATACTGGTTTATTTCAAAGATAGACACAAAAATCTGGAGTAACTCAGCTGGTCAGGCAGCAACTCTGGAGAAACAAGATAGGTAACGTTTCGGGTCAGGACCTTTCTTCAGTCTGAAGAAGGGTCCCGACCCGAAACGTTACCCATCCTTTTTCTCCAGAGATGCTGCCTGACCCGCTGAGCGACTCCATTAGTTTGTGGCTATCTTTAGGGAAACGTGTATAATGAGGTGGAGAAGGATTGAGTGGATACTACAATGAAGCAAGGATCAGTGTTATTTGGCATAATGTCTTGTTTCTCTGCAGAATATTCTCAAGTCACGTGATATATTGTTAAGAGATTATTTTGAGCTGTTTATAATCAATTATATGTGATGACGTTTTGACGTGTTATTTTACTTTTAACATTCTTTGTCCTGTATGTTGTTGTAAGATATTTCTTCATGCTCCAGAATTTTGAGTTTACTTAATTGTAAAAATTATTTTATAATAAAATCCGTAATACCTCACGGATCATCCAAATTGCCACTTGCACATGATGTTTGGTGACTGGATTCACTTGTATCCTTGTTTGGTGAGCTGGATTTTTTTATTCTTTGCTTTTCACCTCAAGAGTAAAATTATTTTTAACTGTGCACTGCATCAGCTGTAGTATGACTGTGCGAATGGAAAGTTATTTTTCTAATCTAAAACAACTTGCTGTGCTCTTTTCAAATTTCTCTTTGTTTGCAAAGTTAATTTCGACTTTCTCAATCCTTGCCACAGAAATGTTAAGAGAGCTGTTAAGAGAGCTTCAATTGCCTTGCTCTGCAGGGTACAATTGAACGGTTTAACTGTTCCATCGATCACCCATTCATACGAGTTCAGTACAACTGGCTAGAAATATTCCCAATTTAAAACTGCGTATAGTATAAAGAAGGCAACAAAGCTGGAACAGCACATCAAGTTGTATATTAATTTACCATGCTATTTATTAAAAAGTGCTTGCATTCTTTATTTTTCCACCGTTGTTTCTTTACTTAACTACCTTTTTAAAAGTGTTAATGTAGATGTTTGTAGTATCTATTTCTAATCTGTGCTTAATTCGGCCTGGAAACATTAACTGCTTAGTGGGTAACAAGATTCTCTACAGGCCAATGCAGGAGTGGGGAACCTTTTCATGTTGGAATGCCACATTAAGTTAGCTGTAATCTAATAAGGCCGCATCCAAGAAACTTCAATTAGATATACTTCACGACATTTATCTTGAAAGTTGTTGAAGAAATCTATTCCTCGTGTTCTACCCGTAAGAGTGCCCAAAGCGAGTAACTCTTTGTGGCAATAAAATAGCCCTCATGACTTACTAATGTTTTAATTGTGGCCGTCAGTCGGGGAGGATTATTTTGTTGAATCTTCTTTTACTCTTTGGTATTTTAAATATGTTCATTTTAAGATTAAACTAAAAATAATAAAAGACGAACAAAAACATATTAATAGAAATAAAAGAATTTGTTCTACAAAATTTGAATTCATTCAAAATGCCGCACTTAATAGCCTAGAAGGCTGCATGCGGCCTTAAGGCCGCAGGTTCCCCACCCCTGGGTCAGTCCCTTCCCACTGTGTAAGAAATGTAAGAAAAAATAAACTTCAGAATCCGAGAACCAGACCAGCCATTGATGGAAGCATCAAAGTAAGATCGAGAGATTTTTTAATTTTATCAGTAAATGACAGAGTATTCTTCATTTAGCCATTAAATCAGACATCTATTGTAGATGGGTTTACAGCCCAGATTATTGTTTGCTGCTTTTGTATCTATGTTTGAAACAAAATCTTAATCCACGGCAAGCTCTTCAAAAGAAAGCTGTTGAAAGGAGCTAATAAGTTTAAGAAAGCAGTGAGTTTCACAAGTTAATAATCAAGCATTCTGCAAAGTTCACAACAACGCAAGATTATTAAACAGACAACTTTCTTATAAAATTTCCGAGTGAGCGAGTGGTAAAATTGCATTCAGCATTCATATAGGATATTACTTAACACTGCGTATGATACCAATTCATTTCTCCTATTGAGCCAAGGGAAATAATCATTACAGATAAGTGAGTATCATAGAAACATAGAAAATAGGTGCAGGAGTAAGCCATTCGGCCCTTCGAGCCTGCACCGCCATTCACTATGATCATGGCTGATCATCCAACTCAGTATCCTGTACCTGCCTTCTCTCCATATCCCCTGATCCCTTTTGCCACAAGGGCCACATCTAACTCCCTCTTAAATATAGCCAATGAACTGGCCTCAACTGCCTTCTGTGGCAGACAATTCCACAGATTCACCACTCTCTATGTGAAAAATGTTTTCCTCATCTCGGTCCTAAATGATTTCCCCTTTATTGACATTTGATCTGTTCAATTAATTTAATCAATCTCTGTAAAGCACTTTGGTTCAAATACTGGTTTTGTTGAAACGTGCTATATAAATAAACATTATTATTATTATTATTATTATCCTTAAACTGTGACCCCTTGTTCTGGACTTCCCCAACATCGGGAACAATCTTCCTGTATCTAGCCTGTCCAACCCCTTAAGAATTTTGTACGTTTCTATAAGATCCCCCCTCAATCTTCTAAATTCAAGCGAGTACAAGCCAAGTCTATCCAGTCTTTCTTCATATGAAAGTCCTGACATCTCAGGAATCAGTCTGGAATCAATCATTTAAATCATTTAAAAATCACCTTGTAAGCTGCAAGACAATTGTCAAGTAGAGAATGACAAGTGTAAAATGTAATGTCAATGCACTGATTGCTGGCGATGTCTGCATTCACTTAGTGTCTGACTGGAAACAAGTCTCCTGTTGTTCTCCATGTTCCCAGTCAATTTACATTGAACATCCAACATCTGTGCGTTGTAGAAAGTATTTAAATCCAATGTAATTACTTTAGCCACAATGATACCCTGATAATGTAGGCGCAGCTAGTGGCAAATCAGTTTTAATTGTGAGGAATCAGTGCTTCCCACATTATGACTTCTTGTAAGAAAAGAGATTATCGATCTGCTGCAATACAGGCCCACCATTGATTTTCTGGCACGCTTGGTTTCAGAACCTTTCTGGGTTACACGTTTTGCCGGGCCAAAAGAGGCCACGGTCTTGGGGGCCTGAGATACCTTGGGGGGCAAATTTGATCCGCCGATAGGCCTGGAAGTCACGATGAGGTAGAGATCACCCAGGGAGCCACATCTCCGGGGAGTGGGGGATTTTGTCCGGATTAAAGGTGGGGCCGGACCACCAGTTGCCAGAAAATTGGTGGTGGACCTGTATTGATGTTTTAGTATTTTTCCAGTTATCTCCCGAGCAGTGTGCCTGACTTTAGATGGGGGGGTTTTTTTCGCGAGTGTCACTGGAGGTTAATCTTTGCAATAACTGATTACTGACTGAATGAATGTGCAGTTCCCTCTGGATATGAGTAAATAAAAAAGATTAACTGAGAATATATACAAAAATGAGAAAGTATAAATCATTCTTAAATGTGGATATTTTTAAACCACTAACAAATATGCTAGCTTCGAAACTGATGCATGAATATAAAAAGTAGATTATTAATCTGTTGCTAAAATAGGTGGTTATAATTCATAAAAATCAATATCCATTTGTAATTTTACATGTATTGAATACATTGAAAATGCATTTTCACTTCTTGAAGAAAAATTAGAAAGTTATTAGATTTTACTTTAATTTAAAGCCTTTCAGGACATTAAAACCAACTAAATTGAGGAGAAACAGCATAATTCTGTTCCTAATTTCCTCCTTTATTAATGTCACTTAAAGGTTTTATGGCCATACTAGATGTTAAAAAGTTTGCCTGATTTTACCCACAGTTATAGATTGATGTATAGCAGAACTGGTGGTTTAGCTGTGGTTGACCCAACTGGGTTTAGTTCGTAATCACATTTTTTAATTTTTTACCAGAAGCGTCTAATTCACACCTTTTTTGATTTGTTGCTGATCCCAGTTAGAAGCAAGCCGTCACAAAACATTGCCTATCCATGTTCTCCAGAAATGGGCCATTATGGGCTCCACCCTGTTTAAGAAGGAACTGCAGATGCTGGAGAATCGTAGGTACACAAAAAAGCTGGAGAAACTCAGCGGGTGCAGCAGCATCTATGGAGCAAAGGAAATAGGCAACTATTGCCGGCCCTGTTTTGCTCTGGCCTCAAGTTCCTTCCCCTCTACTTTCAGTCTGAAGAAGGGTCCTAACCCAAAATGTCACCCATCCTTCTTCCCCAGAGATACTGTCTGACCCACTGAGCCACTCCAGCACATTGTGGTTTTTTTTGTAAACCTGCCTCTGCAGTTCCTTGTGTCCAGAGTTTTACTCAATATGTGGAATTCTAAAAATCATTGCCCTTTTCACTCCCTGTTTAGATCCACTGAATCCTTGTTTTTATTTTAGCATGACTGAAACATGTTTACAACTATATGTTCATTTGCACTACTTTCTTTCTCCCTTGCCGTTCATCCCCCTTCACCATCCTTTCGTTTCTTAGTAACATTGGTTGTCCCATGGGCAAGGTAACAGAAGGTGCTGTGCTTTGATTGATTGAAACCTACAGCATGGAAACAGACCCTTCGGCCACTGAGTCCACGCCGCCCGAACATCGATCACCCATTCACGCTAGTACATCTTATCCCACTTCCTCATCAACTCCCTACAGACGGGACATTTCAATTTACTGAAGCCAAGGGCGGCAGCAGTAGAGCAGCTGTGACCTGGGTTCAATCATAACTACGGGTGCTGTCTGTACAGAGTTTGTACCTTCTCCCCGTGACCTGCATGGGTGGGTTTTCTCCGAGTCCTTCAGTTTCCTCACACACTCCAAAGACGTACAGATTTGTAGGTTAATTGACCTCTGTAGAAAATGGTAGGTGTCCCTACCATTCTCTGGTTGCAGCGGACTCGGTGGGCCGAAGGGCCTGTTTCCGCGCTATATTTCTAAAACTAAAAACCTACAAAGTATTGACTCAGGGGGGCTGAATACTTTTGCACGCCACACTTTTCAGTTTTTTATTTGTAAAAAAAATTTGAAAACCATGTATCATTTTCCTTCCACTTCACAATTATGCACCACTTTGTGTTGGTCTATCACATAAAATCCCAATAAAATACATTTACGTTTGTGGTTGTAACGTGACAAAATGTGGAAAAGTTCAAGGGGTATGAATACTTTTGCAAGCCACTGTACTTGTACAGTTCATAGTGCAGGGTTTTGCCATCAGTTGCAGCTCTTGGACAAGTAATAGGCTGCAAGACTTAACATCAAACTTGTCACCATTATCCAGTTCTCTAGGTATGGTATAATGAAGATAACTATCTCTTAAACATTAATTGAGTAATTAATTATCTTGCTGAGTTTTAGGTTGTGCTGTAACTGTGTTTTAACGTAGTATTTATCAATATAATGTATAGAAGATTGCCATTCACATAATGGTCACCATTAGGCAAAAACAGGGATAGTTCAACAGCATGTCCGGAACCATGAAAGAATGAGTATTCACCTAATTTCCAGGTAAAATATTAAATATTTTTAGTCTGACTTTTTTTTAAAGAATTGTTACAATATATTGCGATTTGAATGTTTTCATTCCTTTGTAAGTTGTACTGAGAGCTGTGAAAATAAAAGTGTGCAATATCACAAATACTGTTCTTTCTTAACAGGGAAACATGCATTTTGTAAAAATAAGAAAACGTGTGGCCCAAGCTGCCTCTAAGATGAAATTTCAATGGAACTTAATTTTCAAATACCCCATTTAATTTTATTTTAACACCAATATCATCCAATTTCCAGTTGTTCTGGTCCTCGGTTTATTTAGAGGCATAGACCTGTATAGCACACAAACGGGCCCTTCGGCCCGCCTCGGCCGTGCCAACCCAGTTGCAAATTTGACCGCTCCCATTTCCCTAAATTTAATAAAAACAAATTATTCCAGGCTTATGTAAGTGTGAAAAGTCAGATGTACAGCTGATAATCTTCCGGCATCCTTGGTGCCAGAGCCTTTCTGGATTATCTATTTTGCCCGACAACCAGAGGTCACAGCCTCCGAGAGGAGTCCCAACGGTACCGGAACCGTCAGCCTCGGATGTTAGGTATAGGAGTGGATATGCCGGCTCCAGCCAGACCAGAGTTCCAGAGTCCCGGCCACAGGGGGCAAATTCGACCCGCCGATCAGCACGAAAGTCCAGATGAGGTCGGGATCAGCCGCCGCACCCAGCCTAGGCGCCACATTTTTGGGGGGGACTTTGGGAGGTTTTTCAGGTGCACTCATGTAATTTTGTCCGGACTAAAGGAGTGGTGTCTGTGGTGGACCTGTATAAACTAACAGTATTCAGTCTGTTGCGAGTAGATTGCACAACCATGCATTTTGCCCATCCAGTGTGGACGTCAAGTTTAGGAAGCTTTCTCTCAAGACTCCTGTTCAGTACTTCACAATGACATTCCAGTTTTGCAATTGACGTTATTTTAATTTGATTACTTCTCTTTCTACAATAATGTATCCATGCTCTGAACAACACCAAAACTGCCGTGATCTTTTCAGTATTTTGCTAATCATTCCGGTGCGGCACGAAGGGGCAGCGGTAGAGTTGCTGCCTTAAGGGCCTGTCCCACTTTCACGACCTCTGCCGAGTTTGCCCTTGACTCATACTCGCATCATGGTCATCACAAGGTCGTAGGTAGGTCGTGATGCTAGTTGTAGATACTCGTGGCATCAAGTAGGTCGGGGTGTTTTTCTAGCATGATGAAAAATGTCCACGAGTAAAAATGGTTGTGAATCAGGTTGTGAAAGTGGGACATGCCCTTTACAGCGCCAGAGACCAGGTTCGATCCCGCTACGGGTGCTGTCTGTATGTAGTTCTCGCCGTGACTTGTGTGGGTTTTCTCCGAGAACTTCGGTTTCCTCCCACACTCCAAAGACGTACAGGTTTGTCGGTTAATTAGCTTGGTATATAAATGCAAAAATTGTTCCCAGTGTAGGATGGCGTTAGTGTGCAAGGATTGCTGGTCATTGCGGACCCAATGGGCCGAAGGGCCCGTTTCCGCGCTGTATCTCTAAACCAAAAAAAAGCAGCTTTCTTTCACTCTGAAGTAGGGTCCCGACCCAAAACGTCACCCATCTGTGTCCTCTTTGGATGCTGCCTCACCTGTTGAGCTCCTCCAGTACTTTGTCTCCTTTTTTGTAAATCAGCATCTGCAGTTCCTTGTTTCTAACAGCCTTATTTCCTGTTTCCACACTATATGACTATGACTCTAATACTGTGATCCCCTATATGGTAAAGTACAATTAAGAAGCAAGGATTCATAATGGATTTGTTACTGGGTGAGTATAGTTTCATGGACTCGTAGAATAACAAAGTGCATAAGGAGGTCTTTCAGACCATTGAGTCTTTGTGGTGTCTTTTGAAAATAGGAAATTATTCCCATTTTCTGGCTTATTATTTTATTCCTGCAACCTTTGTTCAATTTTGTTGTTTTACAAGCTCCAGCTGGATGTTTCCACTGCCCTATCAGGTAGTACATTCAATATTCTACCCAGTCAGTATGTAAAAGTTTGTCTTTCTTTCTTCGTCCCTGCATCGTAGATCTATGCCTTTGAGTTATTGGACCTTCACTCACTGGAAGCTGTTTCTTCATTTATTCTTTCAGAAATTGCAGAGAGTCGTGGATGCAGCCCAGACCATCACGCAAACCAACCTCCCTTCCATTGACTCCATCTTTACACTATACCAGCAAAATGTAGAAATAGTCTCACCCCCGGTCACTCCCTCTTCTTCCTTCTCTCATCAGGCTAGAGGTACAGAAGAGTGAAAACGCACACCTCCAGATTCAGGGAGTTTCTTCCCAGCTGTTATCAGGCAACTGAACCAACTAGAGAGCGGTTCTGACCTCCCATCTACCCTCAGACTATCTGGAATTGGACTTTACCTTCCACTAAACGTTATCCCCTTTATCCTGTGTGGACACTGGCCGGCTTGATTGTAATCATGTATAGTCTTTCTGCTGACTGGATACCACCCAACAAAAACGTTTCTTACTGTACCTCGGTACACGTGATAATAAACTAAACTAAACTAATAGATAGATTTTAAACACACCTTTGACCTTCCTCAGCACAACCTTCCTCCTGCAGTTTATCCAACTGTACTCCTTTGGCCTCTGGAAGCAACGTAGTAAATCATTGCTGTACCTTCTGGAAAACCTTCATGTACACATAATATGTTGCCTAAATTTGGAAACATAGGAGTTTCAGTTTAGTTTATTGTCACGGAAATAACAGTGGAAAAACTTTTGTTGTGTGCTAACCAGCTGGCAGAAAGACAATACATGATTACATTCAAGCCTTTCGCAGTGTACAGATACATGATAAAGGAATAACGTTTAGTGCAAGGTAAAGTCCGATCAAAGAGAGCCCATGGGTCCCCGATGACTGATCTCTAGTTGGTAATAGGATTGGATGGTAGGATATTGGTAGGATGGTTCAGTTGCCTGATAACAGCTGGGAAGAAACGGTCCCTGAATCTGTTGGTGTGAGTTTTCACACTTCTATACCTTTTGCCTGATGGGAGAAGAGGGAGTGGCCAGGGTGCGAATGGTCCTTGATGATGCTGCTGGCCTTGCCGAGGCAGGGAAAGGTATAAATTGAGTCAGTGGAGGATATTAAGCAGTTAGACTACTGCAGAAACATGGTTATCTGGACTGGCTGAGCCATTGATTTGGTGGAGATGAGACGTTTTCTCTTCAGGGTACGATGGAGATAGAATTATAAGGCATGTCATCCCAGTCCGTAGTAAAACCCTTGCTAGGAAAGGCTACTGCTATTTGGTAGGAGGGCATTTACAGGTTCGAAGGGTTGCAGCTTGTGAAGCCAGAGGGAGGACTGAAGCAGCAGGGGGGAGAAGTAGTGATCAAACCACCCTTTTATTCTGAATGATATGAACCTGCCTCCCATGTGAAGATTGTTCGCTCGGGTTTTATAAACATCCGTGTGCTTTCCAAAGCTTCATTCTGTCCTGGTCACGGCAGAACAGCAACATCAAATGCATCGAAGATGGCACAAAATGCTGGGCTAACTCAGCGGGGACAGGCAGAATCTCTGGACAGAAGGAATGGGTGAGGTTTCAGGTCAAGACCCTTCCTCAGACTTCTGACTTCTGAAGAAGGGTCTGGACCTGAAAAGTCATCCATTCCTTCTATCCATAGATTCCGTCTGTCCCGCTGAGTTACTCCAGAATTTTGTGTCTATGATGTAAACCAGCAGCTGCAGTTCCTTCTTACAACATGGAATGCATCGCTGTACTGAGGTCTGTCCAAGCTCTTGAATAAACACAAAATAGTAAGATTTCCTGGACAATGGAGGCAACCTAGAACATTTTCCCTTAAATCTAATACCTTTCTCATGAGTCCTGAAATTTCACAGCCAAGTGCTTTACAGAATAATCTGAACAGTGCTTGACATTATAATTGTTGTGAAACCATAAATATCCTGTCCTCTTTCATGGCCAAGCATTTCACTGGCTTAAGAATAAAATTCTTGCTTACTGCAGCACAACAGAATATGTAAACATAGTACACTGTAAACAAGAATTTTATTCTTTCATAAGCATTTCACTGGCTTAAGAATAAAATTCTTGCTTACTGCAGCACAACAGAATATGTAAACATAGTACACTGTAAACAATATAATAAACGAGAGAGAAAAAAAAGTTCAGTGAGATGCAATATCTATATATACGGCTGGAAGACTTTGCGAGCGCACGCCACACACCTATATCGCACCCACCCGGCGTTTACTAGACTAAGTCCCAGCATCTCCCCAACGCAATATTTCACCTCTCACAACAATGTTTCTAAATATTGGTGGCCAGTGGATTTGTGGGCTTTCTGGAGCGCTAGTATGGGTGTTGTGGGCTGAAGGGACTGGTTTCCAGAGGGCTAGTATGGACATTGTGGGCCGAATCCCCCAACGCAATATTTCACCTCTCCAACAATTATTGGGCAGGCAGCTCAGTCACTCAAGCCTTTTGTGCTGGCAGCTCACTCACTCACGGCTGGTGGGCTGGCAGCTGACTCACGGATATTCCTTGAAATTCCATTTCAAGCAGGGTGCAAGGCCACCAAATTCAAGTGCAGTTTCATACCACTTCAAGCAGGGTGCAAGGCCACCAAATTCAAGTGCAGTTTCATACTATTTCAAGCAGCGTGCAAGGCCACTAAAGACAGCGAGTTGTGACCTCTCCCTCCTCCACCTTGCAGAGACTGAGCCACGCCCACACTTCTGGGTTTTATAGTCCCTCCCCCACTCCCACCAGAAGGGGCGTGGCCTTCATGGCGTGATTGACAGGACAGAAAATCTCAACCTTTTTTAAACACTAATAACTCTTTTATTTTTCATCGATGGGAAAAATCCTCTTGTCCTGCGCAGCGGAGGGGGACTCTGAGTAAGATGGCCAAAAATCACAGCTGTACGTGGCAGCGTTTTTTCTAAAATTAATATACAGAACAACAGGAAGTGGTCAAGATCAGATTTTTAGTAATATAGATATATATATGCACATACACACAAAAAACAAACAATAGTAATCTTCTTATCGAGTCCACCCACAAGATTAGAAGTTGTTCAGCCAGAGCTGAGCACACTTCTCTGCATCTGCATACAATGGTGTCTGTCTTGTCGCTTCCTATGCGTGGTGGTGGAAAGATTGGTGGAAACAGGGCTGCAACATTAACAAAGTAGTGCAATAATAACAATAATAGGCTTGTAGTTCAGAGCTTATTTGAGGTTGTAGTGTTTAATAACTTGATGGCCTTAGTGAAGAAGCTGTTCCTGAACCTGGACATTACAGCTTTCAGACACCTGCACCCTCTTCCCGATGGCAGGGTTGAAATGAAAGAGTGGCCAGGGTGGTGTGGGTCTGACGACGCTGGCTGTCTGTCTGAGGCAGCATTCCGATAAATCTCCTTGATGGTGGGGAGGTCAAAGCCGGTCTGGGCTGTGTTCACAACTTTTTACAGTCTACATGTCCAGATTCCATAGTGACATTTAGAAAGGCTTTTACACAGGCGTGTGTATATGCAGTGAATGGAGGGATATGGATCATATGCAAGCACAGGAGATTAGTTTAACTTGACATCATGTTCATCACCGACATTATTTAGTTTCTTGTCAGGTGTACCGGTGTACAATGAAAGCCTTTTTTGTTGCGTGTTATCTAGTCAGCGGAAAGACTATACATGATTACAATCAAGACTTCCACAAAGTACAGATACAGGATAAAGGGAATAAGGTTCAGTGCAAGATAAAGTCCAGAAAACTCAGATTAAAGATAGTCCGAGGGTCTCCAATAGGTAGGTGGTAGCTCAGAACCGCTGCCTAGTTGGTGAGAGGATGGTTCAGTTGCCTGATAACAGCTGGGAAGAAACTGACCCTGAATCTGGAGGTGTACGTTTAAGAAAGAACTGCAGATGCTGGAAAAATCGAAGGTAGACAAAAATGCTGGAGGATGTGTGCGTTTTGGAGGTGTGCGTTTTCACACTTCTGTACCTCTTGCGTGTACGGCCTGGCCTGTTCCTGTGCTGTACTGATCTACTTTCTATAAATCAGTACATGTAACGATTCTTAGCAACAAGATAGACATTATTCAAAAACAATGCTACATTCCTTTGATGGTGCATCATACTGTTGGTGGAATAAACCTGTAATCAAGGCCACTCAAATACTTAGCAAAGGCACGCTATTCTCTTATAATTTCATTACAAATCCGAGGTGCGGAATTAAGATTAGTTTTGGGTTTTAATGCTGTTATTTTCCACTGGCAATGTTGTAACTGTGGTTCTGTTTTAAATTGTGGTCTTGTTGGACTCTGCGGGAAGTTTGTTTGCTAACATGCTGATTCTAGGATTAGGCTCCAGGGGATTGTGGCAATCCAAACAGCACCTAGCCTGATTTTCTGGTTCAGTGTGTTTGTATTGCTGAAGAACATTTGGGGAACAACACTTCTTTACATGCAAGCTGACAACCAGGTTATACTCCATTTGACTGGCCAAAATTTAATTTTATAGGACCTCTATTACAGAGAAAATGTTATCACAATCATTAAGAAACATGTATCGTCACGAACATGTTCAGACTGTCTTGAAGGCATTGGCAATTTCAATGATTTAAAAACACGATAATTTGCCCTTCCTGTTTTTGTCCGTCTATTCATTGTGAGAGAGAGAGAAAGCACACACACACGTTACCATTGAACCATTAGGTGAATGCACAAGAGTCTTTTACGCAGGGTAAGGGAATCAAGAAGCAAATGACATAGGTTTAAGATGAGAGGGGCAAGGAGCCTCAGAGGCAACTTTTTCACACATATTGGTTTATTATCGTCATGTATCCACATGCAGTTTAATGCGGATAAATGTGAGGTTACCACTTTGGTAGCAAAAACAGGAAGGCAGTTACTATCTAAATGGTGTCTAGTTGGGAAAAGTACAACGGGATCTGGGGGTCCTTGTTCATCAGTCAATGAAAGTAAGCATGCAGGTATAGCAGACAGTGAAGAAAGCGAATGGCATGTTGGCCTTTATAACAAGAGGAGTTGTGTATAGGAGCAAAGAGGTCCTTCTGCAGTTGTACAGGGCCCTAGTGAGACCACACCTGGAGTAATGTGTGCAGTTTTGGTCCCCTAATTTGGGGAAGGACATTCTTGCTATTGAGGGAGTGCAGCATAGGTTTACAAGGTTAATTCCGGGATGGCGGGACTGTCATATGCTGAGAGAATAGAGCGGCTGGGCTTGTACACTCTGGAGTTTAGAAGGATGAGAGGATATCTTATTGAAACATAAGATTATTAAGGGTTTGGACGCGCTAGAGGCAGGAAAAATGTTCCCGATGTTGGGGGAATCCAGAACCACGGCCAACAGTTTAAGAAAAAGGAGTAAGCCATTTAGAACGGAGACGAGGAAACACTTTTTCTCACAGAGAGTTGTGCGTGTGGAATTCTCTGTATTGGAGGGCGGTGGCTGGTTGGCTGGATGCTTTCAAGAGAGAGATAGATAGGGCTCTTAAAAATAGCGGAGTCTGGGGATATGGGGAGAAGGCAGGAATGGGGTACTGATTGGGGATGATCAGCCATGATCACATTGAATGACAGTGCTGGCTCGAAGGGCAGAATGGCCTACTCCTGCACCTATTGTCTATTGTATCAAAATACAGTGAAACATTTTTTTTGTTGCGTGCTATCCAGTCAGCGAAAAGACTAAACATGATTACAATCAAGTCGTCCACAGTGTACAGACACAGGATAATGGGTGGGTATATGGAAAGAGCTACCAGAGGAAGTCATCAAGGCAGGTACTATAATAACCTTTTGAAGATATTTGGACAGGTACAATGAGGTCTCCTCTCATCCGTCTCAGTTCCAGCGAAGACAAGCCCAGTGCCATCAAACGCTCATCATATATTAAAGACCTATCACCTTAGGCCAAGACTGGACTTTTTAGGAGACTTGGAATTTGCAAGATGGCGTCGATACGTGGTCTGTACTCGCTGGAGTTTAGAAGAATGAGGGGGGACCTCATTGAAACTTACTGCATAGTGAAAGGCCTGGATAGAATGAAAGTGGAGAGGATGTTTCCACAAGTGGGAGAGTCTAGGACCAGAGGCCATAGCCTCGGAATAAAGGGACGTACCTTTAGGAAGAAAATGGGGAGGAATTTATTTCGTCAGAGGGTGGTGATTGCCTCAGAAAGCTGCGGAGACCATCAATGGATATTATTAAGGCAGTGATTGATAGATTCATGATTAATAAGGGTATCAGCGGTTATGTGGAGAAGGCAGGAGAATGGGGTTGAGTGGGAAAGATAGAACAGCCATGATTGAATGGTGGAGTGGACGATGGGCCGAATGGCCTAATTCTACTTCTATCACATGAATTCCTGACCCGTTAACGGTGCCGTGGAATCTTATATATCCTGGAGGGACAGATGGAACTCAGTTTACATGTCTCCTTCAAAAGGCAGCACTACCGACTGTGTTGGACCTCCTCAGCACTGCCCTTGTGTGTCAAGTGTGGATTTAGTATCCCGACCCCTGGCACGACTGCTCCCACTGGAGAATCCCATTACGGAGCTGGTTGTGGAAACAATGTTCTAGCTTTAGCCATTCACAAAACCATGGCTGTTGGAAACCAACTGCTTTTTGTATCATAGAAATATCACAGGCAGGGGTCTGTTCAATAAAACGCAAGATGGTGCTCCAAACTTTGAGACTTACTGCAGTCCTAATAAAATAGTTTTCCAGACATTTATAGTACTCTTAAAATCTGGATAGAATTGCAATAAATGGGGATAAAAAAAAGACCTATTAAATATGGAGTGAAATATATAAATGGCAGGTATTGACAAATATGGCAAAGGATTGAGAGGGAAAGGGAGCATTATTTGACAGTCCAGAATTTTATAATGTAATAAAAATGAACTGCAGGTGCTGGTTTGGACCAGGGATAGACACAAACTGCTGGAGTAACTCAGTGGGTCGGGCAGCACCTCCAGAGACAATGGATAGGTGAGGTTTCAGGTCAGGTCCCTTCTTTGGACTGACCCGAAACGTCACCTGCCCATTTTCTCCAGAGATGCCACCTGGCATGCAGCACTCTGCGTTTACCTCTTTTCTAATATCCCACCATTATATTAAAGCGACCAAATATATTAATGTATAAACTTAGAACATAAAACAGGAAAGTATAGCTTGATAACAAACTCCTGGGCCACAATGTTCGTGCCAAAGATAATGCCAAGATAAACTAGTCTCGTTTGCCTGCACATGATCCATATCCCTCGATTCCCTACATATCCACGTGCCTATCTAAAAACCTCTTAACACCACTATCGTATCTGCCTCCATCACCACCCCTGGCAACACATTCCAGGCACCACCACCCTCTGTGTAAAAAAACCTTCCACACACATCTCCTTTAAACTTTGCCCCTCTCACCATAAAGTCCTCCAGTCTTTGACATAGATAGGCGGTGAGGTGACATTCCAACCAACACATTGCCTATTCATTCCCCCCAGAGATGCTGCTTGTCCCGTTGAGAAGAGTTTATATTCTAACTCCGATTACTCCCACCTGCTGGCCATATGACTTGTCTAAGGGAACATGTGTGGCCTGAAGTCCCGCCACATTAAGTTGCACAAGACGTCTGAAGTCTTAACAATCCAACTAATTTTCTGCATGGAAACATTTTAAAACTAAACAACAGACTGAATTGGAAAACTCAGTCACAGTTAAATGACGTGTGGGGAGCAACTATAGATGATGGTTTATACCGAAGCCCAGGCACAAAATGCTGGAGTAACGTAACGGGTCAGGCAACATCTCTTCGTGAAAAGGAATAGATGACGTTTCACGTTTCGGGTTGGAAGAGTCTGAAGAAGGGTTCAAACCCGAAATGTCACCTTTTCCTTTTCTCCAAAGATGCTGCCCGACCCGCTGAATTACTCCAGCATTTGTGTCTATCTGCAGTGAAATTACATTCTGAATTGAAATTAAATAAATAATAAGCCTATTTACAATCCATTCTCTTTAAGTTTTCCCCTGCAGGTAGTGTTATGAATTTGGTCCGTGATTGGGTGCTTTGCAAGAGGCAACTTATCCCTCCTCATTGAATTTGGATCAACTAATAATTGCTTGGAGCCGAATCTTCCTACTCCAATATAAGCTTGGAAAGCAACAAGACCCCTTATCTCACCCACACTTACCGAATAGTGAAAGGCCTGGATAGAGTGGAGGTGGAGAGGATGTTTCCACTAGTGGGAGAGTCTAGAACCAGAGGCCATAGCCTCAGAATAAAAAGATGTTCCTTTACGAAGGAGATGTGAAGGAATTTATTTTGTGTTGGTAAATCTGTGGAATTCTATGCTACAGAAGAATGTGGATGGAGGCCAAGTCAATGGATATTTTTAAGGCAGAGATAGATTCTTGATTAGTACGGGTGTTGGGGGTTATGGGGAGAACGCAGGAGAATGGGATTGAATGGGAAAGATAGATCAGCCATGATTGAATGGCGGAATGGACTTGATGGGCCAAATGGCCTAATTCTGCTCCTAGACCTTATGAGCATCCACCATGAACTCAGCCACATCGCCATGAATCCGCTTGACATCCTCTTCTGTATTCACATCCAGCGGGAGACAGCATTTTCGCTTTTTAGATAGCAAAGGAATCAAGAAAAAACACAAATAATGCCTTAATGTTGATGAAATGCAGTGAACAAACACGATAATTCCCAATATTTTCAATTCCGATGTTTGCCAAGCACTTTAGCTGTTGTTGTCCCTTCAGTTCTTGCTTCACTTTACCTTCATTTCGCTTCACTTTTTGGAATTCTGAAGTTGGGTACATGTCCCTCATACTTACCCCGACTCCCACAATTTTTTACAGCGCAAAAATTCAACATTTCGGCGGTTTTTAACAGGTAGCAAAGTACGCATTTCTTGCACAGACTGGTGCACAGATAGCCACAGATCTGAGTCAGGATCCAGTGGCATGGAGTCCAAGACGACCAGAGACCCTTTTCTGCTGCAGCCTTCATCCGCCATCCCAGCCGTTGTGACGCTCCACTTAGGTCAGCCATCATCCTCCGCCTGTTCCACCGTTAAGGTCTTGGTTGGATTGCTCTTTGTCAGAGACCTTCCCCTCGACCTTACCGCCATGGGTGGCCCTACCAGGAGCATAGCTCCAGACGGCATTGCTCTCAGGATCACACAAGCTTCTCCACCACAACAAGGTGACAATCCACGGAGAAGTATTGCCCGTACAAGGTGTACAAAATCATGAGAGGAATGTATCGGGTAAATGCACAGATATTCCCAGAGTAGGGGAGCCAAGAACCCGAGAACATATGTTTAAGGTGAAGGAGCGAAAGATTTAATCTGAACCTGAAGGACACCATTTTTCCCACAAAGGGTGGTGGGTGTATGGAATAAACTGCCAGAGGAGGTAGTTGAGGCAGGGACTGTCACAATGTTTAAGAAGCGTTTGGACAGGTACATGGATAGGGCATGTTTAGAGGGATATGGGGCAAACATAGGCCGGTGGGACTTGTGTAGGCATGTTGGGCAGCTGGCAAGTTTTAGTTTATGTACCTCGTGTACACGTTGGTGGCGTGCTAACCAATCAGCCGAAATACTATGTGCCGTCCACACTGTACTGAAACAGGATAAAGGGAATATCGTTTGATGCAAGATAAAGTTCAGTAAAGTCCGATTAAAGATAGTCCTAGGGTCCCCAATGTGGTTTGTGGTAGCTGAGGGCAGCTTTCTAGTTGGTGATAGGATGGGTCAGTTGCCTGATCAGCTGGGAAGAAACTGTCCCTGAATCTGGAGGTGTACGTTTCATACTTCTGTTTCCCTTGCATGTTTTCGTGCTGTGTGACTGTATGGGGCGGGTGGAAGGAGAGAGAGGGGGGGATAAAGGGGAATAGAAGATACAGAGGGAGTTCTCGCCAGTAGAGCCCGCCCCCTGTGTGACTGTATAAATGTCCTGCACCCCGCGGTCCAGGCATTGAAAGTCTTTTTGCAGTTCCCTCTTTAACATTGAAAGTCTTTGCTCGTCTCTCGGTCGGTATGGAGGTCACTTCACTGCTCGCCATCGCCTGCTCGTTAGTCCTGACCGCCTGCGGCCAGTCGCCCACCTTCTCCCGCACGTCCAGCAGGGACGGCCGGTGCATTTACTCGTTCACCGTGCCCAGCCCAGCGGAGGCGAGCTGTTCCGAGCCGGGGGAAGCGCTGAGAGCCGTGCGGGAGCTGCAGAGGGAGCGGGCGGCGCAGCGGGGGGAGCTGGAGGCGATGGAGCAGCGGCTGCGGCTACTGGAGGGGAGGCTGGCCGGCCGGGAGGAGGCAGCGGCAGCGGCCGGCGAGGAGGGCAAGCTGCGGGCGGAGAAAGCCGACTTGCTGCGGAGGCTGGAGGCGGCGGAGCAGGAGAACGCCCGGCTCCGGGACGGTCGCTGCCCCGGCCACAGAGACTCTGCCCGGGACAGTCAGCACGTCGCCCGCGGGGGTGAGGAGCTCAGTGGGGTTCCCCTAGGCAGTGGGCATCGGGTGGGTCACTGTACCCCAGTGGGGGGGGGGGGGGGGGGGGGGGGGGGGGAGGGGGGGAGAGTGGGGGAGAGGGGAGAGAGGGGTTGGGAGAGAGGGAGGGGAGATGGTGAGTGGGGGGGGGGGAGAGAGAGGAGGGGGTGAGTTTATTGTCATATGTCCCAGATAGGACAATGCCATTCTTGCTTTGCATCAGCACGGTGAGAGCGTGGGAAAAGGGATTTAAGACAGTGGGGGTGAAACTTGAATTCCCTGCTTCGCTGCAAAGTCTACTAGTCAGAATAGCTCAGAAGATAGACACAAAGTGCTAGAGTAACTCAGCAGGCGCTTACACCAGAGGGTGGTGAATCTGTGGGATTCACTGCCACAGAAGGCTGTGGTGGAGGCCAAGTCAATTTATATTTTTTAAGGCAGAGATTGACAGATTATTGATTAGTACAGATATGAGGGGTTATGGGGAGAAGGCAGCATAACTGGGTTAGGACGAGGGAGAGATAAACCAGCTATGAGTGAATGGCAGAGTAGACCTGATGGGCTAATTCTGATCTTATGAAGGTCTCTGAGTTCTAAAATGTGTTTGGTTTTTATTTTAGGGAGGCAAGATTTGTTCAATTTACCTTCACGAAAGAGAGCGCAGTCTGGCCGAGAAGGTAAGAGTCTCGGACAAGGTTCTAACAAGAATCCTGTGGAGAGTGTAATATTTGCAGAAGGCTTGCAATAAATTTACGTTTTGTTATCGTTGGCTGCATTCTGTTGTGTAACGCGTTGCAATCTGTGTGTATAATATATATATATATCCCTCTCCCTCTCTCTGTCACTGCAGCCTCCAAGTGGAACTTTGAAAGCACTGGGTATCAAGAGCTCAAATCGGAAATTATCACAGAGATTCCTGCTTCAAAACTTGCGCCCCGGGGCGAGTCTGGCGGCACGTCACAAAACCCAGGTAAAGTAGTGTTAACTACTCCACGTGCTGGAGTAACTCAGTGGGTCAGGCAGCATCTCTGGAGAACATGGAGAGGTGACCTTTCCAGCCAGAACCTCCCTCAGACTGATTGTAACACAGAACGTGCTTCCTATGTTGGAGCATGTGACACTAACACCACTGTGGGGCAGGATATCTTATTGCATATTGCAGTTCTGTTTTAAAATAGAACTGCAATATGCCAGGTTTAGTGTGGTCTGCTCAGCCGTTCAATACAGTCCTGGAGAATCCTTCAACTCAATATCATACCCAACATGTCAAAACATCCAGCCCCTTCTTCAGTATTTTCAGTGACTTTGTCTCCACAGACTACTCGTAGAGCCATGTACAGCGTGGAAATAAACCCTGCCCAACTTGCCCACAGCGACCAACATGCCCCATCCACACGAGTACCTACATGTATTTGGCCCAAATCCCTCTAAACCTGTTTGTTAAACGTTGCGATACTACTTTCCTCAACTATCTTCTCCGGCAGCTCATTAAATGCACCCACATCCCCGTGTGGAAAACGTTACACCTCAGGTTCCTATTAAATCTTCACCCCCTCTCACCTTAACCCGATGTCCTCTGGTCCATACTCTAGGCAAGAGGCTCTGCGCATCTACCCGATCTATTCCTCTCATGATTTTGTACACCTTTATAAGCTCAACCTTCATCCCCCTGCTCTTCTGCGGTAGAGAATTCCATGGGTTCATATCACCCGAGTGAAAGCATTTCTCATCCAGATTAAACGGCTTGGCCGTGGCACTAATGCCTTGTGGTTCTGACTGCGACCAGCAGGCGGCGAGTGGATACCGCCAGCTTCCAGCCGCAAGAATAACTTGTTGGTACTAAACTTGTTCTTACGCGGGATCATTCCCAAAGCAAATTCTGCACAGAAGAATCCACCTGCAAGGACGGGGTAAGAATCAAAAGTGATGAAACGGGTTGGGTCTTAAAGCAAAATGAGAAATTCCAGAAATGAACACAACAGAGAGCAGTCCAGATACAAGGTGCTGATTCAGTCTGAAGGGTCCCGACCAGACACATCATCTGCCCATTGTCTCCAGCGATGCTTGTGCCTTTTTCTGATCAAGACTCGAGTCCCGAAACAGAATAATGAAATTCTTACTTCTGTACTAGCAGCACAACAGAGATGTAAACGCCATACTCTAAACATTACAAACACAAAAAAACTATATATATTTAACCAGCATGAAATAGTACAGCACAGGAAGAGGCCCTTCGGTCCACAATGTTTGTGCTGAACATGATGCCAGGATTAACTAATCTCCTTTGCCTGCACATGATCCGTGTCCCTCCATATCCATTTGACAATGGGCATTGTGTCAGATTCAGATTCAATTTTAATTGTCATTGTCAGTGTACAGTACAGAGACAACGAAATGCATTAGACAACGAAATGCATTAGACAACGAAGTGTCAAAGCGTGCAGCCATCCTGTGTATCTACCTCATTAGAGTCATAGAGTGAAAGTGTGGAAACAGGCCCTTCGAACACATCTACGGCTCTGCCATCATCAACCCTTTTGGTCACATCTTCAAAAAAAATCAATCAAATGTGAGACAAGACCTCCCACGTACAAAATCAGCCCTTGCCCATCCAAATGCCTGTATAACCTGTCCCTCAGAATACTCTCCAGTAACTTACCAACTACAGATGTTATAGCTCACCGGCTTATAGTTCCCAGCATTTTCCCTGCAGCCCTTCTTGAAAAGAGGCACAACATTTGCGCCCTCTGGCACCTCTCCTGTATTTAAGGATGACTCGTAAATTTCAACCAGCGCTCCCGCAATTTCCTCTCTAGTTTCCCACAATGTCCTCGGCTATGTCTGATCAGGCCCCGGAGATATGTCTACCTTCAAATGCGACTGTTCCTTCAGTATCTCTTCAACGGTAACACTGACTGCTCTCAAGACACTTCCAGTGACTGCTCCTATTTCCCCCGTCCCACCGTCTTTCTCCCTGGTACAGAGAAGTACTAATTGAGGACCTTGCCCATCTCCTGTGGCTCATCACAGAGGTGACTGCTTTGATTCCTGAGAGGTCCCACTCTCTCTCTAGTTGCCCTTTCCCCCCTTATGTATTTATAAAATCTTTTGGGATTGTCCCTAATGCTATCCAGAGCTATCTCCTGGCCCATTTTTACCCTTCTGATTTCCTTTTTTAGTGGACTCCTTAGTTCACGAAAGTCCTCCAGGGATGCACTTAATCCCAGTGCCTAATTTCCCTCGTCAGCCAAGCTTCCTTACGTTTGCCTGCTTTGACCTTCACTCTAACGGGGCAGAGTTTTTTTCAGTACATTTTTAAAAACATCCCACTTGGCCGATGTTCCTTTCCCTTCAAATAACCTGCTCCAGTCAACTTAGAAACATAGAAATTAGGTGCAGGAGTAGGCCATTCGGCCCTTCGAGCCTGCACCGACATTCAATATGATCATGGCTGATCATCCAACTCAGTATCCTGTACCTGCCTTCTCTCCATACCCCCTGATCCCCTTAGCCACAAGGGCCACATCTAACTCCCTCTTAAATATAGCCAATGAACTGGCTCAACTACACTCTGTGGCAGAGAGTTCCAGAGATTCACCACTCTCTGTGTGAAAAAAGTTCTTCTCATCTCGGTTTTAAAGGATTTTCCCCTTATCCTTAAGCTGTGACCCCTTGTCCTGGACTTCCCTAACATCGGGAACAATCTTCCTGCATCTAGCCTGTCCAACCCTTTAAGAATTTTGTAAGTTTCTATAAGATCCCCTCTCAATCTTCTAAATTCTAGAGAGTATAAACCAAGTCTATCCAGTCTTTCTTCATAAGACAGTCCTGACATCCCAGGAATCAGTCTGGTGAACCGTCTCTGCACTCCCTCTATGGCAACTTGAGCGAGACCTTCTTTCATCCCCTTAAAGTTGTCCTTACCCCAGTTGAGCATTTTAACACGTGGACCCTCTCTTAAACTTATTCGAACTGTGATCACTGGTCCCAAAAGGCTCCTCCACACACTTCATTAAACTGCCCTTCCCAAATTCTGGATAGTGATAGACAAAGTACATCAAGCAGTACAGGCCAGTACAGAATATACACACATACTGTAAGAACAGCATCTCATCTTCCACTTGGGTGCCTCACAACTCAACAGTAAGGATATTGATCAGTAGACCACAAGAGGACAATGTATGTGTCGCACATGATGCAATGACCACCTCTGAATTACTTGCTCATAACCCATACCCTTCCAACCCATGCATATCAATATGCCTATCCAAAATACCACTTGCGTATCTGCTTTAAACCACCACCCCCAGCAGCACCTTCCAGGCATTTACTGCCCTGTGTGAAAAAAAAACTTTGCCCCTCACCTTAAAGCTATACCCTCTAGTATATACATTCTACAATGTTCCCTTCCCTGTGCCTGACCCAAGTGCACACCCATTTCTCCCACCCCTTTACCCTTCCACCTATATCCCTCCCTCTGGTTTCACATTTCATTCCTTTCCTGTTCGTCTCCAGCCCTTGTCCACCCACCTGCCTACATATAACCCCTCCCCTCCCCGTATTCATCTATCACTTATAGATAGGACACGAATGTGCCAGACTAATGCCCCTGTCCCACTTAGGAAACCTGAACGGAAACCTCTGAAGACTTTGCGCCCCACCCCAGGTTTCCGTGCGGTTCCCGGAGGTTTTTGTCAGTCTCCCTACCTGCTTCCACTACCTGCAACCTCCGGCAACCACCTGCAACCTCCAGGAACCGCACGGAAACCTTGGGTGGGGCGCAAAGTCTCCAGAGGTTTCCGTTCAGGTTTCCCAAGTGGGACAGGGGCATAAGACCATATCATTCCAGAAACGCCAACTACACATGCTTCAATACAATGTGGTCTTGTTTCCAGAGGTTTCCTAAGTGGGACGGGGGCATAACTCAGTGGGTGAGTTAGCATCTCTGGAGAATGGACGGGTGATCTTTCGGGTTGGGACCCTTCTTCAGTCTGAAAGTAGGGGGTGGAGAGAGGTTGAAGAGCTGGAGGCAAGAAAAGATCAGAGCTGGCCACAAATGACCTCAGGTCCATTGTTGGCTAGTGAAACTTTGTGGAGAACTGTGGGACTCACTTGCCAGGCTTTGTCCCTTCCAGCATTCTACCCCTCTCTACAGTCTGAAGAAGGGTCCCAACCCAAAACATCACCCATCCATGTCCTCCAGAGATGCTGCCTGACCCTGCTGAGTTAGACCAGCATTTTTTTTTTTTTTTTTTGGAATACATTTGGACTTGGCCAGTACAAAATTAAACAATGCCTGGATTTATTTCTTCATCTTACCCCGGCAGGTTGTGGGATGTTGGAATGGGTGGGAGAACCTGTGACATTCCAAAAGGCCGACTCCATTGTAGGTAGATATGGAGTTTGGATGAAAGATCCCGAGCCTGTTCCACCACACAGCAGGGAGCATATCTGGAGGATCAACACAGTTGGCACCGACATTCGGCAGCTTTACGAGTACCAAGACCTCGATCAGTTCATGAAGGGCCATGTCAGCAAGGTTTACTTGTTACCAGAACCAGTGGAAAGCACGGGGGCCACAGTCTATCGAGGATCCTTGTACTACCAGAAACGCAAGTCAAGGACCTTATTGAGATTTGAAATGAAGTCGGAGACAATTTTGGTTCGAAAGGACTTGGCCAATGCAGGTTACAGAGGAGTCTTTCCATACTCTTGGGGTGGCTATACGGACATAGACTTTGCAGTAGACGAGTTGGGGCTCTGGGTGATTTACAGCACCAATCAGGCTTACGGAGCTATCGTGATCTCCAAACTGGACCCCAACACCCTGGAAGTGGAGCGGACTTGGGCAACGGCGATACGCAAGAGAGCAGTGGCTAATTCCTTCATCATCTGCGGAGTCCTCTACACAATTAACAGTTATTCCAATCAGAATGCAGTCATCAATTTTGCCTACAACACGAACACAAACAGCAGCAAGGCACTGGCGATCCAGTTTGAGAACCGCTACCGATATAACAGCATGGTTGATTATAATCCAGCGGAAAAGAAGATCCTGGCTTGGGACAATTTTAACATGGTCATGTACGACATTAAACTCTCCAAGATGTGAGGATGTCAGATTATCTCCTTCATGGACAAACAGTTGCATTATGTTCCCCACTTCTTTTATATACATGTATAGATTATGGCTAGTTGAAATGCAGCAGTAATTTGTACACCGATTTCATGGCAGAGAATGCACGTTGAAACATTAGTAAAATTAAAATGACTGGAACAAGAAGAAGTAGTTCAGATGCTGGAAATCTGGGTTCCGATGCAAGGACACAGAACTGAAGTGTTACGTTTCTCTCCTGAGTTTTTACACCATTTTCTATTTGTTTTATTAAACCCAAGTTTGGACAGTTATAATGCAAGTGTATTTTGATTCAAACAGTACAGCCCAGAACTGAAATAAGGATGCATAGTGCTGGAGTAACTCAGCGGGTCCAGCAGCATCTCTGGAGAACATGGATAGGTGACGTTTCAGAGTGCTGGAGTAACTCAGCGGGTCAGGCAGCATCTCTGGAGAACATGGATAGGTGACTTTTCAGGTCTGGACTATTGTAGACAGCATCTGCAGTTCCTTGTTTCTACAGCCCGTTACTAGACAGGTGGTGCATGCTAAGATCCGACCACAGCCTCACTGTAAACCAATGATAGCATTCAGCAAGAGCTGAGATGGAATTGCATGTTACGTTAATACATCTCATCTTGGCATTTTTGACTGCCAAAAAATTAAAATTAACACTCAGAATAATCTGGAAGGAATCTAAAGTTGGCTCAATTGGAAATTAACGACAAATATGAAAGTGTTTCAAACTGTGGCACAATTGTGGAGCATGTTAAATTTGCAGTGAGAAATTTAAAAAAAGTCCTTTAAAAAAAATCATATTGGGGAAAGCGAAGTCACTGGGGATAGAAAGTACAATCTTTTATCCGCATTTGCCACTACTGACAATTCAAATGTGTGTTTGAATTGATTGGAAAAGTTGAAGGAAATCAATTATTGAGTATTGAAACCATATAACTGAACAGACAGGACCTCTGAATCACTGTAGCTATCGTTCTCGGCTGTAAGGTGCAAAATACAAGTTGATGTTGGTATAATTCAGCCTGAAGACGGGCCCCGACCCAAAACGCTCCGCTCCTCCTCCCCCCCCCCCCCCCCCCCCCATTATTTCTAAAGGTCTCTCACCAAACCTCAGTCTGGGTAGACCAGAGAAATGATGATGGTGATAAAGTGGAGGGGTGATGCGTGGTGGAAAGAGATCATTTCATTAAGTCCCATGGATCTTTATTAAACTGACCAAATTGACAGGAAAGATGAGGAACCCAAAAGGAACACAGACAACTGGAAGTCAAGCACAACACACTGTGCTGGAATATCTTAGCGGGTCATGCAGCATCTGTGAAAGGAATGGGCAGGCGGACCCTGCTTCAGATTGAAGAACCCGCTGATTTACTCCAGCTATTTGTATTTTGCTCAAGATCCCAGCGCATCTGCAGTTCCTTTCTATTTAACCAATTTCTTCTGGCACAGCAATTTCTAGTGTGGGAAAGGTAACCTAATTATGTGCTGATGGACTAAACAGAGGTGGAGCCTCACTAAACTGGACGATGTTGACAATGCATCCACCACACTTGGCAAAACGAAGTCTGTGTCCACATTTAAGGCAGAGGTACTCTTGAAATAAAGTACAAGAATCTGAAAACATTTCAGAGCTTATTTTATTAGTTATATAACCAAACCAAATTAATTGTAAATAAGATCGTACATATTTAATAGTGCGTTAACCCTGTACAAATGAAAAAAATTAAAGTATAATCTTTCTATACCAATATGGCTGTTAACTTCTGTACAATGCCAAACAAATACACAGTACAGATGGAATACAAAACTCAAAAACCAGACATCACAGCCAAGTTTTCAAAGAAAGCAAATTAAACTGACCGTCAAAACATGACTGACGGAAAGCAATTTTTCAGTGTCTCCTTTCCAGTGCCACCAGCCACGTGACAAAAATATACACCAATAAATCGTTCTCAGCTCAGACTTTGTGCCAACGTTTCTGTATACCAATAACAGCAATCCTCTAGATTTGTACCTTCATCAGAATCTATTTTTAAATCAATCCTGGTTAACATTTCTGTAATAAAAACATCTGTGCGGCTGGCACAGTTACTAATTAATGATTGATCATAAGCAAATAAACAAGATATCTTACATTCACGTGGTATTATACAATACATCCTACAACTAAAATGCTAGCATATAATCAAAAAAGGCAATATTAGACTTGTGATTAAAATGTCTTGCATAAACAATTGGAAATTAATAGGCTCAATACATGTTATTCACTGACTGCAGATTATTTTGTCCTTACTGTAATTAAGCTCATGAAAATTTTTAAATGATAAGTTTTTAAACAAGGATTAATTAATTCATTACCATAAAACCTGTAAAATGGTTAGCTTCCATTCACCGCCCTGTCCACGTTTACCTAGTTTCAGTGATTACCTCAAGAAAAAGAAATGTCACAAGTCAGACATTGCCTTTTCAAATCTTCAAGATTCAAACGTCAACACTAAATGTTCAGCAAAGGATTAGTTTACATATCTAGGATTCGCCACTGGTCAAAATATGATCTGTTCAAATCTACACGCTTTAAGATAGTTCAGCTTTCACTTCACTACTTCACGTCTCACTTTGTTGTTAAAGAAATGTTCACAATTTGAGCCCTCTACCTTCCTGCTCCCATCTCACAGAGAAGAGCCCCCATTACTGCCCGCGAGGTGCCCATGACACCCACTCACTACGTTCACCAGCAACTTAGGATTTTGTTTCTTCTGTCTTCACTGCTTGAGGTTTGATTGGTCCTGTTCGAACAGGCTTGGACACCACGGGCTGAGCCGGGACAGGCTTCTCCTCTACTTTCTCCTCTCTGGAGCCCGGGATGCCGGCCCCACTCTCAGCGCTTTTATTCACGTTGCCCTCGCTTTTGTGAGCCTTGCTCACCGGCTGCTTGATTTGCTGCTGCTGCTGGTCGATGAAGAACTTGTGGGTGGATTGAAGTACCTCAGCACGCTGCTTCGCCTGGAACGAGGAAAGGAACAATGAGAACTCTTATTCTGGATGAGAACAGCAGCCGCTCGCGAAAGCAGAGTGTGTGTGGGAGATCATGTCAAAGGAGCAGAATTTGGCCTTTCCAGTCTATTCTGTCATCCAATAATGGCTGCTCTATCTTTCCCTCTCAACCTCACTCTCCCCATAACCTCCAACACCCGCACTAATCAAGAACCTGTCAATCCCCACTTTAAAAATACCCAATGACTTGGCCTCCGCAGCCGTTTGTGGCAATGAATTCCACAGCGGGAGAGATGGGAAATATTAACAAAAAATACGTGAAACACTGGAGGAACTCGGGCAGCATCTGTGGAAGGAAAGGATAGATCGAGAGCTGTCTTCAGACTCATTTGTAGCAGTGGGGGAGACATCAGGAGAAGGGAGGTGGAGACAGGACAAAGCCTGACAAGTGACCAGTGTGTACAGGTTGGTGGAGGACCTGTTGGTGGAGGTCCTCCACGATGGAGTAAGTGACAAAGGCCAGAGATGAAAAGGTGTTAGATAAGGAAAAATGAGGAAGGAGAAAATAACATTGTTAAAGGTACGAGGAAGCTATTTCAATGTTAGAATTTGAGTGATAATGTTTAGGCAAACTGAATCATTAATTTGAGCAGTTTCCCCCCCCCCCCCCATACCATCCTCTTGGGCACAAAAAATGAACGTTAACCACCTCAATGATTAAACCAAAGATCAGACATTGCAAGAGTATATGGTCACAAAATATACAAGATAGTCACTGAGGATTTCTTGTGCTTGTTTTGTGCAGACTGCTACTCGATTTTAATATGCACATTAATTTTTAAGGTTTTAATGATTTCTGTATTAGAAAATGAGCAAGTAGACTATGAAAACACCACTGACACAAAAAGGTTGGTATCAGTTCCAACAATAAGGATAATTTAAACTGGGAATGTGCAATTTTTACAATGATAGTTAATTATTGTTAAGACTTCAGAGATGCAGCGTGGAAACTGGCCCTTCGGCCCATCGAGTCTGCGCCGACCAGTAATCACCCCCCGAACACTAGCTCTATCCTAGACACTAGGGCCAACTTACAATTTACAGAAGCTAATTAATCTACAAATCTTTGACATGTGGGACGAATTTGGAGCACCACAGGGAGAACGTACAAACTCCGTACAGATAGCACTTGCGGTCAGTATCGAACCTGGGTCCCTGACGTTGTAAGGAAGCAACTGCTGCTGCGCCAGTGTGCAATTCTATAAAGTAGCAGCTGTAACATGTATTATAGCTGAATTAAAGGACAAAGTAAAATAATATTTTTTCCTGTAATATCCATCAACCACACTTCATTTCCAAGAAGACTAGTTGCATTAAGTGACGTTTTCAATTATAGATATGACTTTCACATAACTGCCAACAGTGCTAACCTTCAAATCCTGCTCAGCCATCATAGCAGCTTGGGCCTGGTTTCCACGGATGCCCTGGGTGTGGGCTGCAGGAACCCTTGGTGTGTGTTGAGGACGGTTGTGGACGATGATACCCGTGGTCATTTGAGATTGCATCTGATTTGTCAGAGGCATTGGAGGTCTCTGTACAGGAGCCGAGAAGGTGTTTCCATGGGGTCTCACCAATGGAGGGACCAGATTAGGTTGGGAAAGCATCTAGTGAAAACAATCAGAATGGAATGTAATTCCCCATAGCATCTACACACTGCAGTTGCATTGCAGCTGGCACCAAAGTTTTTTTTAAAAACAGTGGAATGCTACATAAATAAAATGACAATAAAAATGAAGGCAAAGGAGGAATTCTTGCATCAGTTGCATTTTTTTTCAAGGCGGAGAAGATGAATAGGGTAACGATTGGGGATTTTGATATAGTCCATGCTTCCTAATTTGCACATGGCAGGAGGCAAGGTGGTAAATCAACCAGGGTTTTGGCTATTGAACCGTTTCATCTTATCTCTTGGTGGTCAGATGGATTTAGAATTTGGGGTACTCGCTCAAATGGCCCATAAACTGTCAAATGGCCCATAAAGTGTTCACAAACACAGGAAGAACGGCCATGAGCCTGGCCCATACCTGTCATCTCCATATTATTGGGCAATGCTGTTATGCACTCTGGAAACATTAGATGTAATTCTAGAAAACAAGACACTTAAAGCTCAAATTGTAGTTAGATGGTTTAAATTCAAGATATAGCGCTGCCTGGAGGCATACAAAAACAAATGATAGTTTGCCTGTTTATTCAACCATTTTCTCTTTATGATTAATATACAACAGATATCACTTACAATGATAATCAGCAGAGTTCGAACCTTGAAACAAGCACGGTTAGGTTTCAGGATTTAAGGAATAACGTTCATAAGTTATTGTAGTAGAATTAGGCCATTCGGCCCATTTAGTCCAAATGACTTTCACAGAAGTCAGTCACTGTGCCATTCATCATGGCTGATCGATCTTTCCCCCTCTACTCCATTCTCCTGCCTTCGCCCCATAACCCCCGACACCCGCACTAATCAAGAAACTGTCAATCTTCGCCTTAAAAATACCCAATGACTCGCCCTGCAATTAATTTCAGATTCACCACCCTCTGGCTAAAGAAATTCATTATCATCTCCTTTCCAAAGAGGTACATGATTTTATTCTGAAGCTATGACCTCTGGTCCTAGACTCTCTCACTAGTGGAAACATCCTCTCCACATCTATTCAACCCAGGCCAGAATAAAGCTAAACAAACAGATTAGGTCCAAAAACTGGTCACAAAGAGTGAAAAATAAGGTCACTAGCAACATCTTACCAGCTCAGTATGATTTTAAAGTATTAAAACTCTACAAAGTAGTCATGCGATGGATAGTTGGCAGGTTTTAAGGTTAATTTTCAGTAAGAAATTCAATCTTAAAGATTTTATTTCATATGTTTGAGAAAAATGCAAAGTGGAAAGAAAATTCATTATGAAGGTAGACAAAAATGCTGAAGAAACTCAGCGGGTGAGGCAGCATCTATGGAGCAAAGGAATAGGTGACGTTTCGGGTCGAGACCCTTCTTCACACTGACTTATCTTTTACGCTTACTTCAAACATGCTAAGACTTTGCTGTCATCTTAAAACGTGTGAACTGAAAGGAAATGGCAACAGAGATATTAGCCGAAGCTCGAGCCTGCAATTGAAACACGTACCTGTGGTGGAAATTGTGGGGGGTAAGGCTGGGCTATCCGAACTCCAGCAGCAGTAGAAAACTGTTTCTGATAGACCATGTTGTTGATCTTGCTAGACTGGCTGTTGGGGCTTGTGGAGCTCGCTCTAAAGATGAAACAAAAAAAAAATCACAATATTCACTGCAAGTTCATCAAATGATTTGTCTTTTACCTTGGAATGAAATCACAGTTCTGTCAAATAGACAATAGGTACAGGAGTAGGCCATTCGGCCCTTCGAGCCAGCACCGCCATTCACTGCGATCATGGCTGATCATCCACATTCAGTACCCCGTTCCTGCCTTCTCCCCATATCACCTGACTCCGCTAACTTTAAGAGCTCTATCAAACTCTCTCTTGAAAGTATCCAGAGAATGGCCTCCACTGCCTTCTGAGGCAGAGAATTCCACAGATTCATAACTGGGTAAAAAAGTTTTTCCTCGTCTCCGTTCTAAATGGCCTAACCCTTATTCTTAAACTGTGGTTCCTGGTTCTGGACTCCCCCGACATCGGGAACATGTTTCCTGCCTCTAGCATGTCCAATCCCTTAATAATCATATGTTTCAATACGATATCCTCTCATCCTTCTAAATTACAGAGTATACAAGCCCAGCCGCTCCATTCTATCAACATATGACAGTCCCACCATCCCGGGAATTAACCTCGTGAACCTACGCTGCAAGAATGTCCTTCCTCAAATTTGGTGACCAAAACTGCACACAATACTCCAAGTTTGGTCTCACTAGAGCCCTGTACAACTGCAGAAGGACCTCTTTGCTCCTACTATGACTTTGTTTGCAACTCTAATATAGCTGCCGTAATACAGGCCGTAATCTGTACAATTTTATACACCTCTAGGATCACCCCTTGGCTTCCTGTGCTCCAAGGAATAAAGTCCTAGTCTTCTCAATCTCTCACTGTCACTCAGGCCCTGACAACATTCTCAAATCTGCTCTGCACTCTTTCCAGCTTGATGCCGTCTTTCCCAGAACAGGGAAGTTATGGGAAAGTAAATCACAGTAACTAGTCAATTTTCAGAAATTCATTTAGTCATCTGTTAAATTCCATGACTATGCCTCGCTACAATGCATCTAAAGATCCCAAGATGCTGGGTATTGTGTGGTAAAGTTACAGGTTAAAAAACTAGTTGGTTTCTATGGACAAACACATTGACAATTACATCCTCAGACCCATTACAGCAAATTAATAAAACTCCTGACATTTATGTAGCACCGTTAAGGGAGACAAATATGCACAGGAACACTGCAGGGAATGTGGTGGCATGAGGAGATTAGGCCGACAGACAAAAGCTTGGTTGAAGCAGTCTTACAAAAGGGACCCAGAGTTGTAGCAGGGCGGAAGAAATGAGGCGAGTTAAAGAAACAGGGAACAAAACATCTAATTACTAAGACGTTTGGGAACTGTCAAGTCCATTTAGATCAGGCAAGATTAAAGATTGCCGTGTTTGGTTTGAGCTTGTTTGGAGAGTAGGAGATAGGAAGAGTCAAATTCAGGAGTCAAAAATATTTCAGGACCAGGGACAATGAAGGCAGGCAAAGTTAAGGGAGGGATGATGACAGGCTTGAAGGGGGTTTGAGGGTCAGAAATTCAACATGGGGACAACTGTACCAGAAGCTCAGTCCAGCCGATGAGCTGCGGAATCAGCAGCAAGCTGAAGGGCCTGTCCCACTTACTGATTTTTTTCGGCGACTGCTGGCATCATTGACTGACGTATCAGGTCGCCGAAAAATTTGCAGCGTGATGACATAATGACACGCGGTGTATTTTCAAGTTTTGCAACATTTTTTTTGTCGCCGCTGGATTTTGAAATGTTCAAAATGTTTTGGCGACACTGATATGACGCCGGCAGTCGCCAAAAAAAATCGGCAAGTGGGACAGGCCCTTAGACAGTGGACTTAAACATACTTGGGCTTGTCGACTTCAACATGTTCCTCCAGCAAAAGAAAAGTGTAACTGATTTTGAATTGAATGCAGGAAAATAATATTTGGGTAGAGAATGTGTGGTGGCCGTGATGGCAGTAATGTAATGTGTTACATCATCATTTGCCCCAGTACGTATAGAATTTACCTGAATGGACTGGAGGTTGGTGTGATACTTCGCACATTGATCGGTGGGGTACCCGGCTTCACGTCCACACTACATCCATAAGGCTTTAGATCCATCTCTGCCATCTGAAACACAAAGTTCCACTTTCACCCACGCATCATAAGCTAGTGCAAGAGAATTCCCCCCCCCCCCCCCCCACCCCCCCAGTAAAAAACTTTCCAAAATGAATGTTACATTTTATGAATCAAAAACAACGAGTAACTCTTCATTTCTCTACCTTCCCCGCTGCAGAAATCATGCCAGCCTGCGTCCCTGTGGCAATCAGCCCTCTGTAAGGTTGGTTCATCTGCGCAGGCCTACTGAGGTTGTGGGCCTGCGCTGGGTTGTGTTGTAGAGGTTGCATGGATTGGGGCAAAGCAATTAAAGGTTGCCCCGCTGATCCAAAGTTGGATAAGGAAAGCTGCGAACCTGGTAGGGGCAATGTCACCTGGGGATACAAACGAACAAAGTTAACAGCAGAACTGAAAAGCTCCTTCACCATTTTTACTGACACTCTCAACAATCATTGCTTCACTTGGGTAGTGACAATAGTGAAGCGAACAGCATTCAATTAGTTACAGGCACTTCCCCCAAAGGATATTGGGAATTCAGAGGACCAGTTCTGTGGCTCCGGCAGTGAACCCCTCATTGCCGACCACTGAATATGTTGGGAGCCTGGCCTCCAGGTTGATGGGGATAGACAGATCTTTGAGATGAGAGCAAATAAGAAAACGGAAGCAGTCAAATTATCAGCAAGTAGACGATTAAAGGCGGCATTCAATTTTAAAGGACTGGACAGAGAGGATGCTGAGAGGTTGTTTCCACCAGTGGGAGAGTCACGGACCAGAGGTCATAGCCTCAGAATAAAAGGACGTTCCTTTAGAAGGGAGGCGAGGAGGAATTTCTTGTGTCAGAGGGTGGTGGATCTGTGGAATTTATTGCCACAGAAGGCTGTGGGGGCAAAGTCAATGCGTATTTTTAAGGTGGAGATTGATCGGTTCTTGATTAGTATGGGTATCAAAGGTTAAAGGGAAGAAAAGATAGATTAGCCGTGATTGAATGGCGGAGTAGACTTGATGGGCCGAATGCCCAATTCTGCTCCGACAACTTATGAAAATGTTAAGTATAACCCACTATGAAAAACATTTTGATGATTTAGATGCACACAGAAAGACACCCGAAACTTTTCTTTACCTGTTGCAGAGCAGCATTGGGTGACTGAGCTGTGCTATAGTAGTTACTTTGGCCAGGTTGTTGAACCTGACCTGCAAAAAGGTTGGACGGCTGAGTTAGACCCGGTCTTGCCTACACAGAAACATGGGAGTTCAAGTTAATGTCAAGCACATTAGCAGAAGGAATATCCAAACAGTACAATCTTTTTAAAATTCAATGGTTTGAAGGGAATTCCATTTAAAAACTGGATGGCTTCTGACCCACACACCAACATTCATTAACTCAATCCTGGAAAATTCAATGTGTTTATTTCAACAGGAACCAAGTCTTCCAGGAAATGGAAAGAAAAGTAAATGGTGGGAAAAATAATCAAAATGGCCGCATCTATATATAAAGGAGAGTACATTGTCGGGGGGGGGGGGGGGGGGGGGGGGGGGGGGAAAGAATGGGTCATATGGAGCTATAGGAATCAGAGAAACGAAGTAAAAGGCAGCACTGTTATAGGCCGAGCTAAAAAATAAAGCATGTAGTGGGAGGAGCAGGAATGGTGCCTTTTATTGATGAAGAACATATTGGAATGTATTCCTGCTGGAGTCAGGTCTTAAGAGTATAAATTGGGTGGCATCTTTGCCCCCAAATGCATATTCGACCCATTTTACTTCAGCTTGTGTTCTCATACAGGACAGGGATGAAACATAAGCCACGAGAAGAAAAAAAATCAAACCAACACAATTTTATGAAGTTTTCCAATTAAGTTAACAATACAGAATACATTTTAAAATATTTCTTTAGAGGGAGTACTTACTTTCCTATGAAATTGTTGAAAGGTATGGTAGCATATATTGTAGTTGCCTGCATCAGCTTCTCCTGTTCTCAGACCCTGCACATGCCACTGATTAGAGTTCCCCTTTAAAAGCAGACCCATGCAACACTTTTGATAATTGCAGACTGAAAAATGTTTCAATGCAAACAATATTGCCCTTAGCATCGTTAACTACCGCGGACATTGTTTGAACGTACCTGTATCAGATGAGTGTCTAGAAGTTGAGATCCACCAAGGCCAGAACCCTGACTTAAAGCATGCTCATAAAGGATGGGGATATGCTGTGGGTTGGATGTCTGTTGAAAAGCCAGGCCCGACTGGGCTTTGGCTAGATCTTGGGCCTGAACTGCCGAGAAGTTGTGCAAGGCAGCGCTCGAGAGGACCACAGGGGATGGCTGCGACATGTTGCTTTGTAGGAAAGCCTGCTGAGTCCTGTAAGATGCAAAGTGGAGAAGCTAGTCAATAAAACTACAACAAGAGATGCGTTCCCAAGTAACCTGTAGACAACAGGTTTTAGGAAGGATAGACACAAAGTGTTAGAGTAAGTCAGCGGCTCAGGTCGCATCTCTGGACAAAGAGGATGGGTGATGTTTCCAGTCGGGACCCTTCATCAGTCTGAAGAATGGTCCCGCCCTGAAATGTCACCTATCCTTTTTCTACAGAGATGCTGCCTGTCCCACTGAGTTACTCCAGCACATTGTGTCTATCTTTGGTATAAACCAGCATCTGCAGTTCTTTGTTTCAAAGTTTTAGGAAGGGGCATAAATTAAACCAAGAATTTAAATTATATCAAGTAAATCTTTTGGGGAAATTTAAAAATAAATTTAAATAGACAATAGGTGCAGGAGTAGGCCATTCGGCCCTTTGAGCCAGCACCGCCATTCAATGTGATCATGGCTGATACCAGATTAGAAATAACCAGACTGAAATATCTAAACGGGAGTTATCATGCAAGTTTAGGTATCAACATTATGCGCATTAACCTGTTGATTCAACTGAGTAATTCTGAAGGGTCCCGACCTGAAAAATCACCTATCCATATTCTCCAGGGATGCTGCCTGACCCGCTGAGTTACTCCAGCGCTTTGTTTCTTGATCCAACTAATGGAATCCTATTCTGGCGATCAGCAGGAATTTTGAATGCTTCAAACATTTGCAGAAATTTAACTGGATTTCTTGCCCCCACCCCCACCCCCCCATAGGATGGAAATGTCTGAAACTGGAGGGCATAGTTTTCAGGTGCGGGCCAAAGTTTAAAGGAGATGAATGGGGCAAGTTTTCCCCCTCGCCCACAAGAGGGCGACGGGAGCCTAGAACACAATGCCTGGGGTGGTGGTGGAGGCAGGTACGATAGTGGTGTTTAAGAGGGTTTTTGACAGACACGGATAGGAATGGAGGGATATGGATCATGTGCAGGCAGAGATGATTAGTTTGACTTGGCATCATGGCTGGCAAGGACATTGTGGGCTCTGACTTTTACTTTAGAGATATGGCGAGGAAATAGGCCCTTCGGCCCATCGAGTCTACTGCAATCAGTGATCCCTGTACACTAGCACTATCCTACACACAAGGGACAATTTACAATTTTACCAAATCCAATGAACCTACAAACCTCTACATCTTTGGAATGTGGGAGGAAAGCGGAGCACACCGAGAGAAAACCCCCGCGGTCACAGGGAGAACGTACAAACTCCGTACAGACAGCACCCTTAACCAGGATCAAACACGGGTCTCTGGCACAGTAATGCAGCAACTCTATCGCTGTGCCACCATGCCGCTCTAATCTTCTCCCGAGATGCTGCCTGACCCGCTGAATTATTGTGCGTAGTGTTCCGTTTAAATCCACGAAGAATTTTTGCACTTGATATCAAAGATAAACATACAACTGTAATAAAACAGCCTGAGGCGTTTGGCAGCAGCTTTACCTAAATGGTTGCAGGGATGTGCTGAACATTTCCTGGGCCTGTGAAACAGAAGGGCCTCCTCCTAAGCCGAGTGGGGCCTGAGGCTGTCCAGGAATCGGTGCATATATAGGAATGGAGATCTGTTGAACTGTAGTCGCCTGAAGCAAAACATCAAGGAAAATGGTCAGTTCAAGAAAATTCACATCAAAGCTCAGTTTTTCTGTGGAAAGAATATTCTGCTGTTTCAGCCTGTCAAACTTAATTGGCCACAAATTCATTAGAACACGTTACTAAGAAGATTTGTCAATTTTGGAAATTTGTTCCTACTTTGAATGTAATTTATAACTGAAAGCATTGTTCCCAAAAGATCATACTCCACTAAATTATAAATTAACCCAAGACAACCAAACATTGAAAGACGCAAAGTGCGAGAAAACTCAGCGGGTCGGGCAGCATTTCAGGAGAACATGGATAGGTGACATCCAGGATGGGGGGGGGGGGGGGCTCCAGGGTTGTTCTCCAGCGACCCGCTTAGATATTCCAGCACTTTTATATCTTTTGTTTTGTAAAACTCACACCGGCAGTTTCTAAAGCCAATCATTACGCCAATGATAAGTCCAGCAAGGTAATGACCAATTGGCAATTTGGAAATCAGAACAAAACTTGCAATCCACTGCCGATCATTCCCTTGAAGACTAACGCCCAAATGAAAAGGCCTCCAACAAGGCCCTGATCTGCCCTCTAGTGTGGACGAGTAAAAGTTAAACTGGGGTTTCAATTAATAAAATGTCAGGCTACTTCCTCCTTTAGCAGACTGGAATTCAGTAGCTTACCCAAACTGAATACCAGAAACAACCAAGCAATTCTGAAAATGCAAAACCTTACTTGAGAAGGCCCTGCCTGGTAGCCTTGCTGTTGTGCCAGAGTTGGAGGAGCCAAACGAGGATGCTGTGTGCTGAACAAATGGCTGGTATCCATATAAAAGGTTGGGATTTGTGCTGTAGGCTCTTTAAACCAAATTGAAAATATTTTCTTTATTACATCTGTACTTAACACAGTATAATTTGAAAACAAGACAAACAAAAGTAAGAAACAGCAGCGTAGAAATTTATTTTTGATCACGTGCACATTTATAGTAGTTACGCTTCCCAAATTTGGTTCCATATGATTGCCATTACCAAGTGTTGTATAAGTTACAGTGAATGAACATTAACTTCATTGAATGAATCAAATCAAGAAAAGACGCTATTGCATATTGAAAACACGGCTGCTGCATTGAAGATCACGCGGAAATAAAACTACAACCCAGAGGTCAGTATGCTAATTGACAACCATGCCACAGTACAGCTTTCATGTCAGATGCAGCATCAATTGGACTATCCAATTTAGAACACAAAGTGTTGGAGTAACTCAGCGGGTCAATCAGCACCTGTGGAAGACATGCCCGAGCTGAAACATCACCAATCCATGTCCTCCAGAGGTGCTGCTTGACCTGCCGAGTTACTCCAGAACTTTATGTTCCATGCAAGATTCCAACAATTCTTGGCTGCATCTAAGGGGTGGAGGTAGAGCCACAGCGTTACAGCTTCAGAGACCCGGGTTCAATCCTGACTATGGATGCTGTCTGTACGGATTTTGAACGTTATTCCTGTGACCATGTGGATTTCCTCCGGTTTCCTCCCACAGTCCAAAGATGTACAGGTTTGTCGGTTAATCGGCTTCGGTAAAAATTGTAAATTGTCCCTAATGTGACGGAATGGTGCTAGTGTACAGGGTGATGGCTGGTTGGCACGGACTAGGTGGGCTGAAGGGCCTGTTTCCATGCTGTATCTCTAATGTCTAAATGCTGCAATTTCTTGCTATGTCAGAAATACAGCAGAAGCCCTGGTCTTCATAAACTAATGACAAAATTGCAACTACAAAACGACATTAGTGTTGATTGAAAGATACAACATGGAAACGGACCCACGGACTCCATACAAACCATTGATCACACGCTCTCACTAGTTCAATGCTATCCCACTCTATACGCATTAAAGGCAATTTTACAGAGACCAATTAACCCACAAACATGCATGACATTGTGATGTCGGAGTGAAGGAAACCCCACACAGGGGTTCACAGGGGGAGTATGCAAACTCCATACAGACAGCACCCGTGGTAAGGACCGAACATGGACTCTGGCGCTGAGGCAGCAGCTCCACCAGCTGCATCACTGTGCTATCCTCGTGCACAGTTTCCTAACTTGACCTTAGTATCAAAGACTGATAAGTGGGCATGGGCTATGAGGATTTTCAAAGCACACAATTCTCTCATATCCTGGAGTAGGGTTTTAAACAAGCAGAAAAATCAGATTTGATTAGATTTAACAATTCCAATTAGATTTAACCCTTTTCTTTTGTTAAACAACACCATTTTCTAGTGACAAAGACAGGATAGCGCACTCTTCAAATGAAAACCCACATGCTTTTTATATTAAGAATCTTAATTGGCTCATAACCAAAAAGCATAGATTTAGATCATCATCACAAACCTGCTGCAGCTTGGGAGACATACACCTGTGGATTTGGTTGTTGAGGTATCAATGATGTTACGCAGCCTAACTGTGAGAAATGACTTGCAGGGGCCATATTGCTGCTTTGCAGTTGCTGAGGTTTGACTTTACAAATATTGGGTGGGTCAGAGGTGGAAGTTGCTTTAGTACTTAATGAGGAGGTGGTGTACGTCCCTGATCCTGTAGAGAACAGAGAAGACCACAATTATAACTAACCCCTGCGGGCTTACTTTCAGCAGTTAGCTACATTTATCAAAGGCATTATCAAGAAAAAAGTTTTATATAATATGCAAACCTGATTGGAAATTAGTTGAGAGAAACACAATAATTACACTGTCAATGTCTGAAGGGTCCTAACCCAAAACATAATCTATCCACGTTCTCCAGGAATGCTGCCTGACCCGCTGAGTTATTCCAGCACTTGTCTTTAATTACAATGTTAATTTGTGATTTATAATGAATTAAAAGTTGAGACATATCCTTTATTTAACCTAAATTCATTGAAAAGGAATACTTATGAGTTTAGTTTGCTGTTGTGTGTACTGAGGTACAGTGCAAAGCTTTTGTCGCCTGCTAACCAGTCTGCAGAAAGACGATACATGATTACAATCAAGCCGTCCACAGTGTACATACATGATACAGGGAATAACGTTTGGTGCAAGATAAAGTCCGATCAAAGAGGTATGAGGGCCTCCAGTGAGGTATATTGTAGCTCAGGACTGCTCTCTAAGTGTTGGTAGGATGGTTTAACAACTAGATAACAGTTGGGAAGAAACTGTCCCTGAATCTGGAGGTGTGCGTTTTCACACTTTTAATGTTAATTTTAGCTGATAGGAGGGGTAAGAAGAGGGAGTAGCTGGGGCACGACTCGTCCTTGATTTCACTGGTTTACAAATGACCGACAGGAGATAGGAATGATTTGCTGGTCACTACTTGTATTGTATAAGAAGCAATAATGTAAAGAGTGCTCTCATGCTGCCATTACCTGACAGGGATGTAGTGGGTGTGACGGAGGCTACTGGGATTGGAGGCATGGATGCGCTGGAGTAGGAGCTGTAAGTGATGCTGCTACTTCCATTACCGCTGCTGATTGACGATGCCGTAGAGGTCACTGGAGAGCTTTTATCTCCCACATTCTGCGAGTTCTCCCAGGCCTTCCGCGCACATTCCATCTTAAACAGAAAAAAAGATCCATTTTACTTTTTGCCGCATTCAAGATCAGATTTCCTTTCATTGTGGAAGCTAAAATTAATGGCACATATCAGTTTTAACATTCAGAAACCCAAATCATAATCTATTTATATGCAAGACTGGACAAAAATGATTTAAATTTGAAATAAGTGGATGATAACAGGGATTGAGATGTTAAGCAACAAAATGGGATATCTTGTGTGCAAAAATAAAGATTAATCTACCTTTAAAATCTTGTTGTTTTTTCATTCCTAATTTTTAATTAAGTGTTAGAATAACATGGAACAGCGACTAGTGGTAAGTGAACCCTGACAATGATACTCTATTACAACGGACATCAAAAACAATGATACTGTCAAAAACGCACCATGTTAAAGGTACCATCGTTAATGCTGGATTATTTAAATTAAACACAGCTAACATTCATTACATGCGTAAAAGCATTCAATGGTTTAAGCTTAAAACCTGTACAGTCATTTAAAAGTACTTTAGAAGCCTACATTTGAAAGATTTTCCTAAAATAGAACTTGCTACACTTTTTAAAAATTGAGACCTAAAAAGTCCAATTACCACAACATTGCCCACTTTTTCCAATTGCAAACGTTTCCACAAAACTGAATGGATAATTAATTCCCACTGTCTGGGACAATGCTACTTAATGTAGTTAAACGACAGCTTTGTATACAACCACTGTCCCACATAACCCAAGTCACTTAATGTGCAACTTAGCTGGTGTGTCTCTGTGGTTCGCTAGTTTTTGCTTTGAGAATTTTTCTACAAGGCAGACACTAGATTTCCTTTTTATCCAATACTCCAAACAATCTTGGCTAGCACTTAAAAGCCTTGAAATAGTTAAGCAAAGAGCTATACTATACAATAACTGTTTGTGCAATTTTAGGAAAGGACCAGTGGCATACTTTCCAACAATTAAATGAAGTTATTAATACCAACCAATTACACAATTTGATTGAAGAATTTAATGCACAAATTAACTCGAGGATCAACATGACCAAAAACAAATCAGTGACCTGTAATAAAGCCAGGGAACTCCTCGCGAGTGTTTAGACATTTGAAAACTATTTACATTTTTATACCAACTAACCAGGTACAAAACTGGAAAGCTATCAAAAGCCAATTATATCCTTAATTTGAAAAAACAAATGACAGCAGCAACTAGTAAGAGGAAATGTAACTATAAATGTGTGAATGGGAAGATTCATGAGAGGTGTCTTGGAGGTGAGGATGCTCCTTAACCTGCGGAGCATCTTGGACAATACAGCTCATGACATACTAGTCAACCTGAGGAGCACCTTCAGCAACAGACTGATTCCACCAAGATGCAGGACAGAACGTCACAGGAGGTCCTTCTTCCATCTGGCTATCAAAATGTACAACTCCTCTCCCTTCTGTCGTGCGTAGACTGACCCCCCCCCAAATCTTTGCACATCCCCAATCCTTTATGTATCTTGTGTTTTATGACTGTTGGCAGATGAATTTCCCTCCTGGGATCAATAAAGTTCTATCGTATAGGCTTATCTTGTCACCCTTCCCAGTTTGGGTGGTAGTACGCAACTTGTACGCAAATGAAGAATTACAGAAATGATTAACATTTTATTGTTGGGATCCTCTACACTACTAAATGAGCAAATTTGAGACTTGAAGCAAACACAAGTTATACTCTTATGTAATTGTAACTCAGCAAAATCAATAACCCCACTCTCACCATCGACGGCACCACTGTCTCCCCATCTCCCCAGGCCCGCAACCTTGGCGTGATCTTTGATTCCACCCTCTCCCTTGAGCCTCACATCCGCCATGTCATTAAAACCTCCTTCTTTCACCTCCGCAACATCGCCAAACTCAGACCCTCTCTCACACCTCCCGCTGCTGAAAGACTCATCCGTGCCTTCATCTCCTCCCGACTGGACTACTGCAACTCACTTCACCTTGGCATCAGCTCCACCTACATAAACCGACTCCAACTGGTCCAGAACGCAGCCGCCCGACTCATCACCCACACCAAATCCTGGCATCAAATCACTCCAGTCCTCAAACAACTTCACTGGCTTCCCATCTCCCACCGGATCACCTACAAAATCCTGGTCCTCACCCACAAAGCCCTCCACCATCTGGTCCCCCCATATCTCACTGACCTCCTCTCCTCCTACCAACCCTCACGGTCCCTCAGATCCACATCAGCCGGTCTCCTCTCCATCCACAAGTCCAACCTCCGCAGTTTTGGGGACAGAGCCTTCTCCAGGGCAGCTCCCAGGCTCTGGAACTCCCTCCCCCAACTGATCCGCAATTCCGTGTCCCTCACCATCTTCCAGTCCCGCCTCAAGACCCATCTCTTCACCTCTGCCTATCCTTAGCCCCACGTCCCCCTCCCTTTTCATCTGTGCTTGAATTGCCTCATATTGTGTTTTGAATTGAATTCTGTTTTTAATTTGTGTACTAGTGATGTCTCTACTATTTATTTCATTCCCCTTACATGTTTTTCCTCTACTTGCTAAATTTTTGTAAGGTGTCCTTGAGACTCTTGAAAGGCGCCCATAAATACAATTTATTATTATTATTATTATTATTATTGCTACTCCACCTTCACTTGCACCATTTATTATGAATGTAACCCAATGTAGAGAACGCATGAAAAAATCTGGCTCAATAGACACTGGATTATTAATAACCAAGAGCTGGTGAGTTCAAATTCCTGCATGACAATCAACACTGAACTTCAAAAACTCAACTTTGCCAAATTGTTTTAAAACCCCAAATGGTTTACCAATCAGCTTCATAGAGGATTTCTAGATTAGTGCAGATTCAGGGGTGATGGGGAGGCAGGAGATTAGGGTGGAGAGGGAAAGATAAATCAGCCATGATTGAATGGCAGAGCAGACATGATGGGCCAAATGGCCTAATTCTGCTCCTAAAACATATGACCTGGGAAGAAATTAACAAGGTAGAGGACAACTGCTTTCTCCATTCAGAGCAGGATTGCATTACATAAAGGATCCAAATTCCATCTGAAATGTTAATAGGCAGTTGTATATGTATTTGAAAAGGCCATGTTCAGGGTTATTGAACTTCTATCTCATACAGATAACAAAGGTATAATAATCTGAATGGCTCACCTCCCATGCTGCAAGATAATTAACCCCACAATGGGAATATATGATTTTATAACATGTTGAATTAGCAATTAAAAGCAAACAACTCTCAATCTTAATACTGGGTCAATTGCAAAGAGGATGCAGTGTTATTGTCAAATCTGTTCCACTTTAATCAGACTACACCCTTGGTATGCTTAGCTCTCCATTTGCTGCAGGTAAGCCACTTACGATCTTCGGAAAAGTTATTTCATGAACAGAACTGATGCCTCCTAACAATAGTTGATCTTATCAAATAATTCTTGAAGACAACACAGAAGCAAACTTCAAGGACTTTGTAGATGACTGTACAATACAGGTAAATCGATATCGCAGCCTGGAATACTCATGACCTGAAGGTATTTAACGTAGATTTGCTTTGCATGAAGTGCAGATTTCTGATCTTCAGTCATAAAGCATTACACCAGCGAAAATATTAAGGAGTAGCACCGTAGCAGATTATGACATTTTAATGGACATGGGAAATTCAGGTAGCGGTGATGGAAGGTAAAATGTAGGGTAAAACGATGTACAAATGCATCACACCCAGCTCTCTCCCTGCATATCAAAATACCCCTAGAGGGATCAGGTACATACCTTGAGGGTGAAGTCGACAGTGGCGGGAGAGACTGGTGTCAGGCTGGAGCTCTGTTGTAGAGTCTCCCTCCTGGGGATGGGAAGGGTGTGGGGCAGGGGCACCTGAAATGCAGGCAACACACATCACACTCTCACTGGAACTAGAAAGACTACAGTAACCAAAAAAAAGTTCAGAAAAATCCTAAACCATTACATTTAACATTACTGTAAGTATCTGTTTTTTGCTGTATTTACGCAAGAGGTCAGTGGTGATACTAAACAACGCAGCTTGCAAATACATCAGGTATAAATACATTAGGTTTTAGAAAAGGGCTTAGGGTGCAGAAATTTTTAAATTGCATTCCACCTGATTTAGTTCAAGCTAATCTTTAAAATAAGAGAACATAACAATTTAAAAGTTATGTGCAAATATAATCCGCTGCTATTGTGCGGATAAACATTCAGGACATTCCCATATTAAGAATAATACAGCCATTAACATTATACTTAACCTGGCAATGGGACCACCTACATGACACTGTTAAGCTTTAGTAATATTCAGCATGAAGCTAACCACTCAAGCGTTTGTGGTGAAACCTGACTTCAAAAAGCAGAACAAAACAAGTATTCTTTGTTCTGTTACTTACATTGCTGGCCAGCGATTCCTCTATTTTGCTATTGCCAGTTGACACTGAATCTGGCAGTGATGAGGATGGAGCTGTGTAATCAGTTATTGATTCCTACAATGTAAAGTTGATATATTCAGAACGTTGAAATATATTTTTGCTCTCACAAGAAGTATACAAATCATACAGCTTCAGGGTCCCAACCCAAAGCATCACATAGCCATGATCTCCAGAGATGCTGCCTGACCCGCTGAGTTACTCCAACACTGTCTTTTCTCTCAAGCAGACAGACTGGTTTTTTATGGTCCCAAATATTTTACATCAAATTATCCCCACACTTTGGAATCACGATAGGATAATTTCTGAACTAGAACAGAGTGTCTAACCTTCTCGTCCTTGTGCTTGGAGCTGTGGAGCTTCATGGACTAAAGTTTAAATCAATGCCTTTTTGTTGTTGATTTTTTCCATTCTGACACCAACAGTAATTGTGCACACAGATTTAAGTTACAAACAAAGTACTTCCATGAGTTAGGATAATATTAATCACAATAATGAGCAGAATCTACATATTAGCATGACAAACTGCATTGTTGGCGCATTCCATCCTTTCTGAGCCACTACATTGCAACATTACTATAAAGATATGTTTTTAGTTTTCTAAGAAATACTCATTTAAATGAATGTCAAGGACATAGTGATCCAACATAACAAAAGATAGTGGCCATTGACCCCCATCCATCACTCAATAAGGTTGGAGACCGTCAAAACCTTATCCCCAAGATTGAAAAAAAATCAAATACTAGAGGGCATCGCATTAAGGTGAGAGGGGCAAACTTTAAAGGAGACGTGTGGAGCAACTTTATATTTTACAGAGGGTGGTAAGTGCCTGGGATGTGCTGCCATACGGTTGGTGGTTGAGGCACATACCATAGTGGCATTTAAGGGGATTTTGGACAGGCACGTGGATATGCATGAAATGGAGGGATATGGATTATTCGCAGGTAGATAAGAGTCTTGGCGTCATGTTCGGCGCAGACATTAAGGGTCAATGGGCCTGTTCTTGTGCTGTACTGTTCAATAATCTATTTCAGTGCTATTTTTGGCACTATCGACATATTTATCAACCTTGAATATACTTAGCAACCGAGACACCACAGTCCCCTGGGGAGAGAATTCCCAAGATTCATTACCCTTTAGCCTGACCACACACGAGATCGCCTCTCAATGTAGTAAACTTGAAACACAAATTGCACCAATCTGCCCAATATTTCATCACAAGAGAGAACTTCCTTACCATGAAACAATCTGATGACCCCTAGTTGCACGTTGTCGAACAGAAGGATATCCTTCCTTAGGTAGGGAGACTGGATTTGTACAAAATATTACAGGTGCAGTCATACCAGGATCCCACCAAATTGCAGTATGATTCTTTACTCTTGTACTCAAATCCTCAAACTGGTGCACTATATTTGCATGCTCCCCCTGTGATCATGTGGGTTTCCTGTATGGGTTTGTAGGTTCATTGTAAATAGCTCCCAGTGTGTAGAGAATGGGGCATAACAGAGCTATTGTGAATGGGTGATCGATGCCTAAAGGCCCGTTTCCATGCTGTATCACTAAATGTAACTAAAGGTGTATGTATGCATTGCTTGTAATACCCATACATTCACTTTCAGCAATGCCTATACAAGACCACTGGATCCCTCCAATCACAAATGTATTTTAATCTCTCACATAATTAAAAAAAAGTGAATAATTTTTGTTTTGTTTTAATTACCTCACATGTCAATATTCAGTTCCATTAGTCCTGCCCCCCCCCCCCCCCCCCCCCCCCCCCCGAAGCCATTTTGCATTCTCAACTCAACTCAATGTCACTGACCAAACCATTTTTTTGTTTTATGGTCATTTTAAGCATTGACATTACCTTCGGATTTTCTTCAAATTCTGTTGCCGGCACGGATATCATGGTCTTTACCTCAGTGCCCAGTTCCGCCACCACATCAGCCTCTGGCGTCTCTGCATCTTCTGGACTCCCGACAGCAGCAGCATCCGCGGGATCTTCCTTTCCTTCTGCTTCAGCCTGCTGCACGTCTTTGGCTATCCTGTTCTTCAACGATCGCTCCTTACCAATGGGGCCAGGTTTATGTTCTTTGCTCTCCATTAGACTCAACTCTGGAAGCTACAAAAATAGACATGGAGGTTAAAGGTTAAACTTCAAAACATTCATTTCAACACGTTTCTAACTTTCTGTAAGTGCCAACAAGAATAGCAACCAGTAAATGAGTTTTAAGTCTCAGTTCTTACAAGTAACACTAAATCCTATGTTGTTTTCTATAATCAGATGGTAATTCAGAATATGCACACTTTATTTGACATACAATTCCTCAAACCTGAATGTGCAATTCAATAGTTTGTGAATTAATCTTTTACACTGTATATTGTAATACAAAAAAATCTGTATAAAATATATTATTCATCTGAATTTTACACTGCTTCAGTTTGCATGCTGGGTTTGCTAAGACTTTCCTTTCATAACTAACCTGCTTAAAAAAACATTTAAATTGAATGACTAACTGATTTCAACAGTGCATATAGTAGAGCTGCTGTTTCACAGCTCCAGTGACCTAGGTTCAATCGTGACCTCAGGCAATGCCTGTGTTGAGTCTGTACGTGCTCCCTCTGACCGCATGGGTTTCCTACAGTTGCTCAGGTATCCTACCACGTTTAAAAACTGCGCAGGTTTGAGGTGAATTGGTCATAGCAAATTGTTTGTGGCTGAAGGTCATATTTGGAGAGAGTTAATGGGAAGGCTGACTGAATTAGTGTAGGAAAGTTAGAGGTTAGCACGGTGGTGCAACGGTAGAGTTGCCGCCTTACAGCGACAGAGATCTGGTTCGCTCCTGACTACGAGTGCTGTCTGTACGGAGTTTGTATGTTCTCCCTGTAACCACGTGGGTTTTCCCCGGGTGCTCTGGTTTATTCCGACACTCCAAAGACATACAGGTTTGTATGTTAATTTGTAATATTTTCCCTAGCGTGTGTGTAGTTTAATATAGGTGCTCTGGTCGGTGAGCCGAAGGGCCTGTCCAGCACCTGCAGTTCCTTCCCACACAACTAATATGCAGCAAATATCAAACACACATAGTAATTGATGCTGAGCTCTTAATTACACAAAGCAAAGAGTGAAGCATGTGAATAGTTTGGCACTTGGTTTTCAGTTTACAGTTATCTCCCCCTTTGCCACAAATGACTGAGCTGACAGCCTGCAGGTTAAACTATTTTCCCCAATGGACAAGAGTCAAAGTTTCACCTTCTGAGCTTTGATTGGACCTGCACGAGACTGCTTCTGTCGCTGTTCTTTGGGCTCTGGCAAGTTGCTCTCGGCAGCCTTTTCTGTTGTGTTTACATCACTCTCTGTTGCAACATCAGTGGTAGCGGCAGTGCAGCTACTGTTTGACACAATTTGACCTGCCTCAATGACAAGATCAACTGTATCCTCTGGACTGGAAACCACTCCCTGCAAGAAAATGGGAAACATGGCTGATGCAGTAATGTAAATAACTGCTTGAGCAGCACATCCCACCAAGCATTGTAAAATATAAACCTTCATTCATCATTCCACTTTAGTTTTATCCACTTTAATGACACAAATTTAGATTTATCCAAGTCTTTAAAGACCAATTGATCAATTTCTTGTTGCTATTAAGAAACATTACAGGACAAATGACCCCTCCCAAAATAAGGCCCACCATATCTTAGAGGAGAAATAACTCTAAATGTTTGGAAAATTTCTGGGCTCCCCTTAAATCATAACCGTTCACTCATTGCAATAATGAAATAAAGCAACATTAATTTGAAGCACCTTCGTAAACGCACAAGTTTAGGTTGCATTTCTACGGGTGCAATTAAGATGATTGTTAGTGTTTTGCAAAGACAGTCTGAGGAGAATTGTATTGCAGGCACAAGAATTATATAACAATGATACACCCTGGAACAGAATTAGAATCATGAAGATTAGTAAGAAATGGTGCAATTTTCACCCTCTTGAAGTTTTCCCATTTAAGAATCAAAGTTAAAAACAGACTATTTAAAAATGCAGTAAAATGGTTTCCCAATGTCATGCCACCAATAAACTAACCGAGACAAAGTGATGGAAGAACTCAGCAGGTTAGAGTCAAAAGAGCACCCCTGACCCAAAACATTGCCCGTCTATTCCCTTGAGATGCTGCCTGACCGACCGAGTGCATCCGGCACCATGTTTTGCTCAAGATTCGGATGGCACAGTGGCACAGTGACAGTTGTTGCTTTACAGTGCCCGAGATCAGGGTTCAATCATGACTACGGGTGCTCGCTATCCAGAGTTTGTACGTTCTCCCTGTGACTGCGTGGGTTTTCTCCGGGTGCTCCGGTTAACTTCCACATTCTAATGACGTACAGGGTTGTAAGTTAATTGGCTTTGGTAAAATTGTAAATTATCTCAAGTGTGTAGGATAGTGCTAGTGCACAGGGTGATCACTAGACGTTGCTGACTCGGTGGGCTAAAGGGCCTGTTTTTGCACAGTATCTCTAAAGTTTACATTAATGGGAGTGCTAATACCGTGACATCAGAGATCTCTACCACACTTTGAGAATGCAATGACATTTCTGTGGGTGTGTTGCCCGAGGCAGTTTGTCTGCACTAAAGCATGGGCAGCAACTCCAATAAAACGCTAAATGTTTTATGTAAGAATGCGGGTATACCCACTGAAATGTCACACTTTCAGCCTGGAAATTGTATCGGTTCTTGTTAAGCATTTCAATTTTAACAGCAGGAGAGCTCTGCTTGTGAACAATTCTGGACAGGTCAACTGGGCATACAATCTTTTAAAAATAAGGCTCTGATGAATGGCCCCCCTCCACAAACCCCATCTAACCAGAAAATTCTCAGCATTTTCCATTTTTTTTTACAAGATGCTTCTTATCCAGTATGGATGAAGCTGTAAGCAGCAAGTTGCAGTTGGCAGCAGCAATGTAAATGGACTATTTAAATAGATTGCAGTTAAAATAAATCTTTTCATTGCTCTGCAAGTTATTTTACTTACCTCAGGTGATGGAGAAGATCCAAAAGATGTTAAAGGCTTATTCCATGCACTGACAGATGGAGGCTGTGGAGGACTAATAGGCGCCACTAGAAAAATTAAAACAGATTACACTTTTTTCTTTACACTCCAGACCCACTTACATTGGCCTAAGGCACGGATTTTCGCAATTTTCATTCATTTATAAATGCACAGGCACCGACAGATACTTATAGGATGCCACTGGCCACATCCTACCATTAAATCCTTGTCCGTTATTCCCATGCTCTCTTGCCAGCAGCCAATTTCCTCAGCAGGATAATTAATTGCCTTCAGCCCAAGTCTCTTGAAGGCTTTCGCAAACTCCTTCATGAACGGGAGGCACCAGTGACTTTGCAGCAGTTACTGCCTTATAGCGCCAGAGACCCAGGATTAATCCTGACCACAGGTACTGTTTGTACGGAGTATGTACATTCTCCCTATGATTACATGGGATTTCTCCGGATGCTCTGGTTTCCTCCCACGTTCCAAAGACGTGTAGGTCTGTAGGTTAATTGGCTTCTGCAAATTGTCCCTAGTGTGTAGGTTGCAAAAGTGGGATAACAGAACTCGTACGAGGGTGATCATCGTGGACTCAGTGGGCCGAAGGGCCTATTTCCACACTGTATCCGTAAAACTAAACATTTGAAATTACAAATTTATGAAGAGTGAATCCTGATAAAATGTGCTGTCTGTACGGAGTTTGTATGCTCTCGCTGTGACCGTGTGCGTTTTCTCCGGGTGCTCCGGTTTCCTCTCACATTCAGAAGACGTACAGGTTTGTAGGTTAATTGGCTTTGGTAAAATTATAAATTGTTCCTAGTGTGTAAGATTGTGCTCACTACATCTTGAAGATATGAGACTCGTCTTAGCAGGAAAATCAGAGCAATTTTTAAAGATATGGTCTCCTCTCATTGATTCATTACAAGCATAATATGGTGCAACGCAACTTCGGAAATAAACCGATTTACAGACAGGGTGATGGGTGTGGTGAGAAACGTAGTAGGTATATCAACGCGTTTTGGCCTTTTTTTTTGTTTTCTTTTTATTATTTTTCGTTTTTGTCTTTTTACTTTTTTTCTTCAAGTTTTTACTTATTCACTCTGCGACTACACTCTTTGGTAGTTTAGGGGTTTACACATTCACTAGCTCTTTCACTCTCTCTTTCTTGCTCTTTCTCTCTCTTTCTATTTCATTTTTGTCAAATTAAAATGGAAGATGTACAATAAATGTATTTTGTCATATGCCACGGTTTATAGTACTGTACATTGCTTCTAATAAAAATATTATTTAAAAAAAAAGATTGTGCTAGTATATGGGGATTGCTGGTCCGCACGGACTCAGTGGGCCGAAGGGCCTATTTCCGCACTGTATCTCTAAAGAATTATTAAATAAAGCTGTATGAAACCAGCGTAGATGCCTCCTGTGATTTTCAGCAAAAGGCAAAAAGGATGTCAGTAGAAACTAAATGACATGCCCACAGAAACACAACTTGTACTAACATTTTGTGGCGCTATCGGAAAGGTCAGCGGACGTATTAATCTGGTTGTTCCACAGCTCTGCTTCCAACGTGCTTTGCGCTTGGACTGGTGTGGAAACGGCACTCTCTGTGTTACTTTCTGCAGCGCAGCTTTCTCCTTGCACATTCGGTTCTTGTTCCTGTGCAGCTATTGGCGTCTCATTTGGAGTGACTGTCGGATCAGGTGATGAATCAGGAACTGGATCTGTGGTTGAAGCAACAGCCTGTTGCTGAGGCTGAGCCGGTGACTGAACTGAAGTAGGTGTCTGAGCCTGGGCCTGTTGTGCTACCTGCTGCTGCTTTTTTGCAAATCGTGGAGGCAATTTAGAATTTTGACCTCTTCCCTTCTCACTCGGATTCTTTTTGTTCCAGTTCTGCAAGAAATAAATACATTCCAAGTATAATTTTAACACTGCAAAAGCCATCATTTCAGACAGGACACCATTGCACAAAATTCTTCCCAGTTCTCTTCCACACCTCAGGTGTAGGATTCCTCCGGGTGCTCTGCTTTCCTCCTACGTTCTACGTTGCTACTAGTGTGCAGGAAATGGATAGGAACATGGGATAACATAGAACTAGTGTGAACGGGTGATCGATGGTCGGCGTGGGCCAAAGGGCATGTTTACATGCTGTATCTTTCTGCATCTCTGGAGTAAAAGGAACCTGAAGGAGGGTCCTGACCCAAAACGCTATCCATCGGTTTTCTACAGAGGTGCCATCCAACCCACTGAGTTACTCCAGCACTTTGTGTCTTGGTATAAACCAGCATCTGTAGTTCTTTTTTTTTTTTTACATTGTGTGTGCAAAAGTAATGTAGACTTGCAACAATAACAGAAGTGCGGGTTGAAATAGTGAAGACCGAGTTCGCAGATATAATTTAGAAAATATAGTGGTGGATAAAGCAAGATGGATTGAACGATTAGGAAACATAATGCCCACTTGGAAGGTGTGGATCACCTTGAAACAATGAATCTATTTAGTGAGGATGGATGGATAGAATTACATGAATAGGAGAGATATGGACCAAATACGGGCAGGTGGGACTAGTGTAGCTGGGACATGTTGACTGGTGTGGGCAAATTGGGCCGAAGGACCCGTTTCCACACTGTATCACTCTATGAGAAATAAATTCCGCAAGCTACCGGAATCGATAGAGAACTTAAACATCAAAGGTAACCTGTCGTGTATTCTCGGCATTCAGTTTTCACTGGAGCTGAATGCTAATTCGGTCTATTACCTGTACAACTTGCTCCTCTTTTTTTCTGCGTTCTTCATCCTGCAGCCGTTTTTGTTGCTTCTTAGACACAACTTCAGTGAATCCATCATCGACGGTGTTGCACTGGGAGTCTTCAACCGTTGTCACTTCTGGATGGTCATCAATGATCACCACACCTACAACAGCAAAGTAAAGAGCTAAAATTAACCACTTTGAATCGCATTTACAGTTCTCCAAAAGGCAAGCACAAAACTGCCAAAGCTCATGAATATCTATGGATAAGAACTTTTGCCATACCAGGATCTGGAAACTGCATTGCGCTGAAAACTACGAGCTCAGTCGACATCATGAGAAATTCAGCAAAAGCCAAGTTACGTGCTCACTGCCCTCCAGTTAAAACCAGCCAATTAATAACAGTTACTTAAGTACAACTCTCTCTTAGGGATGCCTTCCCCACAGAGAAAATCATCCACCACTTCAACTTTGGTATACCCAAAACTAAAAATTCAGATGAGATTATTAATCCACAGATCCCCAGCATAACATGAACCTTTGATCAGAAGAACATATGAAGTGTTTTTCTCACTTCTGATGTAACAAGTTATTAAATCGGGGAATGGTGGTGGAGGTTTGGGGGATATAGAAAGCGGCAGAAAAGGGGAAGATCTGTATCAGGATGAGGGCAATGAGAGATTCAGCATCACAAACCGTAGAGACAAAATTGTTAGTATAACGTTGGCAATCAAGTAATACTCACTAGCATAGTTATTCAAGTCAAACTGTGACAATGCATCAGGCTTCTCTTTTGGTTTTTTAGCTGATTTGGACTCTTCTCTTTTCTTCCCAGTTGCATCTTTAGTAGACTTTGGAGATGAGCCTGTGTTGCTACTTTCCACTGGATGGTGAGCCATATTACTGCTGGTGGGATCAATACCAATCATTGCTGTTCTCTCTTCAAAAGGCCTACATCGCACAAACCATACAAACAAGAAACTAACCATGATCCCCTAAAGGTAAGACAATCTATTACTTGCCCTAACCCACCCTCCACATGCGGAAATTGCAAGGAAAAAAACACAACGAAAAACGTATTGGGTACATCAAGATAGTTATGTATTTAAATGTATTTATTAATTCCACTTATCTGTTCCATCCATTCTACAATACAACTTTCATCATTCAATTCCAAAATACTGCAAGATTTCTTCTTATTTACAATTTATATGTTACATCTTGTAAAAGTAGGCCAGGCTCATTCGAAAATAAGTAATGTGTACTAAGATTTACCCAAACAGTGATTTTAATTAAAAATTAATTAGACACACAAATATCAAACATTCCCAGCGTATTGCATGCACAGCCAAATGGTACATCTGCCACAGCACTGCACTGAAAATCACTTTGCAAATATGTCCATACCCTCTCCTTTCAAAAGATTTGCCTCCCGCTAAATGCCTCTTATTTGTTACCATTCTATGATAATGCTTCAAACAGTTAAAGGAGGCCGTTTTTAAAAAAAAGACAGAATACATTGCTGTACACACACAGTTGGAACTGGGCGTTAAACATGTACATTTGTATGCAGAAATCCACCTTTTCTGGTTTAGAGGACAGTGTAGCTACATCATTCCATTCACCAACTTCAGAAATCTCTTTAAGAATGAACTGCAGATGCTGAAAAATCAAAGGTAGGCAAAAATGCTGGAGAAACTCAGCGGGTGCAGCAGCATCTAGGGAGTGAAGAAAATAGGCAACGTTTCGGCCCGAAACGCTGCCTATTTCCTTCGCTCCATAGATGCTGCTGCACCCGCTGAGTTTCTCCAGCATTTTTGTCTACCTTCAGAAATCTCGTCATATTTTATCTCTAACATTCCACAACTGCTGATAATAAAAGTACAGCGATGGAAATCAAGCATCACCAGGAAGGTGAAGTATGTGCAGTCCCTCTGAAGCAATTGTTTAACAATAAAAATAATTCACTGAACCACATTTCCTAAGTAATAGTGGTCAGCAAAAGAAAATACCGACAGTTACAAATATGAATTGGTTACAATTTAGTTAATAATTTTGGTAAGCAAAAGGTCAATAGATCACAAATACTTTAAAAAACATTAAATTCCAATTTGCATATTTGGTCATGACATTTCAAACTGTCTGTGTGGAGTTTGCACGTTTTCCCTGTGACTGTGCGGGTTTCCTCCTGGCGCTCCGGTTTCCTCCCACATCCCAAAGACGTGCGGGTTTGTAGGTTAAATGGCCTCTGTAAATTGCCCCTCGTGTCAGGAATGGATGCGAAAGTGGAATAACATAGAACTAACTGTGAATGGGTGATCGATGGTCGGCATGGACTCGTTGGGCCGAAGGGCCTGTTTCTGTGCTGAATCTCTAAACTAAACTAAAGAACAGCCCCCAAAAGTAATCTTGCTATTTCTATGTTTGTCTAAATTGACTAGATTGTCAAAAAAAATAATTAAAATGGTGGCAACCAATAACGCTGAAAAAATATCCTCAACTTCCAATGCTGGAAAACGGATGTTTTTACACTTACCCTCTTCTACCAGTTTTTGATGATAGTCCACCTCGTCTTTCATTTTTGTTGGCAGAGTAGTTTCTGTTAGACTTGTTGGCTCCACTATTGCTTCTACGATTCTGTCGCTCTGCTCCTGGCCGTTGGCTGGAGAAGCTTCTCTTTGCAGTATCTCTCTTTGGAAGGAAGTTGCTCTCTCCAGACTTTGCTGTAGCCTGCAAGTTGATATCAACCGTTTTCTTCTCATCTCTCTCGCGCCTCTCATTGAAGTCACTGCTCTCAGAAGCCGTTTCCCATTCCTCATTCGCCTGATCCGAAGAATTCTGATTGGATAAATCTGGCGACTTACTCCCAGCCAACTCCAGGGAGTTTGGACGTTCCTGGACATTACTGTGGGAGTTTGCATTTAGTATCGGTGCCGTGATCTCATTCACTTTAGCGGCAGCTTCTCTTTCTTTCAAACGCCTGAATCTCGGGGGTTTATCCTGTCGTGGTGGCCGAGTGGGCCTTTGCTTACGAAGCTGTTCTCTGTTGTGGTCAAACTTGCGCTCCGATTTTATCGGTCTCCTATCAAAAGGATGTGGCTCAAAATGATCTTTTCTCACTTCGCCTTCATCTCTTCTGGGAATCTCCATCCGCGGAGACCACATCGAATTAGGAGGCCCTGGCTTCCTCATTGCTGCAGACCTTGGTCCACCACGACCTCCCGCACCCCTGCCACCACCTCGAAACATCCCACCCCTGCCACGTCTTGAGGGTTCGCCTCGGGGAAGAAACCCTGGTCTTGGCTTTTGGTCGTCATCTTTTGAGGCAGGCTTTTCAGACGATCTATTATCCACCTTCAAATCCACCTTGCTTTCAGATCTAAAAGACTTTTGAACAGGCTTAATCTCCGGCCGGCCGTCTTTCTTTAGGCGCTTCCCTTTGGATGGGTTTTCTTTGTCAGAAATTGTTTCACTTGCACTTTCATGAGCTTCAGTATCGGAATCTGTTTCAGACCCATGTTGTCTGCGACGTTTAGGGACCTCCTCAAAATCAGAGCTATCACTACGCGTCTCACTCTCTTCCCTTTGCCGAAAAGAAACATTAGACACGTTTTCAGACCTTGGTCTCGGCTCCCTGTAACGAGGATATTCTCTACTACGACCCCTTCCTCCGCGCCCTCGGCCATTGTAGGAACCTCTAAAGCTGTGCCCTCGAGAGTAAAATTCTCCACGACCTCTTCCCCTATATGACGGTTCTGGATACCAGTCACGTGGTTCCCTGACATCTTTCCGGTAGTTACGCGGTGGCAAACCAGAATCTCTCCTGATGGGAAAACGGTTGTCAATTCGGTGTCTTTCAGGGACCTGATGTTTAACGTGTGTTTTCTCTTGCTTTTCATCTTTTGGCGCTTGGTTGTTGTTTGAAAAAGCTTGATTGTTGTTTGTTTTGTTAACTGTTGCAACTTGTGGCGGTGTCTCGTTTTTATCAATTGACGGCTTTGGATCATGGACTGCCTTCTTAACCACCGGCATGGAACTATCCTGAGGAGACTTCTCAGTTTCGGGTTTAATGACTACTTTATTTGGCTGCGATGGCTCTCTCCTTTCAGTTTTTACAGCTTTATTGCCTTTTATTGGAATGGAATGACGTTCTTCTTTTTCCTTCCTTTGCTCACGTTCTTCTTTCATGTCTCTCAGAATAGGCTTTTTGATGGGACCAGACCGTCTCACTGGTCTCATAAAGCCTTCATCCCTCCTACTGGTACCAGGTCTAGGGCCCCAACGCGTGTCATACCTTGGCTCTCTTTCTCTCCTAAATGTCTTCTCGGCCTTCACCACTTCATAGGGTCTTTCTCTTTTTGATTTTTCATCAGGTTTGTCTACGTGATCTTTTGACTCTACACTCCGACTTTGTATTTTAACTGTATTTGGCAGAGAATCCGTCTTCTGATCCTCCACCTTCAGGGAATGACTTGACCCGTGAGACAGGTTCCTCTTTAAAACTGTCCTTGCCTCTACATGTAATGTTGGCTCCTCTTGTGAGCCATGGCTCACATCAGAATTCACAGATTCCAATTTCCCTAGATCAGCTGTTTTTTCAACCTGAATGGATTGCTTATCTTCCAACGATTTGCTTGTAAATTTCCCTTTATCATCGTTCGTCTTGTCCCTGAAGTGCTCCTGCTTCAACTGTGGTGACAACTGCCTCTTTTCTGTGGAGTAGGCAAGCTTCTTTCTCTCTTGCTCCACAACTACCTCAGATCTAGAGAAAAATGATTAAAGCCATGTTTAGGAGTAGCAATTATTCATGTGAAAACAGCAGACAAGTTCTCTCCAATGTTAAGAGCGTCATCATGAATCTTCAAATTATATAACATCAAACCAACATTTCCCATTGCTTCTCTCCAGAGATGCTGCCTGTCCCGTTGAGTTATTCCAACATTTTGTCTCTAATTTCAATGATGGTGATTTTTCTTATGTCTCTCCCCTCCCCCCCATCCCTGCCCCTTCTGATGGGTGTAGACAGCAGGTGAGTGACAGCATAATTACTGGCATTAACCTTCATCCATCACCCATTCATAATATCCAGCAATGATAATAATAATAATTGGGAGCAGAAAACCAAGTGGAATTTTTAAAATCACACTCTCAATAGCCAGAGGACGATACTTTGAGGTTAAATTGTAGTGCCTTTTCTGCCAGCTTGACTATTTAATAAATTCAGTACTACTGAAAAATGTGAAGACTTGGAGCAAGGGCTTGTGAAATTAAAAAAAAATAAAAATCAGAATAATTATAAAGTTTATCTTTATGGGATTCATACCACACAGACTTACCTTAAATCTTTGCTTTCTTCCACTTCTAGTGGAGGAGTGGTAACTTGCTGTGGTTCAGAACGAGGATAAGACTCTGATCCCCACACCATCGGGGGCTCAGTGGACTGAATGGTGTGATCTCTGGCAGGTCGTGATGGATGGTCAAATGTTTCGGATCCAGAACCCGAACTGTCGATTTGATCTCTCCTCATTAGTTTAGTTGATAACATACCTGGAACAGACGAGACTGAATGACACTGGTACACAAATCGAGACTGGCATCGTGCAGAATATTAGTCATAAACAGTAAAACATTAAAATTATTTTTAAATTCCATAAGAAAAAATACATTTTAAAATTAATTCCATACTACAAGTGCATTATATTGAATCTTTGATAACAAAATCTTTTTAAAAACTTTTAATATTCACAATAAGAAATTCCCCATTCCCTTGAAATGGATTTATAATTTGATTAGTTAATTATTAAGTTACATAACTTTTTTTGCTTCAGATATGAAGATGCAATTAAGTTAGCAATGACACCATTGATATTAAACAATGAACATCACTGGAAAATGTACTACTTTTGCCTCAGAGCTTGAATATTCATAATTCACAAGCCATTCATGTGATAGGAGAAGAATTAGGCCATTCGGCCCATTAAGTCTACTGCCATTCAATGCATGGTTGATCTATCTTCTCCTCAACCCTATTCTCCTGTCTTTTCCCCATAACCCAACACCCTTACCAATCAAGAATCTATCTCTCTGCCATAAAAATATCCGTCGATTTGACCTCCACAGCCGTCTGTGGCAATGAATTCACTACCCTCTGACTAAATAAATTCCGCCTCATTTCCTTTGGAAGGCATGCCCCTTTATTCTGAGAAAATCTCTTCTCCCAGTCTTCCACAGAGGGATCATTCTATATAAAGATGGTGTTAGAACCATGCTTAATCTTGATTTCTACAAGAAAAATTATCATCTTTCAACAAGGGTCCATTGGTAGCAAAAAGAACTATTTCACTATTAAACACAGCTAAAAAGAACAGTTGTATAACGTATACCAATTAAGAGTGGATTATGAATTACTAACCAGGGTGAATTTGTGTCATATCCATTGGTGGCCTTCCAGACATAATACGCGGATCCAAATAGGACTGCATCATGATCCAACGTGGATCAAATCCCATGGAAGCCAAGTGCTGGTGATGGGGAGTTAAGGGCGCTTGATATATAGGCCTATGCTGAGGTGGTGGCGGTACAGTGCCTCCAGAAGGCTGAGATTTGGCCTGGGTCTGAGACTGAACAGGAGTTTGGGACTGCGTCTGTTGATGGATGCCTGATGGCTGCTGCTGCCAATGTTGCTGCTGCTTCATCTGCTCCTGAAAAAAATATCTTCATTAACCAAAGATTTGGGCTAGGAACATATGAAAATAATCAATCACGCTGTAAAGATGGATATTATTTTAAAAAAACGCTGGGAACACTTAGCGAGTTGGAAATCAATGGTGGAAAGAGACGCTGTCAATGGTTCAGGCTCAGAACTGAATTAAAACTGGGCGGCTCATACCAGCTTTCTTCAGTTCTTTCTAGCCTGCTGAATAATTCCAGCATTATCTATTTTTATTTCAGATTTTCAGCACCTCCAGTTTTATTGTTTTTACAAAGATGGATATTAAATATTACAAAATGTCACAGTTTTACCATGTGAATATTTACTTGCAAATTAACCAGGTAATTCAACGTATTTATTGGTTTTTGAACCAAGAATGCCCGGGTCAGCTTTAGCATGTCAGCCAATCTATAACGGGTTAGCACTTCTATACCAAAATCAAAAATTGATCGCCGACACTGATATTTTTCGATTTCTAGCTGAGCAACGCTGAAGACAGAATAATATTGCAATAGTTCAACGATGCTTTTATTGCCACACGTGTAAATGCAGTGAAATTCCTTTCTAACATCAGTACAGTATTCCCATACCCAAGCACAGCCTCGATTAGCAAGTGTACACAAATAGTCTAGTGACTTTGCATGCAAGAGGTGCCATTTTCAACATCCAGTCTGCGCTCTAGTTGTTATGAGCGGTGCCCGACCCAGGCAAGCCCCAGGCTGCTGTGGGCCTTCAGCCACCACCTTCCTTAAGCACGACGTCCCGCTTCTCACTATTTCATTGTAAACCTACGCTATTTTATATTGTGGATTCTGGTTTAAAATTGGTAGCAATTTATTAAATGGTCATTTGGAGACCCAGTAGAGACCTCAAGGTGAATTGACACCTGCAATGGCATAAAAAAACAGGATACTCACGGCTGGCAACATCAGTTCGCACTAGCTTCAAATTTTGATTTGCCCTGGAGTTTTACAGGTGATCACCACATTAATGCTACTTTATGCATACATACACAACAAATACCTATTCAGCAAGTCACCCTTGTATCTCTTTTTTGCATCCTTGTCATTAGCACATCTTCCCCAGCCAACAAAGGGCCATTATAGAATCCACCCTTCCTAAGGTCATTTGTTGCTGACCCTAATTTGCCCGACCTTTATCGTTCAGTCTGAAGAAGCCCTCCAACCCGAAATGTCACCTACTCCTTTTCTCCATAGATGATGCCTGACCTGCTGAGTTATTCCAGCATTTTGTGTGTATCTATAAACAGATATAAACTATCATCTGCGGTTGCTTCCAACACGACATCTGGTGCTGTGCGTAGACAACTCCATTTCAGCTGAGAAGCCCGAATCCCTCTTGTTAGCGCATCTTCCCCAGCCAACAATGGGACCATCATGGACTCCATCCTTCTTGAGATCATCTGTTGCCGGCCCTGTTTTGGTCTGGGCTTTTCGCATCTTTCAGTTTGAAGAAACGTTCTAACCCAAATCATCACCTATTCCTTTTCTCTATAGATGTTGCCTGACCCACTGAGTTACTCCAGTATTTCGTGTCTCCTATCTATAAACCAGTTTTCCAGACACCCCCCCCCCACCATATTTCAGTCTGATGAAGGATTCAAATCCAAAACGTCACCTATACCTTTGCTCCAGAGAGACTGCCTGACCCACTGAGTCACTCCAGCATCTTGTGTCTAACACCCACCACATTAATCTCTTTCCCACCTGCTGTCGCTGAAATCGTGGTGGCAATGACTTCTGGAACTGCTTTGAGTAGCCCGTGGGAGCAGCCGGCCGGGTTTGGGATGCCAGGTCAACATCCACATCGTTTGGTGTTTGAGCGGGCTCTTTTTCAGTGAGAGTAATGTCCGGCTGATCAACAGGTTTAGAAGCACCATCTGCCAATACAGAAATTAAAATTGTTTACTTTCTGCCTGGTAACCATAACAAGCCTTTCTCTTTTGTTCTTTCTGCCTCTTCCTTCTCCCCCCCCCCTCCCTCCCCCGCACTATCACTCATTTTAAAAAACGTCACTATTCATAAAAGGAGGTATAAGGAATAATTAGATTGCAGGCCTATTTGCCTATCTATTAAGAAAATGCTGGAAACAATTACTAAGGAAGTGATAACAGTACTTGAAGTACAGGCCCACTCTTTTAATCCGGACAGAATTACGAGCGCGCACTTGAAGGCCACAGGTGGCATTGTGTGTGGCGTATCCCTCAGTCCCGAAAGAGTTATTTGTTTACATCTGCAGTTGATGTTGGTGCTCCCTCAGTTTAGTGCAAAGCTTAGCTTATTTTGTACACATCTAACCCTAACCTCTAACCAAGATCCAAGTGACAGTAAAGATGGCAAGCAGAAGTGCATTTAATATTTGTTTTGCGACAGTGGATTAGACAAGGGAGAGGTATAATTAGTGGGTCAGATGTGTACTGTTGTATCATTATAACCTGACCTCTGTTGGTTCGGCAAAACAGATAATTCGGCAAGACTCTGGAGCCAAGGGTGCCGGAAAATTGGTGGTGAACATGTATAACGTGATTTAGCAGAGTCGACATAATGTTTAACAAATGTGTTGGGTTCTCTGAAGATATTGCCAACAGGATAAATAAACGCTATCCCGAGGATGTGGCGTATTTTAATGTCCTAAACGCAGAAAGAAACAACATAAAAGGTCATTGCACAAACACAAGGTCAGTGACATTGCTATGTATAGAGGACCTGTTAACAGAGGGGAAAAAAAGGATATGATAAACAGGATGATACATAGGTAGTTACAAAATTAGAGAGACATTATGTTATTATTTTATGATCATAAAGGGAAATGTGAAGCTATCCACTTTTGTGGCAAGAATAGAAAAGCAGAGTATTATTTAAAACGCCAAAGTGCTCAATGCCAGCTTATATCGTGATCCAGATATCTACAAATGGAGGTAAAGCATCTAAAGAGTTAAATGTAATGTCAGTGATTACAATGATGATGAAATAGAGGAGCAAGGATATTTTGATATAACTGTCCACGGCTAAACATCCATTGAACATTAGCTTTGGCAAGATCACTCACAAGATTAAGCAAAAATATACTTGTCTTAAAGCGAGTGCAGCAACAATTCCATAGATTTATACCTGGGTCAGGAATTTATGGGCAGAATGAGCCCATAATCTCTGGCATTTATAAACTAAGTAGCAATTTCAAACAGAACGTAGAGAATGATTGAAAGATAGAGACCATGAGAATAGTATATGGTGTTTAAAACCCATATCAATAATTTGGATAAGAAGATCACGTGTAATATTTACACTTCTATTGTTACATAGCTGGCTGGCAGTGTGCGTTGTCAAGAAAATGCAGAGAGGCTTTAGTAGATTTAGGAATGCAAACCGAATAAGAACAATGACAGATTGCAAAATGCGAGATCATCCATTGACAACAAAAAAAGGTAAAGGACTGCAATTGTGAAGGATACAGAAAGACACTAATTTCTAAAGTACATATATTGACACGGAGACACTGGCAAATATTTAATGCAAGAGGATGAGTAATAGTCTCACCAGGGCCCTAAATAATTACAGCATCTGAAATACTGCACACAAATCTGCTAACCCTATCCTACTTGCAATAGAGGGAGTGCAACAAATGCTAATTGGGCAGAGAGATGAAGAAGAGGTGAAGCATGCTGGAGCTTAAAAGAATGGAAGAGTTTTCTTGGATAGCTGGTGGGACATTGCTTTTCCTATTATCTGTGCCCTGAAATGTGGATCACAATGCCAAAATAGGTCACCCAATGAGGACAGAAGAGAGAGAAAAAAGTATCTAGTGAGGATTATCTTTACCCAAAAGGGCTGTGGAGTATTAGTCAATGAGTATATTCAATACATTTTCAATATCAAGGGAATCAATGATATCGAAAATGGTGTAGAAAATGGTTCAATGGCCACTTTACTAGATGCTGGTGAGGGTACATGAGGCCAAATGACCTGAGTCCTGCTTCAATTTCTTAGGCCAACATGACCTTGGGATTATTGGTCAACTGGAGTTGAGGCCAAAGATGATTTTAATAGATGATAAGAGATGGTGTGGGGCACTAGGTGATCAACTACAACCCTCACTCCCACTAACTTCATTAGGAATTGTGACACCCAGCCGCTCAAGAAGGCAAAACATTTGACCCAAACCTCGGCCAAAGCAGCAGATTTTGAGGGTCAGATAGAAAGGAAAGAGATGATTGGCAGAGGTTATATCCAAATCAGCTGAAAACATACAGTTGCATTAATGAGAAGGTTTAAGGTAAGAGGAAGGAGTTTTAAAAGGAATTTGAGAGCAAACCTTTTGTTTACAGAGTGGTTGATATCTGAAGGTCACTGTTTGGAAGAGGCAATGGATTCAGATGCAATCACTATTTAAGAGGCATCGAAGATATGCCCATAATGCAGGAAAAAGGGATTAGCCCATTGGGCTAAAAGGTTTGAGTGGATGTTGTGGTCCAAAGGACCCATTTCTGTGGTGTGTAACTCCGCCTCTTGGCTTCAGATACCAGGTTATATATCCACACAGCTGAATGTTAAGATAATTGCCGAGCTTTTTAATCATGTGCTGTTCAACTCAAGTACCGCATACAAACAATTGAAATTCAGGCAATTAACTAGTAATCCCGATGGACAACTAAAATTAAATCTGAGGCTAGAAACTAAAGAATCCAGAAAATAATTAATACAACCACTTTTATTTTAAAACAGTGAAGTACCTGATTCAGTTTGAGTGGTGTTTTCATTTTCTGTTTGTTGTTCTTCGAAAACATCTGACACAGTGGCTGGTTCTTCCTTCGATGTTTCAATCTCAGCCACTCTTTCCTCGGTATTTTCCTCCTCTTCCTTTTCCTGTTGACATTCCTTCACCTCTTCAGTCTCTTGTTCCTGTGGCTTCTCATCTTCCTTCTCCAATGGTTGTTCCTCGTTTTGCTCTTGTTTCTCTACCTTTTCTATGGTCTCTGACTGTTTCTCTTCCTTTTGTTGATGGCTTTCAATCTCTTCCAACTCTTCCGGCTGCTCCTTTATCTTTTCCTGTTCCTTTTCTATTTCTTTCTCCTGTTGTTCCTTCTCTTCCTTTTGTTGCTGCTCTTCCTTCTTTTCTTTCTCCTGTTGTTCCTTCTCTTTCTGTTTTGCCTTCTCTTTTTCTATCTCCTTCGCCTTTTTATCTTTAGACAGAGTTCCAAACTTTTCATCGAGTTTTTTGAGTTTTGCTGCACAAGCCGCCAACCTCTGCTCCTCCATTCGCCGCTCCTCCTCCTCACGCCTTTTTCTGGCCCTTTCAACCGCGGCAGAAACATCAGAACTTGACGTCTTTCTTCTTTGTCTCCAAGCTTCATCACCATCACTGGGTAATGGAGGTTTGAGGGGTTGCTTTCCTGGCCCAATTTGACGATTAGGAGGTGGAGGCTAAAATTGAATTGGAACAAATACAAGTTAAAAACTCACACAATTTTATTATGACATATTTTACTACTTCTTTCTGTACGGTTTCTATTCTATAAATTACCGGGGGAGCTGGTTTCTGAGTGAGAGGAACATTTGCTGGTCCACGCAAGTCCCGTGCTGCAGTTTGCAATGCTGTTCGTCCCAAATCCTACAGGATAAACAATTATCAATATTTTATTCTAAACTTTACACACAAAAACAGAAACAATTAAATCCTTCAACATGAAAAAGAAATGACACGAATGCATACAGTTGAAATGACCCACTAAAGATCTGCTTTTACTGAAACAAAAACTTAGATCTGCCTTGTAGTCTGAGCAATCCAAGTTCTGCAATACTTTGTAGAATCCCGATTAAAACACAAACTTTGTTCTGAGTCTCAACGGCTCTCTTAAAGAAACATTTACAACTATAATCAGTGATACAAAAATTTATTGCAAAGGAAATAACAAAAATAAGTCAGTGGCAAACTCTAAAAGCTATGTTCATCGGCACAGAAACATTTTATTAATGAACATTAGCATTGACATTTGATATGTCAGGTTTTTAAATGCTTTGTGGCGTCTGTGGCAATGAGAACATACATGGCTTAAAAATTACACGTCCAGGAGAGAACTCAATATTGGTGGACTCAATAAATTATCCTCATCAGATATAAAGGGCATTATGGATCCAAAGATCAGGAAAATAACTACATAACATTTCTTTTCTGGCAGCTGTCAACGTGTACAATGAAGTGATCTTCACTCTACCTGGCGATCAGGCGGTGGGCCTCTATTCGAAGAGATGTTGTTCGGTGACAGTGGACCGGTTTGTAATGTTGTGTGGTCACCCACTGAATCTTTAGCAACAGTACCCTCTGTTTCTTCCTGGGCATCCGGGGTCTCAGCGCCTGAAGTTTCTGCATTGCGGACCTGTCCATCACTGTAACCAGCCAAAGAAACACAACTCCATAACTCGGCAAAACTCCACACTAAACCAACCGAAGGGTCCCAAAATTAGCCGAGCTTAAACATTGGTGTAGGATAAGACAATCCTTGGAGGTTAATTACTACACAGTAAACAGTACCTGGTAGAGAGCTTGTGAAATAAAAATAGCATGAAAGATACAATCCAAACCTCTAGCAGTTCATTATATTCTGTAACTTTGACAACCACGTAGCCTGTCGTTTAGAAAATAAATCATACCACATTTCTCTTCTGTGCCGCTCTGCGGACCCTCCCTCTTCCTCATCGCTGAAGTTTAGTTTCTCGGTATAATCCACCTCAGACTGGGCTCCTGAAACGGAAGGGACACAGAATTCAGTTTTCCGTTTTCTGGTCTTTTGCTGAAAACCATCAAATATGTTCAGGTTTTACCTGCCCAGCCATCATCTGTTTCAGTGTCCAGGTTATCAAGTTCCTTCAATTCGGTTGCGCTGATAATGGAGGGTCTTTCTTGGAGGTCTTGAGCCCACTGGGAATTTGCTTGCCTAGCGGAACCACTTTGGTTCCTAAATGATACAGAAAGGATTAGGAGATAAATACATTTTTCAGAAATCCGTATACACCAGAGGTAGAATTAACTTTAATTGAGGTTAAAAATAACTTCATGGTATGGAATGAAATGTTTTTAAAAAATTGACACAGGGATGTCCACAGATGTACAACAAATTATCAAATTATTAAATAATGCTCAACATTTTTTGCTCAATGGCATGTTAAAACTATAGACACAAAACACTGGAGTAACTCACTGGATCAGACAGCATCTTTGGAGAAAATAGGTGATGTTTCGGGTTGAGACTATAATAGCTATTGCATAGATAGTTCTGACGTTGCCATCTGGCTGGATGAATATTACAAAGTTTTAAGATCATCAACTGTGAAATACCAGTGGTATATTATTGTGCAGTTCCAGTTCAGACCGTTTCCATGGTGAACCCAAATAGAGCGGTCCTTTCTGCTTGTCCTTTAATTGAGGCAACCATTCTCATCCAGCTAATGTATTCACTAAATGTTAAAAGAGACTAGCTAACTATTGGATAGTTCAAATAATGACTATTTTAGATGGGGCAACTTGGTCTGCATGTTGAGCTGAAAGGGCCTGTTTCCAGGCTGTATGATACGACGACTCCATAAATAGACAAATGTTGAGCAATATTTGAAAGAATAAACAATTACTGTTTCCAGTACAATCATAACTTCAGCCTATCATTTTTGAGATAAAACAGCTGCACAAAATTAGCTGTTTGCTCTGAACTAACATGGATTTTTTAGATTATATATGAAAACAAAAACAATCCACCTACCATTGAAATACAAAGCAAGTTGGCTCTTTAACAACCGCAGCCGGTTAAAAGCTACTAAAAAAATTAGTTTGTAATGCTTAAGTAGCACTTTCTGAACTTGTGGGAAACTTACCTGGCATTTGATGCAGGGTATTGTAATCGATGTGGCCCTTGCATTTTTGATGCATGAGGTATCTGAAAGAAAGGAGGTGGAAATAAAGCATGCCTAAATAAATGGAGACACAAGAGACTGCATTTGCTGGAACCATGTTATTTTTTAAAACACACTGCTTGAGGAACTCAGCGGGTCAGGCCACAACTGTGGAGGAAAATTCAAATCAGGACCCTACCTCAGTCTGAAGAAATATCATCGGTCAATTTCCCATCACTGATGCTGCCTGATCTGCTGAGTTCCTCCAGCAGTTTATTTGTTTTGACACTTACATAAATGTTCCATGGTTTAACAAATTAAAAAAATCTTCATTCATCATAAAGTCCTATTATATGCATGTTTGCTTCCTACACCATTCAATTATGTTTGCCATTGCATTTAAATACACATGCAGTGCAGACATGATTACGGGTGTGAGATAAAAGATTTCCAGAACAAGGTACACAGTGCCCTCCATAAAGTTTGGGACAAAGACTCATCATTTATTTATTTGCCTCTGTACTACACAATTTGAGATTTGTAATAGAAAATATCACATGGTTAAAGTGCACATTGTCAGATTTTAATAAAGGCCATTTTTATACATTTTGGTTTCACCATATAGAAATTACAGCTGTGTTTAAACATACACCCCCCCCCCCCCCCCCCCCCCATTTCAGGGCACCATAATGTTTGGGACACATGGCTTCACAAGTATTTGTAATTGCTCAGGCATGTTTAATTGGCTCCTTAATGCAGGTATAAGAGAGCTCTCAGCACCTAGACTTTCCATCACCTTTGGAAACTTTTATTGCTGTTTATCAACATGAGGACCAAAGTTGTGCCAATGAAAATCAAATAAGCCATTGTGAGACTGAGAAACACAAAATAAAAACTGTTAGAGACATCAGTCAAACCTTAGGCTTACCAAAATCAACTGCTTGGAACATTATTAAGAAAGAGAGCACTGGTGAGCTTACTAATCGCACAGGGACTGGCAGGCCAAGGAAGACCTTCACACCTAATGACAAGAATTCTCTCCATAATAAAGAAAAATCCCCAAACACCTGTCCGACAGATCAGAAGTCAGGTGTGGATTTGTCAATGACCACTGTCCACAGAGGACTTCATGAACAGAAATACAGAGGCTACACTGCAAGATGCAAACCACTGGTTAGCTGCAAAAATAGAATGGCCAGGTTACAGTTTGCCAAGAAGTTTGCTAAAAAGAGCAACCCCAGTTCTGGAAAAAGGTCTTGTGGACAGATGAGAAGAAGATTAACTTATATCAGAAGGCAAGAGCAAAGTTTGGAAGAGAAAAGGAACTGCCCAAGATCCAAAGTATACCACCATATCTGTGAAACAGTGGTGGGGGTGTTATGGCCTGGGCATGTATGGCTGCTGAAGGTACTGGCTCACTTATCGTCATTGATGATACAACTGCTGATGGTGGTAGCATAATGAATTCTGAAGTGTATAGACACATCCTATCTACTCATGTTCAAACAAATGCCTCAAAACTCACTGGCCGGCAGTTCATTCTGCAGCAAGACAATGATCCCAAACATACTGCGAAAGCAACAAAGGAGTTTTTCAAAGTTAAAAAATGGTCAATTCTTGAGTGGCCAAGTCAATCACCCGATCTGAACCCAATTGAGCATGTCTTTTATATGCTGAAGAGAAAACTGAAGGGGACTAGCCCCCAAAACAAGCATAAGCTAAAGATGGCTGCAATACAGGCGTGGCAGAGCATCACAAGAGAAGACACCCAGCAACATGAATCACAGACTTCAAGCAGTTATTACATGCAAAGGATACGCAACAAAATACTAAACATGACTACTTTCATTCACATGACGTTGCTGTGTCCCAAACATTATGGTGCCCTGAAATGGGGGGGGGGGGGGGGGGGGGGCTGTGTATAAACACTGCTGTAATTTCTACATGGTGAAACCAAAATATATAAAAATGGCCTTTATTAAAATCTGACAATGTGCACTTAAACCACATGTGATTTATTTTCTATTACAAATCTCAAATTGTGGAATACTCAGGCAAATAAATAAATGATGGGTCTTTGTCCCAAACATTATGGAGGGCACTGTCTTTAGGTTTAGTGCCCTAAACCCTGTCAAAATGTTCATAGAAGCACCACAGAAAAATAAACATACCAATGCAGACAATGGAGCCAAATGCATGGTTAAAGAGATGAGCTGTAAACTGTAGAGTTAGGGTCTAGATGGCTGAATCTTTGACAAAATTGGGGGTTGTTTATAACAAAGGAAAATAAATGGTTTGTGTTGTTTTACCTTTGACTAGTCTCAAAATCTTTGGGTTATTTAACTTGTTGGCTAGTCTGACCTGCATTTACTCGAGCAATCTGTTCATTGTCATTCCAGAGGTAAATCTTTGGTGGTCTTTTTCTAATTGCTATCGATACAACAAAAATGAAAGAGTGTAAAACTGTATCTTTGGAGAGAAGAAAAAGATGATGTTTTAAGGTAAATTATTCTTGACATGTCCAAGTACTGAAACTAAGTTTGAAATAGTTATCTGAAATTCCCAAAGATAGACATAGAAAGCTGGAGTAACTCAGCGGGTCAGACAGCATCTCTGGAGACCAGGAATAGGTGACGTTTCGAGTCTAGGCCCGTCTTCAGAAATTCCCGTTGCTTTCGAATGAAGACGCGATCCTCTTGGTTTAACTTGGCACTATGAACCACTGGTGTTTCTGTTTTAATGTATGCATCTAACAGCTGTGTATATTTTCAAAATATTTATCGGTAATAATAACCTTGCCTAGTATGACTATTGCTATCCCCCAACAACAATTTTTAAGACGTCATTGTTTTTTTAAATGTAACCATTAAAGAGTTTCTACCATCTTTTCAAACAGCTACTCCAGGTAAGAGCTCCCCATTTCAGCTTCTACGTAGCTTGGAGTTCAGTAGAAATCTGTGTGCATCAATTTTTTATTTTATCGCCATTTTTATTCATTCTATCAACACCAGCCACAATGATAACATGGGTCTCTTCACTAAAATGACATCCGTCATCCTTTATACCAGCAAGGAACACCTTTGAACAACTAGAGGTGTGCAGAATACCCTGGAATTCCCATGTGGCACAGGAATTGGAGGCTAATTACTCTGTATTCTGCAAAAACATTATTGAACATCTTGAAAATATGCACGGATTTTTCAAAATGTAACCGTTTAAAAAACGTAATGCATTTATAGCAGGAGGTTAATACTTACAAACGGTGGCAATATTCCTCTAAATTGTGGTGGGGGTGGGATAACCAGCTGTCCATTTATCCGAGTCGGGGTCAGCACCTTTTCTCGCATAGCACCTTTCTCAAGACCTCTGATAGTTTCAATCAATCCTGATAGTCCAGTGGCTCCATCTGAATTAACAGGTTTTCCATCTTGCTCCAGCACCAATTTCCCTCCAACAACTGTGTGGGTTGAAAATTAACAATTAAATTATATGTTGTATTGGATCAGTTAGGTACAGAACTCTCTTCAAGCCTCGTTACATCATGTCAGTAATACAGAATGAAAATGGGCCTTTCAACTGCACTGACCATCAAGCCCATTTACTTTCTTTAACCCAATCCCATGAGATCTTCCCACCAAGTCAGATTCTATTACTCACCTGCAGACTGGGACAATGTACAGTGGCTAATGAAGCTTCAAACCTGCATGATTTTGGGATGTGGGAGGAAACTGGAACACCCAGAGAAAAACCCAAAAGGACACCGCAGGTCAGGACTGAATGCAGGTCACTGGCGCTGCAAGCAGCAGCTCCGCTAACTGCACCTTTGTGAGCCCAAGTATACTCAAAGTTGTCAACCTACTGAAACTTAACTGAAGGAGTAATAACTTTTACAACATACCCCTTCACGCATTCTATTCCTTTAACCCCACAAATCTGTACATCTTGCACTTAAATACACCAACTGACTTTTAAGAGCATTAAATGTTTGAATTTCTTTCTAGTTGAACGCTCCTCAGAATATCAAGCCATCTTACAATTTTTGTGTTTCAATGGAACCACTTTAAATTTCTATCAAGCTGCACAGGAACAATGTGTCTACTCAAGTTCCCAAGCTTTATAGGGGCTATTTCAGGGGCCTAAATCTATGGAACTGAAATAGAGCATAATCAAGGACGAGTCGCACCCTGGCCAATCCCTCTTCTCCTCTCCTATCAGGCAAATGGTATAGAAGTGTGAAAATTCAGATTCAGGAACAGTTTCTTATCAGCCCTTATCCTACCACAACTAGTGAGCAGTACTCAACTCTTCGGTAACTCTCGAACTATCCTCGATCAGACTTTGCAGGCTTTACTTTGCACAAAACGTTATTCCCTTATCATGTATCTATATACTGTAAATGGCTCGATTGTAATCATGTATTGTCTTTCGTCTGACTGGTTAGCACGCAACAAAAGCTTTTCACTGTACCTCGGTAAACATGACCTAAATAAACTAAACCCCAGAGATTCCCATCTCCCAACTGTGTAATTCATGACACTGCGGAAAAAGGAAGAGTTCACTGACGGTAAAATGACACAGACATAATGTGAAGCAGAAATGGTGTTGTTTGTTGAGAGGGGGAATGGCCTCTTGTTTACAATGGTTGGAATTGAGTTTGATTTGGCTCACTACCTGGACACACTGTTCACAATCCCCACTAACCTGGAGCAGTTGTGGCAAGCCAACTGAACTGACCCTCCATAACCTGTAGGAGCTGGCAAGAAATAGCAAGTCCCTATTATTAAAGTTGCAAAAGGTTAAAAGAAAAGGAAGTAAAATTTGAGCAACTTGGCATTTCCCTCCTAATCATTATGCCGAGAATCCCCATTCAAACAGGTACTCTGATCCTACACAGATCTGTCTGTCTGGCACTGGACTGGAGAGATCCCCTCTCCAGGATAACATGGAGAATCACGGCACCAATGTGCTCAATTGGTATCAGTCATTCAGTACCGATATGGCTGTGATTTCATGCAATGCAGACATATCTAGAACCTCAATACTGGAGGCAGTTTGAGATTAACAAAACTTTCATAGACAAAAGTATACAGAGTTATGGTACAAATATTATGGCACAATTGAATGTCAGACTGTACTTGAGGTGGTAAGTGTCCAAACCTTTCTATGCTATTATGAGCAAACATCATAGTTCAGATTGATATGATCTCAACACTCAGATCTAATGTAGCTTTCAACAGTTCGAGACAGACTATTCAACCAATGATTGCAAGAAATCTAGTACAGAAAGAATCGAAGAGGAACTCTCTCACTGTTTCTCATCAGCAGTGGTAAAACTGAAGGGTCAAAGCAATATGCCTTTCTGCTCCAGCTGGTATAAGGTAGCTGGTGATCTTCAGAGGCAGCAAGAGAGTCAAGAAAAGGCAATGCAGTCAGATAAAAAAAAAAAAAAAAAACAATAAATGGAGCACATACACTGTGGACGTAAACTGGGTGCAGATCCTTGGGCTTCATCAGGCTGCTCCTTTGCAGTTTTTTCTTGATCCCCAGCTGCCTGCAGGCTTGGGAACTCATGCTGGAAGTGACTGTTTAAACTTTGGATTCCTGATTTGAGATACACAAAGGCAAAGAGATTAGAACACCGTTGGGCACAAACATTTCTATACACTGTCTTTGGTAATGTCCCAAGAAAGACGATGGAGGGCACAGATATTGACCACAAAGACTTGATCAGGCTTAGCAGAATTGAAGAACTAGGAACGCAGCATAATTTTGTATGGAATGACATGGAATGAAGTAATTAGTTTGACGTAGTTTTAAATGTACAAGGGGCCAAGGTGGGGAAGAAATGCCCAGGAAGCCACAGGTAGAGAGCATATTTTTGTGCACTGGAAGACATGTAGCGCCAGGGAGGTTATGGAACAAAGTGCTGAATTGGGAAAAATACAGGCAAAGTACTTCTGGAGATGGCAAGACTAAGTGAGAAGAAAATCTCGATAAAAAGAGCAAAAAATATTTCAATTGTAACGGGGACCAGTGGACTGATTGAGGCAAGTTGCAGCCACTGGGATGAAGGGTTTGAAACTCTCCTCAGGGTTAGACATTTACAGAGACTGCCAGATATGCCTAGCTTAATCAGAGCAAGGCAGTGAGAAATGAATTCTGGAGCAAAAGTACCCAAATTCCTGGTGGCTCAAGAAAGATGAATTCTACTTTTCTCACCAAGGTTGGCAATCTAATGAAAAGTGAGATAGAACTGAAAATGAAGAGAAAATAAAATGAGCGTTACCAACAGGAAACAGCCCACAAGTCAATAGATTCTGCCAGCGTTACGCAATAACATAGGAGTTATCAAGAAACTTTCCAGTATCCACTGTAAAATTGAGGGGATTTGAAGCTACTTCCAGGTTGATAACTTGCTGGGAAACAATAGGAATGAACCAAAAGCGAATGCTGTCTTGTGGGTGTAACATGGTAATCACAGAGGCCACGAGCAACTTTTGCCAAAGTAGTCTTAACACATACAGTTACAGCGTTGGAGCTGGATTTAAAATTTGAAGAAGATTTGGGAAAGCTAACCAAAGTTAAATAACCAAGGACAGGGAAACTTGAAGTGGGTACCATTTGTTAGTTTTATGAGCACTGTAAGCACAACAGTAGTTATGAAGCAGCTGAAATGGATACAATTCCAGCATTAAACACTTCAGAATGATGTCTGAAGTTGCTCGTGTCATGGGAACATGAAAGATAGCTCGCACCTCAATTACAAAATCAGAGCCTTGCAAATACGGGAACACGACCAATTTTCTGGCAACTTGTGGTCCATTACCTTAATTACGGGAACGTACTTGGAAACCACCCCCCCCCCCCCCCCCCCCCCCCCGAAAATGTGACACCTAGACCGGTTGAGGTGATTGATCTCGACCTCATTGGGACTTCCGCTGGCCGATCAGCAGGTTGAATTTGCCTCCTATGACTGGGGCTCTGGTACTCCGGCCCAGATGGAGGGCAGATCCATTCCAATAACCAAATTCCCAGGATGATAACTCGGCTCTTCGGCAGCCCATTCCGGTACTAATTGACGCCTCTCCTAGGCCATGAACCATGTTGGTCCATCAAAACGGATAATCCAGAAAGGCTCTGGACCCAAGGGTGCTGTAACATTGGTAGTGCACCTATACTTATTCAAAATTCAATATCACAACATTCTTAATATTGCCACATACAAATTATAGACAATTCTCAAAGATCCTGCATGTGAGCTAATCATTGGTTTGCTTAGCTCCAGCTTGTAGAAACTTACCATCTCCTTGCCCAGTGTGCTTGCTACTTGTTTGGGCCCATGTTTTCACAACTGGCACCTCTGGGGCTTTTGGGGCTGGGGGATCTGCACTCGGTGGTGGCGGTGGCGGCGGTGGTTCTTGTACTTCGACTTCTGCGACAACACTAATGAAATCACAATTCTGACATTAGTTCACCTGCTGTCAACGCAAGTCTATTTCACCAAAACTGCACTAATTTTAACAATCAACTTGATCAAAAACACTTCTACTTTCTTCCTTGTTCTTTTTACAACAAAATATTTACCTTTGTTAAAGCATCAAATATTAATAAACATAAATTTGATAATTCATGTAAAATCTCTACATTTGGAGTGGAGGAAGTTAGTCGACTGGTGATGTTTCATCTTCACAGATAATGATGATCCACAATCAAATAGGGAGACATTAAACCAATGTCGGTTTAGTTTTTTCTTACACAAAGTACATATTGGACTTCATTAAATGTATAATCAGCACCACAAAAAAATCTTATTGCGAGCAATAAATAAATATGCATTGGAAGTTACAATTAAAATTATGGGGTTAATTAATGCAATCCAATAAACCACAATGCTATGTTTACCTTTCTTCCTGTTGTTCTGATTTTGTGACCCATCCTGAGCCATCCTTTGGTACGATGTTCACATTGGGATCATTTCCCTTGTTCTCTGCTTTTAGGCTGGGAAGAGTGGCAGGAGGAGGGATACGCCGTGAGCTGGCCACTTTGCCCAGGCTCTGCAACCCATGACGAGCTGCAACTGAGGACAATGGTCAAATGAAGGTCAGACACAAGATGCAAGGCATGTGTACTCATGCTTCCTTTACCATTTTCTGAAGGCAAAGCCTCTCAGCATCATGACAAATTTGTTAACTTGGTTGAAAACTTTTAATCAGAACTGGTCCAAGAGCGAGCAGAAGAGGAAGAGATTTGTCTTTGTTAATATCCTAAGATGTCACCATCTATAATAATTGGTAATTTCTTCACAACACACATAAAAAATGTAACCCCAACTTGCATTTGATTTCTATTGAGTTTTTAAATTACAAATTAAAAGGATTTGAGGAATAAGCTATGACTGTTCCAAAGCAAAAATTCTTGCAAGAGAAAGATAAGGGTCTATTTTACACTATATTTTCTCTCAATTTACACCATATCAGTAGACATGTTGAATAGAGTGTCTCTTTAAGAGAGGACATAGGGTTAATTTACTACATTTCAGTGGGCAACTAAAAAAAGCTGTACTAGGAGAGAAAATACCAGTACACAAAAATGTACTGACAGCCCAATGAAAAGGATGGCAAAAGAGGCCAAAGCTTTAAAGCAAAACTAGGTAAGACTCACCTGCATTTTTCTGGGTCTCTATTGACTTTCCTTTGTAGGTGTTGAAAAGATTGAGTGTGGCATACTTTGTTTTCCCATCCTTTGCCTTTGTGCTCTGGCCTGACCTATCGGACATTTCGATGGAAATTCATCTAGTCTGAAAAGGCCTAGATCACTTCCAGAACTAGCCACCAGCTGTAAGGGAACACGTTAGTTAAAAAGACAGTTTACTCCACTTAGTCCAAATGTGCATACATCATTGTAAACTTAAATCAAATGAAAAATATTACTCCGGTCATACGAGCTGTTACAGTCCCAACTTTTTAAACTCAAAATACTTTAATAGCTCATGTAAAGAAATCACTGAATGTTATTTAAAGTATCCAAGAAAATCATTTCTAAAGTATCCAAGAAGAACACATCTACAAAAAGCAATGCAATTATCATAGGTGATTTTATGTATATGAGGAATAAAATCCCAATAATCTGGCTCTGAGGACAACAGCAGTGCTGGATCTGCATATTTCCCCCAACTATTGACTATCATCACCTCAACCCATTTAATTCCCTTATGTTAGCTGTTAGCGTAAAATAAATATTCCAGTGAACCTCATCAGGTTAAGATACCATACCATTGGGATCACATTATTTTACCGTCGACTGCAGAAACAAATGAGTAAATAGTGTAGAGGATACGTTTTTCAGGTGTACAGGAAATCAGTCGGCTAAAAGAAGCCAACTAGGTCTATTAGTATATTTCTTGTATATTTCAAGTCTTAATAATTTAGTAGTTAGGAGTCCTTGAAAATTGATTGTAATATGAAAGTTCTAGCGATCTGGATCGATCGGAAACTGTGGCCATGAATCTACACGGTTTGGACGCAAGGTGACCATGGTAGATTAGGAAAGGAAAAAGTGACTAACATTTGATACTAATCTACAACAAATAAATAAAAGTAGGACAGGAAAAAGGAAATGACTAATATTTAATACGAATCTACAATCTAAGGAACAGCAGTCCAAGAGCCCCAGCCTTATCAGTCACTGGCGGTATTAGATCAACGGAAAAAGTTACATAGAGTTGTGAGGAAAAAGTCCAAAGTTGGGAAAATTTCCAAATTCAGAGTACCAGGAAATACAAAGTGGAAAACAAGTGTTGTTCAACAAAAAACAGTAAACCATACTGTAAATATGTAAAAAGAATACAACGTTAATGTGGGTTCTCAGTCTAAAGCAGAACGATTTATTGGGGAATACGGAACTGACAAAATTAAACAAAGAATGTGACTGTCTCAAGAAAAGAAAATAAATAGCGGAATGAAACAAATAGCGGAGAACAAATTCGAGCAAATGAGGTATTGAAAGATATTAGCATGTAAAAAATTAGAATGTATTCCCGAAAATATTGTATGAACAGAAAGTCGATAACCCCCCTTCAATCTGAACTGTATCCAAATATTCTAACAGATGTAGCCACAGAGATAGTAGAATCTATGTAATTTTGGAATAAATCACAAATTGTAAGATGGCAAATGTAACTTTACTATTTAAAGAGGTGAAGGAGAAATCAAGAAATTACAAACTTCATTGCCAGTCAAATGGAAGAATCTCTGATGAAGTGGCAAAATGAGCAATCACGGGAGTTTGCCAGGTGCAGAAAACAGTAAAAATGCGTAAAGGACAAAAGGTCTGCCAGGTATTGATCACTCCATTTAGATATTTGGTTAAACTGTTGCTGCACAAAGGACCCATTGATGTCACACATGGGAATAATGGGTGTGATCGAAGAGCCCTCATAGAGACACTGTCGTTTAACGACCATGGTTCGGAGTTAAATAATACTGGATAATTAATTTTTAGAAGACAGGCAAATATAAGAGGAAGGGGAACAATGATATTAAAGAAGAGGGTGAACTCATGGGGGAAAAAGGGATCTTACCTCTGAAAATTAAATTAAATGTACTTGAGTGGAACCAGCAAATAAACAGCCAGTGGCAGCGAGTATTTGTGGATAGAGACAAAATGCTGAAGTAGCTCAGCAGGACAGGCATCTGAGAGTCAGGGGAGAGGGTCAGACGGAAGAGTCTCGACCTGAAACGTCACCCATTCCTTCTCTCCAGAGATGCCGCTTGTCCCGCTGAGTTACTCCAGTATTTTGTGTTTATCTTCGGTGTAAACCAGCAACTGCAGTTCCTTCCTATACATTTAGACGAGGGAATCAAGTGTAACACATTTAAAAAATGCCGATGATGCAAATGTAGGTAGAATTGCAGACAATCAGGTGATACTGAATAGCTTCAGCCTAATGCAGCCAGGTAAAAATAGAACGATAACTGGTGAGATTTAAAGGAAGTCACATACTGCTGTTTTGAAAATCTGAACATTTTTTTGACTATGTCAAATTTTCATAAAATTCACTTGGCACCATTTCAAGGAATAATATGGCGACAATCTACATTGGCAATAATATCCCTCTGCCCCCTGAACAGATAATTATTAAAGCACAGCTGATCATTCATCTTCTATGCAGGGAGAAATAGTTACTATCTCAGGTTGATCATCATGCGCTCTCCACAGATTCTACCCAACCCGCTCAGTACTCTCAGTACCTACTTTCTGTATCTGCCATCTGATTCTGCTTTCAAAAGAATTCTTTAGCAACATGCATAGCTCTTGGTTTGCCAGTGATCCAGTACTTGTACTATTCTTATCTCAATTGTGTCTCATTTTGAATAGGTACTAAGATAAAGTATTTTAAAATATGCAATATTACTAGCAACATGTTACTCCATAATACTACACACATTTATTAATTGTTTAAAAAGCAAAATGGTATAATGACAGAGGCCAATCAGCTCGGCCATTTGAAGAAGAACATTTCCATGATATCCCTGCGTCCTACTCTCATCATGCCCAGCAACTCTCGTTGAATTCTTGTGCTATTTAACTATATCAAGGGGCAATTTACAGCCGCTACTTAATGTACCAGTCTACAGTTGAAATGTGGGAGGGAACCAGAGCGTGCAGCTAGTGGTCATGAAGAGAATGTATAAACTCCTCGCATAATGTATGCAAGGTTAGAATCAAACCCAGAACTGGAGTTGAAAGAGCAGCATTAAATGCAGCACAACCGTGCTGCAGTTACATTGGCCCAAACACTGCAATTATCAGCAGGCTTCAAAGATACCAATCGATCATTTTTTTAACTTTCTTGGCTGACAGCAACTTGTGTCACAAGGGAGGATATTAAGTTTCTGAAAATTGAATTGCTTTTTTCCTTAGAATTATTTCAGCGAAAACCAAGCAAGTTCAAAGAACTGGCTTGAGCATTACTTTGGGCGAGGACAGAAAGATTTGATGTACATAGGGAAAAAGTCCTTTGCAAAAGGTTTTCTGCCATTGGATTGGCATCATCACAACAATGCAGCAGTAAAGTGAAATGTTATGTTATGGTAGAAGTTTGACTTCTGAACATTTCAATTATTTTTAAAAAAAACGAAATTTAGTGGTATACGCTGCACTTATTTCCCTTTTGAACAGCAACGCAAACATTTCCTACAGGAAACTAAAGCTCTGCATCATTGCAAACCAACTTATTGTTCTAAAATGCCACAGAAGACTGCAGAGTTTAAATGTTGTAAGTCAACGAGCGCAGAGGGATTTAATTGAATGTATAGACCTATTGATAAAATTTCAGAGAATTATTGACTGACTTATTTCTGAAAGTATGTGTCGGAAAGAATTTTTGAAACTGTTACTAGATAAGCAAAGCAATTTTATACTTTCCACGGCAATCAGTCATTGAATGTTGCAATCGCCATTAGATTTTTCTAACAACCCCCAGGAAACAATCATATTTAATCAAAAATAATATCATGCAATTTAATACATACTTTATCTTTCTTATTTACAAAATAGATTAGCTTAATCGTATATTGCCATTCAGCAGCCAGCAATCTTGGAGTTGAATTTCCTCATTACTGTGGTAATACACATCAGTGGCCTAATTAAAGCAGTGGAGGAGGATATCACTATAGCAATGCAAATTTCTTAATGTCCTGTAATTTCCGGGCTGTTATTAAATAAAGGAGATGTTTGATATTAGACTCAGTACATAATAAGCCATTTTTATCAACCAAGGGCAGGTCTCAGTTGATAAACAAAAAAATCCTTTTGACCAGTTAATAATAAGAAACTATAGAACATTGTGGAGGTTGAAATGCTCTTTACTACATAGCTCCTTCAATTTCCTCTTGGTGTGGCAATGCATACCATGGCAATATTAACTCCCGGAAGGAATTACCTGCAATTTTTAGATAGCAATAGGTTCGCATATCCATGGGCATATATCTCGAATCAGATACAACAATTATAGAATATCTAAATCACCAACTGTGGTGGCACAATGACACAGCGGTAGAGTTGCCGCCTTATAGTGACAGAGATCACGGTTCATCTTGACTACAGATGCTGCGGGCCCTCCCGACTTCCTCCTACAAAGGTGTGTTGGTTTATAAGTTAATTGGGCTCTGTAAATTGTCCCTGGTGTGTTGGATAGGGTAACCGTGGTGTGTTGGATAGGGTGATCATTGGTCAGCGCAGACTTGGTAGGCCAAAGGTTCTGTTTCCACGCTGTATCTCCACCTAAACTAAAATCATCAGTAAACAAATGTAAAAACTGCAGATGCTAGAATAATTCAGCAGGTTAAGTAGCATTAATGAAAAGAAAAATAAAGCTAGCATATCAGTTGATCCTTCCATCAGAACGCAGGTTTTTAAAAAGATGTTGCCTGACAATAGACAATAGGTGCAGGAGTAGGCCATTCTGCCCTTCGAGCCAGCACCGCCATTCAATCATGTCTGATCATCCACAATCAGTACCCTGTTCCTGCCTTCATATCCCTAAACACCACTATCCCTAAGAGCTCTAACTCTCTCTTGAAAGCATCCAGAGAACCAGCCTCCACTGATCTCTGAGGCAGAGAATTCCACACACTTACAACTCTTTGTGTGAAAAAGTTTTTCCTCATCTCTGTTCTAAATGGCTTACCGCTTATTCTTAACCTGCTTGACCTGCTGAGTATTTCCAGCATATTGTGCTTTTATGACAAATGCATTTATAACCTACCACAGACCTATTTCAAAGGAATAGCAGTCTGCTCTTGCTAGCTCTAGAAAGTGTTTACGAATAAATGATTTGAGGCATTGATGGGGAAGAAAAGAATAAAAGCCAACTTTTTTGATCTCCAAGTTAACACTCCTTTAAAGCTGTCTTCATGAGTTCAGGAAAAGGTCTTCATAGCTAATAAAACTATTTTCAAATGAGAATGTGTCACATAATCTCAAAGAAAGCCTATTACCTGAGTGACATATAAAGCATTTCTCTCAAAAATACCTTTCTATGAGGGACAGGCAGTGTAATTCAAATGGAGCGTTCTGCATCGACACAAGTATTCTCATCCTGCACAACATGAACATGCAGAAGTTCAGCATGTAAAGACACTTAGTGTCTGCCTATGTAGTAGAATTTATGAACATCAGTGACCACCAGGGCAAAGGCAAAATGATGTACTTCCCCCTTCATTAACCCTCCCCTCTCCAAATTTTGACAAATGATTTGTACATTATAGCTTTGGACACACAATGCAGTTTACATCTACAAATCTACACTTTGGCTGAACACACCACCCAGTCCTTGTGCATTAACCAGCTCCTAATAAAAAACATTCCCAGCACTTTCAGGTAATCTGGCCTTGTTGTGATGGGTAAAAGATTGGCCGGATCAGCTGCCAAACAAAATAGATTGTTTTTTCTTCAATTGAAACTGGTCACTCATCAATCTGACAGCGGGTCCAAGTCAGTGACATCAACTGCGAAGCTTTGGCCCAAGTATATATGCTGCCCGGCATCGTCATCACTCCTTTCTGGTGGATTGGATAAAGAGTTCAATACAACAAACATGACTGAACAATGAAGTCATCCATGCTTAATTGGAAAGATTTCCATTTCCTGCCCATTAATGTTGTCTGTGTAGAGTAGCAATGTCCAATTATGCATTATATCTGCAAACCCTTTTGCGGAGAGCACTTCATCATTTACGGGCAATATTCCATCAAAAGCTGCCTCGTAATCCAAGCCAAATGTGAAACAGTTCTCCTGTGATCCACACATAGGCAATCATAACCTTGAGTAGTGCAAATCTTTCAGAGATCTTCCTGCCAGAGCAACCCACCCTCCCCAGATTAGGAAGACACTCAAACTGGCTATGGCCTTGGACAGAAATCTTACAATCCATATTTAACAGGAAGACAGCTCATTAATTTCTCATCTCTTCCCTCCCATTTGCTTGTGGATGAAGTTGAAGCTGCTCTTCCTAACATGCTACCAATTAGAAGCTTGTTGCTTGGCACTTCCAGGTCTGGCAAATGCAAAGAGCCAAGTTCAACTCAGCTAGTGAGACTGTTTCCAGTTCGATCCATCTCAAAGGAATGGGTAAGACCTAGACAGCTTCTCCCAGTCCAGATTCTCCCACTTTCCCTGTTGTAAAATCTCAGAGAAAGAGGACAAGAAGCTTTGCTCTGTCTCTGGCCCTCAAATCATACAGGCTGGTATGTGTTGAATACAAGCAAGTTATTGTGCTGATAAGGTGCAAGCTTGGACCTGGGCAAAAAAGTCTAAGACTACCACAATATAGAAAACACCTTCAGAGAAACTATTGCTCCCATTCTATCGGTTGGTGAGATTGGCAGAGCAGGACGGTAGCAAAATTACTTTATCAACCTGAATGCTGCCAGGATACGCCTAAACTCAACAAGGTTCAGGTAAGTGCAGTCTTTTGTTTTGCAACAAACCAATTTGCAGCAAAATTAAAAATGAACCAGAAGAAGCAATGGGGGAATTTGAAACTGATAAAAACTATAATTAAAAATGAGAAAGTACCAAACTAGATCTAAATGATAGAAAACACACGTAAATGCCCTCTTTCTAGCTTAGATAAAACCTGGTTAAATATGCAACCTAAAACCAAAACACAAACAGCACCTCTGGCACAATCCAGTTTAAGGTTGTATATTATGAGAAAACAAATTATAGATGTGGAAAACTGAAATAAAAGCAAAATGTTAGAACATCTCAGCCGGTCTAAGGGAAGAGAGATGATGCTTCTGCTCAATGATCTTTAGGTCATTGAGGTGAAACAGCAACTCTGTTCCTATGTAAATAGATGTTTTTACTCAGTATTATTAGATCAAGAACAAACCTAAAAAGATAGTTTATAATGTTTAACTCTGGTAATACAGTAAAGTACAAACAGAAGGACAAAGTGAAACACTAGATCAAGAGACTGGTGGATATTAAACGTTAAATGTTTTATTAAATTTAGATGTAGATCAAAAGATTAATCATAAACGCAATAGAAAGTGTATTAGAAATACTAATAGCGCACAAATATATCAATTTCAAAATAGCACTGTTGGATAGTGGTAGCAACAAAGGATAACTTATAAGATCACATGGTTTTTAAGGGTCCTTCCACTGCTATCAGCAATGCACCAGAGACATCACTTCTCATTCACAAAGCAAATACTCCAAAACCCCCAGATCTTCACTAGCAAATCACCTCAAGGACATTGCCAGGGCTGGAGCTTCTGTGCCTTTTGATCAACAGTACTGATCCCTGAGCAATTAGACTCTCAATTACTAGCTTTTAAAAAATCCTATGGAACAATCTCAAAGATCATTGCTATAGCTATTATGTGAAGCCTGTGTTCATAGTACATTGTAGCTTTTTCACCTATTCAACAGGTTACCTCAAAGGATCCTTCAATGTGCACTAGAGGCTGCCTGGTCTGTTACTAATATCATTGTTCATTTTAATGTCTAGACATCGGTTACAGCTGCCCCAATATCCTTCAGAACGACCCACATGAAAACACTTTTGGATAATACCTTGATTTAACCCTCTCCTCACTATCTAAGATACTAAGATGCTACCTTACTAATACAACCTTGCCTGATCTCCATCTCTGGATTACCTTTTCCTATTAGGTTAATATATTGATCTGATATATTGAACTGTTAAGAGGGTCTCAACCCGAAATGTCAACTATTCCTTTTCTCCAGAGATGCTGAGTTACTCCAGCATTTTATATCTATCTAAACTGTTTTCATATCCTTGTCATTTATATATTTTGGCAGTTAGCCAACACTTAATAACCTCCATCTTGTCCTGCTCAACATTTCAAGATGATTCATTAGACCGCAGCAGGAAATTTACTCTTCCTGGACCTCCATGAATTCTCCCCCAGGACTTCACTTGTGGGCCAGTGTTCACTTGGGAGGGAGGCCTGTGCGCACCCATTATACTGAAATCATTGGTTTAACAGATGGGCAATGACAGTTGTAATGAAGCTTTTGTGTCCACCTATACCTTCCACCACAGCATGTTAAAGAAAATGGAATGGAACTACAATAGCTCACATCAAATCTGCTCTCATCCAATGACTGATTCACCTTGTTACAGCATTTGGCTCTTAAATTCCTCGTTCCCCTGCTCACAGTGGTTACGCAAAAATGTCTCGTATCACTACTTTTCAGCCACAGCCTCATGGACCAAAGACCGATAAATATCCACCCAGTGATTCCCAATCCTATCTCAATTTTGAAGCTCTAGCCAAAGCCTCCATTCACCTTATAGGAACTACCAATCACCTGAATCATGCATTCAGCCCTAGCTTTAATGCTACTGTCCCTATACCATTACTCATTTATCTTATTTTCATCAATTAACTTAATCATTGGCAGTTAAGGCTAGACTACGTAGAACTACCAGGTTCTGCTATCCTTTGCAGATTCTGCTAATTATTCCAGAATCTCCATGAAGCAGCAGGTAACTTCCTACTTATCTTCATGACAATGTCTTCTTAGTCCATCCTCTTCTCAACGTTGTGTACGCAACTCATGGTTTCAGCAGTGTTGCCAATTCACTCTTTTCATTTCATGGTCAAACTTGAGATGTGGATTTAAGATGGTGTTTCGCTGAACACCTTCGCTCAGTCCGCCTGGACCTACCTGATCTCCTGGTTGCTAAACACTTTAATTCTCCTTCCCATTCCCCTACTGACCTTTCTATCCTGGCCTCCTCCATTGTCAGAGTGAGGCTAAACGCCAATTGGAGGAACAACATCTCATATTTTGCTTGGGCAGCATACAACCCAGTGGTATGAATATTAATTTTTCTCACTTCAAGTAACCCCTGCATTCCATCCCTCCCCCACCCAAGTCGCACCAGCTTCTTTTTCTCACCCATCAAACAGCTAACAATGGCCTGTTTCCTTTATCATCATTACTTTTTTACATATCTTTCATTCATTGTTCTATCTCTCTTCAAGGATCCTCACTGCTCAATCTCATTTCTTTAGATTATCTTCTAACGTGCTTCCTCGAAATACATGTACTGAGGATGGTCCTATTCACTCATTACCAACCTCTACACAAATGTCCAACATTTACCATCACATCAACTAACTGATTTGTTGATATAAGCAGCAGCATCCTCCAACTCCCCATTGGTTTGATCAAGCATTCCCAAGTGATAGTACCCCCCTATCTGGCATTCAAATTGTTTACAGTCTTGATGTATTTCATACCTAAAATGGCCACCTGCTCCCAAGCTCAACCTACCCATAAATAACATCCTCAAACCTGCACTTTCATTTTCTGATTCTTCCACATCCTGGTTTTAATAAGTGTAAAAAGTCCCAAGTATTTCCTTCCTAAATCTCTCCATTACTCATTCCCCTGCCCCCTCAAGTCATCCATTTAGAGATCCTTTACAACATCTCACTTTAGGTCATTTGTATTGGTGTCAGGTTTTGATCAACAATGCTTACAAAAACGAGAATGGGATTGGTCTGTTGGCTGGCACAGACTCGAAAGGTTGAAAAAGCCCGTTCATATGTGATATCCCAGCTGGAGTACTGCGTCTAATTCTGATGCCACACATTTAGGACTGATTTACATTTCTCAGACCGCAGAGGGGAACTACTAAAGCATGATCAGTTATGTGGGGGGGAGTAGAGAAACTGCGATTCCCCCTCTTACGCTGGAGAACAGTGATGCTAACAAAGCCCTTTGTGATTTTAAATAAGGAAAAATTACTTCCAGCGGCAGAAGAGTTGGTTCCTTGAAGACACAAGTTTAAACTAATTGCAAAAAGAAGAATCACAAATCATTTTATTAAAAAGTAGTGAGCTATGATTTGGATGCATTACTGGAAAGGTAGAATCAGATTTAATAACTTTTAACGGGAATTAAATAGCTACAAAATGCCGGGGGGCCGGGGGGGGGGGGGGGGGGGGGGGGGGGGGGGGTACTGGACAGGAAGCACCGAGCAAAACTAATTGGATAGCTTTAGAATATTCACCACATGTATGATGAACCAAATGAGTAGGCAGGAACTGCAGAGAGACACAAAATGCTGGAGTAACTCAGTGGGACATGCAGCATCTCTGGAGAGAAGGTGACATTTTGGGGGTCAAGACCCATCTTATCTGTTTATGATGATACAAATGCCCTCGATAGTTTCATTCTGTATAGGCCATGTAATTCTGAATTGAAATTAAAACAACATGGTATTAAGGCACTGGTAACAATCACAGGTCACTGGCAGCATCTGCAGATCATTCATCCTACAGCAGAATAGCAGAAAAGGCTATTAAGGTTTCTATAATCAAAATAATATAATCAATTCTGTAATCATCATATATGGGATTGTCCAAGAGATGTGAACTAGCAATATGAATTGGGAAGGACATAAAGTGCTGGAGTAACTCAGTGGCTTAGGCAGCACATCCAGAGAACATGGGACAAGTGGCGTTTCAGGTCTGGACCATTTATCAGACTTTTGAGGGGGGGGGGGGGGGGGGGGGAAGAAGAAAGGGGGGGGGGGAAGAGAGTCAGTATCTGCAGTTCCTTGCTTCTATTGTAGTTACACCTTGAGGAGATTGACATGGTATCCTGCTATGCAAGATGTTATTGACGCCATGAATCAATCCCTGAAAGACGATGGGTACAGTTGTCAAAACACAGAGTGAATACGTAGAGATTACAACAAAATGTAAAGTGATGCATAACTCCCTCCGTCAGCGACCAACAGTAAGACTGCTACACCAAGAAAATTATTCATGACTGTGCTTAACTGAAAACCTGGATAACAACCAAAATGGCCAATTACTTCTGCCATGCGACAAGATGATTTTGGGCACATGCAGATTTAACAACCTTTTCAAACACACGTGTCTGTATTAGGATTAATCGTGAGGACACTATTTTGTACAGTTCATTACCTCGTGCATTAGGAGTATCAATAACTGAAACAAGGCTCTAATTTTTTTTAATAGCCAATTGCGAATGCCCAAGATCTATAGATTTCGCTAAAGTAATGATTGTTTTTCAAATTTCTACCATAAATGTTTAATATAACCATTCACAATCATGATTATTTTTTAAACTAGTGTACTTTAGGTATTCTACAACCTGCAATTACCCAAGTACAAAGTTAGTAAAACAGTGAACATTAAACATGGAATATACAAAATGCTTATTAACAAAAACATGACGGCACCTATTATGTGAAAATAGGCCATTTGGCTCAATTTCCCCGGGTGGGGGGTAAGGGGGCGGGCAGGGTGCAGAATGAGCAAGGAGGTGGACGAGATGTGGAGGGGCCGGCGAAGGGGGAGTGGGAGGTGGCAGGGGGAAAACATGGAGGTGGGTGAGATGGAGGGGTATGAGGAGGGATGGCGCGGAGAGGAGGGGTAGTGGAAGTGGAGGGGGAATGGAAGGGAGGGGCGGTGGGGTAAGGGAAGTGGGGGGGAAGGAAAGGAAGCAGGAGGAAGAGAAGTGGGGAAAGGGAAGGGGGGACGTGGGGAGAGTGGAGGGAAGCAGGGGGACGGGAAGGTAAGTGGGGGGGTGAGGTGGAGGGGGGGGGGTGGGAAGGATGGAGGGGAATGGAAGTGGGGGGGGGGAGGGAAGTGAAGTGGGGGGGGGAAGGAAAGTGGGGGGGATGGGACATGGGGGGGAAGGGACATGGGGGGGAGAAGAGGGGGGGGGGGGTAAGGGAGGGGGGGCAGGGTGCGGAATGAGAGAGGGGGTGAACGATGGGGGAGGGGCTGGCAAAAGGGGGAGAGCGAGTGCAGTTGGCAGGGGGGAAAAGCGTGGAGGTGGGCGAGATGGGGGGGGGGGGGGGGTTATGAGGGATGGCGCTGAGGGGAGGGTGGGGAGAGGGGTAGTGGAAGTGGAGGGGGAGTGGAAGTGGGTGGGTAAGGGAAGTGGGGGAAGGAAGGGAAGCAGGGGGAAGGAAGGGAAGCAGGGGGAAGGAAGGGAAGCAGGGGGAAGGGAAGGGAAGTGGGGGGGGGGGGGGAAGTGGAGGAAGCAGGGGGAGGGAAACGGAAGTGGGGGGGTGTGAAGGGGGGGAGGGGGGGGAGGGGAAGGGTAGTGGGGGAGGGGAAGGGTAGTGGGGGGAGGGTAAGTAGAGGAAGGGAAGGATGGAGGGGAAGGGGAAGTGGGGGGGAAGGGGAAGTGGGGGGGAAGGGAAGTGGGAGGGGAAGGGAAGGAAAGTGGAGATGGGGGGTGGGGGAGGGAGGGAGAGAGGTGGGAAGTGGTGGGGAAAGGAAGTGGGGGGGGAAGGGGAAGGGGGGGGGAGGAGAAGTGGGGGGAGGAGAAGTGGGGGGGGGTGGTAAGAGAGTGGGGCAGGGTATGGAATGAGCGAGGGGGGTTAACGATGGGGAGGGGCTGGCAAAGGGGAGAGCGAGTGTGGAGGGTGGGGGGGGGGGAAAGCGTGGAGGTGGACGAGATGGGGGGGTCTGAGCAGGGATGGCGATGAGGGGAGGTGGGGGGGCAGCAGCGGTAGTGGAAGAGGAGTGGAAGGGAGGGGAAGGAAGCGGGGGGGGGGGGGGGGGGAGGGGATGCAGGGGAGGAAAACGGGGAAGGGAAGTGAGGTGACGGGGGGGAAGGGAAGTGGGGGAGGGGGAGAGAAAGTGGGAGGGGATGGAAAGTGGGAGGGGGAGGAAAGGGGGGGGCAGGGGAAGGGAAGGGGTAGTGAGGAGAGGGGAAGAGAAGCGGGAGGAGGGGAAGGAAAGTGGGGGGAGGGGGGGGGAAGTGGGGGGAGGAGGAGAGGGGAAGTGGGGGGGGCAAAGTAGAGGAGGGAGGGAAAGGGAAGTGTGGGGGGAGAGGGAAAGTGGGGGGGGGAGGGGAAGTGGAGAATAGAGAGGAGGAGGTGAGGAGAAGAAGAGGATCAGTGGGGGAGGGGGGAAGAGAAGGGGGGAAAGGGAGAGGAAGAGGAAAGGGAAATGTGGGGGAAAGCAAAGTGTGGGAAAGGAAGGGGAGGTGGGGGAAAGGAAGGGAATTGGGGGAAAGGAAGGGAAGTGGGGGAAGAAGGGAAGTGGGAGGAGGGGGAAGAAGGGAAGTGGGAGGAGGGGGAGGGAAGGGGGAGGAGGGGGGGGAAGTGGGGGAGGGGGGGGGTGGGAAGTGGGAGGAGGGGGGGAGGGAAGTGGGGGGAGGGGACAGGAAGTGTGGGAGGGAGAAGTGGAAGTGAGGGGGGTAGGAAAGGGGCGTGTAGGGGGGTAGGAAAGGGGCGTGTGGGGGAGGGGAAGGGAAGTGGGGGGAGTGAGGTGGGAGGGAAGAGACGTGGGGGGAAGGGGGTGCGAACAAGTGAAGGGGGGAAAGGAAAGTGGAGGTGGGAGGGAGGAAAGGGACGTGTGGGGGAGGGGAAGGGAAGTGGGGGGAGGAAAGTGGGGAGGGAAGGGAAGTGGGCAGGTGGGAGGGGAAGTGGGGGGGACAAAGTGGAGGAGGGAAGGAAAATTTAGGGGGATCGAAAGGGAAGTGGGGGGAGAGGGGAAGTGGGGGGGGGAGGGGAAGTGGAGGGGGGGGGGGAGAGGGGAAGTGGAGGGGGGGAGAGGGGAAGTGGAGGGGGGGAGGGGAGGGAGGGGAGGGAGAGGGAGGGGGGGAGAGGGGAAGTGGAGGGGGAGGGAGAGGGGAGGGGCGGGGAGAGGGGAAGAGTGGAAGTGGGGAGGGGGAAGTGGAGGGGGAGATGGGAAGTGGATAAGTGGGGGGGGGGAGGATAAGTGGGGGGGGAGGATAAGTGGGGGGGGAGGATGAGGCGAGGAAAGAGAAGGGGGCAGGAGGGGAGGGAACGAGAGGAGGGAAGAAACAGGGGAGGAGGGAAAAGAACAGGGGGGAGAGGGAAGGGGGAAAGGGAATTGGGGAGGGGAAGGGATGTAGGAGGGATGTGGGGGGGAGAGAGGAAGGGATGTGGGGGGGGAGAGGAAATGGAGGTAGGGAAGTGGAGGAGGGGAAGGGAAGGAAAATGGGGGGGAGGGGTGGGGGAGAGAAACTGGGGGGGAAGTGAAGTAGGGGAAGGGATGTGAGGAGGGAGGGGAAGGGAATTGGGGGAGAGAGGGAAGTGGGGAGAAAGGAAGGGTAGGGGGAAAGGAAGGGAAGTGGGGGAAGGGAAGGGAAGTGGGAGGAAAGGAAGGGAAGTGGGGGGGAAAGGAAGGGAAGTGGGGGGGAGGGAAGTGGGGGGGCGTGGGAAGTGGGGGAGAGAGGAACGTGTGCGGAGGAGAGGGAAGGGTTGGGGAGGGGAAAGCGAACTGGGCGGGGGAGGAGGAATGGGAAGTGGGCGGGGGGGAAATGGGAAGTGGGGCGGGGGAAATGGGAAAGTGGGGCGGGGGAAATGGGGAAGTGGGGGGAAGGGAAGTGGGTGTGGGGGAAAGGGAAGTGGGCGGGGGAGGGACAATAAACAATATGTGCAGGAGTAGGCCATTCGGCCCTTCGAGCCAGCACCACCATTCACTGTGATCATGGCTGGTCTATCCAAATCAGTACCCCGTTCCTGCCTTCTCCCCATATCCCTTGAATCCGCGATCGTTAAGAGCTCTATCTAACTGTCTTGAAAGCATCCAAAGAATTGGCCTCCTCTGCCTTCTGTGGCAGAAACTTCCATAGATTTACAACTCTCCGTGTGAAAGTTTTTCCTCATCTCCATTCTAAATGGCTTACCCCTTATTCTTAAACTGTGGCTCCTGGTTTTGGACTCCCCCAACATCAGGAGCGTGTCTAATCCCTTAATAATCTTATATGTTTCAATAAGATCACCTCTCATCCATCTAAATTCCAGAGTATACAAGCCCAGCCGCTCCATTCTATCAACATATGACTGTCACACCATCCCGGGAATTAACCTGGTGAACCTACGCTGCACTCCCTCAATAGCAAGAACGTCCTTCCTCAAATTTGGAGACCAAAACTGCGCACAATACTCCAGGTGTGGTTTCAGTAAGGGCCCTGTACAACTGCAGAAGGACCTCTTTACTCCTATACTCAACTCCTCTTGTTATGAAGGCCAACATGCCATTTGCTTTCTTCACTGCCTGCTGTACCCATATCCGCGAGCATTGCCACTTTTCATTTCACTGCACATCTCGTATGTGTATGTGACGAGTAAACTTGACTGCTTACTTTCAGTGACTGATGAACAAGGACCCCAGATCTCATTGTACTTTCCCTTTTCCCAACTTGGCACCATTCAGATAATAATCTGCCTTCCTGTTTTTGCCACCAAAGTGGATAACCTCACATTTATGCACATTATACTGCACCTGTCCAAGTCACCCTGCATCCTCATAGCATTCTCCTCACAGTTCACACTGCCACCTAGCTTTGTGTCATCTGCAAATTTGCTAATGCTACTTTTAATCCTTTCATTCATCCAAATCATGATTGTATATTGTAAATAGCTGCAGTCCCAGCACCAAGCCTTGCGGTACCCCACTGGTCACTGCCTGCCATTCTGAAAGGGACCCGTTAATCCTTACTCTTTGTTTCCTGTCTGCCAATCAATTTTCTATCCATGTCAGTACCCTACCCGCAATACCATGTGCTCTAATTTTACCCACTAATCTCCTATGTGCGACCTTTTAAAATGCTTTCTGAAAGTCCAGGTACACTACATCCACTGGCTCTCCCATGTCCATTTTCCTAGTTAAATCCTAAAAAATTTCCAGAAGATTAGTCAAGCATGGTTTGTTTCCCCTTCGTAAATCTATGCTGACGCGGACTGATCCTGCTACTGCTATCCAAATGTGCCGCTCTTTCATCTTTTATAATCGACTACACCAATCTTCCCTACCACCTATAATTGACTCCAGCATCTTCCCCACCACCAGGCTAACTGGTCTATGATTACCTATTTTCTCTCTACCGCCTTTCTTAAAAAGTGGGATAACATTAGCTACCCTCCAATCCACGTGAACTGATCCTGAATCTATAGAACATTTGAAAATGATCACCAATGTGTCTACAATTTCTAGAACCACTTCCTTAAGTACCCTGGGATGCAGACCATCAGGCCCTGGGGATTTATCAGCCTCCAGTCTACCCAACACCATTTCCTGCCTAATGTGAATTTCCTTCAGTTCCTCCGTCCCCCTAGATCCGCTGGCCACTAGTAAGTACATCTGAGATTGTTTGTGTCTTCCCTAGTGAAGACAGATTCAAAGTACCTGTTCAACTCGTCTGCCATTTCCTTAATCCCTGTAATAAATTCACCTGTTTCAGTCTTCAAGGGTTCAACTTTGGTCTTAACTAATTTTCTTCCTCTTCACATACATAAAGAAGCTTTTACTATCCTCCTTTATATTGGCTGGTTTACCTTTGTACCTCATCTTTTCTCCCCATAATTGCCTTTTTAGTTTTCTGTTGCTCATTAAAAGTCTTCCAATCCTCTGGCTTCCCGCTCATCTTTGCTATGTTGTACTTCTCTTTTATTTTTATACTGTTCCTGACTTCCCATGTTAGCCCCTTACTCCCCTTGGAATCTTTCTTCCTCTTTGGAATGAACTGATCCTGCACCTTCTGTATTATTCCCAGAAATACCTGCCATTGTTGTTCCAATGTCATCCCTGCCAGGGTATTTTTCCAGTCAACTTTGGCCAGCTCCTCCCTCATGTCTCCATAGTCCCCTTTGTTCAACTGTAATACTGACATTTCTGATTTTCCCTTCTCCCTCTCAAATTGTAGATTAAAACTTATCATATTATGGTCACTGCCTCCTAATGGCTCCCTTAGGAACGGAGGGGGAAGGGATGGAAGTGGGAAGGGGGGGGGGAGATGGAAGTGGGAAGGTTGGGGGGATGGGGGAGAGGGGGGAAAGTGGGGAGATGGGGGGTGGGGAGAGGGGAAAGGGAAGTGGGGGTGGGGAGAGGGGAAGGACAGTGGGGCGAAAAGAAGGAAAGTCGTGGAACGAGGAGTAAGGAAGTGAGTGGTGGGGCGAGAGGGCAGAGGGAGTGTGTGTGTGTGTGTGTGGGGGGGGGGGGAGTGGGGCAAGGGGAAGGAAAGTGGGGCGAGAGGAAGGGAAGTAGTGGAACGAGGGGTAAGGAAGCGGTGGGGCGAGGGGGGGTAGAGGGAGGGAGAGGTGTGTGTGTGTGTGTGTGTGTGTGTGTGGGGGGGGGGGGGGGGGGTTGGTGCTGGAACAAAGGTGCAGTGCGTCAACCGCCAGCGCTCCCCACCATAAATAACTCGGGCCGCGGGCTCTCCGTGGGTGGGGAGAGAGAAAGGGAGAGGGAGACGCGGGGAGCCGGGGGCTGGAGATGGAGCGAGGAAGGCGAGGTGGTGGCGAACGGAGATGCCGCTGCGCTGCGCGGGCCCCAGGCCTCAACTGCGACCACCGGGCCCAGGCCTCGCCTCACCTCACCTCGTCCGCTGTTGGCGATGCTCCCTTATTCTCCACTTCCTTCTTCCTCGTTGTTGCGTTGTGGTTTTCTGTCGATCAAAAGCAGGGAGTTGCTGGAGCTGGGAACGGCGGATGAGGCGCTGGGCTCGGTCTCTCGGTCTCTGCTTCTCCGCCTCGTTCTCACCGCCGTCGCCGACTCGCCAAGATGGCCGCCAGCCCGCCCGCCGCCGCCGGCCTGCGCGTCTCACGTCAGCGCGCCGCCCCGCCCCTTGCGTCAGCAACCACGTGACGACAAGTCCATAGTGGCGCCACCACGCTTCCGCCACCACCCTGACATCACTGCGCACCGGCCCCCACCAACACGTGACGTAAACGCGCACCCCCACACACACCCCGACATCACTGCGCACCGGCCCCTACCCTCCCACCGGCACGTGATGTCACCCACCCCGTGACGTGTCCACGCTAGCCATGCTCACCATCGTGACATCACCACCATGACATCATCGTGACACCCTACCCCATGACGTAATCGCTTCCGGCTGCCTTGTAGTCAAAGGGTGGAAATGCCTCATTGTCCTTGGTCTGTTCTCCAATGGGTAACCTGAATGCACAGCTGTTTTTTTCGCTGGCTTGGTTAGTACGGTTACCACAACCAAAAATTTGTCACTGTACCTCACTTCACTTGACATTAAACTAAACTTTTATCCATAGTAGGGGAATTAAAAAGCACAGGACATGGAGTCATAGTCTTTCCGCTGAATGGTTAGCACGCAACAAAAGCTTTTCACTCTACCTCGGTACATGTGACAATAAAAAATAATGTGTCGGAAGGAACTGCAGATGCTGTTTTACACCAAAGATGGTCACAAAATGCTGGAGTAACACAGCAGGCCAGGCAGTGTCTGGATGGAATGAATGATTCAAGATTCAAGAGAGTTTATTGTCATGTGTTCCAGATAGGACAATGAAATTCTTGTTTTGCTTCAGCACAACAGAATATTGTAGGCATAAATATATACAGAACAGATACCATTGAATATATATATATATACACACATAAATAAGCATATAAAGTGTAATGTGTGACATTTTGGGTCGAGACCCTTCTTCAGACTGAGAGTCAGAGAGATGGAGCGAGATACGGAAGGGTAAGGTGTGAAAACACAGATCAAAAGGGGACGGTGATCAAGGAAAATGTAGAATGGTTAATTGTTGGCTGATGGGAAGGTGACAGCAAGGAATAAAATGAGTAAAATTTAAACAGGACAGTGAAATTAGTCGGAGACCTGGGGTGGGGGAGGGACGGAGAGCGAGGGAAAGCAAGGGTTACTTGAAGTTCGAGAAATCAATATTTGTACCTCTGGGTTATAAGCTGTCCAAGCAAAATATGAGGTTCTGTTCTTCCAATTTACGTCGGACCTCACTGACAGTGGAGGAGGCCCAGGACAAGTCTTTCTATTGACTGGTTAGCATGCAACAAAAAACTTTTCACAGTAACTTGGTTCACTTGACAATAAAGAAAACTTTTATCCAGAGTCGAGGAATCAAAAACCACAGGACATGGATTCATAGTCTTTCTGCTGAATGGTTAGCACGCAACAAAAGCTTTTAACTCTACCTCGGTACATGTGACAATAAACTAAACTAACTAGAGAGAAAGACAAAAATCTGGAGTAACACAGTGCCTCTGGAGAAAAGGAATAGGTGACATTTTGGGTTAAGACCCTTCTACAGACCATTGAAACAGGCCCTTCAACACAACTTGCCCATGCTAACCAACATGCTCCATCTACACTAGTTCCTCCTGCCTTCCTGGAATGCCTTGAGAAATAAGGGATTAGACTCTTTCAGAAAAAGTGTTTTGGTCTTTCAATAGCTTTTCAGCCAGCTGTTTCCTAAATACTAGAACTGAACAAAAAATACTGTTTGAATAAAAAGGACAGAAAGTGCTAGAGTAACTCAACAGGCCAGGCAGCATCTCTGAAGAAGGGTTTCGGCCCGAAACGTTGCCTATTTCCTTCGCTCCATAGATGCTGCTGCACCCGCTGAGTTTCTCCAGCTTTTTTGTGTAACCAGCATCTCTGAGAACATGGGTGTGAAGTTTTGGTTCGAGACCCTTCAGACCCAACCCGAAACATCACCTTCTCATGTTCTCCAGTGATGCTGCCTGACCCTCTGAGTTACTCCAGCGTGTTGAGCCGTTTGGAAACCAGCAGTTCCGTGTTTCTACTGTTTGACTAGTTGGAACTAGGAGGTCACATAAAGAACCAGGTAAGGCCACACCAAACCAAGTCACAAATTTAATTTGGTAAATATATTATTTTATTACAATACAACGTTAGACATCATTAGGGATAGCACAGTGGCACAACAGTAGAGTTGCTGCCAAAGACCCGGGTTTGATCCTGACTATGGGTGCTGTCTGTACGGCATTTGTATTTTTCTCCCTTTGACTGGGGGGGGGGGGGGGGGGGGGGGGGGGGGGGGGGTTCCTCCGGGTGCTCCGATTTCCTCCCACATCCCAAAGACGTTCCACAGAAGCTTTTGGAAATTGTCCCAAGTGTGCAGCATAGAACTGGTCTATGAGTGATCGCTGGTCGGCATGGACTCAGTGGGCCGAAGGGCCTGTTTCCACAGTGTGTCCTAATCTGTACTGTTTGTTGCATTCAAGGTAGGACTTGAATGTTATTTCCTCAATGTTCAAGTACTCAAATTATTGTTCCTTGCACAATCGTGTTTCAGCAAGTTTGCCGGTAACTGGTTTCTATGATGCTAAAGCCCAAGTGATGACTAGGTAGTTAAATATATGGACATGTGCCTCCTACATCGGTATTGTCTTGCAACGAGGAATGCATTGAGAGTCATGGTTGCTTTCAAGCTTTCTGTCAAAACAAGTTTCCATTAGTAATTGATGTTTATTCTCTGTATGAATCTCCTCCCACTACAATTACCCCTCCCTTCCTTAACCGCTCTCAACCCACCCACACATGTGTTTAAATCATTCTCCAAAATGTTGGAAGATAGCCAGCAAGCTAAACTAACAAAGTGTTTGTCTTGCCCTGAAACATCATCTATCCATGCTCACCAGAGATGCTGCCTGACCTGCTGAGTTATAGCCATCGAGTATTACAGCAGGGAAACAGGCCCTTCAGCCCAACTTGCCGACGCCGACCAACATGCCCCATCCACACTAGTCCCACCTGCCTGCGTTTGGCCCATATCCCACTATACCGGTCCTATCCATGCACCTGTCCAAATGTTTCTTGAACGTTGCAATACTACCTGCCTCAACTACCTCCTCCAGCAAATAGTTCCATACACCCACCACCCTCTACCTCTCAGGTTCCTATTAAATCTTTCCCCACCTCACCTTAAACCTACGTCCTCTGGTTCTTGATTCTGCCTCTCTGCGTCTACCTGATCTATTCCTCTCTTGATTTTGTGCACAAAATTCCAGCACTTTGTGTCTTTTTATCAATTAACCAAGCACTGCCATAAGCTCAGGATTGAGGAGCACTTCAACAACTCCGACCCCCGACGCATGTGGCAAGGCATCCAGGCCATCACGGACTACAGACCCTCCAACATCACCCCCACATCCAGCGACGCCTCCTTCCTTGAGGAGCTTAATCACTTCTATGGCCGCTTCGACAGGGACAATCTAGAGACAGCCATCAAGGCTGTGCTACCTGCCGATCACCAACCCCTCACACTCACCCCCTACGACGTGTACGTGGCACTGAGTAGGACTAATGCACATAAGGCTGCTGGCCCTGACGGCATCCCCGGGCGCGTGCTCAGTGCCTGTGCTGCGCAGCTGACAGACGTCTGGACTGACATCTTCAACCTGTCACTTGCCCAAGCAGTTGTCCCCACTTGCCTTAAAGCCAACTCCATCGTGCCAGTGCCAAAACACTCCACTGCGGCAAGCCTCAACGACTTCCGCCCAGTTGCACTTACCCCCATCATCACCAAGTGCTTCGAGAGGCTGGTCCTGGCACACCTCAAAAGCTGCCTACCCCCCACACTGGATCCCTATCAGTTTGCCTACCGCAAGAACAGGAGTACGGAGGATGCCATCTCAACGGTTCACTCCGCCTCTCTCCCACCTTGACAACAGAGACACTTATGTAAGAATGCTGTTCATCGATTACAGCTCAGCATTCAACACCATTATTCCATCTAAACTGATCACCAAACTCGGTAACCTGGGCATCGACCCCTCCCTCTGCAACTGGATACTGGACCTTCTAACCAACAGACCCCAGTCTGTGAGGTTAGACAAGCACACCTCTTCAACCCTCACCCTGAACACCGGCGTCCTCAGGGCTGTGTGCTGAGCCCCCTCCTCTACTCCCTCTTCACCTTGACTGCACACCTGTACATGGTACTAACACCATCATCAAGTATGCAGATGATACAAACGGTGATTGGCCTCATCAGCAACAACGATGAGCTGGCCTACAGGGAGGAGGTCCAGCACTTAGCAGCATGGTGCGCTGACAACAACCTGGCCCTTAACTCCAAGAAGACCAAGGAATCATTGTAGACTTCAGGAAGTCCAGAGGCGGCACGCACACCCCCATCCACATTAACGGGACGGAGGTGGAACGCATGTTTCTAGCTTCAGGTTCCTGGGAGTCAACATCTCCGATGACCTCTCTTGGACCCACAATACCTCTACTCTGATCAAGAAGGCTCATCAGCGTCTCTTCTGCCTGAGGAGACTGAAGAAGGTCCATCTGTCTCCCCAGATCCTGGTGAACTTCTACCGCTGCACCATCGAGAGCATCCTTACCAACTGCATCACAGTATGGTATGGCAACTGCTCTGTCTCTGACCGGAAGGCACTGCAGAGGGTGGTGAAAATTGCCCAACGCATCACCGGTTCCACGCTCCCCTCCATTGAGTCTGTCCAAAGCAAGCGCTGTCTGCGGAGGGCGCTCAGCATCGCCAAGGACTGCTCTCACCCCAACCATGGACTGTTTACCCTCCTACCATCCGGGAGGCGCTACAGGTCTCTCCGTTGCCGAACCAGCAGGTCGAGGAACAGCTTCTTTCAGGCTGTCACTATACTAAACAACGTACCTCGGTGACTGACTGCCCCCCCCCCCCCCCCCCCCCCCCCCCCCCACGTATTATTTATTTTTTTATTCAAATCGTTTGCTATGTCGCTCTTCAAGGGAGATGCTAAATGCATTTCGTTGTCTCTGTACTGTACACTGACAATGACAATTAAAATTGAATCTGAATCTGAATCTGAATCTGATCTGCGGTTCCTTGTTTCTAATTACAAAGGGTTTTATTGAACAGATGAATGTACATGGAAATACTCTGCGTTTCCTTCCAGACAGGCAAATTGGATCAATATAATATCATACACAAAGTTGTGAAGAAGGGTCCTGTCCTGAAACGTCACCTATCCAAGTTCTCCAGAGATACTGTCCGACCAGCTGAGTTACTCCAGCACTTTGTGTCTTTCTTTTATGTAGTGTGCAGTTTGGCATTTGATACAATTCTTACAGGAAGGAAACATGGCCAGTTGGTAGTGCGATAGTGCAGTTCCTCGGTTTTCACACAGTGTCTCTAAAGTATTAAGACCACAGAAAGACATCTACGTTACATAAGTCCGATACGTTACAACTTACATTTGAAAAACGTTTCTCTATGTTTTCCTTATCAAAGCCACAATTTTAATGAGTTCTTTTCAACCGTAGGATTTTTTTCCAGTTAAAAGAGACCCATTTTTTTCACCGTGTCAGTCATGGTACCACATTGGAAAGATCTTCTGCATCTTTTGCTTTTGTAGGGTGGAGACCAAAGCTTCGCCACATGATGCTTCCTTAAATGTAGAAACAAGGAAGTGCAGATGCTGCTTTACTAAGGAAAGGCACAAAATGCTGGAGTAACTCAGTGGTTCAGGCAGCATCTCTGGCGAAAATGGATAGGCGACACTTTGGATTGTGTCTGAAGAAGGGTCCAAACTCGAAACGTCACCTATCCATGTTCTCCAAAGATGCTGCCTAACCCGCTGAATTACTCTAGCATTTTGGGCCGGGATCCAACATCGGTGATGTAGTATTACCTCCCTATTACTCTCTAGTCTTCTAGAAATGAACCCAGCACATTCTTTGATCACTTTAAGGCCTGTGAACTACCGGTTTAATTATTTATATTGCTCAGTCTTTCTCCCGATCTTCCCAATTTACATTCTTACTTCAATTGGCAGCACCGTGGCACAACAGGTTGAGCTGCTGCCTCACAGCACCTGATCTCTGATGCTGTCTGTACGGAGTTTTGCACGTTCTCCCTGTGACCACATGGGTTTCCTCCAGGTGCTCCGGTTTCCTCTCACATCCCAAAGAAGTGCGGGTTTGTCGGTTAATTGGCCCTCTGTAAATTTCCCCCTAGTGGGTAGGGAATGGATGAGAAAGTGGGATGACAAAGGACTAGTGTGAACGGGTGATCGGGAAGGGTCCTTATGTTGACTGTTTTCCAAGGGTAACATGAAATGTATGGAGTTGATGGAGGGGAGTCTGGCGGCTGGTTTCATGTGAGATGTAGTTGAAAGAGTAAAATAAATCAAAGTATTAATGAAAAAAAAGGAGCCTATTTTTAAATTTAAAAATTGTAATAGAAGGTGGAGAAAATCTAATGAATGCTTAGTTTAAAGTCCTGGTGGCCATGTTGAGAATCACATTAAATATTAACAATCTATTAACGACTTTGCTATATTCAATACGTTTGGCAGATTTCCAAAATGAATAATAGATTATATTTGGTTTTTATTCAGCCATTAGCAATGAACTGTAAATGTTGGCCTTGGCAACATTTCTCCCATCCTGACAATGTTTTGAAATCACAGCATCGTGGCTGGTAACAGAGGGCTGGAATCAGTAGATTGAAAAAATACTTTAAAATAGAGGCCATGCTGATACATGCAATTTGAGATTCCATAACTCCAAGGACATAACTAAGAGCTATGTTTTATTCTTGAGACACAAAGAGCTGCAGATGCTGGAATATTGAGCTATACACAAAGTGCTTTGTGATTCTCAGGATGAAAACCGTTCCTTATAGAATAAAGATGAGGAGGAATTTCTATAGCCAGAGGGTGGTGAATCTCAGGAATTCATTGCCTCAGACGGCTGTGGAATGTTTTAGGTCCGTACAGACAGCACCAGATAGGACCTTGATTGGGACGGACAAGAGGGCTGTGTGGCCGGTAGGAAGGAAGGGGAGTGACGCAACGGTAGAGTTGTGGCCTCACAGCTCCAGAGACCCGGGTTCGATCCTGACTACAGGTGCTGACTGTACGGAGTTTGTACGATCTCCCTGTGACCCCGTGGGTTCTCTCTGGGTGCTCCAGTTTCCTCCCGCACTCCAAAAACAAGCAGGTTTGTAGGTTAATTGGCTTTGGTAAAAATTGTATATCGGCCCAAGTGTGAAGGATAGCGCTAGTGTACGGGCTGATCGCTGATCGGCGCAGACACGGTGGATCGAAAGGCCTGTTTCCACGCTGGAGCTCTGAAGTAAAATAAACTAGAGTAAAGACCAGAGGGCCGTGGTCTGTAGAGGGAGGCGCTGAGCCGGCCCCTGCCCGTCTCCCCGAGGACCAGAGAACAGGAGAGGAGTGTGCAGGGAGGCCACGATATAAACCAGTCAACACGTTAACATATAACCATATAACAATTACAGCACGGAAACAGGCCATCTCGGCCGTACAAGTCCGTGCTGAACAACTTTTTTTCCCCTTAGTCCCACCTGCCTGCACTCATACCATAACCCTCCATTCCCTTCTCATCCATATGCCTATCCAATTTATTTTTAAATGATACCAATGAACCTGCCTCCACCACTTCCACTGGAAGCTCATTCCACACAGCTACCACTCTCTGAGTAAAGAAGTTCCCCCTCATATTACCCCTAAACTTCTGTCCCTTAATTCTGAAGTCATGTCCTCTTGTTTGAATCTTCCCTATTCTCAAAGGGAAAAGCTTGTCCACATCAACTCTGTCTATCCCTCTCATCATTTTAAAGACCTCTATCAAGTCCCCCCTTAACCTTCTGCGCTCCAGAGAATAAAGACCTAACTTATTCAACCTATCTCTGTAACTTAGTTGTTGAAACCCAGGCAACATTCTAGTAAATCTCCTCTGTATTCTCTCTATTTTGTTGACATCCTTCCTATGGGCGACCAAAATTGTACACCAAAATTGTACACGTTCTCTGCTGTACTCCTAGAGAAGTTCACGAGAGCATTTGTCAACATACCAATTTGCCTCAATCTTATAAGGAAGTATAGGCGTTGATGTCCTTTCTTTCTGATTGCATAAGTGTGCTGGGTCCAGGACAGATCTTCAGAGATGTGCACGCCCAGGAACGTCAAGTTTTTAACTCGATGAAGACAGGTTTGTGGATCCTCAACCTTCCTCTTCCAAAGTCAGCAATCAGTTACTGCCCAACCCCCCAGCAATATTCTTGTTGATTCTCACAGAATCTCACATACTTCAAGGAGTAAAGCCACCGATTGTTATAAATCGCAGTGTGTAGGTATACTTGACTACACCCAATTGCGAACACCTCTCTATAGGGATACTTTGAGTCAATTCAGCATCATTTCCAACAACCTAGAAGTGTCCCCATCTCTCCCCCCCCCCCCCTCCCCCCCTTCCCCCCCACCATGCTCTCTTCCCTGTCCCACCTGGATACACACTCACTTCTTCCCTACCACCTATTCCCCTCCCTATTCCTTCCTCTGGCTTCACAATTTGCACCTGTTTAATCCTTATCTCGCAGCTTTTGTTTTTCCATCTCTGGCCTTTGTCCAACCATCTGCCTACCCCCCCCCCACCCCAGCATAATCAATCGGAAGCAGGGTCCCGACTGGAAATGGCAGCTATCCATGTCCCCCAGAGTTGCTGCCTGGCCTGTTGAGTTACTCCAGTACGCTGTGTCTTTTTTTTTAGTAAACTGGCATCTGCAGTTCCTTGCACATCCAAGTATATCTTTCCCCAGGACCAGAGAAAGACTGCATGTAATACGCAACAGTATGATTTCAGCAAAGTCCAGTACAATACAGCAAAACCTCCTTGCTCTTTTACAACAGTCGCTTGGCAATAAAAGCCAATGGATCATTTACCTTCCAAACTGCTTGCTGTTCCTGCATCTTAAAATGTCTCCTGAAATGGCAGCCCTTGATCCCTGCAAATACCTACATTTACACGTTTCTACCATATAAATGATTATTTTTCTAGTCTTCCTTAAATCTGTATCTTCCCATTTCTCTGTGTTATATTGCGTCAGCCCATGACCAAATCCATTCACTTCACACATTCAAATCACTTCACAGAACCCTCCACTAGTTATACCCATTCCTTCTCTCCAGATGCTGCCCGTCCTGTTGAGTTACTCCGGCATTTTGTGTCTACCTTTGATTTAAACCAGGACCTGCAGTTCGTTCCTCCACTAGTTTAGTTTAGAGATACAGCACGGAAACAGGCCCTTCGGCCCACCGAGCCGGCAACCACCAGCGATTCCCAGCGCATCAACACTACTCTACACACCCTGGGGACAATTTTACATTTACACCAAGCCAATTAACCTACAAACCTGCACGTCTTTGGAGTGTGGGAGGAAACTGAAGATCTCGGAGAAAACTCAAGTAGTTCACAGGCAGAACGTGCAAATTCCGTACAGACAAGCACCCCTAGTCAGGATTGAACCCAGGTCTCTGGTGCTACCACAACCGTGCTATCCACTAGTTACACTTGATCATACACTTGATACATTACACTGTATTTTCCTCTCATTACTCATATAGATTTGTAAGGATTTGTATTTATAATATAGACGTGCAAGTAACTAATTTGTGAATATTGGTGTCTCTGTATTTTCCTCTCATTATTAATATAGATTTGTAAGTGTGTAAGAAGGAACTGCAGATGCTGGTTTAAACCAAAGATAGACAAAAAGCTGGAATAACAGCATCTCTGGAGAAAAGGAATGAGTGACTTTTCAGTTCAAGACACTTCTTCTGTATTTTTCCTTCAATATTAATATAGATTTGTAAGTATCTAGTTTGTTAGTATTTGTAAATATCTGTATTTGTAATATAGATTTGTAAGTATCTCATTTGTAAATATTTGTAATTATCTCTGTATTTTCCACCTTATTAATATAGATTTTTATCCAGTTTGTATTTCAAATAACTTTGTATTTGCAATATAGATTTGTAAGTATCTAATTTGTAAGTACAGGTGCACAACCTTTTATCCGAAAGCCTTGGGACCAGACACTTGTCGGATTTCGGACATTTTCGGATTTCCGAATGGACGATTTTTAGCGTAGATTAGGTAGGTAGCGCGGGCGGCTTGAAAAGTCTGGAGCGACTGCCTCCTCCCCGGAGACCGGGGAATCATGGTAAATCATTGCATAAATGTTAGTCAGTTAGTTTGGAGGGATTTTATGTGGTGGTGGTGGGGTGGTGGGGTGGGTGAAGGGGGAAACTTTAATTCTTAGTCCCCTACCTGGTCGGCGACTCCCAACATCGCGGAGCTGGGGGCTCCGTCCGGCCGCGGGCGGCGCCGGTTGTAGCTCCGACCCCGGTAACTCTATCCCTGGCTGCGCGGCGCTCCAAATCCAGCGCCGCCCGCGGCCGTAGCTCCGCGAATGTTGGGTCGGCGGCCTCCGCGCCCTGGAGCTTACCGCACAGCGACCCGGTAAGGCATTGCCCGCTCCCCGCTGGTATCCCAGCGCTGCGACGCTGCCGACTCCCAACATTTGCGGAACTGGGGTGGGGGGCGTCCGGCCGCGGGCGGCGGTGGATTTGGAGCGCCTCGCAGCCAGGGGTAGAGTTGCCGGGGTCGGAGCTACAACCGGCGCCGCCCGCAGCCTCAGCTGGGAGTTGAGCGGCCACAGCGCTGCGGAGCTTACTGCACAGCGACCCGGTTAACCGCTCCCCGTCTCTCCGACCAGGTAGGGGACTAAGAATTAAAGTTTACCCCTTCAACCCCCCCCCTTCACATAAAAGCCCTCCAAACTAACTGACTAACATTTAAGCAATGATATACAGATGTTTATGTGTCTCCCCGGTCTCCGGGGAGGAGGCAGCCGCTACAGTAGTACAGACCTGGGTTGACCGTGGGTCGTTTCGGGTCAAGTTTGGCGCCAAACACGAGCTTTGGTGTGCAGACGACATCCTGGAAAAAATGGCCGGTTTTCGGAGGTTTTCGGTTTCCGGAACACCGGATAAAAGGTTGTGCACCTGTATTTCTGTTTTCCTCTAATTATTAATATAGATTTTCAAGTTCCTAATTCGTAATATTTGTATCTGTATTTTCCTCATTATTAATATACATTTTTTAGTGTCTAATTTGTAAATATTTGTATCTGTATTTTTTTACTCATTAATATATATTTTATATAATTAGTAAGTAATTGTATCTCTTTATTTTCCTCTAATTATTATAGAATTTTAAGTATCTAATTTGTAAATATTCATATCTCTGTATTCTCCTCTCTATTAATATAGATTTTTAAATATTATGTATTTGTAAGCACTCGCTATTTTCCTCTAATTATTAATATAATCTTGTAATTATCTAATTATTCATTGCTGTACCTGAGTTCCCCACCAACAACATCATACCAACCTGGGAAAAACTCTTACAACCATTTTGATTTAGATCCTTTCACAATATATTACCTCTGACCTTGTGAGTCCTAATTTTGTGTAGCAATGGTATATTTTAATCATCTAATACAAACATAAATGCATTACAATTAAAAAAAAATCTTCATTTGGCTTTGATGGGATTATTGGTTCATTCGTTAACATATAAAAATTTTAAGGGATTGGACAGGCTAGATGCAGGAAAAATGGTCCCGATGTTGGGGGTGTCCAGAACCAGGGGTCAGAGTTTAAGAATAAGGGGTAGGCCATTTAGGACTGAGATGAGGAAAGATGTTTTCAGCCAGAGAATTGTGAATCTGTGGAATTCTCTGTCACCGAAGGCAGTGGAGGTCAATTCACTGGATGTTTTCAAGAGAGAGTTAGATATTGTTCTTAGGGCTAACGGAATCAAGGGATATGGGGAAAAAGCAGGAACAGGCTACTGATTTTGAGTGATCAGCCATGATCATATTGGATGGTGGTGCTGGCTCGAAGGACCGAATGGCCTACTCCTGCACCTATTTTCTATGTTTCTATGTTTAACCAAAAAAACAACTGCGCAAAATTGGTTGTTTGCTCAAAAGTAACATTGATTTTAGATTATTTATGGAAACTAAAACATCCCTCTCCCATGGAAATACAAGGCAAGTTATCTCTTGAACAACTGCAGCTATTTAAAAGCCATTTATAAAACTAGTATTTAATGCTTAAATAGCACCTTGTGAACTCGTGGTCCACTTGTGGTATCAGTGATGCAGTGGTAGAGTTGCTGCCTTACAGCGCCAGAGACCCAGGTTCGATCCTGACTACTTGCTGTCTGTACGGAGTTTGTGCGTTCTCCCTGTGACCATAAGGGTTTTCTCCAGGTGCTCCGGTTTCCTCCCACATTCCAAAGGCGTAGAGGTTTGTAGGTTAATTGGCTTCTGTAAATTATCCCTAGAGTGCTGGCTTGAAGGGCTGAATGGCCTCCTCCTTCACCTATTTTCTATGTTTCCATGTATAGTTCTTGTATACGTGATCGTTCTTTAGCGCACTCGGTGGGCCGAAGGGCCTGTTTTCACTGGAGATATACACAATATGCTAGTGTAACTCAATGGAACAGGCAGCATCATTGGATGGAAGGAATGGGTGATATTTCGGATCAAGACCCTTCTACAGACTGTGAGACGTCCCTACACACTGTATCTCTAAACTAGACTAAACTAAACTAACTAGTCTGTTCAGTTCATTTTAGTTTATTATCATGTTTACCGAGGTACAGTGAAAAACTTTTGTTGCGTGCTGTCCAGTCAACAGAAAGACAACACATGATTACAATCAATCCATTTTCAGAGTGCAGATAAATGACATTTAGTGCAAAGTAAAGCCAGCAATGTCCAAGGATTGTCAGAGGATCATCAAAGAGGTAGATAGTAGTCTCAAAGTACCTGTAGATTGGTTAGTGCATGTGCACCAAATTAGAGTAATGTACTGACACTAGCTCCACCTTACTGTACACTTTATATTAACACTCACTTCCCATATTGCGTAGTTACACCGGTGGTAGAGATGAACTAACAACGTATTGTATTGTACCACCATGACTGATGATTAAAGCTGACGAACACCAGACTGTGTCTGTACAGCTATTTATAGTACCATTGGCATTTTCCTGTCTTTCTAAGATTCTAATGAATGAATTCAGTTGTAATGAACAAGCTGCATTGATGAATTCAGTGGTAATGACCCTTGAAGTGTAAGGGCAATGTTCTCTCAAGCCTGCAGTATGGATATTCTCTATAGTATGGAATGAACAGCTTTATTGTCACATGTGACAAGGCACAGTGAGATTCTATGTTTGCATACCCAGGGTATACAAATAGCGACTACCGACGGCGCTGACAGTTACAAAGTACGCTGGGTCCCCGTTGCTCTTCCCCCTCCATCACAGCGGTTCCCCCCCACGCCGGGTCCTCCTTTGTTCCCTCTCTTGGCAGTGGCGTCCTTACTCCCATGTGGTCCGTCCTCGTCCGTCGGTTGGCGCCATCATCGACCGCCGCACCGACCTTTCCACTATCACTGCCAGGTCCCAACAGACGGGTCCCAACCCCACATGTCCCCCATCCACACTCTCCAGTGATGCTGCCTGACCCACTGAGTTACTCCAGCGTGTTGTTTCTTTAACAAAACAGCATCTGCAGTTCTTTGTTTCTACTCTATGAATGTTTGTACATTATTCCTATGCCTGCAGGGGTTTCCTCTAGGTGCTCCAATTTTCTTTCACGTCCCAAAGATATGTGGGTTAGTCGGTTATATGGCCACGATATATTGCCCCGAGTGTGTAGGCGAGTGGTAGAATCTGAGGGGACTGCAGGAGAATTAAACAAGATGAATGTAGGATTAGTGTAAATTGGTAGGAAGGAACTGCAGATGCTGGTTTAAATCGAAGATAGACACAAAATGCTGGAGTAACTCAGCAGGACAGGCAGCATCTCTGGAGGGAAGGAATGGGTGACCCGAAGAAGGGTCTCGACCCGAAACGTCACCCATTCCTTCTCTCCAGAGATGCTGCCTGTCCCTCTGAGTTACTCCAGCTTTTTGTGCCTATCATTAGTGTAAATTGGTACTTGTTGGTCGCATTGCTGCATTGCAGATACATTTGAACGCCCGCACCACCAGACTCAGGAACTGCCTCTTCCCCTCTGGGGGACACCAAATGCTGGAGTAACTCAGCAGGACAGGCTGAGATGTCCCGCTGAGTTACTCCAGCATTTTGTGTCTATAGTGTAAACCACCATGTGCAGTTCCGTCCCACACTCTTCCCCTCTGTTATCAGGCTTCTGAACGGTCCTTCCACAAGCTAGAGAACTGTCCAATTCAACTCTACCCCACTGCGGACATTGCACTATGTCTATGGAACTGATGCGCTACAATGCTGAGAACTATATTCTGCACTTTGTACAGTGCTTGCCATAATGTTTGGGCCAAAGACCCATCATTTATTTATTTGCCTCTGTACTCCACAATTTGAGATTTGTAATAGAAAAAAATTCTCATGTGGTTAAAGTGCACATTGTCAGATTTTAATAAAAGCCATGTTTACACATTTTGGTTTCACCGTGTAGAAATTACAGCAGCGTTTATACAGGGCCGGATTTAGATGAAGAGAGGCCCTAGGCTATTCCACTTGTGAGGCCCCTCCCAATCCCCTACCCCCACGTTGAAGTTAACGTTTGCCCACGCTTGCTTGTTAAGTAGGTCAACATGGCATTCCTGTGCTTCTCTGAGTTTTCATGAGTTTGGATAAGACAGGGGTTTTGCCAATCATCAAACCCTTCAGAAGCTAAAGATGTGTAGCAGAAAGAGTTTACAAACAAAGCAATATATCCGGACTTTTGAGGGATAATACACGCCATTCTTGACTATATGTTTCTCCATTGACTTTTGTTGAATAAAAAAGAGCTTTTGTGCAAAACCTAGACTGCTTTTTATACACTCGCTTGTAAATTTGAAAATGGTCCACAATGATGCTGAACTTGAGGATAGGATATGTCCAAATAGGATATGTCCTCAAGTGACAATCCTGTCCACAAACCAATGTCTGTTACAGTAGATCTGTTTGGCATCATCTATATCTGAGTCAGATATGGAATTCTTAATTTAAAAGGTATCTGGAATACCTTAGACTTGGCCTACCTTATCAGGTGTGAGCTGAAAATTCTGACTATCCACATTATTTTCTTGTCACTCTTTAGCCTCTCCCTGTCCATTAAGCGACCCCTGAATTAGTTCTATATTTTCATTTTGAGCCGACATCATGGCTGCTTTCTCATATTCAGCTTGCTGTTCCACATCCTGCGTTGCTGTTTCTGTTTCAGGGAGGTTCTTCTGGTTGAATGCTAGTAGATGGCTGGATAGCTCCACCGCACTGATTTCCTTGTGTTAGTATCAATGTAGTTAGTATCCAAATAACAAATAACAAACTGATCCCATTCACACAAGAATTCACAATATAACAAGATTTTTAAATCTCTCTTTGTCATGGATTTATATGCCAAATGGAAGGAATTTAATGTTTAATTCCCATAAATTAATCCAGAACCATCCACTCTCAATTAAATTAATTAAATCATTATTTTTTGCACAATACATCTGACTAAAACTGTAGTGGATATTTAGTATAAAAATATTTATCATGGATAGACATTAACACGAAATATAGATGATTTAGATGTTCATGACATTATTATGCAAAAAAATAATGTTGCCGGATGATGGAACTCCAGCGTTGGAAGAACACTCTCAGCGGCTTGGAGTTCCAAAACGGCCGCTTGCAACCAGAACTTTAACTTAGAACAGGTCTCTGTTTAGGTTTTTATTCATACCTAAAGTTATCAGTTTTGTATCTAATTCCAGTTTAATTGTAAGTGTTTTAGAGAAGTTATAGAATATTCCCATCCAGACGTTTTGTATCTTTATACAGGATGCAAAGGAATCGGTTAAGGTTGCTTCTTGGAGGTGACATTTATTACAGATAGGGGAGACAGTTGGGAAGACCTTACTTCAATTTAGTCTTTGAATAGTACAGCCTGTGCAGTATTATGAATTGTATCAGGGAATGCCTGACATTGAGAGAGCACTAATGTATGTACAGTAGGCTTTCCTCCCATATATCTTTTGAAATTAATAAACCCAACTCGTCTTCCTATGCTCGCCTATACATCTCAAGAGGTGGGGTATCCACATTTAAGAGAGTGTTATAAATGTAAGATATCAACTTACTTGTGTCGGCATGTCTATTCAAATAATCGTCTAATATATCTGGACCCATAAAACGAATCTTGTGTGTATGTTTTCACATAACTGCGGATTTGAAGATATCTAAAAAGATTGCTTGCTTTCAAATGATATATCTCCTGTAGTTCTTGAAAAGAGAGGAAAGTCCCCTTCTTATAGAGGTCTCCCAGTTTTAATTCCTAGGTTTTTCCATTGCGAAAACGCTTTATCTAAAGTAGATGGTTTAAACGAGGGATTGTTAGCAATAGGTAGAAGAGACAAATTTCTCAGTTTGAGATTTAATTTCAACTGTTTCCAGATACGTAGGGTACTGTGTATTATTGGATTTTGCTCATACGTTGATTTATTTAGATGTATTGGAGAAAGAAGAATTGAGCCTATGTTAAAAGGCAAACAATCTTCCCTCTCCATTTTTAACCAATTTACCTGTTGACATGTATCATCCATCCAGGAAATTATATTTTTGATGTTAGTTGCCCAATAGTAGAAAAGAAAGTTAGGAAGAGCTAATCCTCCATTTTCTTTGGATTTACACAAATGTCTTTTGTGTATTCTGTGGGTTTTGTAGTCCCAGATGAAGTTTGTAATAATAGTCAATTTTTTTGAAAAAACTTTTGGGGATATATATCGGTATTGATTGAAATAAATATAGGAGTTGTGGAAGGAAGATCATCTTTATGGCATTTACTCAACCTATAAGGGAAATACGGAGTGTTTTCCAGAATTGAATGTGGGCATTTAGTTTAGTAATTACTGGTGGAAATATGTTTTAAAACGGGAGGTGTATTTTCTAGTCACGTAAACTCCGAGGTATCTAAATTTTTCAGTAACAATTCTGGAGGGAAATTTTTGGAGTTGAAAAGGATCTTGAGCATAATTTCACTTTTATTCCAATTTATTCTACAACGTGAAAAGGCACCAAATTGTTCTATAACGTTTAATATACGTTTGGGATAAAAACTTGGAAGTTAGTAATGTATAAAAGTACATCGTCTGCATATAACAAAATCTTGTTACTGGTATATTTAGTGTTATATCCATGAATACCTGAATGTACTCTAATGCTCTCTGCGAGAGGTTCTATGGCTAAGGCAAATAACATTGGTGCAAGGGCGCATCCTTAACCCCTGGATAAGTGAAATTTAGGTGAATGAATTTGATTTGTCAGTACTCTGGCTGTCAGATTATTATATAACAACTTCACCCATGAAATGAAGTTTTCTCCTAATTGGAATTTTTCCAACACTGTAAAAAGATAAGCCCATTCCACTTGGTCGAAAGCTTTTTCTGCGTCTAGGGAAATAATTGTTAAATCTTCGTTTATCGTTCTGGGCGAGTATTTTTGTATTAAACAAATGTCTTAAGTTATAAAACGAATGTCGCTTAGGTATAAACCAAGTTTGATCTGGATGTATTAATTTACTAATATGCAGGCTTAATCTGTGTGCCAAAGTCTTGGCTAATATCTTCTGGTCTGTATTTAAAAGAGCTATGCCCTATATGATCCAGGCTCTTCAAGGTTTTAATCATTTTTAGGGATCAGTGTAATGGTTGATTCGGCAAGGGTTTGTGGTAAGGTCTGTTCTTTAAAAGAATGAATATAAAGGGCTCGTAAGCGGGGGGGGGGGGGGGGGGGGGGGGGGGGGGGAGATTGATTGAATCATTGATTCTGCTACCTCCTCAGCCCATTTTGACTAGGTGCGATACATAGCTCTCTGCTGTACTCTACTATGCAGCAAATTTTGAAAAGATAAAAGAAATTGTCAACAGTTTTAAAGAAGAAGAATCTGCTGCAGTCAGGATCGTCAGTGAAATCATGCAGAAAAAGTCTCTCCACCGTGATCTTGTGTTTATTGCTTCCAATTTAGCAAACTTCCCACAAGCTATCACTTCCCTTGAGAAACATGGCGAAACATTTATGAATAACTTGCAGGTTTTCAACAAAGTAACTGACAATATTCCTACAGTTCCTGGTAATGTAGGTAAAGACATACAAGGAAAATATGAGAGGGTGATTTTAGCTAACAAAGATTTTGAAGAAATAGAAAACATATCTAAAATTCTCAAAGGTTGTTGTAATGCACAAGATATCGATATGAATGTAGAGTCTGTAGCTTGTTTTGGGTATGCACCAGTGACCTCAGCTGAGTTACTCCAGTACTTTGTGTCCTTTTTAAAGTATCAACAGCTCATGAAATGTGGAAGGCAGATTTACCCAAGACATTTATCTTGTAATTGGGGAATTTTGCTGTGTGAAAAATAGCCTAATACCATTTTTATCTTTGTGCAATGTTGAGCTGGTTCTGAAATATGTTTACCATTTACACCATTATCCCAAATATCTCAACCTGTACCTCTTTCTAAAAGAAAGTTTGTGATAAGTGGATTGTTGAAGCACACAGTTTTAAAATTACTGATTATTGATAATAAACGCAATTATACG